>NC_084602.1:17300790-17959540 GCF_033807715.1 Cololabis saira
CCCCACTCCTCACTCCCCACTCCTCACTCCTCACTCCTCACTCCTCACTCCTCACTCCCCACTCCTCACTCCTCACTTCCCACTCCCTATTCCTCACGTTCCACTCCTCACTCCTCACTCCTCACACCTCACTCCCCGCTCCCTATTCCTCACTTTCCACTCCTCATTCCCCACTCCCCAATCCTCACACATCACTCCCCACTCCCTATTCCTCACTTTCCACTCCTCACTCCTCACTCCCCACTCCCCACTCCCCACTCCTCACTCCCCACTCCCCACTCCCCACTCCTCACTCCTCACTCCTCACTCCCCGCTCCCTATTCTTCACTTTCCACTCCTCACTCCTCACTCCTCACTCCTCACTCCTCACTCCTCACTCCTCACTCCACACTCCTCACTCCCCACTCCTCTGAGCAGGAGAGATCACTTTCTCCAAATGCTCCTTGTCCTGTATTGGTTCCTATGAAACTACATTAAAAATTATACTCCTCACTCCTCACTCAACCAATCCTCACTCCCCACTCCTCACTCCCCACTCCTCATTCCTCACTCCCCATTCCCCACTCCTCACTCCTCACTCCCCACTCCCCGCTCCCTATTCCTCACTTTCCACACATCACTCCCCACTCCCTATTTCTCACTTTCCACTCCTCACTCCTCACTCCTCACTCCTCACTCCTCACTCCTCACTCCCCACTCCTCACTCCCCACTCCTCACTCCCCACTCCTCACTCCTCACTTCTCACTCCCTATTCCTCACGTTCCACTCCTCACTCCTCACTCCTCCCACCTCACTCCCCGCTCCCTATTCCTCACTTTCCACTCCTCATTCCCCACTCCCCACTCCTCACTCCCTGCTCCCTATTCCTCACTTTCCACTCCTCACTCCCCACTCCCTATTCCTCACTTTCCACTCCTCATTCCTCACTCCTCAATCCTCACTCCCCACTCCTCACACATCACTCCCCACTCTCTATTTCTCACTTTCCACTCCTCACTCCTCACTCCCCACTCCTCACACCTCACTCCCCACTCCTCACTCCTCACTCCCCACTCCCCAATCCTCACACATCACTCCCCACTCCCTATTCCTCACTTTCCACTCCTCACTCCTCACTCCTCACTCCTCACTCCTCACTCCTCACACCTCACTCCCTACTCCCTATTCCTCACTTTCCACTCCTCACTCCCCATTCCTCACTCCTTACTCCCCACTCTCCAATCCTCACTCCCCACTCCTCACACATCACTCCCCACTCCCTATTCCTCACTCCCCACTCCTCACTCCTCACTCCCTGCTCCCTATTCCTCACTTTCCACTCCTCACTCCCCACTCCCTATTCCTCACTTTCCACTCCTCATTCCTCACTCCTCAATCCTCACTCCCCACTCCTCACACATCACTCCCCACTCTCTATTTCTCACTTTCCACTCCTCACTCCTCACTCCCCACTCCTCACACCTCACTCCCCACTCCTCACTCCTCACTCCCCACTCCCCAATCCTCACACATCACTCCCCACTCCCTATTCCTCACTTTCCACTCCTCACTCCTCACTCCTCACTCCTCACTCCTCACTCCTCACTCCTCACTCCTCACACCTCACTCCCTACTCCCTATTCCTCACTTTCCACTCCTCACTCCTCACTCCCCATTCCTCACTCCTTACTCCCCACTCTCCAATCCTCACTCCCCACTCCTCACACATCACTCCCCACTCCCTATTCCTCACTCCCCACTCCTCACTCCTCACTCCTCACTCCCCACTCCTCACTCCCCACTCCTCACTCCCCACTCCCTATTCCTCACTCCCCACTCCTCACTCCTCACTCCTCACTCCCCACTCCCTATTCCTCACTCCCCACTCCTCACTCCTCACTCCTCACTCCCCACTCCCCACTCCCTATTCCTCACTTTCCACTCCACACTCCCCACTCCCCACTCCCTATTCCTCACTTTCCACTCCACACTCCCCACTCCCCAGTCCCTATTCCTCACTTTCCACTCCTCACTCCTCACTCCCCACTCCCTATTCCTCACTTTCCACTCCTCACTCCTCACTCCCCACTCCCCACTCCCTATTCCTCACTTTCCACTCCTCACTCCTCACTCCTCACTCCTCACTCCCCACTCCTCACTCCCTATTCCTCACTCCTAACTCCTCACACCCCACTCCTCACTCCCCACTCCTCACTCCCTATTCCTCACCCCCCACTCCTCACTCCAAACTCCTCACTCCAAACTCCCCACTCCCCTTTCCTCACTCCTCGTTCCCCATTCCCACTCCCCATTCCTTACTCTTTACTCCTCACTCCTCCCTCCTAAGCTTATCTGAAATATGCCATAGTTTCATAAAAGCAGAGGATTTCACACTCACACCGGCATGCAGGTATATTTGTGATTTTTACAGTTTCTAAAAGCAGACGGGGAGAAAGAACCTTTGGTTATCAGGTTCTCCTCTTGTGGAACCAGTTCCCAGCTGGTGCTCAGTTAGAGACCATCGCTCAGGAGACCCAGAACCACCTGCTGCTCTGGCTAAGGTTTCCTTTGTTAAACTTGCTTTCCTGTCCTCCATCACCTTGCACACGTTCAGCATGGAGGGTTGGATGGAAGTGAAGATTCAGTGAAATCTGTTGGGTTCCTTAGCTAGTCTGTTAATTAATGGATTAGATTTAGATAACCATTGAAACTGGACTCTGTTACAATCAGCTGGATTATAAATGGAGGAGAATTTGGATTTAAATGGAACATTTTTGGAATATACCATATTTGATTGGGCTGCCATGAACTTATTTGTCTTTTTTGTGTAAAGTGTCTTCAGATAATTTTTGTTGGTTTGTTGTTTTTACACAAAAAAGGAAGAAAGACGTTTAAGTTGAAACTGAATTATCTGGTGCTGCAATTAAAACAGACATTTTGGTTTGTTTAACAAAAAGGTACAAGTCGGGTCACCTCAGAAAGAACTTCATTTTCAGTTTTCTTGAACTTTAAAACATCAGGGTGTTTCCACTGTTTTGTGTTTATTCGCTACTGGCCTCATTTCCTCGTTCTAGTCAGCTTTAGTTCGGCTTTTTTTCACCTTGGCAGCTTTACTTTCTGTTTTATTTGGAATAACTTGCTCCTCTGAGTATTTTCTCTACTTATAGCCAGTGTTACACACCTGTGTTCTGTTACTAAGTGGCTTTATAATTTAAGTTTCTGTGCTTTCCGTTGTTCAGCGTGGGATCAGAGTTTGTCTTTGCTTGGATGGTTTGGTTTTTCCTCTCTGTCTGTTTCCTGCCTCTGGTTTTGTCTCTGAATGTATTTGTATTATTATTATATTATTTTACTTATTCAATTACCTTCTTCAACGGTGCCTTGATTTGAATATTTTTTACTGCCAAGTTAATGTTGGATGGCTTTAAGCCTACATCTACTGTATTTCATCACAGAATTATGAACATAAAATACAACGTATGGAAACACAGCAACACACAACCTCTTTTATGGCCCATTGACACAAAAATACCCACCGCAAAAAAAAAGTACAAGGAAATGCCTTTTCCACTTCTGCAGGTCACATGACCTGCAAATGCTCTGTGAGAGCTGACTCCCTTGGGTTTGATGTGGCAGATCAACAAGAGGTGTTATTTCTCTGCAAAGTTCATCAAAATCTAACATTTTGGATTCAGTGTTCCTCCACGAAACACTGGACAGTGACTTTGGACTCCTGAAAACCTCCAGGATGAAGGCTTTGCCTTGTTGGTTGCAGAATGTCAACGTCAGAGTGAGGCCCAGAGGTGGCACAAACAGCAACTGATCTGCCAAAACTAAAGAGGTTCTTCGTATCCATCAACACTATGGCTTGAGGGATTTACCATGAGTTCAGAAGACATAACTGTGCTGCGTAATGTGACCGGATGGAAACTAGTGATGAAGGAATCCCTGCAGATCTGGGTTAATCGTCCACGTCTGAAACTATCAGGAATCATATTGTAATACTTGGTGTGCTGCACACATTAGGGACATGTACGAATTACAAATAGCTTATATAAGTTATTAATTTATATTCAACCTCATACAAGGAGAGGTTCAGTTCAGAGGTCAAAAACCAGTTATTTTAACACCGCTAATCCTTTTAATATGTACAGTGCCAGAAAAAACAAGACGTGGTGACTTACACGTCTTTCAACGAGCTGACTACCGCACATGGACTTCTGTTAACCTTCTGGCAAACTCGTAGTCTCACAAATCCAGCTGAACAGGCCGTGTTCACAAGCTTCTGAAACGGCCCCAGAACACAGCAGGAGAGGAAAGTTGTTGCTGCAAATCACCCTCCGATATTAGTTTACACCTTTCGTTTTGTATGTGTTCTCCTTCACTCTTCGTCTTTTCACACAACTTCATAGCTGCAGAGGAGCGCCGCTGGTATCTCCTTCCGTCTATGCCGGTGAAACAGACTGTGCGTGTTAGAGTTTCTGGAAAAGAAGCATTGCTGGAAAGCCGTTATATGAACACTTAGTCTGGCAGAAATATCAACTCTTGGCAACAGCCACAACAGGATAAGGCCCTCTGGGTGACTGAAGCTCATAAACTGCATCAGCTTCCACTCATCTAGTCACTGTGATCTGATTGATAGTGGCACATTGTTGCTGATCAATACACACACCCACTCTTGCAATGGCAATGTCGTCACTGAGCTGTCCTCATGCGCAACTCTGATACAAAAACTTTTTATAGCCAGTAGCACAACCAATAACATTTGGAGGAAAAATAGAAGAACCAAAACATCTGCGTGGTAAAGAATTTAACACCACTGTGAGGTTTTCATCGTGCATCCAGCCTGTCTTTGCTGCATGTTCCAGGATAGGAGAAATGGTTTGGCAGCTGTGATATGAGCGTGGATTGGCCCTGACAGCCCATGTCGGCCGAGGAGGGGGTTAATAGTGACTTAACATGGAATGAAATGCAACAGCAGCAACAATCCTCTGCGAGAGTTCAAAGCCGGATGAGTTCAACACTGCTCGATATTTCAATGTTACCTCCACTGGGAGGGGACTCTGGAGCCATGAATCTTCCATAGTGGCAGGAAGTTGGTGGAGCTGCAGGAGCAGGCTTACATAACAGTTTATGTTTGTTATATAATATAATATAAATCAATACACACACAAACACACACACACACACACACACACACACACACGCACACACACACACACACACACACATTCTTTCTGGGGACCAAGTTGAAATTAAAACCTTTGCTGCTCAGGTTTGGTGTGGAGACTGAACGTGCTCACAGCCTGAGATTTGGTTGAGGTGCTTGACCTGGACTTCCTGTTTATGCGTGGTGCATGGTATGACAGCCATGACTGAGGTCAGTTTATGTTTGGAGCGTGCCGTGTGGGGCATTGACAGTTGAGGGATTCTGCACTGTTCTTTGAGTGCATGGATATTTGGGAGATCCCAAATGTCCACTGTTTGTGTTTGAGGTGAGTAAGTGCAGAGTGAATGCCCAAGCCCTGGGAAAATATTATGGATGAGTTAGGATTAGGTTGAGACTCCATGTTGGTTAGGATCAGGGAAAAGGTCAGGGTGAGGGCTGTAATTGTGGGATGATTAAGGTTGGTTGGGGTTTGGGTCAAGTTACAGAATGGATGGAAGTCCATGCAATGTCCCAGTGGGGATAGCTGCTCAAACTGTGTGTGAGTTTCCTTAGTACTCTTTCCTTAAATCTTGTCTTCCATCCTGCAGACTTTATCCTCCCTTTTCGTCTTACTGTATAAACGATAACAAACATATTAAGTTTTAGAGGCATACTGACGTTTGGATTATCTTTTTAAAAATTGTAGAGATTATAAATTTCTTCAATGTTTTAAGCACAACTCTTCTTTTCTCTTTTTTTTACTTTTTAATAGATTAAAAAAAATTATGAAAAAAAGCAAAGCTTGTGGACACTTGACTGTTCTCCATTATTGGATGTGAGATTTTGATCCCATTTTTCCTACTCAAGTCTTCTAGGTGATGGATTTTTGGACGTTTTTGCATAAACTCTTTGAGTTTAGCCCAGAGGTTTTCGGTGATGTCTTGGTTGGAGGATTGTGAAGACTGTGGCAAAACAAGCTTGTGTTTCATCAAGTCTCTGGATTATTTGAGTTTTATTCAGGAAATCTACCTGTGGTAGAAACCATCCTTTCTTCATTTTCAGCTTTTTAACAGATGGTTGGATGAATCCACCGACTCAGCTGTGATTTCCTTTAGTTAAATATCCTGATTACCTACAAAAGCCCTGGGAATGATCAGTCCTCCCCCATGCTTAACATCTGGAGAGGTGGTCTTCTCATAATATTTTGCCCTTAAAAAAAAGAAAGACAAAAGTTACACTTGCTCTTAGCAGCTTTTAAGCTCTATCTAAATTAATCAGTCCACATGACTTGTTCTAAAATGCATCAGGTTTCTTTGAAAACCTTTGAAGCTGAGAGAAGAGTTGTTCTGCTGCTTGCCAAAAAAGCCAGAAAACCACCAAATGTTTGGTAAAAGTTACCTAAGAGAGTTTTTTGGGGGGGGGGGGGGGGGGGGACTTTTGCATAGCAGTTCTTTCAGTTGTTTATTCTGATAATGGACAAAGACAAAAATAACAGTATTATTCCATGAAATCCATCTTAAAGTCCATGTCTCTTGTGACTACATCCCTCACTTATTGCTACTTCACGTTGACATGACTTCTGTCCAAACTTCAGCCCGTCCCCGTATATTTTCATTATAAACTTATTCTGCCTGTTTATCCCTGTCTTTCATGCTCCTGACAGTTGACGTGGTCTCTCTCAAACCCAAGTTTGTACTATTTATACTGTGCAGTTAGAGTGGTTAGCTCTGCGTTCAGAGATCCGGGTTTTGGAAGAAGGGAGGGATTAAATCCACACACTTTCCCCACTGCCAAGTACCCTGGGGCCAGCAGGACCGCCCAGCTGTGTGCCTGCCCGCTCTCCGAGCTCCTGACCGCACGCAGCTGGGGTGGAGGGATGGAGTGGGTGGAAGGAATGGACAGAAAGGAGGAATCACTTGACAAACATGTGCTGCATGAGGTGTTTAAAAAAACTAAAACGGGAGCCAAACTGATGTGTGTTTGACTTGTGAGTAAATTATACCTCTGTCCTTGGACATTTGCACACGAGAAACATCTTTTCCAAATGACCTACAGAAATGAGATTGAAAGCAAATGATGACTTTTGTCTTTATTTACACAAGACTGAAGATGATAGAAGGTGAAAGAAAAGTAGTTTAGCGTGAGATAAGTGAGGTTGGCAGATCCTCAGCCAATGATAGCTCAGGACAGTTGATGACAAGCTAACACCCTTTAACGTCCTACCTTTCTTTTTATGTGATAAAAATGTTCAGATTGTAGTGGGTGTTCGTACTAGGCAAATACAACTGCGGTCAAACAAACGTATACACTTTTTTTTCGCAGTGATGTTGTTTATTTAACAAAAATGGCAGCAAGAAGAAAAGAAACTCACAAAGGCGATACTAAGCACCCCCGTGATTCAGAAGCTTGTAGATGCTGATGCCTGAGGAGGCAGGATCCATTCTTCTTTCCAACATTGCTTCACTTCATTGGGGTGTTTTAACAGCAGTTGGGTCACGGTCTGGACTTTGGCTTGGCTACTCCAAAACTCTGATTCATTTATCTTTCAGCTTGCTGGTGTTCCTTGTAATCACTGTCTTCTTGCATGGCGTGATTGGCTTTTGGACGGACGGCCTCACACTTGCCTCTTGAAGTTCATGGTTGACTCAATGTCTGCAAGATGTCTTGTTATTTCAGAACTACCCCAAATGACCCCCCTCCCCTGCCGTGCTTGACAGAGGGTATGAGTTGTTTCTGCTGAAATGTTCTGTTTGGGTGTTAAAGCCAAACATCTCCACTTTGGTCTCATTTGTCCATAAGTCATTGTTCCAGGAGTCTTGAGGTTTGTTCAGATGCACTTTTGCTAAGCTCCGCGGTGCATCCATGTTACTTGTAGACAAACAAGGTTTTCTCGAGGAAACCCTTCCAAACAAACCTGTTCAGTTTTCTACACAGACTTCAGAAAGTTATCATGTTAAGTGAGATGTCGCTACCAGGTTTTTCTTGTACGTTTCATACTTGATCAGGTTTCTTCTAATTGTCCTGTGATGAAGTGTATCGTTTAACATAGTCACCAAGGCCTCGAGGATCTGCGATGCCCTGCAGCTTTTGGGATTTTCAGAACATTGCAGTGTCTGACCTCGGGGTCATCCACTCCTGGGAAGAGTGCCAACTGTCTTGAATGGTTGCCTTTTGGGAATAATCTTTCTCTCTGTAGAACACTGAACTCAGATTTGTTTGGAAATGCTTTTCAAACCCTCGTGTGATATATGTGCAGAAAAATTTGCTTAAATAAGACCATTGTTTATGTCTTTTCTTCTTGGCATTGTGTTAACACGCACCTGAACGCTTCAGGCCGCCAAACCGACGGCGTTTATAGGGGTCTGCACAGCTGCTGACGATCAGCGCATCAAGGTGATGACAAGCAGCACCTGGTTGCAGCTTAGCCTCCTAAATACTGCTGAGGCAGCAAAGAGGTGCTTGGTATTACCCATATGATTTTATTCCCTTTAATTTTCACTATTGTTAAATACAAGAATGATGGTAAAAAAAGGTTCCATATTGTTGTTGTTTGCCTGAGCTGGATTAAAAGTGTTTCTCCAAGCTGTATGGTAATGTCCATTATGTAATAATGACCTAAGAGTTGGCAAAAAATGCCAAGCATGAGAGCTGTTATAAAAGGAAATGGTACACGTTACATTCTCCAGCCAAAGGGATCAGATACTGGACAGAAATTGTTTTAAGTGCTTTGAGAAGTATTTATCAAGCTTCTATGTGCAGGTCATCAAAGAGAACTTTGTAAGAGCACAATATTTACTGACAGGAGGAACTGTAATCCAAGATGATCCTCTCAGGCGGAGGCGATCCTTACAAAGGGAAGATGCAGAGTGCGGTACAGGCTTGAAATGCATCAACTGTGATGCTGGTAATATTTAGGCTGACAAACATTTGAGAGTATCAGTTTCATCTGGTCTCTCTCCAAATAACCAAAAGATGAGAAAACAAAAGTTTTCTCTTCATTCTGCCCTCGACATTCAGCTTGCATCATGGAAAAATCACATGATATCCCGCCTGCAGCCAAATCGAACTCATTTAGAGCGCGGCATTCATAAACAAATCATTCAAAAGCATATACCCGTCTGTTTCACATTCCCTTAATTGTTCCTGATCCTGACAGAAAAACAAACATGCTGATGAATCCAACAGACACTAAATGTGACCCTGCCCCTGACTTTTTGTTCATCCACACATCCATCCCACAATATTACTGGTCCTTTTGTCTTAGATGCTCATATACAGTATTTCAGGAATGCAGACTGAAGTCTGATATGCCTGGGTCTAGCAAGCATAACAGAGGGCAGAAGCCTCAGAGAATAACACATAACCAAAGCCCCAAAGAATTCCCTTGGAAACAGCTAGTAACCAGAAAGCGCTGCAGTGACGGGGAGGGCAGCAGGGCTGCTGAAACCCCAGACTGAAATAGCCTGGAGTCCACTGTTGACTGCCTGACAGAGACACTCAGCATTTTGGTTTGTGCTGCTTCTGTCTTAAACTGAAACTGGATAAAAATACAATGCTTTTATACTTAAAGTCATGTTTGAACATTTGCAATATATAACGAGTACTTCTAAAAATGTTGGTGCACCGTGTATAGCGGAAATAAAAGCCCAAAGCGGTGATGTACCAGCCACCTAAAATCCTACATTTAAACAGAAAACAGGACCGCAGTGAGCAATTTGATAGCAGTAACACTTTGAAATGGCATAAATAAAACACCAGATGAAACAAATCAGGGGACGAAAGGTCAGGGTCATATCTGGTTGCAGAAAGCAAATCTCAGAAGTAAAGACTTTCTTTCACTACTCTGTGGAGGAATTGTGTTTCTTAGCAAAAAATGCCAAGGAGTAATTAGAAAGTATTACAAAAGTCTGTGTGAAGATAAAACCGTCCAGACACCGAACTGCTCTGCTGGCAATCCAGATGTGTTGAATTGTAAATGCTTACAGAATGTTGTTAATAGAAGACATGATGCATGTTGTATCGGGCAAAGCTGTCAGATGGTTGCAGCTCATAGGTTACATCCACACTAATCCATCCATCCATTATCTTTACCTGCTTCAACCGTACGTGAAAGCGGTCTGCAGGAGTACAAACAGCTCATGTTCTTAAACTGGAGCCGGTAGCTGTCTGGGAACATAAGGCAGAGGTATAGTCGGACAGGTCGTCAGTCCATCTGCAGGGCTGCTCCAACACACGCTTGCTCCTCTAATGCATTTAGAATCACCAATGAGCCTAACCTGCCCATTTCTGGACTGCGGACATGGAGACTCCACACAGAAAGGCCCCGGCCAAGATCTGAACCAGAACCTTCAAGCTGTGACGCAGCAGTGGTGAGGGCCTCGTGGCCACATGTCCGGCACGGACCAGGTGGCCGGGGTTCAACTGGGTAGCGGTCCGCCGCCGCGGGATCCCTGGCTGCCTCTTCCCGTGTCGTGGGGGCCCTGCCCGCGGGTCACCTCGGCTGCCGCTGGGGGGGGGGGGGCGGGCCTCGCTGGCGGTGGGTTTCCTCCCGCCCTCTCGCCCTCTGTGGGGTTGCTGGTGGCCTGGGTTCCGGGTTCTTCCTTGTCGGCCTCTGGTCTCGCGGGTGGCGGGGTTGCTCCCCCCCCTCCCCCACTATAGATACACAGGTGGAGCTTTGATAGGATTATTACACACACACACACACACACACACACACACACACACACACACACACACACACACACACACACACACACACACACACACACACACACACACACATAGCCACACAGACATATACACACACACACGCACACACACACACACACACACACACACACACACACACACACACACACACACATAGCCACACAGACATATACATACACGCACACACACACATAGACATACATATTGGCTTGTTCACCTGCATGCTTGCTCTAGTTTTTGGGGTTAGTTAGTCGCGGTAATCTAGCTTAGACTGTGATTAGATCTCGAGATTTGGGTCGATTGCTGCTCGTGTTTTGGTCGGCTCCGTGTCGGTTTCGTGTTTCGTTTGTGGTTTTTGTTGCAGATTTCCAGTGCTCGACGTGTGCCTCCGTGTGTTCTTGCTTTCTGGTTTAGCAGTGGATGTCACCCCCCCCCCAAAAAAAACACACTGGGTTTGTATGTGTATATATATGTATGTGTATGCGTATGTATATGTATATATATTAAATATAGTAACAATGCACATATATATGCCTTAGGTTTTTACCATTAATATGTGTGCAGACAAGGTAGAAAAAAGAAAAAAAAAGAAGCTGTGACGCAGCAGCTCTAACTCCTGTGCCACCACAGTGCCAACACACTGGTTTCAGTTTAAAACTGGAATCTTTTGTGACCACCTCGCATTCACAGTACAGAACATTTTTGATCCTCTGCAGACCCTGTTTCAGTTACGGTCTAGTCTGGATGGACAAAACTAAAACCAAATCCACGTCATATGTCTATCACCTGAGGAAAAAAGATGAGCCTTAACATCTGTTAAAGCTGATTGGATAATCATTATCACTTTCAGCATCACATGTCCAGAGTTGGTTTTAGCAGCGGGGCCCATGTCTTCAGCCGCTGCCCAGACCAATTCGCATCACCCTTGTGCAGGTGCTGAACCCCCATCTGTCCAGGTAAAGAAACCCCAAATTTTCCTTAAAAATGTTTTTTTGTAGTTATTTGAAGGATCTGCTGGCCTAATTTAAAGTTCTTGTTCAATTAAGATGCAGCATTAGTCAGTTAAAGTTGCGTTTGTACAGGAATTAATGTCCACTGGCCGCTGCATTGTCATGGGTCGAGTCCAGTACTAATACAGTATGTTCATGTTCTCTGCTTCTAACTTGCAGTTTTGATAAATATGTATGTTTCCTTCTTGGTTACACTCGGTTACCTAGCAGCAGTAGTATAAGCTGTAATGATGTTTGCAGCAAAGGTAAATTGTTAAGGTCGACTGTACAAGTATCAGCAATAGCAAAAAAGATGTAGCAGCAGCTGTAATAGTGACAACAGAGTTAAAAGTCATGTCAATGAGAGTGTATTCACTGTCTGCACTGCTTGAAATAAGTTGTATTCCCTGCATCATCAACGCGATCACACCACTTCTTGTCTGTATGTGCAGAAAAATGTGTTATTTGTCCCAAAAAACTTGATCAGTTGCAATTCATTAAGTGCATAAAGTGATTTATTACAGCTGTGCATATTATCACATTTTAATTTCGATTTCAGATTCTCAAACCTGAGGATGCAGGGACTGCCGTCTACTGAAGTTCAATCACCAACAACTTCTTCACACAACTCTAACAAATAAGAGTTAACTCACTTAGTACGGACCAGATGGTTCTTTTCCTCAATTTTCATGAAAGAAAGTGTTTTTTTTTTACATGACGACATGCTTTTGTAACTGTGTTCCCAGCATTCGGAACATGACTTTCCGTCCGCCGCTGTGTGTACAGATGTTCGTGTGACATTCAGTGGCTGGTAGTATTTGAAGGTACAGCACCCCAGCCGCAGGAGCTTGTCTCTAATCGTCCCTTTGATTAAAGGAGCATCTTGGTACTCCACCACAAAGCTTTTGTGGCCAACATCAGACAGAACCGGGCCTACACACACGTACACTACACACGCAGTCGCATCTCATCCTAAGGACTTAATCCAAGTCTGACCACCAAGCCTCTGGGAGGCAGCTACTTAACTGAAGCGTCATTCTCATGTGTAGTCTGTAATGATGGTCCAGAGAAATCAAAAGTACTTTGGGGAAAAAAAAACAACAACAGAAAACAGCAGGATCACTTCTGAAGGAATTGATCCACCAGAAGCTGTTTATGCATAAACCCTTACTGCTTTGGTGGGATTTAAAAAGGTAAATTGTAACCAGGTGCTGCTACCCAGTAGTTCCTTATGAACTGATCATCAGCAGGTGTAAAAATAATATATTTTGTCAGTTTACAAGTCGGATGTCTTCAGCTGTGTTTTAAAAAGATGCCAAGAGCAATAGACATAGTGGTCTCAGAGAAGCCCCTGCTGAACCCCATCAATCTGGACCAGGATATGAAACCACATCCCAACAGTTAGGGGTTCAGCTGAGAAAGATTCCCAATGAAGAGTAAGAAGACTTCAAGTCCTCCCCAAGCAAATGTGCCCCATTATAAGACTATCCAATGCTCAGAGATGTACAAGAAAATCCCAAGAGCTTCATCTCAGACCCCACGAGCCTCACGAGCATGTTAGATGTCAGAAGTGCCTGACAGCACAATTAAAAGAAGACAAGTGTGGTTTCTTTGGAGAGGTTGCCAGGAGAAAGAACTGTCTACAAAGAACGTGGAAGCACGACTCGGTTTTGTCAAAACTGAATCTGAACAAACCAGAAGACTTCTGGAAAGATGTCAAATGGACAGATGAGACCAGATTAGGGCTGTGTGGTCTTGAGGCCCAGCACCACATTTGGCAAAAACCATGTCCAGCATTTCAGCAGAAGCCCCTCAGAACCACTGTCAAGCACCAGGGTGGAGGGATGATGGTCTGCACCTGGACACCTGTCAGTCATCGAGTAGACCATGAACTCCTCAGTGGACCACAATCTTCTACAGACAAAAATAGGGACATCTGTCTGGCATAAAGATTAGTTAAAAAAACTGGGTCACGTGATGGGAAATTATCCCAAACACAGCAGCAGCTCTACATCACACTGATGAAAAATAATAGAAGGTTTTGGAATGACCTGGTCCAAGTCCAGACCTGAACCTGGTTGAGATGCTGTGGTGGGACCTGCAGAGAGCTGTGTAGATGTGACCATCCAGAAACTCAACGAACCGAAGCAACGTCGGAAAGAAGAACGGACCAGAAGAGAGATGGTGAATGCATACATGAAACGACTGTTGCAAGTTACGCTAATTGAGTGTTGCCAACAGGCAAAGACTTTTTATTTCTTTTTGGTTTCATTTTGTTTGAAGTGAAAGTGAACAGGGAAACAAGTTGTATGTTGTTGTTGAAGTTGCATCTGGCTGATAACTGATTTCTATGATCTGATGTTTTGCAATATGTTTTGAGAGAGAAAATAAAACCCAGAGAATTCAAAGCAGGGTGCTAACTTTTACTTTGTGTTAATGAGCCGCTTGTGCTCGGTTGTGTGGCTTCTGTTGCTGCTGTAAGTAAGCACTGGCAGGTACTACTGATGTATGACCCACTTCTGTGAATTTAATGAATGAGGTTCCCTTTAATAACACAAACTGAAGCTGGCAGATCCATCAGACAAAATACTTCAATTCATTGTTTTCCAGTTCATTAGTTCAAGTTATATGATGTGATGTGATCATATATGACATTTTCTTGGATATCATATATGAAATTGCAGGCATTACAACCATTCTTTCAGACAGCACGCCCCAGCTGACTGAAATATTCAGAAGACTGTTTTGATTACCGGTAACCACCAGGATGAGACAAAGGTTTTGAATGTTGGCAAAGACAACTGAAAAAACTGGTTTCCTTCTTCACAAGCTTTTGCCTTTAAGCGTTCTGAAATGTGTTTGGTTGGCAAGTGGCTCCAGCCTTTATCGACAGCCTTTTAACTGTACCCAACTCATGTCAGAGCAGGTGATGAGTGTATTTGTGAGCGTGTTTTCGCGTGCATGAACACATATAATCAACCTGCACAGGAACAATAGGATTGTGACACCTACTCACTCTTCAGTGTCATTTGATCTTCCTGTGAACATGAAACAGCAAAAGGAAAACATGAAAGCGAAAAACAGTATCAGGACCGTGACAAATCACTGATGAGGAGATTAGAAGCAGCTTTTAATTCTTTCAGTTTCCTTAAAAGGAGCAAATATGTGTGCACACATGCAAGATGTTGAATAGATTTAGACAGCGAATGGAGAGTTTGTGTCACAGAGCTTCGTCAGCTCAAAGACAACACGTGGACAAAAACATAATATTTAAAACATCTCCCCCATGTTTATTGGTGTTTGCTGCATGCATCTTTCTGATAGAGAACTTTGTCTCGATATACCGCCCCCATCTGGTCTGGGTTGGCCACACTTGCACACGGGGTCTTAAAGCCCACTATTTAACCATGTGACTCCAGATCAAATGAGAGGAATATCCATCAGGAGAAGTGACGCCAGTGTTGATGCTCCTCCGCTCTAACTATTCCCTCAACTCCAGGAGTTTGTTTGCTGGTTTTCAACAGGAGAGAGTGATCCTGGTTATATCGTCTGTTTTCCCTCGGTGCTTGTGGGTTATCCATCTTTCAGCCTGATTGGAGTCACACACTACCAGATCTTAAAGCAGAAACACCTTTATCACCAAAAAACACATGGGAAATGAGGCGTGGCCACAAGCAAAACGCAAGTTATTCACTTGAAAAGAAGCATCTGTTTATGCTCTGATTTGTTCAGAACACAACTGAAAAAAGAAAATAAAATGCAGATTGTAAAGGAATGGGTTACCTCACAAGGGCAGCAGATTGTGCTGCGGAGAGCAGCAGACGAGCTACGGATCATGTGGAACGATGTTGTTGCTCTCTCACTGGCTTTGGTTCAAATTGAAATTCCTGTGATGTTCCAGATTTTGACATGCTAAGAAATCCATCTTTAGCCAGAGATGAACTTTTCGGGAGCAACTTTGTTTACACATCATGTAACTGCTGCAGTGTGACCACGAGCTACCCTCCGTGGAGGTAGAACGCCTCCTCACCCTGCACAACTGCCCCTGCTTCATTTGAATGAATACATGTTATGATCAAGGGGTTTCTGTTGGTTTTCCCTTGTTCCTTTGTTTCCCTTGTTTTGTACTCATGTCCCTTGTCCCTTGTGCGTCTTTTGAGTTTGGATACTTCCTGGTTCGCTCTGGAAGTGTGTTTCCTGGTGTGCAACCGCTTTTGTCTGCACCTGTGTCTCATTACCTCACTTGTATCTCCACAGTCAGCCAACCTGAACATGAAACCTTTACAAAGGTACTTCTGTTCACTGAGCTATCTGATGTGCAGCCCGATCTGTGTTAGCAGCGCATTGACAGCGGTCCTCACTTGTCGATCGCAAGGCACAAAATATTCCAAATACACAGTGCAACTCTCAGGAATGCGTGTCAGGCCACCTGCAGCCGGACTGAGACACATGTTTCTCCTCAGACAGTCGTGATTTTCTGTACATCTTAACAAGTCATGTTTGGTCATGTTTATACTACTTTTTTTTTTTAAGTTAATGAAATATTTGCTTTGTAAACAGGGTCGAGGAGTTGTTTGGGAAAAAAACTGCAGCTTTCTTGTCAGCAGCGCTGACAAGAATGTTACTTTTTAAACACCCCCATCATTTTGACCTTACTTCACTTGTTTATATCTCCATTTTTGCCTGACGCACATTTCACACAAAGCTGCTACCGGGTTAATTGAAGAGACTTAAAAATAAAACAAATATGTGACTCCAACAGGTGGTTGTAATGATGATTTACCCTTTTATGGACTTGTTTTAGTATCCAAGAAAGGCCAAGGAGCACAGAGGACAGATGAGCTCCACTGTGTCATAAAATGTTAGAGAAAAATCAGCGACATTTGCAAAAACGATGATCCTCAAAAAGACTGGCAGTGAGCTTACAATTTCTCCTTAGAGAGTGAACAATATACTGTAACTAAACAATACATGGGATCTGGAGGAATTCCAGTGTATTAATTTAAGAGCTGTGAGCCTAAACTATACACTAACAATCTCTGATATTTCAGACAGCAATTCATCAAGAACCACTCATCAACAACTGGTATAACCACAAAGGATTAAAGTGGGAAACGGTTGTCCAACTTCACAATATGCAGCTACATTCACAAATGGCACTTAAAACTTCATGTAGCAAAACAAGAAAGCCCAATGCTAACTTTGTCCAGAAGCAGTGTCAACATGTTTGTGCTTGGATGCATCTGGGACGGTCCATCACACAGTGGAAACATGTACCCTGGTCAGATGGAAAAGTAATGGAAGAAGCGTGCGGTCCAGACCAAAGATGAAAAGGAGCATCCAGAGCGCTGTCAGACGCAAATCCCTAACCCAAGCCCTGTGATGGTATGAGGTCGTATCAGTGTCCTTGGGATAGCTCGTTTCCACTTCTGAAATGGCAAAAAAATAAAGAAAAGTTCACGGAGATTTCAAGACCACATCTTTTTCAGGGACATACAAACCTTTTTTTCTTAAGATGCAAAACCAAAGTCTGCAATTCCAAAGACATGCCTGAGGAAGATGTGGGTACGGGTACTTCACCGGTCTTTCTGCAGTTGTGGCCTGTGTCTGAGGGAGAAAACAGCATAACTGCATTGTTGAAGACCTTAAAGGATATTTATAGCAAGAATTGGACAAAAGAACAAATGATACTCTTCATTGCTTGGTATCTTCAAAGCCAGAACACACTGTATGTGTTGTAAGAAGGAATGGTTAGAGAGTGGCAGAAGCTTTACTGTCTGAACAGTGTTTTGGAAGGTGTTGCATACCCTTCATATTCTCTGCAAGGAAATAAAAGCCTAAGAAAATAATGCACATATTTTCTGTTCCAACAAGGATGGCTCTGGATCAAACAGCCTCCCAGGTGCCACCCTGAAACCAGGCAGCCCGACTAGTGTGCAGCTTGAGGGTTGCTCCCCTGACAGACTATCGGGCTGCTGTCATGCAAACATGGTAGCTGGAGAGGTGGTCGAAGCTCAAAGTGCTTCACCCATTTTTAAGAACACCAATAGAAGTTTACTTGTAGAGCTGCTTATCAGAGGGTACAGTGTGATATTTTCAGCTTCCGATGGCTATTACCTTACATTCCTCTTCAGCGCTGTGCTCAGTATAGATGGTACCTCCTTGCAGCCTTACATCATGTGCAGGAGAAAAGAAACAGTATCCCTGTCTCATCTCTCATTTCTCATTCTCTCTGGCTGCTCAATTCTTTCTTATCTCAAACCCAGAAATAAGGAAAACTGCAGTTCCTCAACTGACCACTAGGGGCTGACTCCCAAAAAATGTGTTCTCTGTTGGCTCCCATGTTAAGATGTCCAACAAGCAATAAACATAGTTACAGCAGTAAATAAATGAATAAAATGTTTGGTTTTCATAGCTACATTTTACATCCAACTGTAGGATGGAAGAATTTTCATGTACCTCATATGCTAATCATATAAAGCCAGAAAATGTTGCATGATTAGGGGTGTGGTCTTTTGATTGATTGACAGCTGCTTATATCTAATGGCTCACTGTCATAACTTTAGCTACTTAGGACTGTCTTAACTTCATATCTGAGTTCTTAGAATAATCATTATATTGTAAAAAGAATGTGTCCTGTGCTGTTATCTGTAATGAGGGACTGGTTTTGGATCAGCTTTGAAGGGTTCAGGCTGCAGCTTCCTGAAGCAGTTATCTTCCCCCCTGGCTGAAAGCTTCTAGCCAGGATACCAGCTGGACTCCCACTTGCTCATTAGCTATTACCTCTCACGGCAGCTTGGCCCTGAAGTATTTGCCTTGGATCATTTCAGGACCCTTCAAGTTGGCTAACTGGACTACTCATGAAGGACGTCCAAAATGAGCGCTGCGAGAGCTGAAATGAAGACCAGCAGAACTGGACCAGAAACACGTATCTATTTATTTCATTACATTTCCCATTTTTTTATCTTAATTTCCATTTAGGAATTAATAAAGTATTTTTACATTAATTTGCAGTGAATTAAATATCTGTTCTCCGGAATCGGGCAAGTGTGGTTGCAGCTATTTGCATTATGGGTAACCTCCTTTAACACGTGGGTAATGTTTGCACGGCTGAATACACTTCTGGCAATCAAATCCTCTGAAAGAATCACTGAACTTCTGATGGCTTCTCTTGAACATACAATACCCTTTTATTGTGGAAAATAACACGTATCCTGATGAACAATAAATCCCGTCACTCCTGACATTGTACTTGACATATTCATGTGCCTTGTTGCATATTTTTCCATTTTGTGCAACTTTATACATTGATTTCACTACATTTTAGTGGGCAGTATAGCATTCTGTAGTCCATATATTCATTTGACAGCTTTAGTTGTTTTACAGATGAATATTTCAGTCAAATAAAAAAAAAAAAAAAAAAAAAAATATATATATATATATATATATATATATATATATATATATATATATATATATATATATATATAAGATACGATATCCTTTATTTTCTCCCTCAGTGGGGAAACTTATTTTGTTGTCAGCAGTACACTTAGCACACACATGTAGGGGAGGGGTAAAAAGACTGAAAAGTCAGAAATAAAAAATATATAAAAATATACGTATAAAATGTGTATTATTGCATATATATATATATATATATATATATATATATATATATATGGTTTCAGACAGCTCACAAAGGTTGTATTTAGGTCATATTTCACATGTTTAAGTTTCGTTCATATTCACATTGTATTTTTTTTTCTCTTCTTAGCTTTACTTTTCTTCTGGGTTTCATTAAAAATAATGCTCAAATGATCCATTATCTCTCCCAAAATGATGGTGCTGAGGGAAAGTCAGGAATCTGTATATAAGAGCTTTGTGCTTTTCTTCTTTCCTCTCTCATTAATCACCTCATTAATCACCGGTTTCTTCTCTGGTAACTTCTACTGCTCCATTGGAAACAGTTTATCAGACAATAAACCACATTAAGAGTTGGAACCCAAAAAACATGTCACAAATGTGATGTTTACCACTGTGTGGCATCTCCTCTCCTTTTAATAACAGTCTATACTGTATATGTCCGGAACAGAGGAGACCAGTTGCTGTGTCATCAGAGATGTTGGTTTTTGAAGTCATTGTTCAAATGAGTTAATGTGACTTGCAAATTATTGTACTATTTTTTTCTGACTTCTTTGAAAATTGTGGTATGTTTTGCCACAAAAGTATTTTTTTTTTAACTTTTTTTTTTTGCCGACATTTAGTAGTTGAGTATAGTATTACTTGAGTATTTTTGACATTGCTGTACAAATAGTTTTTAAAACTCGTCCCTGAAATACCTCCTGGCTCCTACAGAGTCAGCATAAAGACAACACTGAGATCATCTTCACATTAATAGACAATCTTTGTTATTGCAGGGCCCGGCGTCGCCTAGCAACCAGGTACAACAAACCGCTGCCAGCCTCGCGCTGCGAGTGGTGCTAACGTTAGCCAGGGAGCTAAGAACCATCCACACAAGTTTTGTTTTTAAAAGGGAAAATGGTGCAAGAAACCATACAGATATTTGCTCGCATTAAGCCCGCGAGGAGGACCGCGGCGGTAAGTGGCCAACGACTCGGGACATTAAGACGAACACAACTTTATTATTATTTTAATTTATAGAAGCTATAGAAGCTTCTATAAGCTTCTAGAAGTTATAAAAGCTATAAAAAAATAAAAGTCAATTTTGGCTGTAATCTGTTGAGACGTGGGTTTATAAATCAGGGTCTACTTCCAAAGACAACTGCAACTAACATAAACAGTCCAGTACACAATTACATGTTTATTCTTTTTCCAGTTCAGTTCATGTTTCTTCTCCTTCAGATGTTATCTTTTGTTGATGAAAAATCTTGTTTTTGTACTCAAATTCAGTAGGTTTGTGTATAAAAACACTAAATAAAATTGTACAAATTTATACAACAGTATCAACTAACTTACTAAAGTTTTTATGAGGCGGTTTTCTGTATTTATTTACCTGTCACATTAATGGAAAAACATGATGTGCTTGACAGCACAAACCCCAGCTATATTTCCTCATGGAATAGATGCATCCAACATTCAATCAATCTGATTAATCACAGCACTGGTGGACAAACCAAGTGAACCCTAAACCTGGTTGGTAGCAACAACTTCAAGCTGGATCAGAACTGCAACGTTCAGGAAGAATTTTGGACTACCGGTATTTGTTTTTCCAGAGCTGCTTCTGCTCAATTGCACATGGAGGACGTCTGGTGTGAACGGCTCTCTTGAGCTCCTTCCACAGCCTCTCTGTGGAGTTGAGGCCTAGCTTCTGACTGGACCACCCCAAATGGTGGATTTTCAGCTGGTGGACCACCTCCCTAACATTATCCAGGAGGTGGTTTTGATTAACCTTAACTAAATGTTAAGTGGTCCAGGCCCTGCGATGCAGCATAGTAAGTAAGTTAGCCCACATAATGAAGCCCCCTTCACCACAGGGATGAAGTTTTGATGTTGGAAGCATGTGCCGTACATAAGGTTGAGTACTCTTCCCAAACAGGTCAACCTTTGTTTCATTAGCCATCAATATATTTTACATACAGTATAATCATAAACAGTAGAGGTGCACAAAACAATTGGTTAGCGATAGGAATCAGAGCATGTTCATCCGGTATGACTTTGTATCCTTTTCCTGCCTTTTGCACGTAATAACTCTTGCTCATATGTCTTCATACTTCTCTTCTTTGGTTCAACATCAATTGATCACATGAACAGGAAACTTAATTTTTTTTTTGTCTATCAGTCAAAGTAGCTCTAACCACACCTGTAAATTAATTTTGATACCTGGACTCCAGGTGTGCAAACTACTGACTCCAATTAACTTTTGTTGAAGATATTAGTTTATGGTTTTTAATAGTTTGTTTTTATTCCAGCACTGTGAAAGTTAAGTAATAATAATAAATAATAATAATAATTCATTTTATTTAACAGCGCCTTTCATGTCACCCAAGGTCACCTTACAGAATAAAAACAAAACAATACAATAATAAAGGAAATACAATAATAATACAGTAGAAATTATAATACATACACACATACACAATACATACAATTAGACAATCAAGGAGCAACAGTACAGATAACAGAACAGTATGGTGGGAGGTAGTGTGTGGTGACCGGTCAAAGTGAATGGGCAAGTTTAAACAGGTGAGTCTTGAGTTGCGTTTTGAAGGTGGTGATGGAGTCTATTTGTCTTATGTATGGGGGGAGGGAGTTCCAGAGTCTGGGTGCCGTACAACTGAAAGCTCGGGCACCCATGCTGCTAAGGTGTGAGGTGGGAGTGAAAAGAAGTACCGTAGGTGTGTTCGATTAAGACAGGATAAACTGTAAACGTTTGTATTATTAGCTTAATCACAATTGTGTTTGTATTCTTTTGTGATTTTGATGGAGAGCTGTTGAAATTTTATGGCAAATTAATGCAGTAAACCAGTTAATTCCAAGAGCTTTGCATGCCTTTTCTTGCCTCCTTGCTTATATGCAGTGCACACATAATCACCTGTTATCAGCTCAGTGAAATATTTTCATCTCAATAAAGAATGTTTGATAAACACAGCAGCTGATGGATGAAAAAAAAAAGAAAAGAAAATCACATTTAGGATTTCTGTCGTGCTTTAGCTTTAGCTTACAATATCCACTGAAATGAAATAACCTCATCCTGGGGGCTGCTCAAAGCTTGATATGCGTTTCTGGGAAAGACAAAAAAAAAAGAAGAGGGTTGTGGTCAGGAGTGCAATCCTGCAAACAGAGCAACAATGGAAAACAGTCCAGTCACTTAGGTCTTCTCTTTTTTTTATTCCTGAATCCCTGGGGACTTGTAATTGCATCAGTTTCTATTGGAAACATATGCCAGAGCACATGTGTGGCATGTGCCCACCCCCATCCTCGGTTTCTGAGCTCAGAAATTGAGGACAGGGCTATTCAGACTAAACTAGCCAACCTCACTTAACTGTTCTCCTGTGCTTGAGCTCAGTCGATATTGGTTCAATGTACATTTTTCCTCGTCTCCCCTGAGGGATGGTTTTGGCTTGAATCTGCAGAGCTTCCCTGCGCTGTTCACTGATCCTGATGGCATCTTCAGTTCTATTGCTTTTCCACAGGATATGTGCTCCATAAAGTTCATCTTTTCATTTTGGGGCCTGCACTACCCAAACCACAAGTGTCTAAACTTGTATTTAAAACCTAACATGATATATTGACTTTATGTTTAAGTTTGGCTACATGGATGGTACCACACACAATAACAGCATACAAACGCAATGTAGCAGACAGACAGACAAAACAGTTCATGAATGCAAGTGTGGCTGCTCTCAAATGCTCCCCAAATATAATGAAGCAACAAACTCACTGCCTATACTTTCTACATAGTACCATGTCCGTTGGGACTGAGTTTGCTGTTGTATCTGGCTCTTTCAGGTGTACAGTGTGGACAATGAAGGGCAGACTGGGTCGTCTCTGGAGTTTGTGGTGCCCCGGGACATGGCTGCAGGTTTTGTTAACAACAAGAGGGAGAGCTACAAGTTCAGGTAATCTCTGAGAGATGCAAGTTTGGCTGTACAAGTTTACATTCCTTCATATTCAAATTTGCCATTTTCCCCTTTTCTTGGGCCTTTGAAGTTAGTCATAATGATTTATTTAATCTGTACAGATGTCTTACTTTAAAGAAAGTAATACAAAATTGTTATTCTGACATTCAATAGAAAATGGGAATACTACCCGACATAAACAGGAAAAGTTTTGTTAACATTGTGCTTGCTTTTCTAAACCGTTTATAAACAGGTCACAGCTGTAGCTCTGTTCACTCAGCTCAACTTATTGTGTCTGATAAAACCATCCTAATCTTAATAATAGAAAGTGAACTCATATCAGAAAAATACATACCTATATGACATCTGTTGTTTTTTTTTTTAATGTTGTAAGTAGGAGTGCTGAAGATGTCCCATGGACATCCGTTCTAAAAACATGGAAGATGATCTCCTCAGCCCTTTATTTGATTGTAAAAACTAGGACAACACATAAAGACAACACTCACAATTTAAACTCCTGTGGTTTCATTAAAAACCTGTTTCAAAAAAACATCTACTAGTATTGTCAGTAAAGAACCAGAAAATCTGTTCCACGATGGCCGTTAAGTCTTGAGCCTCGTACCTTCTGGGCAGCGCCATGCCATGCTCCCAAGGCCTACGTTCACAGTTAGCAGTCTGACTGCAGTGACACTCGGAGCCTATGAAAACCACACAGTCTTATAATAGCTTGTGGAGGTTCCCCCATGTCCTCATAGAAATACAGTTTCCACATTTAACTACCTATTTTGGTGGATTCCTCTCACAGCTCTCGTCTTTCTGTCGGTTAAAAGAGATGGATTCATCTTGTTGACATTTTGAATACTTGACCTTATTTAGTTCTGCTGCCAATGATGAAAACAAACCCCCATCATATGCTCTTTAGGCTATATTCAGGTCTTGAATGAAATAAGAGTCTGATGCTCTGTTTAGTTATTTTTCATCATGTTAAAGCAGCACTATGTAACTTTTCCACCTTAATATAATATTTCCAGAGTCATTGTGATGGTACATCAACTTCCAACAGGTTTAATGACACCTCTGTCATGGTCTGAGGAGGTCTCTATCGCCTTCACTGGCACTATGTAACTTTGAGGTGGCTGGTAGGAACCCTTCCACACTACTGGTAAAGCACTACCGCTTTAGTCCAAAGGAGCCGCCAAACTCAACAAAAGCTGAAAGTTACATTGTGCTGCTTTAAACAGTTGTCTTGTTCTTTTTTTCCAGATTCCAAAAAGTGTTCAATCAAGACAGCAAACAAGAGGAGATATTTGAAAATATTGCCAAACCAGTTGCAGAAAGGTAAAATCCTATCTGTACTTTTCAGAAATGACTAATGCATATGTGTGTTTGAATCAATGGCCTCTTATTTCACGAGTGATATGAATCCCCCCGCCAGCTACATTGCTACTTTTCCATCTCACAAATCCCAAACTTCAAAAGTTCTTCGTGATTGTCTGGCTCAGAGTAGTCGTCTCCCTGCACTAAAGTCCGGCCACACATGTCTCAGCCAGTCTTGTTGACAGGAAGTCAGTATAGATCAACTTTCTTTAACATCATGTCTATGATGTTTGGAATGATTTATATTCTTCTACCACTAAGTGGACGGAGTTGGCAGGCAAGAGGGCACCCTGTGCCGTCATGAGAGTGAACATTTTCAGGCCACAACACAATAGACGTGAGAAGAGTTGACTGCTTTGGATCTGGATTGTTTTCATTTCTATCGTCATGTTTTTGTTTTTTCCCTATTGAATAGAGTAAGTGATGGTGAAAGAAGATAATCTGGCATGTACAACCTTGCTTCAAAAGCTGATGGGACACTTAAATCTGATAGAGGGAACTGCAATCGGGACATGTTGCTTTGAAGGTCTGTTTTTGGTCTGTAGCAGCGTTTAATGCAGTTTATACCAGAGTAACATCTGCATGAATGTCAAGACAAGCTGTCCCTGAGGAACTTTGCCCAGAAGATCAGACTTGCTCTGCTGGCTCACACACTTCCTGTAGTAGATCTCGCAGCCTCTTGAACACAGTTTGCATTCCGACACCGTTGTGTCAAAACCAGAATTCAAATTCTCAGCAGTTTGTGCTGCAGTAGCTTCTCTGTGTGACTGAAACGCACAAGTTAGTCCTAACACCCTCTGTGCTTCTTTAAAGAAGAGTCCCATGACCCCAACTTCTGGCAGTTCGCCAGTTGTCCTTCCTGAAACTATTTCAGTTAGACTCTATCTCTTAGAGTTGTTCCCATGGGATCCCTGGCTGCCTCTTCCCGTGTCGTGGGGGCCCCGTCCGCGGGTCTCCTCGGCTGCCACTGGGGGGGTGGGCAGGCCTCGCTGGTGGTGGGTTTCCTCCCGCCCTCTTCTCGCCCTCTGTGGGGTTGCGGGTGGCCTACTATAGATACACTTCAGGTGGAGCTTTGATAGGATTTTGATAGGATTATTACACACACACACACACACACACACACACACACACACACACACACACACACACACACACACACACACACACACACACACACACACACACACACACACACACACACATACAGCCACAGATCTACCTTAGGAAAAAAGACAAGATGGTATGACCGTATGATTGAAAACATGAAGTGGCCCCAGTGAGCTGGTTTGGGATAAACTGGACGGAAGACTGGAAGGAAAGCAACCTACCAGTGTAACACATTTATGGGAACCTCTTCCATTCTAGAAAGAATGTCCTAGGATGAGTGTTCAGCTGTTATCTCTGCCAAAGGTGCTGAGGTACTTTTTCTGGAGCCGGAACACGTTGTTGCACCCTCAGATACAGAACGTCCCAAAGTGGCTGCTGGTTGAATGAGACACATTCAGTCCTTCTGAGAGTGTCGTTCAGAGTGTGCTCTCTCATCACTGGTGACATCTGTGGCATGGTGACTTGTGACAAAGTCCCACATTTTGGAGTGTCCTTTTATTGGAGAAGTACACTGCTCCTACCAACCTGCCACAATGTGGATTTGCTGTGTGCAGCTGATGTTTGAAAAAAACTTTTGGGCATATGTCATTCAAAGTAATTTTATGTTTGTCTATGCCAGTGTTTCTCAATCCTGGTCCTCGTGGGCCCCTGTCCTGCATGTTTTAAATGTTACCCTGCTTCAGCACACCGTGATACAAGTACCTGTGTCATCAACAGAGTTGTGCAGACATTGGTGACAAGCTAATGAGGACCTTTAATTAGAATCGGCTGTTTGTGCAGAGAGACATCTACAACATGCAGGACAGGGGCCCACGAGGACCAGGATTGTAAAACACTATGCTGTATGTGCGTTTATATTTTTGGTCACTATACCTATATATATATATATATATATATTTATTTATTTATTTATTTATTTATTTATTTATTTAGTAACCATTGTGGGAAAGAACACAGGGATCAAAGTAAGGGGGACAAAGCCCAGGAGGAAACACTGGCGTTTGCTTTTTAGAAACAAGGGAAATTCCTCAAAGAGAGTCAAAATGCAACAACAAAAACAAATGGAACATTTGGAGCCACACTACTAGTGATCCCAAAGGGTTTTAAATAAGAAGATTAACTTTCTGAAAACAACTCTGTTCTCAATATTGGCCAATACAAAGCCCAGGTAACAGAATCAGTATCAGAAAGTAAAAGAACTGTGATTGGACCATCTGCTGTCAGCTGAACACTGGAAACGCCCTGCGGCCCTTGCCCTGCTACAGGCATGACTGACATTTCTTGTCATCTAATTATCACAGTATGTGGCCATTTTTCTGCTTCCAACACACTGATTTAATTAAGTAATTCTTGACTTGATGGTTTATGTTCTTCAGGAGCAGTTTCTCTATTGTTGCACACTTTAGGTGTTTAGATTGAACTGGATTTTATCCCTTTTTGTAAATTTGTGGATGTAAGTACAAACAAAGTGAGAGCATCATCAATAAATAATTGTGTTGAGAATTTAAAGTAACCAGGGCTTACAGGGGAAAGACAGTAAATAAAACATGAACCTTAAAGTAAATATATAGAAACATGGAGGTTCCAAATCTTGTCAGGATTTAATATACAGTCAGATTCAAATATTCAAATATTTGTAAATTGGAGAATTTTTCCGATGATATCTCAGCGATGACGTTCAGCTTCTTGCTCTTCGCCGGTACAGATGAACACATTTTTCACTCCATTTCAACAGAGGAAAACCCATACTGTGTGGTACTTTGCTTGACCCCCTTTCCAAACTGACTTCCAAAACAGAAAATAGCCAACAAGACAGGGAATTTCCTGTGATCTAATGTTGGTCTTGTTGTCCTGTTGTGAACAAGACTCATCACTCAGTTTAGTTCGACCACCTCTTCGACATTCCACTCAGTCAAGTCACAATAGGGCCTATTTGTGGAATCCTGCAAGTGCTTTGGATTATCTCTGCTATTAGGAGACACATAAACAACCCAGTGAGATGTCTGGAACGGTTGACGCGGTTGTGTCTGACCTGACTCACGCAGGTCCACTGATGTGGGTATTATGTTGCTGTCTAGAGTCAGCGTTTTAATAGTCCTCCCTCTGCAGTGGCAGATTGGAAACATCAGGTTCAAGAGTTGCAGTCACAACCAGCCTGTGTCTTTCCATATCAATCTGATCTCTCTGTCTTTGAGACTTTGATATGAGCATATGTCTGCAGTCTTGAGGACACTAGTCATCCTGTCTCGCCATATTCCAGTCTCTCTCGATGGTTTGCTATTTCTTTGTCTGCTGCCAGTCGCTTTGACGTTCTGCAGGAAAGTTTCTCAGGGTTAGAGTCTTTCAATCCTGACTTCTGTAGCCAAAACACAGCAGCAAAAGAGTGACTAGCTCTGTCTTTTACATTGTTCAACCCCACGTTCCAAAAAAGCTTTATAAAACGTAAATATAAAGAAAACGTAATGATCATAAACCCCTATATATTTCACTTTTAAAACAAGTCTTTAAACCTATTTTTATTCTTTAGCTTTCAACCTCAACAGGACTTTTTATCTTAATTTAATCTTAGGTGTTTTAGTCTGTCTTAATGTGTTAAATTTAAATTGTTCTTATGTCATGTGTTTTTATCTGTTTCATGTTTCCCATAGTCTCTTTCATATTCCGCCATATGCAGCACTTTGTTTCAGCTGTGGTTGTTTACAGTGCTTTTCAAGACTGTTTTGTTTTTGTCCATCTTATTGTCAACAGACAGTTCAGAACCCTGGATGGGTGATGCTCTGATGGTGCACTAGTATCTAACAAATGAGCAATTTACACATCTGGGAATGAAATATCAATGCTGAAAGGTTTATGCAGGTTTAAGAGCAACACATTTTACCATCCAGATGTCTTTTTGGGGGAAGGCCTTGCATTTTTCAGCAAGACAGTGTAAAACCACTTACTGCATCCATTACAAAAGCATGAATTTGTAGAAGGGTCCATTTGCTGAACTGGCCTGCCTGCGTTAGCATCTCAAATCCTGTATCAGACAAGAACGGGAGTACAACTCTTATCATCTGGTCTCCTTAGTTCCCAGACGTTTTTTGGATCGTTGTTAAATGAAGAGAGGATTCTTCACAGTAGTGAGAATCGCTCTATCCCAACTGCCATGAAATTCAAATTTACATGTGTTTGCATAGGATGGTACTTTGAACATTTCATTTGTTGTATTGGTATTGAAAAGTTCTTTAAATATTCAGTAATCAGTTTTTTATTTAGACTTTAACTATCAAATATAGTAATTTTTATTTTTAGCCGGTATATGTCCTGTTGGCAAAGTGCATTGTCAAGGGTCATGAATGAACTTAATCTGTGACATAAAGTTAATATCCAACACTTGGATAATGAACGAATATCTACGTTGTTGACATTGGCAAAACCCTATAGGCACAACAGGAAACAATAATCACTAACAGAATCAAATTCAAACAGATTCTGTCGTCAGGAAATATTTATTTAACTTAAGTTAGAAATCTTTATAAATAGTTACATCTCTGGAGCTCCTGTACAGACTTCTCAGTTAGCAATGGCTGGCAGGTTTCTATTTTTTTTTCTTTCTTTGTGGCTGGCTGTGCTCTGTCATACTTGGCACTATTCAGGTTTTAGCTAAAAGCTCTAAGTTGCTTACTTGCACACAAATCTCTGTCTCTGCTGTGGTGTAACCGAAACCAGCCATTTCATCTCCAACACAGTAGTTTAAAAACAAACCAGCATTAATAGCTCCAAAAGAAGAAGAGCCAGTATAATGATGTTGGGCTGGCAATGCAGACGATCTTTCTGCATTGTAATGCCACTTCGCAAGGCAGTGAAACCTGCAGTCAAAGTTTAAAGAAGAATGGGGCTCTGTTCAGTCTCCAGGAAAGCTGAGGTGTAAACAGGAACAAGCATTGGGAAACGCCCAAGCCTCAGTGGCGGGGTCCAGGCCGCATCATTAGTACTGACATTAAGTTAAACGCGGAGCCTGCGTCTTTTCTCGCCGCTGCCAATCACCGCCATGACTCATGCTAGATTAAATGGACGCCCAACGGCCGTCCAAGTCAAACTAACCAACCACCATTCTCTTGAGTGGACAAGGGTTTTATATAAACTGACAAGTTGTTTTTCCCCTCCTGTTCTCATGCAAGGTGTGGAGTTGTACAGCACACAGGAAAGGAAAACTGCTCAAACGGTTACTTGGAAGTTCCATTAGAAAAGTGAGAGGATTAAGTCTGCAAAATACTGTGAGAAGATATTTTTACACTGAACAGGCGTGTCGGAAGGCAATGACTTCATCCTTACCTTTGATTACAGTTCAGTGTCAACAGCCAGGCTGTCAGTTTAGCTTTTCCTGCTAGTTTGTTTCCAAGACTAAAACATGATTTTTTTTTTCTATACATATAAATATCATGTCTCGTACGGGTTCCATCGTTTTGGAAAAACCAATGGTTTCCATGGCTTTGTGCACATGTAGGACGACAGGTTTGTGCCAAACCAAAATTTACTGGACCCTGCCTAGCTGAGACGGTTTGGGCTCTTTTAGTCACTTATACACCGAGACATTCCTCCTCCACCAGCGGATGTCTGTCGCCACAGCAGCTCCCTACTGTCTGTCATCCTTTTCTCTGGATTTGAAGTGTCAGATTGAATTCACATTGAAGCCCGGTGGCTGCTAGGGACAGTTTTAGAAGCTCAAATGGTGATGTCATAAGATGCATACACACAAATGAGCTGGAAGTGGTGACATTTACAGGTAATTTACAGGTAACAGATAAAATGGGAATGTTTTTATTTGACATCATGCTGCTGGTTGTATTTTGAGGGAAACATCAATTTACAAAAATTAAGAGTAGACTTAATATTATTAGAGTTATTGTTAGACATGTTGTAAAATATGTGAGTTGCAAAGTCATCCGTCAGTTGTGCTGGACCGGGTCATGGGGGGCAGCTCTCAGAGCAGAGATCTCCAGACCTCCTGCTCGCTCAGCCACTTACGCATTCCTAAATTACCAAGATACAATCTCGCCAGCACAAAATGGGTCTTCTCTGAGGCTTCCTCCCAGCGGGATATGACTGAAACACCGCCCAGACTACTTCAGCATGCTGCTTTCAGGGCTGAGAAACTGCTACTTTACTGTCTGCCCTTCCCAAATTTAAGATAGAGCTCCTCATCTTGACCCTAAGGGTGAGGCGAGCCGCTCTTTGGAAGAACCTTATTTCAGTTTTTGTGCTCTTATTTTTTCCGTTGCTATTCAGAGCTTTCCCTTTCGTCTCAGCTCTATTTTTTCTAAAATAGAACATCACCGTGTCCAAATCGCTGCAGCTATGTTCCAGTCTGCCTTTCAATCTCATACTCTGATCTACCATTTGTCAACAAGACTCCGAGACAATTTAAGTCCTCTACTTGATGCAGCATCTCACATCCAACCAAGAGAGGATAACCTGCCCTTAAGAGTCAGCATTATGTTCTCAGACCTGCAGGTGCTTCTTCAGGGGGTTTCAAGGGGTTTTACTCTCTTTGCTACTGACCTTTCTGTCCCCACTCATCTGTAGTGAAAGCTTGATTCACATTGCTGAGTGTAAGTCAGACTAGTTCCCAGTTTTAGTCTAGTTTGTTACCCTAATATGGGCAACATTTTTGGGTCCAGCCAAGAGGTAGAAGAGTAGTCGTGCCCACTTACTTATATCTATGTTTTATTTATGTGCTGCTGCAGTGGATGAAGGTTCTCTGGTGTGATTGAGACATTATGGTTCCCTGTCTTGAGAGACTGCTAATGCCTCTATCTCTTTGTCAAGGCTTTTCTTTTCAAATGACTTCAGATTGCTTAGTGTTTTGGTGGTAATTTGGTCCTACCGACCTCATAAAGACCTACGGAGCAGATACCACCTCTCTGCAGTTGGGATGAAAATTACAAGCTCTATGTCTGAAACTGACATCAGTGAAATTGTCTTTTAACCTATAGATCATCCCCTTACGGAAGATGACACATGGCAGAACATGAAGTCAAACTCAATCAGCTGTTCTTGTTCATGCCATACTAGGAGCTCACAGCATATTCTTGTTGTACTTGAAACGGTTTATTAATCAACTGTTTACAAGCCGTGTGTATTTGCACATGATCCACTTCCCTGTCTTGCAGCAGTCCTGGGTTTGACTCATTAACCTTGAGCCTTAGCTGCAAACATGCTCATCTCTCCACCCTCTATCCTGTCCGTCTCATTGCTAAAAAATAAGATATCTTAGACGATATCCTGGGAAGAGTTGAAAGCACAGATACATATATAATAGTCCAGTGCATCTACTTCAACAGGTTTGATCAGTGTAGACATTTCAGTTTTAAATATTTGTATTTACATGAACAAATCATAAGGTTAGATGGTTTTGAATGTTTTTGCTAATCTGTACTAGAAATCAAGTATGGTTTCTGAGTGTCAGATGTGTGCATCTTTGCAGTGCACTGGCTGGCTACAACGGGACAATATTTGCATATGGCCAGACAGGAAGTGGGAAGACCTTCACCATCACAGGAGGGGCGGAGCGCTACAGTGACCGCGGCATAATTCCTCGCACCCTGTCCTACCTGTACAACCGCTTCAGCCAGGTTAACATAGTCTCTCCTTTCAGTCAGACTTTTGTATCATACAACACACATTTATGAAATACAAGAATAACATAAACTAACAGAAATGGAAATTCCTTCTGGCTGCCTGTAACATGATTAAATGCCCTCTGCTGCAAACTCCTTATTCCCTCTGCCAAGTGTCCCGGGTGCTGGTATTTCAATCTCCAGTCCAGATTCTGATGGTATGATTTTGCTTCACAGGACACCATGGTGTACACCACACACATATCCTATCTGGAAATCTACAACGAAATGGGATATGACCTTCTGGACTCACGACACGAGGCGTCTAGACTGGAAGACCTGCAGTCAGTTTTCTTTTGCTTAATATTTGCTTCTTTTTTTCTTTAAACTGCTTGTGAAATAAATGTTAGATGGCTGATCCACATAATGTATACGTAATCTTGAAGCCATGTACCCCTTAACAACAAATGTATTAACCGACAAGCTTATTATTGTCCCAAATAACAGCCGCCTGAACAGCCGTTTCTGAGCCTGACTCAGGGTTATTGTCCACTGAACTTTGGAGGCTGTAATACTTAGCAGCCCACTAAGAGCTGCTGACCGACATAATGAGACTGTGGGACAGCGATGGATGTGGTCAGGCCGATGGCAGACTCCACCACGGAGGGTCACAGTTGTTCATAACCAGTCTCTGCAGTAAATCTGAGGGAAGTTGTTTTCTGGGTCCATGTGACTCTTGTTTCAGCCCCTCTGTTTTAACCTGTTTTTGTACATCTAACTGCACAGATTTAATAGATGTCCTACATTTTCATATGCAACTTCATTTTAAATAAATTGTATTATTTTGCAAACAATCCAACTCAAGGTTTAGATATCCACAAATCTGGAAATAGATGGTGCCTGTTGTGAACCTTTGGCCACACTTGCTGATTCAAGAAGAAGCTGTTGCACTGGCACGTTTTTCTCCTTCCATCTCTCTTTTTCCATGTTTTACATTTCATCTTTCCACTATTTTTATCATGCATTCCCTTTTCCTCTCTCTCAATGCCTAAACATATGTGAACTGCCTTCATTCATTCCATCTCTTTTTTTGTGAAGGTACAACACTCGAATTATATTTTGGGTTGGCTTGGCTGTCGAGACACAGCTCTTAATCACAATAAGATTGATACTGTTTCATCAGACCACCTCAATTATCCGCGCATTTTAACATAATTGTCTGCACGTGTTCTCCACTCATTTCACCTTGTTGACATGCCAGTCTAGTAGCCACACTCTCCAATCTCTGGGGGCTGGATGGAAATGATGTGGTAAGATCGTTGCAGTCATTCAGCCTGTCTGTTAATAAAGCACCAAGAAAACGATCCTCTGTTTATATTTAAAACAAAGCGTCGACTTGCAGCAAGTTTGAACCTGTAGATGGAGGACGTGTCAGACTGAGCCCACGCCCACGTCCAAATGGGATTATTTGACATCAAAATGGTGGGACACAATGCTTCCCATTTCTAATTCACCATTTCAAGTTAATTTCAAGATAGTCGGGGGCCCCGGGGCAAAATAAGGACCGTTTGGTTCAGATTCTCGCAAATTCGCCAAATTTGGCACAGATGTTGTCCATACCATACATAATCATTTTAAGATGGGTGCCAAGATTGGCGCCCCATGGTGCTGCCATATTTCGCAATCCAATATGGCTGCCACCCCCAAAAAACGGAAAGGCCTAGAATCATAAATGATACCACTTTTTATGTGTTTTCTGGATCGTAGAATCTGATTCTGGTGTTATTTCAATGATTTGAGGTCAAGATTACCGCTCAAGGTCAAGGTTACTCATCAAAGTTAGTATATAAAAGGTAATATCGGGATAAAATCCAGTATTTTTGGGTCGCCATGCCAGCTTCTACCCCCAAAAGTTTTTTTTTTCTTCTCATTATAAGCTATACTCAAAAGTCAAAGCAATCAGATTATGTCATCTCAATGATATTAGGTCAAGTTTACCCCTCAAGTTTACCCAAGTTAACATAAAGGTAATTTTGGGGTCATTAAAAAAAATCTTATCATTATTTAAATAATATTTGCCATTTAACCTATTTTCAAACTTGTCAGAGACAAGTCAGGAGTCAAACAGTAACAACAAACACATCTGATGTGTTTGCTGAATCAGCCTGCCAGTTAACCAAGATGAAGGTACCCTAATGAGGCTATACAGGTGCACATACATGGTGCATGATTCATGGTGCACATACAAAAGACAGGTAAGTTGTAATATTAGCAAAGTGCATGCATTTTTCTGATAGACAACATAATGACATTTGTGTTTGTGTACTATGTTCGCACCGTAGACAGCGATGTTGTCATTTTGGCAATCCGGTTTTTCGAGACCCTTGGCCTAACAGAGCTCTGGGTGGGTTTTGGTACTGGTCGAAAATATCGTGACATACCAGTCCATACCATCTACTCTGATCTCGGTCCATCAAAGTCCTTGGCACTACCCCTCTTCCACAGCTTAACAGGATGTGACACAACTTCCCAGTTTCTTGGATGTGGCAAGAAGACAGCTTGGGCAGCCTGGAGAAGCATACCAGACCTCACCAACACACTAGTTGCTCTCACACACACCCCTGACCTCTTCAGTCTTGAGTCTGTGCATATGCAGAACATTGAGCGTTTCGTCGTCCTCATGTACAGCAAGGGGTGTGGTGCAGCTGGTGTCAATGAGGCCAGACATCGCCTCTTCACCACTGGAAGTAGATCACTGGAAAACCTCCCACCTACCCAAGCTGCATTGTTCCAGCATGTCAAGCGAGCGCTACTGCAGGCAAGTTTCTACTGGAATCAGGCAACCTCGGTCCAGCAGGAAATTCCTGACTTCAGTGAGTGGGGCTGGCACAAAGATGGCACTGGCACATGGCAACCACTGTGGACCACTCTTAATGATGCATCAGCAGCATGTGACCTTCTTGTACGCTGTGGCTGCCTCAAGGGATGCATGGGAAGGTGCAAATGCAATCGTATCGGTGTCCGATGCACAATCCTCTGCAAATGCGAAGGTGGGTGCCTTAATAACGAAGATGACAGCCATTAACTCCCCGCTTTGCAAGGAATGGAGACACAATAAAGAATGTAAATGACATTTTGAAGTTTTACGGAATAACTATTTTGATTACATTGTCCCCTACTGTCAGTTGTTTAGTTAAAGTTGAAGTTGTACTTGTGGACTTGTGGAAAAAAAAAGAAAAAAAAAAAAAAGGCTGTGTCCCTAAACACATTTTGTTTGTCTTTTTCTGTTGGCACATATACATTTTAATTGAAAATTGTTTGTTATTCGTTTATTGTTTATAATAAACAATCTACTGTTTTGAGTTGTGAAACATTGATACATACATACAAGTATAGCTTATAATGAAAAAAAAAAAAAAAAAAAAAAATGTTTTGGGCGTGGCATCTAGCATGGCACACCAGAAATACTGGATTTTACCCCTATATTGCCTTTATATACCAACTTTGATGAGTAAAATTGACCTTGAGTGGTAATCTTGACCTCAAATCATTGAAATAACACCAGAATCAGATTCTACGATCCAGAAAACACATAAAAAGTGGTATCATTTATGATTCTAGGCCTTTCCGTTTTTTGGGGGGTGGCAGCCATATTGGATTGCGCAATATGGCAGCACCATGGGGCGCCAATCTTGGCACCCATCTTAAAATGATTAAGTATGGTATGGACAACATCTGTGCCAAATTTGGCGAATTTGCGAGAATCTGAACCAAAATATCCCCGGGGCAGCAGACTAAGAGTGCACAATCTCCCCTTGCAAGACGTTTTTGATGGCATTTATAATGCAAAGATTAGTGCATCCTCAATTATGTCTTTGGTGTTTTGTGTGAAATCTTCACTAAAACCATCTCATTGTAGTGGGTCTTATTGGGAAAATACAAACTTAGACCAACAATAACTTTTTTAACCATTCATTATTCATTTATAAATATGAAGCCAAAAAGAAGAAAACAAAGTTGTGTGAACAATGCTAAACAGCTCCATGATTCAACACCTTGTGAATCCACCTTTAACTGTAATAACTTCCTGTGTTACCTGATGAGTCTCCAACATGGTTGTGGAGGAAATTTGTGTCATTCTTCTTTCCAGCTGTTGTGCAACAAAGGGAGTGCTGGTTTAGTTATTACAGAGTTATTAATAATTGTCTTACGATATTTATTAATAATTAATAATGAAGATGACTTATCAAAATGAATAAATCAAAACGGGGAAAAAATAACTAAACCGCACAATCAGTCTTCAAATGGCTGTTATTCTATGCCTGCCAGCCTGTTGCCAGGGGTGGTGCTGTAGAGTAACAGAGAAGGAAGGCGTCCGAGCACAAGCCTCTGCTACCAGCAAAGGACTGTAGCCCAACACGGAGTTGCTTTAGTTCATTGGGATTTTTTGTTGTTTGATTATGCACAGCTGCAGGTCCTTTTAAGTTAAACACTTGCTACTGGCTAGGGCATCATGTAACCTCTTTTAGATTTCAGTCAGTCTGATCAGGATTTGGTGGTGTTCTTTGGACCATTTCGTTTTTGTTTCATGAGTCAGGGTTGACTAAGCTTTAGCGGTGTGACAGATATGCTCACATTTGTCTTGAGAATATACTCATAGAAGAGTTCATGTTCAATTCGATGATTACAAGATGCCCAGGTCCTGTCAGGTTTTGTTCCAACTTGTACACATGACTCTACAGCTTGTCTGAAATGCATTATCAACTTACAATCGGGCAAACTACCATAAAAGAAGCTGAAAAAAGATGTATTGTATATCTTGGACATTTATCAAGTTTTATAGATGCCAAAGTGACAACAGGGTTTTATCATAATAAGCCAAAGTTGCTTTGAAATAATTGTTGATCTTAGATGCACTGCAGCTTCTTTGGAATGCGTTTTATAATGCATTTTACACAAAGGTTTTACTGCTTTCTCATTTTCAGAAGAGTAATGATTATGGAGGATGCAGACCAGAACATCCACCTCAGAAACCTGTCTCTGCAGCAGTCTGCAAACGAAGAGGAGGCCCTGAATCTACTCTTCCTGGGTGACACCAACCGTATGATTGCGGAAGTAAGAAAATAAGGAAACACACACTCACACCATGGAGGCAGTGTTTTTAGCGAGGACTGTAAACAGTAAGCAAAAATACCTCTGACCACTCCCAGGGTAAGTGGCACAAAGGGTTTCTTTTTTGTTCCACAAATGCAATATGCATCCTAAAAGCTACCTTAGGACCCTTCTAAAATATTATTTTGGTCCCCTGTGGTCCATTTTACCAGTTTTTCCCCCTGTAAAAGCAAGCATTCTCTCTGTAATTTATGTTTATGTTGTGGTGCTTTTCTTTTTCTTTTTCTACACTGGCCCAGACTCCCCACATTGATGAGACATGTGGTGGGTCAGCCACTGCTTTGCGATCTGAGGTTTGCAGCAAAAGCTTGATATCACCTTGTGTGCTCCTGCTGCTGGTTTGTAAGTAAACGATGGACAGTAGAGGTAAACTAGCTCATAATGTTCAATCAAAGACACCCTTTTTCATGTTCAAAGACGATTTTGAAGTCTGTTTTTGATGTGGCTGGGATTCATCCATCAAACAAAACCACTACAAAATAATGTGAAAGCTGTGGTATCTGGGATGAAAAGTTCCTTTAAATGGCAGCAAGTTTTGAGAAGTATTCCAGCAGAAACGTATCAGATAATTCATGCACTTTCAAGGCTGTATCTTAAAATATATCCTATTGGTTGAATGTATCAGAGGACACGTTCCATGTTTCCACTGCTCTGGAAGGACCTTTCAGTAGAAATTTATTTGAAAATATATCAGCGCAGTGGTCCAAGGACACCCCAGAGAGGTCCACCCACACAGAGATGCTTTATTTTATGTCCTCTGCGAGACTTGATTGCGAGAAGGTTTCTCTTGAGCCTAAAACATACAAAGAACCATGAACGATGTTCATTCATCTTTGCCAGAATCATCTCACAACTAAGTGCTCCACATAGACTCTCAATAATGTTCACAGCAATGCTTCTTTTCTTCTCTTAATTTCAGACATGTGGCTAAAAGATGACACTTCCCTTTATGGTTTGCCCAGTAGACCTTTAGCTCACTCACTTTGAGATTTGGCAATTCCCTGCATAGTTTTATTGGACATGAAATAAATTACAACTTCTCAGCTTCATGTGCTTCCCTCAGCTTTGTCGGGAAACGCTTCCTCTCATCTGTTGCTTTCTGTTTATTCTGCAAACTTCACGTCATGCGGGGTCTGAACTACCCCCCAGAGCAGGCTGCACAGCAGATGAACTAAATTCAAACTTAATTCTTGATATTTGAATCAGCCAGCTCTTACTGTTGCATATATTTTCACAATATTACCTTTTTTTTTAGCTAAACCACAGCATCACTGTGTGTGGTCAGCGCGTGATCCTTAAAAGACCAACATGTGGTCAGCTGAGATCTCAGTAAGGCTCTGTCACCTCAAATTGACCTCACAGCTAAGACTATATTATTTTGTAGCTTTAGTGTTAGCATTTCTCTGTAAACATGCACACTGTTGATGGCCACCTAAACATGACCTACAGCATTTGTCTGTTGTCATCTTGTCTGTGGTCAACTCTCGTTATTCTGGAACATTAAACTGAAGTAGAGCCCACCCGAACTCTGGTACAGTAGTAATGCGATCCCAAACGTGTTGCTGAAAAGGGCACAACAGTCAGAGATAAGAAGCAACGGCCACTTCATATCTGTGAGCATCTGCTGGTGTCTTTTGACAACTTTTAACGGTCGTCCAGGAGCACCACTATAGATCTCCACTCTGCTCACTGAGAATCAGTTCACAGTTCACCAGTTTTTAGTACAGTCTTGTTCATCATTGAGACACCCCAACAACAGCAGAGTAATCTGAGTATCTCTGTAGATGACAGGGTTCTGATTTATACTGGAAGTCTGAGGTGTACAAAGTGAAGAGAAATGGTGAAAGTATATTGCGCTGTGGAGCTCCAGTGCTCATGACTGCCTGCCCAGACACACAAGTTGTGACTTTAACAAGCGGTTGTTGGCTAATTTATGACAACATGAAGTCAGGACCAGAGAACATTTTGTCAATGAATTACCAGGAAATCCATCTGTGGATTTTTTATGTTGATGTCAGTTTCATCAAGGATTCAGAGGCTAATCCAAGTAAATTTCAACGTCTTTCCTCCAAAAACATTAAATAGTGCTATTTATGATCATCATCTTGTGTTGAATCTGTTTGCGAAGAATCAAAAACCAAAAAGTCCACTGACTATGTCATGGAATATGTATTTCCTGTGGGTTTTTTTTCTCTTACTCAGTCAGGACCCCGTGAGTAACTCATCCCACTTTAGTTAATAATGCTTATTTGTGCAAAGTGACTCACACTCTATTTTTGTCTCCTCCTGCTCCCAACCTGACTTCCACTGACCATCTGAAAATCAAGTCCAGCTTTTTCAAAGCCGCCACCATGTGTTTACAGCTCATCAGTTGCACATGGCCAGACTTTGATCTGAGCCTGTGGGAGCCAGAGAGAATGGTCGTCCAGGAAAACGTGTTTTTGTTGTTTGAATATGAAAAATACTAGGTTGAGAATTTTGCCACGTGTCTTGGTATTCTAGGTTTTGGAATACATTAAGACTATGTATAATTTTTTTTAATAGTTAAGTTTTTAAGCATTTTCTTTTATTCCACTAATTTTGTTCTGTTTGTCACCCTCAGACTCCCACGAATCAGGCATCCACTCGTTCCCACTGCGTTTTCACCGTGCACTTATGCAGGCGTGAGCCGGGCTCAGCCACCGTCCGCCGATCCAAACTCCACCTGGTGGACCTGGCTGGGTCAGACAGAGTTAGCAAAACTGGTCTGAATGGGGTTCTGCTCACTGAGGCCAAGTACATCAACCTGTCGCTCCACCACTTGGAGCAGGTACGCACTCCTTTTTTCTGTTGGCACGTGTAGCAGGTGAGATTTCTAGGATTTTTTGATTTCCTTTTAGGAATTAATAAAATTCTTCCAGGAGTTTATACATGCGTGCGTGGACAGATTATGTCAGAGCGGGTAAAACAATAACAATCACATTGTTCCGGTTGTCATGAAACTTCCCAGTTGTTTAGTTGAGTGACTTATAAAGTAATGTGCAGCCCTAATTCCAATAAAGTTGAGATACTGTGTAAAAAGTAATTAGAGCAATTGCGACTCTCACTCACTCATCATCACTCATCTTCTTCCGCTTATCCGTTCCCGGGTCGCGGGGCAGCAGCCTCAGCAGGGATGCCCAGACTTCCTTCACCCCAGACACTTCCTCCAGCTCTTCCGGGGGGAGTCCGAGGCGTTCCCAGGGCAGCCGAGAGACATAGTCTCTCCAGCGTGTCCTGGGTCTTCCCCGGGGTGTCCTCCCGGAGGGACATGCCTGGAACACCTCCCTAGGGAGGCGTCCAGGAGGCATCCGGTACAGATGCCCAAGCCACCTCAGCTGACTCCTCTCAATGTGAAGGAGCAGCGGCTCGACTCCGAGCTCCTCCCGGGTGATCGAACTCCTCACCCTATCTCTAAGGGAGCGTCCAGCCACCCTGCGGAGGAAACTCATCTCGGCCGCTTGTATCCGCGATCTTGTCCTTTCGGTCACTACCCAAATTTCACGACCATAGGTGAGGGTAGGTGCGTAGATTGACCGGTAAATCGAGAGCTTCGCCTTTCGACTCAGCTCCTTCTTCACCACGACGGTCCAGTACATCGACCGCATAACTGCGGACGCTGCACCGATCCGTCTGTCAATCTCACACTCCAACCGTTCCCTCACTCGTGAACAAGATCCCGAGATACTTGAACTCCTCCACCTGAGGCAGGACTTCTCCACCCACCCGGAGAAGGCATGCCACCCTTTCCTGATGGAGAACTATGGCCTCGGTTTTGGAGGTGCTGATTCTCATCCCTGCCGCGTCGCACTCGGCCTCAAACCGCCCCAGCACATGCCGAAGGTCCCGGTCCGATGAAGCCAACAGGACAACATCATCTGCAAAAAGCAGAGATGAAATCCTGAGGTTCCCAAACTGGATCCCCTCCGGCCCCTGGCTACGCCTAGAAATCCTGTCAATAAATATTATGAACAGAACCGGTGACAAAGGGCAGCCCTGCCGGAGTCCAACATGCACCGGGAACAAGTCTGATCTACTGCCGGCAATGCGAACCAGACTCCTGCTCCGATCATACAGAGACCGGACAGCCCTTAATAGAGGGCCCCGGACTCCATACTCACTGAGCACCCCCCACAGAACACAAATGCCTTCTCCAGATCAACAAAACAAATGTAGACTGGTTGGGCAAATTCCCATGAACCCTCGAGCACCCTGCGGAGGGTATAGAGCTGGTCCAGTGTTCCAAGACCGGGACGAAAACCGCATTGTTCCTCCTGAATCCGAGGTTCAACTATCGTCCGTAATCTCCTCTCCAGTACCCTGGCGTAGACTTTCCCGGGGAGGCTGAAAAATGTGATCCCCCTATAGTTGGAACACACTCTCCGGTCCCCCTTTTTAAACAGAGGGACCACCACCCCGGTTTGCCACTCCAGCGGTACTCTCCCCTTCCTCCATGCAATGTTGCAGAGGCGTGTCAACCAAGACAGCCCCACGACATCCAGAGACTTGAGGTACTCAGGGCAAATCTCATCCACCCCCGGTGCCCTGCCACTGAGGAGCTTACGAACTACCTCAGTGACCTCGGCTTGGGTGATGGATGAGCACGTCCCTGAGTCCTCACCCTCTGCTTCCTCAGTGGAAGGCATGTCAGTCGGGTTGAGGAGATCCTCGAAGTATTCCTTCCACCGTCCGACAATGTCCCCAGTCGAGGTCAACAGCTCCCCACCCACACCGTAAACGGTGCCGGCAGAATACTGCTTCCCCCTTCTGAGGCGCCGAACGGTCCTCCAGAATTTCCTTGAGGCCGACCGAAAGTCTTCCTCCATGGCCTCCCCGAACTCCTCCCAGAGTTTTTGCCTCCAGGACTGCCCGAGCTCGCTTGGCCTGCCGGTACCTATCTACTGCGTCAGGAGTCCCACAGGCCAACATAGCCCGGTAGGACTCCTTCTTCAGTCTGACGGAATTGTTGGGCCGCATGATCATGTGGACTTTTAAAATGTATGAACACTTTGTGAATGTGTATATCCAACTTTGAAACGGCTCAGCTGAAAAGCGGCTGCAATGTGCCTCCTGGTGATCTCGGCCGAGATAGTCCGTTTGCGACCCACTGCCTAGCCCGAGATAGCAAGTTTATGACCCCTAGAGGGGGGGTCAAAACAGATCAAAGCAAGGAAAGTTTCTGCCAGGGAAACAGACTCCCTGGGGATTTACGACACCCCCTGGGGGGGGGCCGGACACAGCGGAGCCCGAAAACCAGGCCTCCAAAATGGTACTGCTTCTTAAATACCAGCAACCCCCCCCAGCCTGGAACTGGCTTTAATGTGCCTCATAAAATGGCGACCGTGCCATGAACTACAATCCCAGCATGCCATGCGGGATGGGGCGGCGCCTGAGAGCGACGCGCACCCAATCCCGAGTGAGGCACCGATGACGTCACCGCAGCGCGCGTAGGATCAAAACCCCTGCCGCTGCTCCTTTGCTCTTCTCTTCCGACCAACCTTCCGTCCTGAGCAGCTGGACCTTTTGGCTGCGGGCCAAAGATCCCATCTCCTCCTCCCCCCCTGGGAGGGGGGAGAGAAGATCCAGCGGAGCATTGCTCCACGGCCGGCCCATGCTCTGCATGCCCTCGCTCCAGCTTGGCTTGGAGATCCGCTGCGGTCCCGGAGCGAGGCAGCGCTCCGTCCCTCCTGCTCCTCCTAACCTTTTCTCTGCTTGAGTTCCCTTAGCCCGGAAGCCAGACTCTTCCAGGTCCGTGAGCCCGCGCCTTGGTGAAAGACGGCGACGGCCCTGATTCCAGTGGACTGTCCTCGCACGCCTGGAGGCGCGTCAAGAGGCTCCGTGATCGGAGAGACCTGCCCGGCTGTGCGCACGTAGCAAGACTGCATCTCTTTTCAAAGGAGGAACGTGGAGAGCAAGCTGAGCGGCTGCCCGCCCCAGGGAACCCCTGCAGGATCGTCCTGCCCGTGAGGTCCCACAGGACTGAGCCGAGCCGAGCCGCATGGTGGAGCCGAGAGAAACAAGGCCGCATCGGACTGGAACCCCAACAGAACCCGCAGCTTCCTGATCCCGACCGGAAGGCGTGAGGTCTTGAGTCTGAGTGTACTAGTTTAATTGAGAGCGTTCCAGAGCTAAATCTGTGTTCAGAGCTGAGTTTACTGCATACATCACTATCATTGCTATCATTATTGTGTTCGATTATGTTGTCGTCGTCGCCACTTTCTGCTAGTCAGTCACGTTTTAAAGTGCTGCTTCGCCAGTTGATCACGGTTTAAACACCGGGATCACCATCCGTTCTAATTGCACGTGGCCAAGAGGGCGCGTCCATCTTTAAAAGACCACAGGAGCCCCGTTTGAACTGTAGATGTTCTGTATCTTCGTTATTATTGCTTGATTTCTTTTCTTTTTCAGTCCATGCATTTAACTTTCATGTCCTATTTTTCTATTGATGTTTTTCTAGTTAATTAATTGTTTTATGATACTTAAGCCATTTCTGCCATCAGGTTTATTTGGGGTGTTGCGTTTATCATCTTTTGACACCTGTATGTAAATAAATCCTGATTGATTTTTTTATGAGTGGTTGTTATTTCATGCAAGATTTGGTCACAAATTGATTTGTTTAAGCAGAGCCTAGTGTTCGGATATCACGCCTTCACTGTTATTCTGTAAGATATAGTAAGATTTGCTGTTCTGCAGGATAATTCAAATCATAATGAGACTGATTTTCTGCTGTGTAGTTATCAAATTTCCCCCGGAGTAAGGCATCGGGGGTGGTGCCCCGAGAATTATTATCATTTTGATAATTCAAATTGATAAATAGTCCACTTTATTAATTATTAATAATTCTTTAATAGAATTATCATTAGCCTTCGATAACTGGACAGCCAAGCTACCCGAGACGCACAAGAGAATCCTGTGCTTCCGGTGTCCACCACCGGGTTCTAGGATTGCCGCCATGACAGGCACCGGAACCCTTGCGTCCACAACTTCGAGCCGCCGCGTCGACAATGGAGGCAGAGAACATGGTCCACTCGGACTCGATGTCCCCCGCCTCCCCCGGGATCTGAGAGAAGTTCTCTCGGAGGTGGGAGTTGAAGATGTCCCTGACAGAGGGCTCAGCCAGACGTTCCCAACAGACCCTCACAATCCGTTTGGGTCTGCCCGGTCTTTCCAACCTCCTCCTCCACCAGCACATCCAACTCACCACCAGGTGGTGATCAGTTGACAGCTCAGCCCCTCTCTTCACCCGAGTGTCCAAGACATGCGGCCGAAGGTCAGATGAAACGACAACAAAGTCGATCATTGACCTCCGGCCTAGGGTGTCCTGGTGCCACGTGCACTGATGGACACCCTTATGTTTGAACATGGTGTTCGTTATGGACAAACTGTGACTAGCACAGAAGTCCAACAACAAAACACCGCTCGGGTTCAGAATGGGGAGGCCGTTCCTCCCAATCACGCCTCTCCAGGTATCACTGTCATTGCCCACGTGAGCGTTGAAGTCCCCCAATAGATCAATGGAGTCCCCAGTTGGAGCACTATCAAGTACTCCTCCCAGGGACTCCAAGAAGGCCGGGTACTCCGCACTGCTGTTCGGCCCGTAGGCACAAACAACAGCGAGAGACCTTTTCCCGACCCGAAGGCGCAGGGAAGCGGGCCCCATGAGCAAAGACCCGGCCACCAGGCGCTCGCCTTCGAGCCTCAACCCCAAGCCTGGCTCCAGGGAGGGGCACCAATCTGGGCGACGTAACAGTCCCTGATTTTTGGTTTTCGATGATTAGCTTGTGACTCAGAATGATCTCTTTTGTTAGCCTTTTTGTTAATGTCATACGGTGTTGCTTCATAGTATTCATTTCATAGTTTCTATTCATATATTTCAACTTTGTTACACATTATTTATTCAACAGAATTTATCTACATATTACATTAAATTCTTCTGAATTTAACATGTTTAGTCTTTATACTGCACTGTTTTCATTACTTTTCTTTATCTATTATTTCTTTTTTTATTGTTGTTTGTTGTTGCTCGATATTGCCATTTTCACTACCTCCTCTGAGTACCTTGAATTGTCCCCTGGGGACAACAAAGCATCTCAATTTAAATAACATTAATTTTACAATCTTTGGGTGCCAATAATGAAATCACAATTAAAATTCAAACAATTACTAGACCGTTTTCTTAAGACTGTTCCTTTCCTTAGTCGAAACATCTTATATGTTTATATTTGCCTTTAAACACATTTTCTTGTTTCGGGAAGTGGTAGAAATGACTGCAGTTACTTGCAGCCTCGACAGGCTTCATGTGGCCAAACTTTTAGCCCTGCTGAGTTGTTTTTTTTAAAATATCATCAGTGTTCATTGCTCTTTTTCAGGTGATCATAGCGCTGTCAGAGAAGAATCGCTCCCATATCCCATACAGAAACTCCATGTTAACGTCCTTGCTGAGGGACAGCCTCGGAGGCAACTGCATGACCACCATGATTGCTAACATTGCAGTGGAAAAAAGGAACCTTGATGTAAGGATCCTCAGTAACAATATTACAAGCCTCTTGGCTCTCTTTAACAGTTATATCAGAGAAAGAAAGAAAAGTCTCATGAAAATTACAAATAACAGTATGAAATTTCACATTTGTTCAAGTGTATGGATTCACTTGAGGAATTAGAATCAATAAATCCCCATTTCTGTCCTGTTAAGAGAGGATGACAGATTGATCGAATTGTTTTCAACAGGAGTCCATCTCTACGTGCCGCTTTGCTCAGCGCGTGGCTCTCATCAAGAATGAGGCGGTATTGAATGAAGAACTGGATCCTGCGTTGGTGAGACTCCCGGCCGCTCACCACATTTCACCAGTCACTACAAATACCATAGCTCGCCACACAATCACACCGCAGAGGCATGACATCATGTGCTGTTTTATTTTGGCCAGACCCTCCTCTTAGCTTCCAGACTTAAAGTTGATCAGAAAATGAACTCCACTGAAACCCGGCATCGAAATGAAATAGAGTATAAACCCCCATGTGCTTAAGTTTCCTGTATCAAAAGAGTTTTTCCAGTGACACTGTCGCTTTTAAAGCTCCAGTTTTCCACCTCCAAGACACAAACTTGTATCTCTCTTGTAATATTTAGACTGCTCAGAGGTCCTGTTTGGATTCTTTCTGTCTTGTTTACATGTATCCAATTCTGTTATAGGATATTTCATCCCAATACTTCACATCCTGTTCAGAAAGCATCCAGCTGGAAAGTGATCTGTATATATGTCTTTGCACACTTTGATGCGAGGAAACACAAACTGCAGGCATGTGGCCTCTTGGAGCAGTTTCTGTCCAGATGTCGATTTGAGGACACTGTATTAGTCTCTTCTTTTCATGATATGTACATGCCATTTCAGTGAGAGAAAAGGCTCAAGTAGAAGATAATGAGCGCAAATATTTCTGACATATGTGGTCACCGAAGCCACTCACCAATTTTACTTTAAATAGATAATACCCAAGACTCATTGTGTGGTATGAAATTACACATTGTCATACCTGATTGAAGAAATCACATGGCTTGTAGAGTTTCACCACACTCTCAATTCCTTTCTTTACTCACTCTACCAAAAAAGAACAGATTTACTGTAACAAAGGCCTTTATTAGAAGCAAGACTTTGTTTTCCACAATCATGGCCAAAGCTGTTGGCAGTGATACTGATTTTTGCAAATGTTTCTGCTTCAGTGTTCCTGCATTGTGGTTTTCATGTATCCATGGTATGCTGAAGAACATTGTTAGAATTTCATAAGTCTGAGGTTTTTATTGGCAAATAGATCCGATTCAGTCAAAGAGGTAAAACTTACAGTGTTGACCCTTCTTCTTCTAAATCTTGTGCAATTTTTTCTCTCATGCTGGATATACATTTCTGGGCAGAATCCTGACTGATAGAGATCCACTCTCTCTGAGTTAAAGCCACTTACAATTTGCAATTTTTTGCTTGTCCACCTGCTCTTTGAGATTGACAGATTCTTAATTGGATCAGGGCCTTTGGTTCGTGCTAGATGAAATACAATGGGAAGGTGGACTTCACTTCCTGCTTCCTTACAGTGCAGACACTTCATCTGTTTGCTCTCTAGTTGCTTTGCTACTTTTATAGATTTTTATACAGATTTTGCAGTCATTGCTTAGAAGTGAATGTGGAGGTAAACGGACTGTGTGTAAATGAAACAACCTTGCCACTGATTCAGAACAGTGGAGATGAGCAAGCTTACACAGGGCTAAGGAGCACACATAACACAGCCAAGAAAGCAGACTGCATTATAATAAATCTTCAAATGATAATCCTCCCTGGAATTGTGGCGGTGCAAAACCAAAAAGGAAGTCATGTCTCATGGGAGGACATATCACAGGCAGGGCACAGTGAGCTTAAATCTGTGAAACAGAGTGGCCTTCACTTCCAACTAGACAGAACAGCTCTTCTACCCCTGTACATGGGAGGAAACAGGACTGGACAACCATGAATGGGAGGACTAACAACAAACCTAAAAAACAACTGAGTATGACATTGCAGAAAAGATTTGCTCCACTATCGAAGGACCCTAGACCTCTATCTGACAATCATCCATCCCAAAGCAGCAAGGCAAGGACTGAAAACCTGTTAAAAAATGAAAGGCCACAGTGAAACCTAAGGTCTGGGCCAGAGATTCTGATTGTGGCTGACTGCTGTAAATGATGTACAAAGGATGTGCGGTACACTAAAGTCCTCTGCTTTCCTAGGGATATGGTCAATGATCTAAAGGAGATAATTATTGAAATTGCGGCCGAATATCCAACTGTGACAAACATTGTTCTGTATACAGGGTCAAACGACGTGTCCAAACAACAATCCGAGGTTCTGAAACAACTTTACTGGATTATTAAACACGGTGAGCTCACTGAATGCAGCTGTATTCATCAGTGGACCTGTACCAACTGTCAGAGGAGGAGAGGAAAGATGTCGAAAAATTCAGCAGGTTGTTGGCATTGAATAAGTGGCTTTTATCACAGCATGTGCTGACCATCAACGATTTTCATATTTTTGGGGGAATGCAGGCATCTTTTCAAGGCAGATGGATTTAATTTGAACAAATCAGGGGTGAAAGTTTTCACCTCCAACATATTTTACTTCCTGCATCATCTATCTGTGCCTGGTGCCAAGGATGAGATAAAGGAGGATTTATCTGAGAGGAACAAACAATGCCCAGCGGGAAACCTTGAGGAGGAACTCCAATTGCACCCATCCGAGGAGAGCTTTGGAGAGGAGAGACACCAGAGGCAAGAAGAGGTGGTCGGTTTTTGTCTCTAACCCTCTCAACAGCAGCAATGACCAGAACCAGGGACCAAGAGCTTCCCCAGCCCCCCAAAACCCTCACCGGAAATTCACTGAGCAAATGATAGAGCGGGTCATTCCTTGGCTCAAATCTACCCCCAGATCAATCACTTTTTGTCCCCCATAAACCCCCTACCAGACTGGCCAAAGGTTTGCCACCGCGCGCCGCCCCCAACAGAGCAGCCAGAGCACCCCCCTCTTGTCCCGCACCTCCATCATGATCTGTCTCCACAGTCACAGAAGGACAAATGTGGCCCAGTCAAAACACAGAGGGTTGCACTCAGAAAGATCTTTAAATATAGTAAACATACCTTGCGTGTCACAGACTGCTCCCAAACACGAGGGTGCAAATAATAATTCTAAAACACTTATGTTATGTCTTTAGCTAGGAAGACATTTTTAATTAATGATTTTACCACTGAGCACAGCCTGTTTTTTATGTTTTTCAACTGAAACTTGGTGAAATCAAAATAACACTACAGTACTGTCATCGAGTCAACCCCTCCTAGCTTTAGTTTTATCAGTGAGGTTAGAGTGAGCAGGAGAGGAGGAGGGGTTGCAGTCTTCTAATCACTCCTGGTTTTTCTTTGAGAGGACGATTTCAAATGTGTCAACAGCAGTGATCTCAAAACGGTGTATAACTGAAAACAGTAGTGAGATCTTGAACCAGGTCTTCTCTCTAACACCTGCCTGTCTGGGGGTTCAGTCAATGAGCTCGTCAGTAGCTTCGATGATAAAATGTTATAGATGCTATTGCTCCCACTAAGGTGAAGGTTATCTCTGGAAGGAGGAAGTCTCCATGGCAAAATCCCACAAAATGGGAAAATAGAGTGTCGGAAAGCTGAGCGCAGATGGAGAAAAACAAATCTCCAAGTTCATTATGAACTATAAAAAGAAACTTCACTCTTATAATATAAAACTGAGGATGCAAGAAAGTCCTAGTTCTCTGACATCATCACTAAAAATAGTCATAATGCTTGGGCCTTATTTGCTACAAACCCTCGTGTATCCATAGCAACTGAACTCCATTCCACCGTGGCCTGCAATGACTTTGCCAAATTCTTCACAGACAAAATCTGGCTGCCTGTCTGGCAGAGGATAGACTTTAAAGTTCTGATGAAGCTCTGAACGGTCCAGGACCAAAATACATCAGCAACCTCCTGACACAGTATGTGGATCAGTTTTTTATCAGTTCTTAGAGTCAGAACCAGACATGGAGAAGCTGCGTTCATCTTCTCAGTGTTTCAGTGATGATCCACATATTTTCCAGCATGATGATCATAAGACACATGTCACAAGGATAAAGTGATAACAAAGTGGTTTATACATCATGACACTGAAAGTTGTGATCAACACAGGGTACTAATACCGTAAGAACATACCTCCATCACTCAGGATTTGGCCAAAAAATTGATATCCAGCAGCCCAGAGCAGATAGCAGAAATTGAGAAGAAATAGGTTGACACTACAGATATCAACAGTTTGCTATATTTGCCAAGAGAGCCTTTGAAACTTACAAAAATGCTCACTGAAACAGCTAAAACAGCAGGGCACACTGGCCTACTGGAACAAGACATATGTGGACAAGAGAGGACAAATGGTTGAAAGAAGAAATAGAGAACATCTGGAAGGTGAAGGCAGCAGTGGTGCCAATAGTAGTTGGAGCAATTGGACATGTATCCTCCAAAGTGGGTTAGTGGCTCCAGCAAATCCCAGGAACAACATCAGAGTTCTCAGAGATCTCATCAGACCACAGTCCTTGGAACATCAAAAATACAGTGGAGAACCCTCAAGCTCACAGGCCTCTGGCGGAGGACCCGAGCTTGAAGAAGGGCAACCGCCCACAGAGGGATGAGCGAGGGTTCAGATTTAGGTAGTTGGTATTGAAGTGATAGGAAGTTGTGTAACATAGGTTAAATTCTTATCTCTTTTATCAATATCCTTTCTAAATTTAACTGGGTAGAAACACTACTGTTGCAGGACATTTATTTTGAAAACTGATGCAGGCATGCCAGCAGCAGAACGGACTGATTTCAGTAATAAAGGAATCAAAAAAGTAACACTGAGAGATATCACCCTGACAAATGCTAAATCCACTACAGCAAAGTGTTAAAAAAAACTCTTCCATTATGTCATTAAACATATGCCATAAAAGTGACACATGTTTACATGAAGGCATTTTCTTTCCTTTTCCTTTTTTAACATATCAACTATATATATATATATATATATATATATATATATATATATATATAATGCTATGTGCTTGATATATCTTCGAAAAAAAATCTGTAGTTGAACATCTACAATTTCAGCACTGTAAAGCCATCTCAAAATTGTACAGTCAGATTCTTACTGCAGTGTCTTTTCTTAATACTAGAACTGTCTTCTACCTATTTTTCTTACACTCATTACACTCATGACAAGTAAAGCCAAGTACAAGTGCTTCGTAGAAAACTTTAGGAGTTGTTTTTTTTTCTGTTCAACTCTACCCCAGAGAGTTGCTGAAAAAGCCCCCTGAGTGAGTAAACTGTTATCCCAGCGATGTCCACGTCCTCTGCTTCTACCCAGATCTGCCAAAGTAGCAACTGCTACTGTATTGCTGTTATTGAGATTTGGCTGGCCACTTGCAAACCCTATGGAGGTATTTTTAAGAGTCTGCGGCTCGCCCCACTATTGTGACAGTGTCTGGCTGTTCACAACGGGATCGGACACGGTCACAACTCAAGGCAAAACCAAACTTCATGGGAAAACTTGTTGTCACTGTTTATGGGTGTACAAAGTGTTTATCACTTTGTTTACTGTCCTCTTTTTTTAAATGATGTCTCCCTTGATTTGGGGGGAGGGGGGACTAAGAAAGATAGAAGTGTAGTATGTACATTAGAATATCAGTTATTGTGGTTTTGGCATTGTCATGGCTCAGTCCTGAAGTTATTGGTCTTAGATCATTTGAAATCTGGAGTTTAATTTCACTATTATGTCTGCCCCATTGTTAAATAGTCCTACACTGTAGCCTACAGGCTACTGAATGGACTTCTGCACAGTCTGAACAGCAGAAAATCTGCCAGACCAGTCAAAATATTTAACAAGTGACTGATGTCCAGGGAAAGAATGAGGTGTTGAAAGTGTGCTCTGAATGAAGTCTGCCAGTGACCACACTAAATATTCGTAATCCCTGAAGGGGAGTTAATTAAAAGAGAGAAAAAGGCAGAAACCAGAAAGGCAAAAAAATTAAAAAAAAGTAATGAAACACCTGGAGGAACATCTGGTAAATAATTAGGTTAATTGTCAAGAAGTCAGTAACATGAATGGGCTCTGAAAACTGAAAAAATGTGGTCCTCAGATTGTGAAACAGCTTCAGAAAAATGTCCCTCTGCCTAAGATTGTGAAGACTTTGAATAGTTTATTATTAACAATACCTAATATTATCAAGAGAGGTTAAGAATCTGGGGAAATCACTGTATTCACTGGATATGTTTGGCCTAGGTTGACATTGTATATACAGGTTTAAGAGCAACATACTTTTGCTCCCATTTAGACAGTCTTTTTTTAAGGGAGGCCTTTGCATCTTTAGGCAAGACAACATGAAACATTACAGCAGCATGTGTTTGTAGTAGAAGCTGGATGCTGAACTGGCCTGCAGGCAGTCCAGATCTTTCACCATCTGAAAACATTAGCAGCATCTTGAAAAGATTGTGACAAAGAAGCCATGGCCTGTTGAGCAGCTCCAATCCTGTATCAGACAAAAATGGGACAACATTCCTCTCCCAAACTTCCATCAGCCTCCTCAGTTCCGCCACATATAAGGACAGTTCTCAAAAAAAGATGGGTGTTGCCTCCATCAAATTTCCATCAAATATCTAAAAAAAAGGGTTTATGAGATTTGCAATTCGCTCCATTCTGTTATCATGTGCATCAAACCAAACCTGAGAGCCTGCCTGAGAGACGTGTTTGAAAAGTGTGTGTAAATTCCTTTGCGCCGCTGTTGATTTACACATCTTTATCATCAAAGTTACATGAATCTGTTTGGACGGAGCATACTTGTGTTATCGTACCATGCCATGTGTGGAACACAGGCCAAAAAAAATGCTTCCCATGTTTAGGTGTAATGTGAAACTGTTCCCTCATAAAACATTCTCATAATAGTAGCATGTTTGAGTGGCATACTGTGTAATATTGTACATATGCATTTAAGTGTCACTTGTGGTTATACTGCAGTGCTTACACTTTACTGTGGGTGGTTTTCTGCACAGGAGAGGGGTTATCATGTTAAGTTCAGCTCGTGTTAATGTGTTCAAGTTAGTTTTGTAACGCGTGGCAGCATGTACAAAGTTAGAAACACACAAACAGACGGAGAACTTTTACATCTTCTTTCCGTCTCTTACACTGTAGCGCCGACATGAGTTATCACAGGTTTTGGAGACATCATCTGTCACATGTTCGGAGGGAGTTTTTCTCCAGCGTGTGGACGCCTGCCGTTGCGCTGTGGTGCCAGTGTGGGCTTGGTGCTCTGAAATAGACTGCACGATTCCGCTGACCAACAGCTAGTGGTCAGATTTTGAGGATGCAGCTGGAAGAATTACATCAGACCAACAGTACCAAAAAAGAGATACAGGGAGCGGCTCTGGTGAGGAATGGTCAGCCATGATATTCCATGTTAAAACATACGATATGGGGTGGATTAGGGGCGATATTTCCATTTAGTTAAGAGGCACCTTCACAAAACCACACAATAGGTCTGTTTCTTCTCCGGAGCGTCTTGAGTTGACAGTGTCTGTCCTACCGTCTGACTGGTTTCTAATTAGAAGTTGTCTGCTAAAAGTGGCAGCACTTGGTCAGTGTTAGATCCCTCAGTCTGACCTTTTACTTTGGATTAGTTCTCTCTGACCTTTGGCCCTTCAGCACCTTTGTGTCAAGAATGTTGCTGAGTGACTCTTTCATAAAAGTTGCTATTTTCTTTTAATGCTGAAACAGTTCCAGTCTTCCAGTCTGCTTTAGTATTTTTAGTGTTTGGTTAAATCCTGTGGTTATGTTTAAGTGGCATTTATTCTCAAGAAAGACTTGGTTCATGTGTGAAAGAGAATGATTTGCAGTTGTCTTTTTACGTGGACTAACACAGTGTTTGATTCATAAAGTTACGCAGAATTTTCATTACAAAATCCAATATGAATTTTTTTTTCAAACTTCTTATCAACTGGATTAAGATAATTGGGATCATTTATGCATAATCATCTTCCTTCATGTGCATAAAAACGGCCTGCGCCGGGCAGGACAATCAGTTTATTCCTGGTCCTGTATTTATTTCATGTAAAAACATGTTTTCATTGGAATTACTTTCAAGGATTACATGTATTATTAGATTATTAGTAGACTTCTAATGGTCAAAAAGATGGAAAATGTAAGATCATTAAATCGTGAAAAACAATTGTTTAATCAATTTTTTAATTCCACTGACAAGGATGTTTGCATGTCCAAAAAGATAATTAGATATAAAGTGTTTTTTGTTTTTTTTTGTGCTGGCAAATTATCCATTCGTTAATTTTTTATTTTCACCCAAGTGAAGTTTCACTCTCTTACATGTCCACTTTATTTGTCTGTCACACCAACATGGACATGTCTAATTATCAATTGCACATTACAATACTGAGCAAACCTGGTCCACTACACTCAGGAATATCAAACACCCATCACATGATTGATTGACACAGATTTTACGTTACATATCTAAGAAGTATTTTCTCTGCGGTGTGAAAATCATTCCCTGTAGATTTCATCTCTACATGATTGACAGATCACATGACTTTTTCACAGAAGAAAAAAGGGAGAAGAATAAAAATTGCATTTGTTTGTGGTGACATGTCTTTGTTTCCTTGATTAAGTTTATCATTTAAAAAAAGAATCCACGATTCTGACAAACAAAAACAAAGATGCTTCTTATCATGTCTTGTCACTCTCTGAACCTTTTGTTTTGTTTTACTGAGATGCAATCCTGCTGGTTTTTTGTTTTTTCTTCCTTTCCCAGACATTGGCTAAGCCTTTATTTTAGAAAACCTGAGCTGGACTTGGCGAGGTATTGACCTAGACGCTGGTTACTAACATTAGCCTAGCTGTACGTGTACCGTGCCAGAACATCGGAAACATGCAGAACAAGGAGGTTCTTGGTTTTTTTTTTTTTCCTTTGTAGCTTTTTACTGGTACCAAACCCTTTGGGATTAATGGGTTTTCTGCATTCATTTGGCATAAAATATGATTTGAACAAAGTCACAAATGACAAAGACAATGTGCTTAAGCTGATAACACACAAACAATTATAGTCTGTTGTGTCCTTGGTGAACACCCATCAAACATTGATAGTGAAGAAGAAAAAAAGTATTTGAATGCTTAGAGTTAACAGCAATCTTCCAGGATCTCTGGATCGGAGCTGTTCAACATTCAGGAAAAATTCTGGAGCATTCGTCTTCCAGAAACTGCTTCCGTCCAGACACGTTTGTAGGATGCCTGGTGGTCACGGCTCTCTTGAGCCCATTTCACTGCATCTCTTTGCCGTTAAGGTCTGGGCTCTGACCGGACTGCTCCAGAAGGTACATACTAATTTCCCAAAGCCATACTATCCTGTTTGGAATCATTGTCCTGCTGCATCAGTCAACTCCTGCTAAGCTTCAACTGGTGAACAGATACCGTCACATTATTTTACAGAAAGAGGTGGATCTTTTTGTAAACCTGGGAATTAATTAGTGGTCCAGCTCAATTCATGATGCTCCCTCCCCCATGCGTCACCACTGCGATTATGATTCAGGTTGGTAAACTGTATAATTGTTGTGCCAACTTTTCATTCACCAGTCTCTAAAACATTTTCCCAGCTGCTTTTTGGATTTACAAGGTGTCTTTTGGCAAACTTCAAGCACACAGTAATATGCTTTGGAGCAGCTTTCCCTGTGGTGTTCTGCCCTGTCAGTGCTCCCTGTCCAGGTCAAGTGTTGCCTTCAAGCCTTTAGCTTTTACTTGTATGTTCTTGATCTCACTGAGGATTCTATGTTGTGTCTTCAGAGTCTTTTGGCTGGATGTCCACTTTTACGAAAAGTAGCCCCTGTACTGAACTTTCTCCATTTACAGACAACGTCTCTCACTGTGGACTGATGGATGTCTAATACCTTTGTAATGACCTTGTATTCCTTTCCAGATCAAGTACTCTTGATCTGTACACTTCAGAGATTTTTTTTTGCAAGACATGGTTCATGTCAGCAGATGCTTCTTATGAACAACACACCTCAAATGTTTGAGTGTCTGAAAGTAGCTCTAAACCTCCAAACTTACTTCATAAACCAGACTCGAGGTGAGCGAGCTACTCCCTCCAGTTAAGTTCTGTTGGAGTAATTAGTCCGTGGTTCAGTTTTATCCGCCAGCACCGGGGATGTTGAATGGGTGTGTTCAGTAAAAACTAAACCAGTTTGAATTATTTGTATGTAATCAGTTTTAACATATTGTGTTTGTATCATTATGTCTTAGATGGAAATTAGATCACATGTGTGCAAATTAATGCAGAAAACCAGTAAATTCAAAGGGGTCCACATACTTTTTTTGTACGTTTAAGTCTCCTAGGTCAACAGCATTGAAAAGGGCTCAGGCTATACAAACTTGTTTGTGCTTTAAAACACGTACATTTTTACATTGTGATTACAGGTCACACAAATGACCTCTTACACTGCTATTTTTGTGTGTTTCAGTTGATAGCACGTTTGAAAAGGGAGATCCAGTCGCTGAGTGAAGAGCTGGCAATGGTGACAGGAGTGCAGAGAGACGGACAGCTAACTGCAGAGGAGACCTGCAAGTATGACTCCTCGCCTTTCTTTTTCTTTAATTACATCAGTATTTTAGCCCAAGTCAAAGGTTAAGATACACCTCTTTGCATACACCAAACCTTTTGGGGGGCACTGTGACAGGGATGCTCCCGTTTGTGACAGTATTTCTAGTTTTGAGGATGTAGAGCGCTAACAACCATTGACTTACATGAGTATTTTCAGAGAAATAAACAACGATATATTGATGTTTACTTCCATATTTTTTTGTTTGGATTTAAGTTCACATAAAACTTACTGGGGAAAATCTTTTTGTGACTGTAGTTTCTTCTGTAAAGGTCAAACCTGCAGATACTTGAGCAAATATTTTTCATGATGTATTAGTAGTTTGGGTTTACCTCAAGTAATAACGTTCTGTCTGTCGTGCACTGACGCTGAGTTGAACCCTCAGCCCCTGAGGTTTTATAGAGTGGTGGGATTTTGGGACCCATGAAAATAGTCTTTACAGGGCCCCCAACACAGCGGTGACATTTTTTGATGTTATTTTACATACAATTATGCTTTTTAATGGTATTTTTGACTATCTTTACCTTATTTGTGATAAAAGAACAGCGACTGTTGACATGAACAGTAGGGGAGGAACTGAGTACTTTGAATACAATGGAATTCATGTTGATTCATTTCAAAATTGCAATTATAATCAGTAGAGAGAAAAAAATCTGAACAAAAAAAAACACCATCAAAATACAAAATGGTCATATATGACTTTTCATCATTTAAGTAGAACTTAATATTTTAATTTTTTCTCTATTATCATTTCATCATAATTAAAGGCCTATCTGGGGCCCCCTCAACCATTGGTCCCTAGAATCTGTCTCCTCTTCGGCCCCCCAGGGTGGAGACACTTATCCAGTCAGGGCCAGAGTTTGGCCCGGAGGTTTCATGAAGGCCTTGGCAGATTTCCCTCCAGAGCTGATGTATTTCCCATTGCCTTGGCCTGCACCGTTTGCTTTTTTTTTGTCATTTCTTCTCTTTTTGTGGTCCAACTCTTTCTGGGAATCTTTAATAATACCACACTGAGTGGCCATGCTGATTTTTTTTTTTCTGTTACAAAAGAAAAATGTGCAACACTAAGTGTCCCTGTACACCTCTCATAAGATTCAAGGGGTGAAGTTGCAGCCATTTGCTGCTAATCATCCTTTCTTTGGGTAAATTGATGAACAAGTGGGGGTGATCTCTACTATAGAAAAGCAGAAAGATGGTTGTTGCTAGACTGTTTGTCTGCATATCTGAAATCTTACAAAATCCAAGTAATTCTTAGTCCAACAGTGATAAAGATTATCCACAATGAAAAGCATTCAAGACAGTTTCAACTTTTCCCAGGAACCCCATGAAACATGTTAAATGTTTAGAGTGCATGACAGCGCAATTAAAAGACCGAACAAATATGAATTGTGTGGGAGGAAATGGAAGCATGACTGAGGTTTGCAAGTTACATCTGAACAAATCACCAGCCTTTCAGACTGTCATATGAGGGAAAGCAGAGGTGTTTGGCCTTAATGCCAAGATCAATTCAGGTAGAAACCTGACACAGTATTTCAGAAAAACTAAAAGGCCTCGTATGGTGATTTGGTGATGATTTGGGACTGTTTTAGAGCCACAAGACCTGGACGCCTTGTAATAATTAAGTCAGACATTATAAACACTTCTGTATACCAGAGAGACAATATGAGGCCATCTCTCCAATGACTAAAGATTGGTCAAAAGTGGGTCATTCAACAGGACAATGATCCAAAACACTGCAGCAAATGTACAACAGAATCAAAGTTTTAGATGATAAATCAAAAAGCAGACGTTGACCTAACTGAACTGGTGCGGCAGGAGATGTGTAAAGAAGAGCGGACCAGAATTCTTCCACAGCCGTATGAGAGACTGATACGGTTATTTTGGAAATATCTACTTCAACTTATTGGTGCTGAAGCAGGACCTGCAAGCTAATGAATCATGGGTTCATTTATCAAAAACATTTCAACAATCTAAGTTGACCAAAGTGCTTCACAGCATTGAAAATAAATATAAGATCAATACATAAATACAATAAAAATATAAATTCATTGTTTGTTGAAAGAATAATGGCGTAGTCAAAAAGTTTTTATTATTATTATTCTCACAAAATGTTGTCCATGGCATCAGATTACATTCTTCAGAATCAAACTTCGCCTCTCAAGACCATTGATGTCTTGCAGACCATTGAAACAAAACCGCTGCGTTTGTTTTAGGTTCTCTGTCATGTAAACTTAGCCGGTTTTTATGTTGAACGTGTAACAGAATAAGAAAAAACACACGTTGCCGTGCCTACATTGGATCCGTCTGGACGGTGGTCTCCTGGTCTCTTCCAGTGGTCACGTCCAGATCTCAGGAACCAGTATTTGGACTATCATTTAGGGATAGTTTATCAACCAGTCCACCCAGTGGAGCTGAAACACATGTGTAAGTAAATAGTTTTCTTTGACCAGATGCACATTTGAAACTACTCAGATACTCCGAGCTCTCAAGAGTTTGAGAGTGTGGTGAGTGAGTGTGATGGAGATCACGTGGATGTGACTGGTTGAAGCCTTGTTACTGGCCAGTGTGAGCATTTCTATTTCTGTTTCTAGGTTGGAAGAGTTAGTCAAGACTTATCTAGATGACCCTGATCCAGATGTGACACTGTCTTTGGGAAGCGACATGAGAAAAATCCAGCATTGTTTCTCCCTGTTGAAGGTAAAATATTCAAAGTTGTGTCGGCATCTGCAGGCATGTTTTTGTGCTTGGTGTCTGCTCTCTCTGTCCTGCAATCATTTCCTACTGTTTGTTTTTCCTCTCTCTTCTCCATAACAAAATCCACTTGCCATCTCCCTGCTAGCGTGACATCAAAGCATTTTTCTATTCTGTTTGTTTCATTAAAACTTGGGTTGTAATTCTGCTGCATAATTTTACCTTGACTGATAAAATCATGCCTTAGAGTCAGATCACTGAGTTATCAGTGCTGATTCTTCATTTCTCTACATCCAGCAGTTCAGCACTGACCAGCTGACCTGCCACCTCTTTTAAATAGCTCCCCCTACTGTCACTTTCTGATAAATGCATTTCTTTTGAATCAACTTAACTCTTATGTTTTTGCTTCTGCAGAAGCTTACTGTATTGTAAATTGCATTAATGTAACTTTATCAAATTATGATTAATACAGGATTATCTTGTCCACAGGCCCAAGTATAGTTTAATACATGCCAAAGCTGCTGATTCTTCCAAGAGCCTGACCTTTAAGTTTACACACTTGGCTGTTTCACAGTCATCTGCTTTCCTATTTGATGTTAGGTGTAATATTGACACATTATCCTGAATGACAGTGTTTGAACCAGTGCTTCAGGAATTTGCGTGACTCAGAGAAACCAGTTTATTTATTTTGATGCGTTGACAAATTTAAACAGAATTATGGAATTATCAGCAATGAGCAACGAGAGTGTGGTGGAGCATAAAGTGTTGAAATTTCCATTTACTCAGTAGTTCCCCCTCCTAAGATCATCGTTTGTTTGTGTTAAAACGTAACATTAATTTGATCCTACGTTATCTTAGCATTAGGAAGTGACCGCCTCAGATGAACAATGATTTTTTTTCCACCATGGCATTATTAATAAAATAAGAAGCCAAAAGCTTTGCAACACTATCTTAGAAGTCATTTCCTGACTTTATCAGCTTCTCACATCGTTGTAGAGGAATTTTGACCTGTTCTACATGAACATTTAACCTTCTCAGTGAGGATCGTATGTTCTGTTGTATTTTCTTGATCATTGCACTACACATGAGCTTCTTTTTAATTTTAATGCAGTGTATGGATGGAATGAGCAGGCCTGTGAGACACCCACCTTGTAGGTCATTTCCACTAGTACCTACAGTACCTGGCTTGGCTCGACTCTACTCCATTTTTAGGGTATTTCCACTAAGTGATAGCACTGGTTAGTACCTCCTTTTTTCCCACCTACTTGGCCGGGGCTCCAACCAAGCTGAGTTGGGCTGAAAATGCAACGTCACCAGACTGCAGGCCACTGATTTGGCCAGAGAATAACATCTCTGATAGGTCTTAAAAGCAACTACTTCACACTTGCCATCTTCAAAACGCAGCAACAGCAACCGTGATATCTACTTTACATCTACCGGTACTCTTTGATACAACGAAAAATTGCCAGCAAACTTACTCCGTGGTGCAACGAGACGTCCACACATTTCTGTGCCTCGTGTCTGATGATGGCATCCAGAGGGGGCTTGATGTATTGGGCTGCCTTGTCATGAAGGCCCTACCCACATTGAGGTGGTACTGAACTGTAAACTGGATATAAACTGGAAAATAACTGAGACCAAGGCTAGTCCACTGTATAATACTGTATAATTAAAAAGGAGCTTTATTTGATGAATTAGTTTAGTCAAAACTATTTCAACTCATTTCAAATGTTGCAACTGAAACAACTTCTGAAAGAATGTTGCTGGAAATGAAATGAGAACTGATGAAACCCATAGTTGCTCGTCTTATCCATCGCCGGCCGAGGCAGCCGCCTGTGGGTGAAGCAAGCCTTCTGGAATAGGTGTGGGAGTGGCTGGCAGACCAGTGGCTGGCAGACGTCGACTAACACTTACTAGCTATAACAACCACAATAACGAGGATGACAAGCCATATTACTTTGAAATAAAAATGAATATCATCTTTATTAACAGCTCAGAAGTCAAATCATGACATTGCTAAGAGCTACGTAGCTGAAGCTATGACAGCTGGCCATTGGCGAGAGCCAGTTATCAATCAAAAGTTTAGGCCCTAATTATAAATAGGTTCTTGGCTTTATATCATTTTACCACGTATAATTGTCATGGATGTGAAATCTAGCTATGGAAGCCAAAACTGTTTTGCACCAGGCTGTAAATATGTTTATGTTTTCTGTCAAATTGGTCGTTCAAGGAACTGCCATTTCTCAACCCAGAAAACTACATGTTGCCCCTTGCTCCAGATCTGCACACCTCCTGATGATCAATACATCATAATGATCAGCAATGCCTTAAATCCTATGCTCAGTATTGCCCATATTTCTTTTTGGCTTCCTTTTTGTTAATGGAGGATAATGGCACGTTGAACAAAAAGTATTTTTGTCTCAGGCTTTATTTGTCTCATGCTTAACCCAAGGTGATCACGTTTTATGGTGTTTTTACACAAAAAAAAAGGGAAGTATCTCACTAACACATTTATATTTTCACATTTCATGCTCAATCAGCTGGAGCCCTTAGTATTCAGAGAAAATATGAATCAAAGGATGAGATTCATTTGGTCACTAGTTTATGAATTCTGGGTGGCTTTTATTGCACCTATTCAGTTGCTGCTGCTCTAATAAAACGACCTGCCTGGGGAAGCAGCTGTCTCTGGTGATCTTTGTGTTTTCATATCATTTTCATTGTAGTTGGCTCTGAGTCTTATTTTGCTGGAAAATAATTTCCCTTGGAGTTTTTGTTTCTAGAGAAAGTGAGATTAGTTGTGGATTTTATCCATCATTGCTCAAACAGCAGCTGTTTTCCTACTCGTGCTTATAATCAGAAGCAAAACCCTGCATTTCTCCCCCTGTTCCCGGGCTCTGGTGTAGTTTGAGACGGAGCATCGAGGAGATGCGGTTCCAGATCTGACTTAAATGTCTGTTTACATCTCCTTGGGTTTGTTATGAACAGCAACTCTAACTCCTGTTCGGTTTACATTCCTGCAAGCATCACCCCAGTCACACTCCAGTGATCCTGAAGGAGCTTGTTTGGATTGAATTTGATGGTGTTTCTTCTTTGTTCTTAGTGTTGGCTTGCTTTTCCACCAGAATACAGATGCAGATGCTTTCCTTTCCAGGAATGTTGCCTCATTGCATAGTGTGATCTCAGTGATGAGTTGTGATGCTTTAGTGATGTTTGGGAATAATTTCACAAACTTATGGAGATTATATCCCCCCAATCTTCTATTTGGGACAAGCCTCACGCCCCATCCATATCCGTTACATTTGATCTTATCAGAAACTGGGTTGGATGAAACAGTATGGTTTATATAAATAAGGTTTGATTTTTCAGAATGAAATGCAGATGTTTTTCTCATAACACAACTATCTTTTCTCTGTGCTTATATCCGCAGATGAGGATTTTGAAAAAACAGGTTGATAAAATTTGGCGCGCTGACCAAGGATGTTCACCTCCGGTCACAGTCAGAGAGGAAAGTTCACCAGTCAGCCACATCAGTCCAGCAGAAGTCGCAAAATTAAAGGAGATGCTTCGGCAGCGTGACAATGAGATCAGTATCCTTTCAGATGTGTGTGCCAGCTTTGTTTGAGGACAACTCTAAAGGTATGGAGCCTGGTATTCTTCAGTTGAGTTCATACGTAACCGATTCCTGTGTTTGATTTGATTTTGAAACGATCATCATGGTCATGAATTGTCATGGTCTTCCATCACAAAATCTCTCGGTACTCCATCTGCCATCGACTGCCAACGACTTCCATCGACTGCCATTTATGCTGATCTGCCGTAATCGGCTGTAAATGTCATCTGCAGCATTAATTTCCTGAATTTAATGTCAGATCATTTGCCCCTGAGAACAAATGGATATTGCTATAATTTACTCCAGTTCAAATGATGACTAATCGTTGCAGCCATCATTTTTCAATCTATCAGATGAAGATACCCAACTTGTGCTTGAGAAACAAACCATGGATCTGTCTCTTCAGCCGAAGCCCATCATGCTTTCTTGCTTGTGTCATTAAAGGTAGAGCTGTCCATTTTTCCTACACTTTCATTTACACTGATGGTAGAAGGCAAAGTCACAAACCTTCAGTGTAACCAAAGTTTGGTAAATGGTAAATATTGTTGTGGTAAACTTGCTTGGAATGGCCTAAGTGAGTTTTTATATCCGTCTCACATCATTGGCAAGAGCTCTATGTTTCAGGACTTCAGAAGTGTCTTGGTTTAAAGCTTTAAACTTTAAGATTGTAGCACAAAAATGTATCTAAGTTTCTTTATCCGCCAAAGTTGAAGTATTGATATGTTTTATCCGAGCAGAATCAGGCTGACCCGGGGAGATAGAAGAATTTGGGACGTTACACCTAGAATGTCTTGGGAAAACCCATGTATAGTTTCCAGTACGAGATGGTGTTGCAAATGTATATGTATGTTTGCCTGTTTTATCACACGTGTTACATATAACTTTAGGCAAACAGGTCTTACAGCTGCAAAATTCGTTTTTAAGCATCGAGAGCCTGGTCTCAAGTCTTTGTAGCAGAACTTCAGGTCTGAATGCAACAGCATCCTGCCACACTGGCCCTAAATCATGAAAAATATACGATGAATGCTAACAACATGCCGTCAGCCTTTATGTCTCTTGACAAAATATCTCGGAAATTATTATTATCGTCAGGACATAAAGAAGTAAATCTTAGTACAATAAACAGAGAAGCGAATGTCCTGGCTTGTATTTAGCTACAAATACTAAAGTCGACATCAGCAGAGGACTCTCCTGGAGACCTTTAGCTTTATTATTGCATGGCTGGATTACTGGACTTCTTTATAGATGATTTTCTTCAACTCATCTTCCACACAAAAAACAAGTAATCCTATTTCAATAAATTTGAACGCCCAAGTGCATGTTTGTATAGTGCATGCTGTTAATAATACATACCCTTAATCATAACCATGGTATTTATATTTGGATATGATCTTTTTACTGGCGTGATGGGATCATTTTCCACTCAGCCCTCTCTCACTGTGGTTTATCATTAGATCACTGCACATTAGTTGGAAAACTGTGATATCTGCTTGATTATTTAACCACTGAAACCACAGCTCTCCTAAATAAATAAAATATTATGCAACTATTTCACCATAGTAGTTCTTGGAGCTAATGTGTGTAATCTGAGTTTATCACAATTTCTATATAGTTTTCCTATAAAAATGTCTAGTTTTCCCATTATGAAAAGGTCATTGCATTTGCATGTGTGAAAAGGCATGTATGTCACGTAGGGATGGACACACATCATTGACCATTTCCTTTATATTGTTTCATTGTTACTGGTTCACATACTCATGCTCCATTAGTCCTTCAGCCACGGTGGTCTGTCAGCAGAAGTCTGAACTGCTGAGGGCTGTAGGTAAAACATACTGAACTTTCTAGCCACAGCTCCAATAACCATCAAAGTTAAACTTGTAAGCAAACGTGGACAAAGTACACAACTTAATTACTTGAGTCAAATTAGAAGTTGAAGTACCGAAAGTACATGTCAAAAGTCTTTATAACGTATTTTCACAATGCGTGAGTGCAGTAAAGAATCCAAGAATTCTGTGTTCGCTTAAAAGATACAGCTTCTATCTGGTATGCCACAGATTTTCAGTTCCAAAACAATGGAAACGGTAATAAAACAACTGAAAAGAGATCAAATGCCAGCTTAACCCTTTAACGCTTTACACAGTGTGAAAACATAACCATTTTTTGAAACACCAGTAATTGCAAAGATTCTTAAATTATTTTCTTGTGCAGCATATTCAAATCATATGCCTGTATTGTCATTGGACAGATGTACAATGACATTTTAATGCATTTTTGTTCTTGGTGCAACTAAAACCCTGTGTGTTTTTAACTTCTGTGATGTTGATAGTGTTGGCACGCAACATAAATTTAACATTAAAGAAAATGTCCGCAGTCAGTCGCTATATGTCTTCAAATCGCGTCCATGCTTCAGTTCCGTAGCCACATAATTTTGCATATTTTTCCAAGTTGGAAGGCGATTGTGTGAGAAGTAAAAACAGTCATTATTCAAAACAATAAGAGAAATTCTTCATTTGAAAAGATTCAAACATTGTCTTGAATATGGCCATGGATGCTGAGAAGGATAACGTAATCTTTCTCTGCTGTAGCCATGGTGCTGCACAACACGCACACACAGCAACATTACCTCCAAACCATGTAGAGCTGCATGTACACAGTTTGTCTTAAACATTAAAGATCACAACTAACGAATAACAATAATAGCCTTAAAAATAAAGACTTAAAAGTACAGTGTTATTTTTTTTAAATATTATGCAGTGAAATTAGTACCCCCCCTCAAAAAACACAATACTCTGGTAAAGTACAGATATTTTAAAAATGTGCTACCGTACTCAAGTACATTTACGTTGTTACTGGTCACTGCCACTTGTAAGTACCAGCTCAAGGGCACGCTGTTCACATAACATGTAAATGTCTCCGCTCTGCTGAAGCTGTTTCTGGAAGCCAGTGGTTCCTGTTCCGCAGGCTCACCGTTCCCACCCTGACACCAAGTTCCTGCAGGCTTGATTATAGGAAAGTTGCCTGTAAAAACAAAATGGTGCATAATTTCCCACAACCCCTGAGTGTTTCTAAGCTTGGTTGACTGTGTTTGAGAGTAAGAGCACCTGGTAGCGTTTAGCTGACTCTACTGGTGGGATGATGCGTCAGCTAATAATGTGATGATGGAGAAATTAAGAGGACCATCATACGCTGCTGGCTTTAAGTGATAACATAGCACACTCATGAGTAACTCCTCTTAAAAATCCCAGGTAGCATTTAGACTTGTCTATTTTCTTACTGTCACAAAAGGTTTGGACCATTGTTATCTACAGTGCCTGCTAATGAAACACACCTCCTCTCCCTCTAAGGGAGGCCTCAGATGTTTAGCCATCATTCCCCCTGAATTTCAGGTTCATGTGTTCATTTTTTCCTTTAAGATTGAGTGGTACTAATGGCCTTCATTTGCAGTATGAAGTGACATCAACTGCTCCAATACACTCTTTTTTTCAGTTTGTTTTGATTAAATTTTTTGTTTTAATAATCAATCCAATGTTTAAAGGCCAATATTAGTCCCAAACAAACCAGGATTTCAGCAAACCAAACTAAATATATAATTTTCTGATTTTACCTGAGTGTCCAAGACATACGGCTGAAGGTCAGATGATACGTCAATCATCGACCTGTGGCCTAGGGTGTCTTGGTGCAATGTGCAATTCTTGAACATAGTGTTGATCATGGACAAACTGTGACTACCACACACCAAAAACAGGGCACTGCTTGGGTTCAGATCGGGGAGGCCGTTCCTCCCCATCATGCCCTCCAGGTATCACTGCCGTTGCCCACATGAGCATTGAAGTCCCCCAGTAGACCAAAGGAGTCCCCAGTTGGAGCACTATCAAGTGCCCCTCCTAGGGACCCCAAGGCCGGGTACCATAGGTACCATACCATAAAATAACAGCCACAGACCCACCCTGACCCTAAGGTGCAAGACCTATCATTCACCAGGGTAAACTCGAACACGTGGTGGCTGAGCTATACACAAGCTCACACCAGCTCGCCACAGCTCACCCTGGGCAACTCCAGAGTAGGTCAAGCCTCTCTCCACGAGCTGGGTTCCAGAGTCCATGCTGTGCATGGAGGTGAGCCCGACTATCTTTAGCCAGTACCTCTCAACCTCCCGCACAAGCTCTGCCCCCCCCCCACACACACACCCTGCCACGACTGCTAGAAGGAAGGCCCATGTCACTGTTTTGGACAAAGATCTGGCCATCAGGCACTCACCCCAGGCCTGGCTCTAGGGTGGGACGCCGGTAACGCCAATCTGGGTGATGTAATGGTCCTTCTTGGTCTACTATTAATGATGGGCTTGTGAGCTGCTCTTAGTCCGGCCCATCACCTAGGACCTGCCTGCCATGGGAGACCCTACCGGGGGCATAATGCCCCCGACAACATAGTTCCTCAGGCAGGTTCCTCAGGATCATTCAGGCACACAAATCCCTCCACCACAGTAAGGTGGCGGTTCAATGAGGAGCCATTCACACCAGTCACCTTGCAAATGTGTCTGAGCGGAAGAGAGCCGTTCACATAAAAAATCCTGCAAATGTGAACAGAAGCAGTTCTGGAAAGATGAATAGACAAATACGTCTACTGAACGTTTTTCAAATCGGATCAAAAGATACTGAAATAGCGTGTTGAAGTCATAGTAATTTTTCCAGCAGTACAGTTAATATTTAATAAGTGTGTTCAATAAAGACAAGAGAAATCATAATTTTTCTTGTTAACTAAAAGCACATACTGTCTTTCATCACAACTGAATTTAATATCGGCTCATATAAATGTACTTAAAGGGGACCTATTATGAAAAACACGTTTTTTCTTGCTTTAACATATATAAAGTGGTCTCCTCTCAGCCTGCCAACTCAGAGAAGGAGGAAAGCAACCAAATTTACTTATCTACTTTTTTAAATGATATAGCTTTAGGTATTTTTTGAGGATGGATGTGCTGAGCACAAGTTCAAGGTGAATGAGACATAATACTGGCAAAGGTGCTATGTTGGCCAAGTCCAAACGAAAGAAGCTCATCAGTTGTTGGATTCAACAGGAGTTTTATTTAACTACTTTTACTACTGTCATTTAGCAGATGCTTTTATCCAAAACAACTTACATCTGAGAGAACAACACAAGCACAAAATACATAGGAGGGTCCAGCTGGATAAGTGCTGGTCAGACTGCTGAGAGTCCAGTTGGACACAGGTGCTGCCATGCCAGTACTAGAATTTTTTATTTTTTATTTTTTTCTCCCAACACAACAGTCTCTTTATACAAGAAAGCTACATCTAAAAAGACATCATAACTCCTAAGTGCATACAGCTTACTCGGTGCATGGAGTCCTGCAAAGAGCTGGATCTTCTAGCTAATTCTGATGAGCAGAGAAGTTTACTAGATGCAGAAGTGCTCCTTAAAGAGCTGAGTCTTTTTTTCTTTTTTTAACCCCGATTTTTTTCCCCATTGTCATCACCCAGTGCTCCTACCCAAGTCAGTCCTGGGCATTGCTTTCCTCTACCAACCCTGGGAGAGCCCTGCACTGAGCTCAGGTCTCCTCCTTAACCTGAGGAGTGAGCAGGCCGCATCTTTTCACCAGACAGGGTGGGGTTTCTCTGGCCGGACGTAGCGCATGGAAGGATCACGTTATTCCGGCCAGATCCTCCCCACCCCATCTGGAGCCCCGGCTGGCCAGAGGGGGCATGTATAGGCCAGGACTGCTGCATGTTTTTGTGAGGGAAAGCTCACATTAGCTAGCCAAGGGAACACTGGGAGAACATGCAACAGGATACTTCTGACTTAAGGGGCTTTCACATAGAACGCGGTTTGCGCCCCGCACACCGCCGGGGTGGGCGCAGCCTCGGCGCAGAGCAGGGCGCAGAGCAGGGTGCAGAGCAGGGCGCAGAGCAGGGTGCAGAGCAGGGCGCAGAGCAGGGCGCAGAGCAGGGTGCAGAGCAGGGTGCAGAGCAGGGCGCAGAGCAGGGCGCAGAGCAGGGCGCAGAGCAGGGTGCAGAGCAGGGTGCAGAGCAGGGTGCAGAGCAGGGTGCAGAGCAGGGTGCAGAGCAGGGTGCAGAGCAGGGTGCAGAGCAGAGCGCAGAGCAGAGCGCAGAGCAGAGCGCAGAGCAGCGCGCGCATGCGCCCATCGCGTACATATTTGTTGCAAGTTGCTTGGCGACCGAAAACAAGTTTTTCTGGTCTGGCGCCGTTTTCTCACTCGTTTGGACGTACAGTAGCTACAGCTCGGTTTGCAAAATGCATCTGTCCCTGCTTCAAAGAAAAGCCCTGGCTTTAGTTCTTCTTCTGTGGAGGAGGAGGAGCCGAGCAGCAGCAGCAGCAGCAAGGAGGGTCCATGAAATCCTCATGAGAAGACAGGTTTGGGGGAATACAGGCTTGTTCGGGAGCTCCAGCTCCATGAGCTTCTACTTCAGGCTGAACAGGGAGCAGTTGGACAGCCTGTTGGGGAGAGTTGGAGCCTCAGCAGGATCAACCAATTTCAGGCTTCATCACTGCAATTGAATGCCTGGCCTCCCTTCCTCTCCTTTATATATCTGTCCCTCAAGTTTTTCCATTTTTTCTTTTTTTCCACTGTAAATAGTTAAAAACATATTTTATTAAAAAACCAACCCGGCGGCAGCTCGGCGGCCGCGGCATGCGCCCACTTGCACCCTGTTGCGCGCTGCCGAGCTCGGCGGCAAAGCCCTGCGCCCCTGCACGGCGGCAGCACATACACAATGAATGGGAAAGCCGGCGGCGGCTGCCGCTGTGCACCCTCTATGTGAAAGCCCCCTAGCGATCCATGATGGAATATCCTGTTATGAATAACATTATTTGGAAAACCTTTTTTTTCCTGTGTTTGTAAATGAGTGTAGACTTTGATTGCATTCATAATTAAAAGTCACAGACGCCTGCCTTTTCCCCCAAGAGAGTTGGGATTGGCTCCAGACGCCTGTGACCTCAAATAGGAGGAAGATCTTATAGACATTGAATGGATTAAAAGTAACACATTTGTAGAGGTTATTATCATTTATATCAGTAATGTATTTAATGCCATCCTGGGTAAAATAAATTTGATGTGACTTTCAGATATGCACTGCTTTCCATTAATCTGTTGACAACTATTGGCATCGTTCCTGAATGAAACCCCACACCCCCACCCCTCCATAACATTTTGCAATGGCGTTTAGACAATTTCAAACATACAAACACATACGTATCACTTTCAGCATGGAACAAGTCTGACATGCCGCAGCTGCATTAATGGACAGGCACACTCAGATGGGTTAATTTGGACAGTCTAAAACAGAAAGATGAGCCAGATGAGAAGGAGAGCACGTTGTGAGTGAGTCTGACCACACTTGGCATGTGAAGCAGACCACAGATCTCTCATACAACCCTCTATGGGGATTTTCATCAGCTATGTGAGCTCTGTGGAAGTGTTCACCATGAAGAAAGATATCAGATGCCAGAGACCCCGGTAATGGAAAAACCTGGTGAACAGCCATCCGAAGTATTGACTTGTATGCAACATTGACATATGCCTTTCTGAAACAGACATAGTTTTCTTTCAATCATGGCTTCTGTAGATTATTTGGACTAACGCTGGTTTATACCCTTGCAGTTTTGAGAAAAAGTCATGGGTCACTGAAGACTGTAATCAGAGACATGGATTGTTCATGTTATTGTTACGACTGACAAACCTTTGTGTTGGCTGACAGGGACATAAAATATCTCCTCCAGCTCCTTGAGAAATGCATTCACTCATCATCCAGAAGAATGTTATTCTATATTTGTTTTCCCATTTTCTTTTAAATGATATGATGACGCTGACAGTTACAGTCTGGCCACAGCAATGCCTGTTATGCTCGTATTATGGAAATAGACAAATAATTGACTAATGGGCTGTCTGGGTTGTGATTAGGACATCAAACAGACAGACTGTTTTTAACACAGCTGTAAAACAGACAGTGTAGGAACAACATGAATATTTTATAAGTTTATAGTTTTATTTGGATCCCCATTAGCTGCAGCAAAACTTCAGCTATTCTTCCAAGTGATGTATGAAAGAAAATGCAGGTTGGATGCCCCTTTCATGTCAAAATATCTGTTTCATTTTCATTTGAAGGAATCATTTGATTACTTTTAGGAAACATTGTCTAGCTTATGAAGTCTCCCTCAATAATCTGCATATCGACTATTGCATTCCATTTTTATTCACATTTCATACAATTTATCACCTTTTTTGCAATGGCCTTTATAAAGGGACCTAACATTTCCCTTACTCAGCAGCAAAAAGCTACATCTGTTGCTATCATTTTCTCCATTTGCCCACTAAGAGTAAAACAGTGGTTATCTCCTGAACAAAATGTGCTAAATGAAGTTTGAGTCAAAGGCTGATATTATAGTCAGGATATTGCAAATATTGGAGATATGGGAAACTAAAAAATGCAAGGTTAATTTTCCTCATGTTTCGAGATACTTCATATGAAGAAGATGAAACTTGTCATGCCAATAAAAGTATGAGACAGTTTTTATTTTTAATCTTCCGTACATCTCGTCTCAATTCAGTTTCACCGTCACACTTCCTGTTACATCTACGGTTAGATTCAAGGAATGTAGGGAAGCACTTATGTACATGTATACAGATGCTCAGAAGCCAGAGAAGATTAAATGGAATCTCAGCCAAATTCCCTCTGGCCCTTCTCATCTCCAGTGATTGATCGTAGAACATGACCGAGACACCTTCCCAAGCCTCTAAGGTCAGATGCTGAACATAAGGCAGCACACTGCTTTTCAGGAAATCATGTGGATGCTTCCACCTTACTGAATACTGTTATGTGTAAATGTTTATCCGTTGGTAATGTCCTTATATCCTGAAAAACTGAGTGGATATATGCAGTTGAGTGAAAGTTCTATTTTCTATTTGTATCCAAGGAAACACAAGTAGAATCTTTAACTCTGTCCTACAGGTATTCTAGTGAAGATATTGAAGAAGGAGAAGAAAAGGGCTGATGATGCTGCTGCTCAGATGGCTGGCATCAATAATAGCCATAGCTTGTCATCTCAGATGGTTTCGATCAAGTCTGAAGTGTCACAGTTGAGAGAGGAAAACATTCTATCAAACCACGGAGGACAAGTTTCAACACTGTTTCACTTTAGACATGGAAACATGGAAACGCTTTCACTGAAGCATGAGGGACAAGTATTCACAATGGCAGAGTTAAGAGAGGGAAACGTGGAATGCCATCAAGCAGACTATGAAGACAAAATCTCCACTATGGGACAGCTAAGAGATGGAAACATGAAAAACCAACCGGCCGACCATCGAGGACGAACATCCACAATACCACAGATGAGAGAGGAAACCCATCCAAAGAAGTACAGAGGACAAGTTTTCACAACGGCTCAGTTGCAAGAGGGAAACATGTACAGCCTTCTAGCAGACCACAGTGGAAGAGTTTCTAGACCACCACAGATGATGAGAGAAGGGAACATGGAAACTCATCCAGAGAACCATGGAGGACGGATATCCACAATACCACAGATGATGAGAGAAGAGAACGTGGAAACCTACCCAGAGAACCATGGAGGACGAGCTATACAGTACATGAAAAGAGGTATTTCCACTTTCTTTTTATTCTGTTTCAGAAAACCATTTATAAAGACATATTATGTTAAATACAGTAATGGCACACATAACTGAGACTGCGCCTTTTCATACAGCGCGCCGTATGGTCGTGAAAATACGGTAACAGCCTGCTGGTGTGTTGTTACACCAGGTCTTCCACATGTATCGTTGTGGTTCTCTGACATAAGACATAAGGGTACTCCATAAAAGGATAAGTAGAAATACAAGGAAACACTTCTCAGATTTGTTTTGATGAAAGGTTTTGATGAAACATGCATATCTCATGAACCCATATTTCATTCACAGTAGAACACACAAAACCTACCACATCTTGAAAGGTGTGTTGGCTTTTCTTGAAATATATTGTCATTTAAAAATTTGATGGAAGTTTTCTCAAAAAATATTGTGATATGGGAAATAATATTCTAGTATGTGGTACTAAAAACAAATATAAAAGCAAAAAGAGATTGCCTCTCTTAAAAGATGAGCAGATATTCACCATTCTGCCCAAAACTGCATCTGTAATCAGTTAAACAGATTCAGAATAGTAGTCATCAGTGTAAAATGACAAAAACATTGAACATGTCATCATCTACAATAAATATTATTATCAACAGATTCTAAGAATTATCCAGCTACTTCCCACAGTCCCAAGACATGTAAGGTTAACTGAGTGTGTGGTTGTCCGTCCGTCCATCCATCTATCCATCCATCCATTCAAAGAAAGGTGGACTTCAGCAGATTCCCATTACCTTAGATGGGAATAAGTGGAATTGGATGGATTGATTCTGAAAATGTGGAGACGCCAAAAATCAATCAATAGCCCCTTTCACACAGCCAGTTCGAGGCGGGAACGTTGCGCCTTTAAGCCGCCTCGCTGTTCTGTGTGAAAGTCACGGAGGCGGAATGGGGGGGCCAAGTGGCCCCACCAATAAGCCGGCAGCGGAGGTAGTCACAGAGCCGAAACGGGGTCTGTGTGAATGACACAGCCGGCATGCCGGCATGCCACTAGACGCTGACGCTGTCGTCACGCCTCTGATTGCGGAACGCCGGCATGCTGTGTGAATTTACAGACGGGAGCGGCGTTATGCCGGCGTTGTATAGTTCTGTGTGAACCAACAAAGGCGGCGTATTGGCAGGACTTCTTTACACCAATATTGCGGAATCTCTGTGTGAAAGGGGCTAATGATACCTGCCCAGCTCTTAAGATGGTTCTGCATTAAAAGCAGACATGGAGTCATGGAAGTCACTGTGTGGGTTCTGTCTAACAACACAATTGTGCCGTTCACAAGCAGGTTAAAGCTCTATCACGTGAAGAAGAAGACGTATGTGAACACTAACACAAATACTGCAATCTTCTTTGGACCAAAGCTAATTTAGTTGAAATAAATAGAACTTGTGCTCCAAAGAAGGATTAGCACTCAGTAAAGGCCTCAGCCCAACTACACGATGAACCTTCGAGCAGTACTAATTGATACGTCTGTGGGGTCTTCAGGTGGGAACCTCCTTTCGTCAATGTATCGTTTAGTTAGAGCATTTAAGATAGACTGTTGCTCAAAGTGGTTCTTAGTGGTAAACATCACTCTGTTCTGACCGTTTTGAGCTCTGTTGGTACCTTCAAATTCAAATTTACCTTATATTTTTCTTACTTATACTACAATTCCTCAATGTAAACAATTGAGATGTTTTACATGTTTTATTGGGGATAAAATTTATTTTTATGAGATTTGTAAATCATTGTAGACTGAGTTTATGTACATATTAGACAGTCCCCCAAAGTTTTTTGAAACTGCGTTACAGCAGTTTGTAGCTAATTTTCACAGATGTGAAATGTGACAGCCTTTCTGAGCTGTGAGTAAGTGATAATTTTATGATAAATTGGGTGCTAAGCCTACAGACAGCTGACCTCTATCAGTTGGAATGTGAGCAGCTCTCAGTGGTCATGCAGATTCTCTGTGTGCCTGTTGTTGGCGCCTGTGGACCAGAACTAAGTCTTCATATCTGGATTTCACAGACTGGTAAAGAGTATCATGTCATATGACATGTATTTCTACACAATTTCACTAGATACATGTAGTACGATTGCATTTATTTATTTATTTATTTATTTTATTTTATTTTGAAAAAGGCTCAAACAGCCCAGACGAGTCACGTCAGCAATGTAACGTTAGACAGTCATGTGCATTAAACCTGTAATTTGTTGCTCATGAAAAGCTGATGAGTTTAAAACCTGTAAAGCTTACTGAAACACGAAGCAGAGACAAGAGGCTAGGAATGTTGAAGTGTAAACACAAGAGGCACGATTCAGGCCTGATGGGATTTACAAACCTGGACCCACAAACATGTGAAACTACATCAGGTTCACTTAGAGGCTGCATCTTCATGTAAAAGCAGAATGAACTGCTAATGACTTGTTTGTTTATAGTCCAGTAAATCACATGCTGTGTGTAATATAACATTACATATGTAGTTGAATTCTTTTAGTCATATGTATGCAAGCCTCTTGCACGTCTTGAGTTGAGTGTTATCAGATGCAGATGATTAGATAATCGCTTTCCAGTTTTGTATTGGCAGATGTAAATCAGTGAAGATGATCAAAACCCAAAATAGCAGTGTACAGTTGCAGAGACTTTAGATGGCCGCTTTTCTTTGATTATCTTTATCCTTTCTTTTAAGCATTAATTTTGGTTTAAATGCTACAGGAATGCAGAGGTTACCGACAGTCAAGTCAGGCAGACTTAAATGCTCCGAGCCGGAGGCAGCATTTATTTAGCTTTTCCTGTTTCATTTTAGCCAAGTGGAGTTTTAAGTGTGATGATAAACCAGAGTCCTTTAACAAGCTCGTTCGTAGCCATCGGGCGCAGGAATAAGGGCCAGAAGCTCATCAAACTGAGCTCCCGTCTCTTCTAACCACAGCTCCCTCGTCCGCTTTGACATTTTTGGGTAATGATGCCCAGTACGCTAATAAAGGCAGCATAACATGGTCTCTGAAAGAAGAGCCTGTTTAAAAACAAACACATGTTTGAACTCGGTCCAGCCGGGATAAGGGAGTGAATCACTCATCTGTGGAAGCGACGGAGAGCAGCGCTGCTGAGCGATGTCTATCAGACAGACTTTAAGAGGAGTGGCTAAAAAATGTTGATTTCTCAAATTATGGACATTTTAAAGAAAGTAACTCCATCTCAGGGGCTCAAGTATTGTGGATAAACGGAAACAATTATGAATATAACCATAATTTAAAATATGTGGATGAAGATCCTTTACAGGCAATAACTGCATAGATCCTGGAGTCCATGGACATCACCTGGATGGATGGATGGATGGATGGATGGATGGATGGATGGATGGATAACAGCACAGGCAGTATTTATAGCGAGGAGCTATTAGTTCAGTAAATTATAAAAGAATGAAGTCATTAAAAGATTTAGCACTCTTGTCAAACAACTTTTGACTTTTGATTGCTGTACATCACACTTGCTGGGGTTTGATTTGGATGAGGTTATAAATGTCACAACATTTATTACCATCCTGATTTTCGTAATTTTTTCTACAATATCTTGAATTGCGTCAGACCACGACATAACATCTTCTACAAGACATACGAGAGTTTCTGAATGGGGTTAAGGTGTCGACAGTGATGTCTCTTTGAAACATGACTGTGAGGGTTATTGATATTGAACTAAACCTGTATAATTTGAAAACAATATTTTAAAATAAAATCCAATCCACTTACACATGATTGTTTCTGGTCAGCACTGGAAAAGATCTCTGTTAAAGTGTAAAAGTGGACATGTTTCATCTGACATTGTTGATTGTTAATTTCACCCATAGTTCCTGTCAACATGTTCTCAGTAGAACATATAAAAGGGCTTCAAAACCCTTCTTCAGCAAGTCTTCAATTTTAACATAAAAACCGCACTTTACATCTCTGGTGGGCTTCAGAGTGTGTTAGTATACCACCGGTACACATTCCGACCCCAAAAAAAATGAATGGGACATCCAAAACTTACAGTAATGAGAGATGATATCATTCTTCCACCAGACTCTTACACATATTAGGCAATGTTTCCAACAGTATTTGTACCATTTTTTTTCTGCTGTGCATGGAAAAGTTGAAACGCCTCCAGAATTTCAACTCTATCAGCTATGAACCAGCAGAGAAAACTTGATGATGTCCAGAGAAATTCTGCACCTTGAGCAGCAAAATCTTATAAAGACACATTGAGTACTTCCAGAAGGATCAGAGAAGACAATTGCTAAGTTCTGGAGCCAGATGCATAGGGCTCTTTGGGTTTATATTTACAACTGTGCTTATGGGTAAAAGCAGAAACGTCTTGGGGGGGAAAAGCTATGGACTAATTCTGTTGTATAAACTTCAGTCATTATGAGATTGTGTGCAGATACACAAACTTGATTTTTTCCATTTAGCCAAGAATGGATGTAGACATTCCTTGTATTTTTCATTTAATTCATAAACAATTTTTTTTCTTAGCTTTCTTATACTAATATATGACTTTTGTTTGTGTTTAGTTGTGTCTTTGCCCTAATTTTCCCTTCCATATCTTCATATCAGACTTGATGTGCTCTGTGAAATCTTGTGCTCACTTCCTCTGAACTATCAGTGAATTGTGATTTTTTTTTTTTCTTAAATTTTTTTTTTCATCAACATTTCACTGGCACAAATGCCAGTTTGTCTGCTGTAAAAGGTGAACAAATGTTTTCTTTTCATAGACATTGTTTACACATTTGGCCCTGGTTTCATACAGCTTTCTAACATACATAGAATGGGCAGAATATCAGAGGAATGCACAAATGACAAACTCATTTTATGTAATCCACCATAGTCCATAGTTGCTTCATAACTAATGTTTCACATCTGGATTACCTGTTTTCTGTGAACCACATAACCAGACCTAATGCACATTAAATGATTACTCTTAATTCAAAACAAATGCAGCACATCAACCACTATTTCTTGTCATTTCTCTTGGTTACTGGATGTTTATATATGTTTAAATTTAGATGTAATCTGAGGGTTCTTATACTGCAGCCAGCAGCCTTTATGGTTACGTTGGGGCTAATTGCTATCCCAAGATGCTTAACTTTAAAAATAAAGATGAACTTTCCATGGAAACCTTTTATGCTGATTGACTGTTGTCTGATCGGGTCTTTCCGTAATACACTCTTCTTCAGATTCTTGGCTTTGCCGATACAGAATAAACCACGGACAGAGACAAAAGCACTCACTGTCCCACAACACTTCATCTTGTTAAAGGGGATAATAGAGGGGAGAGGCGAGTTGCATCAGTGATATCCCTCATGCAACATTTGGGGACTTTGTACAATTTACCCCTGGATTAGGGCATACATTTGTTGGGGCTACAGACTGCTGTTTAACCACATGTTAGTTTTCAGGTGCTGACAGGGTACTGGAAAACAACCAATCAGAGTAGTACCCTACATGGAGGCTTATCAGGGCTTTTACTGATGTTTACTCACAGGACTATCATTGGCCACGGTTATTATTCATTTTTTTATCAATTTATCCCCTGATTTTTTTCCCATATCACCCAGTGCTCCTACCTAATGCGATCTTGCTACTTCCCTGGCCGGACGTAGCGCGTGGAAGGATCACGTTATTCCAGCCAGATCCTCTCCACCCCTCTCCATAGATAAAGTCTATCCCTACCCTTAAGGTTTTCTAACATGTGATTTTATGTTAAACATAATGCCTTTGTGACCCAGGATTAAAAAAATAAAAAGTCTCACAGACCTGAATCATGGTTTGTGCTGATTTTACCTCTGACTCATTACACTCTTTAAAATAATAGCATAGGAGGTCATGAATCTGTTGTGATGACTCCGGAGTGATTTGGCACGTACCAACCTTTATGAATACCTCCCTAAGCTTTTGTTGACTATTTCTGAATTCAGTTATAGAGGTTTTTGTTTTTGATTTTTTTTTTGTCTTTGTTTTGTCTTCCTGTGTGATAACTAAGATTAGTCAAACTGAAATTGAACATGTGCTACAAATGAGCTTTTTACCATTTATTTTAAACATTTAGATTTCCTGATAACATTTATATTTGAAATGTATTTGCCCTGTTTATACTGTGGATGGAAAAATGCACTATTCAAGCATTTATAGTGTTCATTTTTGTTCATGTGCTTTTTATGTTTGTAAAAGGAAAAACGAGGACTAACGATTAAAACAAATCTTTCTGCTGTGATTCAGACAGCTGATGACTTTATTCAGAGCAGCAGGAACCTCCGGACCTTCAGGGAATCCTGCTAGTATGTAATGAGCCACGGATGACTTTAGCAGACCTATATCAACTAAAGAGGAACACCTCAGTAAGTCAGATGTTACTGTCTCCTGCAAGGCAAGGCAACTTTATTTGTTTAGCACAATTCAACAGCAAGGTGATTCAAAGTGCTTTACAGAGACATTAAAACATCATCACAGTAGAAAGTAAAAAGCATGATTTAAAATGTAAACAAAAAGAAAGAAACAAAGAACAATATAAAAAGTAGTTAAAATATGATCAAGATTGAAACTCAAGCTTAAAAGTATCAGTGCAGATTTGGAACTTTATTCAAATGCGGTTGAGAACAGGAGTGTCTTCAACCTGGATTTAAATACACTGATTACGTTTACATGCACTCAATAACCCTTTTAAAACCCGAATATTGGCAATAACCCGAATTTGCACGGCCATGTAAACACTTTGAATAACCCGAATTTGCTCATATTCCGGTTTTTAAAAACCCGAATATTACCCCTGGGTTACTCCTTTTAAACCCGAATATTCAGTCATATAAACGCGAAATGGAATATCCCGACCAAACGGAACAGGAATTTGTTTTCTGCGCATGCTCTGTTCGCAAGGAATCCTGGTCTTTTGAGTCCAGGACGTACTTCTAAACCAGCCTTTCTCGACCGGGGTGTCGCGGCACCCTGGTGTGTCGTCAAAAAATGACCTATTCTGACATTTCATATATAAATACCGTATTTTCGCGACCATTCGGCGTGCTGTGTGGAAAGGCATACCCTCATTTTTGTGTGTCATTTGTGTATTTAAAACACACACACACAGCGCGCCGTCTACACACTAACACATACGCGCCGTCTACACACTAACACATACGCGCCGTCTACACACTAACACATACGCGCCGCGGAACACACACACAAGCACGCAAGTGTGCGGATTTAAAAATAGAGCGGGAGCAAAACTCGATTTACTTTATTTCAGTTTTTACATTAATCAAACCCATCAAAGTCCTCATCCTCTGAAACCTCGGAAACATAAGGCTTCACTTTGAACGGCCGGTTCACACCGACGTCCAGCGGTTGGAGTTACTTTGTCAGACCTCCCGGGATAACAGCAAGCATAGTGTTCATATTTTTCACTTCTTTTTTTACACTGTCTGTGAGATGGGCGCGCATAGAGTCACAGATCAGCAGCAATGGTGATGTGTGATAAAAACCACCGGGTTGCCGCAAACATACACCTGCCTCAGCCACTCATCATCATCCCTTCATCCATCCAGCCCTTTTCGAACATTTTGGCATTTGTGGACGGTAGAAAGTACCGGGATAGCGAGATTTACATGAAGTTGAGAGAAAAGTTGCGCGAAGCAGCATTTGTTTTGAATTTGGATACAGGAAGGAGAAGCGGAAATGACGGGATTGCGTCATCACGTTCTCCATGCGTCGCTGGTTTGATCGGGATATCCCGAATGATTAATCACCATGTAAACAGGGATAACCCCGTTTGCTCAGGCATGTAAACGGAATATTCCGAATGTTTCAGTAACCGGAATATTAGCAATAACCCGAATTTTGACTGCATGTAAACGTAGTCACTGAGTGTTTCAGCTGATCTGAGGCTTTCTGGGAGTTTGTTCCACACATGTGCAGCATAGAAGCTGAATGCAGCTTCTCCATGTCTTGTTCTGACTCTGGGAACTGATAAAAACCAGAGCCAGATGACCTGAGGGGTCTGGAAGGTTCATACTGGGTCAGTAGGTCCCTGATGTGTTCTAGTCCTAGACCATTCAGAGCTTTATAGACCAGCATGAGAACTTTAAAGTCTGTCCTCTGATGGACAGGCAGCCAGTGTGAAGACCTCAGAGCTGGACCGATGTGGTCTTAGTGAGGACTCGAGCAGCAGAGTCCTGAATGAGCTGCAGTTGTCTCACTGACTCTTTAGGTAAACCTGTAAAGATCAAGCTACTAAAGATGAATGCATGGATTATTGTCTCCAGGTCCTGCAGAGACATCAGATCTTTTAACCTTGATATATTCTTAAGGTGGTAGTAGGCCGAGTCTGTTATTGCCTTAATGTGTTTTTCCAAATTTTACTGTATGTCTGAGTCAACCACTACACACAGATTTCTGGCCTGGTTGGTGGTTATTAGTATAGTATATTTTAGTAGTTTGTATAGAGGGAAGCTCTGCGGTGACCTGTGATCGTTTGTCTTTGGCTCCAAAAACAATTACCTCAGTCCTGTATTTGTTTAACTGGAGAAAGTTGTGGCACATCCAGTCATTAATCTCCTCAATGCATTTACCAAGAGTTTATTTTGTTGTTCTTTATCATTTTTGGCATTGGGAGCATGTAGATGTTAAACAGAAGAGTTCCCAGGATGGAAACTTGGGGAACTCCAAATGTAATTTTGTCTGCTCAGATGTAAAGTTACCTATTGACACAAAGTACTTCCTGTTCTCTAAGCATGTTTTGTACCAGTTTAGTATGGTTCCGGAAAGACCCGCCCTGTTCTCTAGTCGTTTGAGTAAAATATTGTGGTCAACTGTATCAAATGCAGCACTAAATCCAGTAAAACAAGGTCTGATGTTTTTCCACTGTCTGTAGTCAAGCTTATATCCTTAAACACTTTGGTCAGTGCAGTCTCGGTGCTGTGGTGCTGCCTACAACCTGACTGGAAGCATCATAGGAGTTGTTTTGCTTTTTAAAAAAAATATTTTACTTACTTAAAAATAGGAGATTTGAGATGAATGATCAGACAGGCACATATCAGACACAGTAACCTTTGAAATGTTCAGACCTTTGGAGATCATCAAGTATAGAGTGTGTCTTCTATTCTGCGTGGACTTGTGGTTTTCCACAAAAATTACCAACAATAATTACAATCAAAACTAGAAAATGTCAGGAATTTTGATATGGGCATGCCCTACTGCCCATTCGTCCCCTCTTGCAGCTTTGGTTTGGGGTTGTAGTGGTTGTGTTCGGGGTGGTTCTGTCAGTTTGAGGTGTTTACGGTTGTATTGCATTCATTCCTGTGCTCCCCGCAGGGGGTGTGGTTTAGGGTTGTTAATAAACCACACCCCCTGCTTCGGGGTTGTGTGGTTTAGGGTGATTAATAATGGCCAAGAAGTAGTTTAGGGTTGTTAATAAACCGTTATAGGTTGTTAATAAACCTTTGGGGATGGGGCCATTTGGCAGGCATTTTGACTTAAAATGTATGTAAATCACAGCTTCATGAAAATTTGAATAAGTTGAAGTCCACAGCGTGCCGAGTCAGGGAACATTTGTACGGTGTCTCTATGATAACTTGTTGCGTAGAAGCGTCCAAAGTTAAATGGATTTTTTTTTTTAAATTGAAAGTTAAATATCGCAAAAACTGTTATAATTGGCATAATGAGGTTGTATGGTCCTTTAGTGCCCATCGGGCAGAGTGTTTGAAAATTTGAACGATGTCTCTACGATAAAGTTTGGCCCAGCAATAAGCGCCACAATTTTCACCATTTTTTTTTTTTTTTTTTTGCATCTAGCATTGCCACAGTAACACTTTTGACTGAGAAAAGTAATGCCCATCGAGGTACGATGGAGACGCATCTAACCATGTATGCCATGCATGGGTGCATGTTGCGGTTTGGGCCGCATTAACGGAAGAAAAAAGCATGCGGAATAAGAAGAAAAGGGAAACCTTTTCTGTATACTAATACTGTATATCTCCTTCATTTTCATGTTTTTCCTATTTTCTTCGGGCGTGTTTTATTTTTGGGGGATTTCTTTTTTCAATATAAGAGCGGGGTCGTGCTGTACACCCGCAGCTGTGCAGGGGGATTTTTGCGACTTTAGTTTGTTAGCAAAATGCTAGCAACATTGCCCTTTGGGCCATTTTGGACAATTGCAATATGGTCATGGCATTACTTGGTATGCCCATAATTAACAAATAGACTGCAGTTCACCGAGAACACCAAACAAGTCTGCACAGTATTTGGGGGGCAAGTAATGTCATTACGACATGATGTGGTATTGCTCTGAGATATTGCTGGAATGTTGCATTTCTCATGAGTTGAATGGGTCCCTCAAGAACCCCTTCACACTGACTTGTTGAGTTTGGCTCTCGCAACAAATGTCTGTGAGATGCCTGCAGCTTTGAGTCAGGGCTCTCCAAAAATGAAGTAACAATATTTCTTCCTGTCCAGTGATCTCTCTTGTGTTAGTGCCCTATGTGTGTCTTTGGTAAGAGCAGCGTTGTTACAAAGTCCACATTCTCCACACTATTAAGGGTGGAATTTATTGGAAATTGTTGAGGTTTTGGATTTTCCTAGGCTGGAATGAATCTTGCTAAATACTGCTGGTTTCTATTATAAGGTTTGATACCAGACAGTATTGTGCAAAAACTTGTTTTTAACTTTTACTGTTACAATTTCCAGGCCAGTGCTTTCGGTAAATGGAAAGCAAAAAATGACAACACAAACTCATCATACTGTGTTGTTCATTGGTAAAAAAAAATACAGTATTTGAAGCAGATGTATAAAGCATTAAGTAATATTACAAGCACATAAAAAAATTAACAGCCAGTGGAATAATGGGTTCCTGATCATCATTTCCTGAGTTGCCACAGACTGGGGGGCATCCGCTGTGTAATGCTGGCATGTTCAGAATTGCGGTTTTTGTTTGTCTCTATGTTATCTGTATTCATTCAACAACAGCCTAATAGATTTTCTTGTTTTTACTTTGTTACAAGTGGGAGGCAGTGATATCAGCTCACATCTGGTTGCCAGATTCAAGTCGAAGCTGTGGAAACATGCACGACTCAGGACACGGTTTTACATACAAAGATTTGTTTCAGTGGTATGACGAGCATTCATTACTGTAAAAAAAGGTCATTTGTACAGGGGGTGTTGTTAAGCAAATGTTTATAGATCAGTTTACCATGCACTGTCTGCCACAATAATACACCCAAAGATTAGAGTCTGTGGGCAGAGAGCTGGATAAACAATCCTCAGAAAAAGACACGCAAAGGAATTACTAAACTCTATGTGTGTAATCCCAATTGCACTTAAAAACATATATATACTGTACAAAAAAATACAATCTGTTTACAATTCATCAGCCTTCATGTCATGATTGTTTTCTTTCAGGTCCACAGCTTTCTCTGGGAAAACAAGAGGCCTTTGAGATCTTCATAAGAGACCACGGGGAGCATCCAACCATAGAAGACAACAAGAAATTACTCAAGCAGAGGTCAGTGAACAGCGTTTTGCAGTTCTGCATGACCTTCCATGACCTGGAAGTACACATTTGTCAACGACAGCCCTTGCAACATGCAACGTCATTTGCAAAGATTACATAACATGATGATAACATGTAAAATATAAGTAAAGCATAATGTAATGGTTTTTAAATCTTGTGAACCCTCATTTTATTTACTTTGAGACATAGAAAACGTATCAAATGTTGAAAGTGAGACATTTGCACCTTCTCACCTACTGAAATGGTGGCACTAACCCATCGGCTGCAGCCTCATCCACATGTCCACCTATGTTTTCTCTGTGGACGGGCTGTATTGGAATGAAATTTAATCATCTCATCATTTTACTAGTTCATGAAAAATATTAGCTCATTTTGAATCTGATAGTAGCAGTTAATCTAAAAAACAAGTTGGGAGGTATTAAAAATGAAAACCCAGAGGAACATTTACAGCCAATTAAATTCATTGGTAAAAGGTCAATGACATGATTGGGTTTTAACTTTGCATGTTTGAGCAAACAATGCTTAACTGCTAAAATTGAGCACAATGATGGTGCTGATACACTTCTAATTAATAACAGAGAATTGAGCTCAAGAAAGAAAACAGAAGAGGAGAGAAGGAGGGGTGAGGGGCACCGCTCAGTGGATCATGTCGGTGTCCCCCTGCAGCTTAGGCCTATAGCAGCATGTTTAAAACACGACTATGTTTAAGACGAGCTGCTCTAGTCTGGTCCTGCAGCTGCAGCTATGATTACTGGCCCTAACACACTAGAGTTTACACCAACTAGAGGTTTACTAAAGACTAACTATAGGCTTTACTAAACAGAAAGGTTTTAAGTTTGGTTTTAAAGGTGGAGGTGGTGTCAGCCCCCTTAACCCAGATTGGAAGTTGGTTCCATAGTAATAGTGCCTGATAGCAGAAGACCGTCCTCCAAATCTGGATACTCTAGGACAGAGGTCGGCAACCTTTTTGACATGGAGTGCCAGTGTGAAATTTTCTTGTGAATGAATGTGCCATAATCAACAGCAGGCTAAAACAAAGTTACAGTAAGGTATGACACAAAATACAAAAACATTTCCAACACACCTGGAATTATATTCTATACAGGCCACATGCAAGCATATTTTACAAGCATCAGAACAGCTTGTCCTAAAAAAAGAGGAAAATTCTTGACGCGGACGAGTGAGGGCGCATCGCGCCCAAACCCTCTAGGGGGGTCCGGGGGCATGCCCCCCCGGAAAATTTTGAAAAATAGACTCAAAATGGTGCATTCTGGTGGTCTCAAAGCTCCATAATCACATCTTTTATCAATGCAAGAATACACACAAAAAATCAGAATTTTTGCAAAGAATGATGCATTTTGATAACATAATAACACGCATTCATCATCATGGGTAATTCTTCATGCATGAATAAATCTTGAAATCAAGATAATCATATCTTAAACTTCTACAATGGCCAGAATCCCCCTTTCACACCTAAATTAATTGACAAAACTACAAAAGACAAGCAGCTCCTTGTCTTTCAGAACTGTGGTGTGGAACTCCGAACAGATCTGCTCAAAGTTCAGTGATGAGGAGCTCCACTGAACTATTTGTTATAATTTTGATTATTTAATTCTTTATTGATTTCATAAAATATTCAAATTTTTTGAGATTTTTTATTTGGGGTTTTCATTAGCTGTGGGCCATAATCATCAAAATTATAACAAATAAAGGCTTGAAATATCTCACTTTGCATGTAGTGGGAAATAATATATTTGTTTCACCTTTAGTTGAATTTATTGAAACTAATTAAGTTTAGCAATATATTCTAATTTTCCGACCTTCACTTGTATATTATGACCAATAAATAAGAGCATAATAAATGTCCCGTATCATACCATATCAAGCTCAGGGGATGTTTCAGGTATGAGGAACTGTGCAACAGATGCCTGGCTCCTCTGTGACGTTATATTACGTTTGTGGAGGTTCCTGCAGCATGCTGCCTGACACACCTCCGGGAGACCTCTGTTTCCTCTTTTAGGACGAGGTGGGGTGTCTGGAGCCTCTGGAGACATCTTGACTTGACTTTTTTTTTTGATTAAAGCCGCGCGTGTCGGTGCAGTTAGCAGCAGTGAGAGGTAAAGGCTGATTTATGGTTCTGCGTCAGACCAACGCAGAACCTACGCCGTACGTTGCGGGTCGCCGCGTACTCTACGCCGTAGGCTCTGCGTCGATTTAACGCGGAACCATAAATGAGGCTTAACTAGGCAACGGAGCGCAAAGGGGTTCCGTATTGGTTCAATACGGAACGCAACTTTTAATTCCCAATTACGTAACAATTCCGTATTTCAAGGGGCGGGTGGCAAGCCCACACTCATCTCTGCACAGCCTACCTGCTGCAAAAAAGCAGTGCTGCTGCTTTTTTGTCCCGCTGCAAAAATGTGTTTTAAACTGAACTGCCGCTCCTCTTCATTTCTGCTGCTGCCGCGTCCTGGCTGTCTGTCTGTGAAGGCTGATTTATGGTCCTGCGTCAAATCGACGCAGAACCTACGCCGTAACCCTACTTTTTTATTTTTTTTTTCCCCGTTCCGCGGAAACCGCGGACATTTTTTGCTGAGACCAACCGAGCGGGCCTTTTCCAGTGTGCCAATGATTATGCCGCCGCGTGCCAATCATGGCACGCGTGCCTGAGGTTGCCGACCCCTGCTCTAGGATATACGGGTAAACCTGTCCTCTGAGAACAGAGAGCTCTGTTAGGAACATAAGGTACTATCAGGTCTTGCAAATATCACGAAGCTAAGCCGTCTTGGGCTTTATACGCAAGGAATACAATTTTGAATTGGATTCTGAGTTTTACGGGTAGCCGATGGAGTGAGGCCAACACTGGAGAGACGTGGTCTCTCTTGTTGATTCCTGTCAGCACTCGCGCTGCTGCATTTTGGATCATCTGGAGGATATTCAGAGAATTACTTGGACATCCTGCTAATAACACATTACAGTAATCTAGCCTAGAAGATGCAAACACCTGAATTAGTTTTTCCACATCACTCTGGGAGAGGATGCTCCTAATCTTTGTGATGTTACGGAGATGAAAAAATGCTGTTTTACAAACCTGATTTAATATGCTTTAAACGACAAATCCTGATCGAATATAGCTCCTAGGTGTCGTACAGTGGCCCTGGAGGCCATCACAACACCATCTAATCCCTTCCGAAGGTGTTTGGGACCAAAAATAATAACCTCTGTTTTATCGAAGTTTAGAATCAAATAATTTGCGCACATCCAGTCCTTGACGTCACTAAGGGTGCTTTCAGACCTCTGGCCTGTTTGTTTTGTTCCGATTCAGGGGCTAAATCGATACAGTTGTTTCGTTTTTCATTCGTGGCGTTTGTGTTCACAAGGCAACCGTCTGTAGCAGTTCAAAGCGTTAACAAATGCCATGCGTGAACCAACTGTTCTCTCATTGGTCAAAAATGAACATGGAAGGAGTTTCCTCTTCCGTACCCCAGGAAAAACAACAATGGTTATAACCCCTTTCACATTGAGGGTGCAAAGCGCAGACCGCCGCCAGCGATCCCATTTATTGTGTATGTGCTACCGTGGCGCAAGAGCGGACCACTCTGCCATTTTTTAATTTCACCGTGCCCGCTGTGACGACATTTCGGCACGTCCAATAGGAGAGAAGAGAGAGAAGGGAGAAGAGAGAAAGTTGTGTCCAATAGGAGACAAGGTGGTGGAGGCTCTGCGCCGACTTTTCTCCTTGCGCCGTGGTAGCACATACACATGAATGGAGTTGTGTCGGTTGCTGTGTCGATTATGTTCTCACTCCAAATAAAAAAAACGCACCGCTCCAGGTCTCAAATGGAAGCGAGCTGAGACCACCTCTCCCAGGGGATCTCGGCTCGCTGGTTTTGTGCCGCATCCGAGCTCGATTGCTGTGTTCATATATACCAAACGAACCGATCTTTAGGGGGAAACGCTCCCTGTTTCAGAACAACTGCTCCAAACAGAACAGGTGTGAAAGCACCCTAAGACATGCCTGAAGTTTAGCTGATAGTTCTGTTTTATCTGGCTTCACAGACAAATAGAGCTGCGTATCATCAGCAGCAATGAAAATGTATGTTGTGATTCTGGATTATACTGTCCAATGGCTGCATGTATAAACTGAACAAGATTGGCCCTAGCACTTAACCCTGTTGGACACCATAGCAGACCCTCGACTGTTCTGAAAAAACCTTGTGCACATGAACAAATTGGAATCTGTCAGATGGATATGATTTAAACCAACCTGGAGCTGTGCCTTTAATCCCAACAACATGCTCTAACCTGTGCAGTAAGATGCTGATCTACAGTGTCAAAAACAGCACTGAGGTCCAGTAGAACCAGTATGGACACTAATCCCTTATCTGAGGCCATAAGAAGGTCATTCGTGACTCGAACCAATGCTGTCTCTGTGCTATGATACATTCTGAACCCTGAGTAAAAAACCTCAAATAGATCATTTCTATACAAATGGTCACAACTGGCTGAAACTACATTTTCCAGAATTTTAGACAAATGGACGATTGGAAATTGGTCTATAATTAGCTAAAATGTCTGGGTTTTTTAAGTAAAGGTTTAATTACCGCAACTTTAAAAACATTCAAGGAAATTAGGGATAAGTTGCTCAGATCAGGACCTGAGGAAGTGACTGAAGCTGAAGAAACACACACAGCTGTTGCTGGATCGGCCTGGTTGCTTTCTTCTCTAATTTCCATGATTTTATTGGCAAAATATCAGTTTATTATGATATATCTGGTGGTGTTGGTTTTTTTTGTTTGATTTGTTGTTTTTTTTTATATTTTATGCTGTGTTCCAGCTTTTTTTGGATTGTCATCCATTCAGACAGAAAAAGCATTCCAGGTTGAGCCTCTTTCAGTGTCAGCCATTTAATAAAAGATGATTGGGCTGTAACCTGGCCATTGATATGAAGTTACAGGCGGAAATAGCAGCTTAATTTTCATTTCTATGTTTCACACATTCATGTCAGTACATTTACCTCTTGATTGTTTTGAACAGATCAGCTGAAGCCAAAGGACTCGGGGAGCAGCTGAATACAGCCAGAAACAGAATCAGTAAGTTGTCCACACGGTTGGACGTCACTCTCTTGCGATGACAGAATAGTTTGGAGCTTAACACTACATTTATTTTACTTAGAAAATTACCAAGAAAATGTTAATTACCTGGTGTTTGTCACGCTTCTGTGTCCCTGGAGTGTCAGAATATCTTTCAACACATTCCTAAACTATTCCAGGACTGAGAGGTATTTCCATCCACCTACAGCAGTCTTCGAACCTGTACTTTTTACTAGGCTCTCAGGCTGTTTTATGGCATCTCTGTGAGCATACTGCTCGGCTCTTCTGGATGCTTGCTAGTTTACCATGCCAAAATCATTTAAGTGCAATCCTGAACAGTTCCAAACATATTTATAAGTTTCTCTACTGGCGGAGTCCACAAATGAAGTGCCTGGTTCATCTAATTGACACAACGATTAATTTGAAAATCTATGAGTCACTTTGGGTTTTTAAGTAAAGGATATGAAGAATACTTAAAATGGGCTGGTTAGAAGCTCAGTAATATCTCATAATAAATAACTTCCCAGGAAAACCAGAAATTGTTGCATTTTTCTTTTGTAAACTAACATCGGTCAAAGTGTTTTTAGAGTTCTACAGTCATTTGCAGAGGTTAGTTGTAATTTTTTTATCTCTTTTTTGTTTGTTTGTTGTTGTTGCTATTATTTGTTTTTTGCTTTTTGTTTGTTTGTTTTTTTGTTTGTTTTGTTGTTGTTTTTTTTTGGGGGGGGGGTGTAAATTACCTATAGAAAAGAGTTTGAGTGTGTGTGGTTGTTTAAGTATGCGTGATCCACTGTCGACAAGGGACGGACTGCCCACAGAGCTTGGATGAGCTCCAGCAGGTTCCAGCAACCTTAAATAGGAATATTAAGGATGGATAATAATGGATAGATGGGATATCTTCCACTGAGAAAGGATGATCTTCATTAAAATAAACCAAATTTGCTAGACTTTTACATTTCTGCTCAAAAATCAGCAACCTCAGGCAGTAAAACAAACAAACTTTTTCCTCTGATTACTTGGAAAATGCAAAAGATTTGCTTAAAACTAACTATTTCAGTTGATTTCATTTTATCTTTTTTTAATAGTTTTTTACTGAAAAAAGAGGAGGCACTAACTTCAGCAAACTTCTGGTTTGCATTTTCTATTCAGTACTACATTTAAGAATTTCCTTGGACTGTGTGGCTAATTTCACATGCCACTGAAATGGATAAGTTTACACCAGAGCCTGGCATCGCCGCTCCCTCAGATCTCTCTCTGTGGTTTGGTAGCATTTGCCTATTACACTCGTACACGTCAGTGTGCACTTATCACCCTTGGAAATGCTTTTTTTTTCTTTTACCTTCTTCCTCTTCTTCTTCGTTCACTCCACCCGGAGCTGACACAGCTGGTAATGCTCTGCATCACACAGAAATCAGCTCTGACAGCCTGTAGAATATTAAATCTCAAAATCTGCGCTACACACGTCAGCACCATAGTGCCCACACAGTATGTAGAAAGTGAGGAAAAACATTTCTCTGGTTGAATCTAAGCAACCAAATTTTTTCAATTAATTTAAATTTTGGGGGAAAAAAATCCTCCAAACATCTTGATGCTGTCAACTATTGAATGCATGGCACTGCATTTTTCTTTGATGAGACATTGTATTTGTAATGGAACGTAGCGGCCTCTTTGGGTTGGTGTGTAGAACCAAAACATTTAGCTCAGTGTATTTCACTGCCATCTTTGAGGCCCTGCTTGGAAACCGTACAACACCTGTGTCTCATGGTTAATGCAGAACATGGAAACTGTTAGCGGGGTTCAGGCTAAAGCTCTCTCGTATGGATGTACCCAGCATGAGGGCCAGTAGCACAAGAGAAAGGAGAGGTGGAAGCCCAAGGAAACATCAGTGTCTAAACATTGTCCTGGTTTCTCTATTGTTCTTGGCCACAGCCAGTGGAATCCAGTCTGCTGCAGGAACGTTCGTTCTAAGCCCTTAGGTCCAGAAAGTGCAAGGATATATATTTGTTCAGTGGGATCAGTGATGCACATCCTCTGCTGTATGAAAGGTGCAGGGCAGCTGGAAATGAGCAGCATCTCTTGATTACTCTCCCAGATGTTGGTGGATTTATGCAATAGAGTCTAAGGTGGAACATTTGGTATCTGCTTTAGTATTGCACTTTTACATTCTCTTTACCTTTACTAATATGAAAAAGAGGCCCAAAGATATTCTGAAACATAGCCCAGAAAGTTTGTTAAAGTCTTAAATGTATGGAAAAAAAAGAAAGAAAACACTTCCAGTCTTTGGAGAAGGAATATCGCAGAAATAATGTAAATCACATCATACATTCTTTGAAACCATAAACTGGAACGTGCAAGACTGCTGTTGTGAATTCGTTTTTTTGCAGTGCTGATATCAAGTACAGATGAAGGTGAACAGATAAACTATTTGGTTAAGGAAGTCATAAACACAGGAGTCCCAAAAAAAAAAATTGCATGCAATCATAAGTTTCACTGGTCTTGGATGGCTCCCAAAGCCAGTGTGTCTCTTTTTACCCCCATTTGACAAAGGTCTATCTGTGGAGCAGAAATACAGGTTTACATCCTGGTACAAAAACCTTTTTGGTCCCCATAGCTAGATATCACATCCATGAACTATACAAGGAAGTTCTGGGTAACTTTGTAAAAGTTATACAAAAGCCACAATGAATAGGGGTGTGGCTTTATAGGTGACAGCATTGAATGTTGTCAAGGCTGTCATCACTTTAGCTACATACTTTTTTTTTTTACCATTTTCAATGAAATTTTCTTCTGATCTGCAAATTAAAAGCTAAGAGGGCATACTGTAACTTTTGGTGGCATACATTGTAACAGACTGCCACAACAGGTTTTGAGTTGGGCTCAAAGAGACTGGAACTGAAGGCCAAATGGCTCACGGCTATTGGCTTGGGGCGAGGCTGAGCTACGCGTCCAGAGGAAGCCTCTAGCTCATTAGCCAGAGCAGCTGGATCCTCCAGGCCAATGATCTTTGCCTCAAGACCCTTCCAGCTTGACTAACTTTCTCACTACCCCGTTATCCAGTTGGCTGCGCTGGTACCTGTTCGGAAGGAGAAGGCCTGAAAGCTGTCTGGAATATGTGACAAGCAACTGTGGATTCCAGTGGAGCAAGTTTCCAAGTCCTCATTTCAGCTCTGGCAGTGCTGTTTTTTAGATGTTGTTTTAGTAGCAACATTTGAAATGAGAGTGGATGGACAAACCTTGTAATGACTGTGAGGTAACATTTAAGATAGAATCAGGTGGCTGGAGTCAGATGTTGAAAAAGTGTCATCAACATGCACTTGACTATTAGCTTTTCTGTGGGCTACAGCTGTGAAGGAGTGTGTGTGTGTGTGTGTGTGTGTGTGTGTGTGTGTGTGTGTGTGTGTGTGTGTGTGTGTGTGTGTGTGTGTGTGTGTGTGTGTGTGTGTGTGTGTGTCTTAGTTAAGCCTGGTGCCTCATGTGTTCAGTCAGTTGTGCTGCCAATCAGAAACCGATGTGTGTGGTCCTGATTCCGTCTTCTTTTTAAAAAAAATCTGATTTTTGAATGATGATGTCGATGATGAAGCACTTATGATGCTTAGATGGGCACACACTTAGATGGGCTTTCAGATGAGAAGGAGTGTTTTCGGACAGGTCTGGGAATTCTTCTCCCAACAATTATCTTCATGAGCGCTACCGCTTTACAGGGGATGCCATCCGCTACCTGTGCAGACTACCGGGGCCCTCACCTTTACACAGCTGATCTGTGTTGGGCTCAGATATTTCACAAGTGGTCCTACATACAGTCGTGGGACCAACAATCTTAGCAGAGCCCCTATTTGCAGCACTATCAGAAGAGTGTATTCGACATTAAAAGAATATGTGCACATCTTCATAACCTTCCCTGCCCACATTGATTTGTTTTGAATTGTTGTGCGTCGCCCATGTGAAATCTGGATTTATAAATGTATGAATATTTTGTGATTTTGAGGACCTGTAAAACCAGACTTTGCCCCTTCTTCCTGAAGTCCTGCGACCCCCTGCTGCTAACTCCTGGTTATCTCGGCCTGGGTCGAGATAGTCCGTTTACGACCCCACTGCATGGCCGGAGATCAAAACAAGGACCCAGCAGGGTTTCTGCCAGGGAAAACAGACTTCCTTGGGGTTTTATGACACCTAAGCAGGGGTCGGGAAGCAGCGGAGCCCTAAAACCAGGCCTCTTTGGACAGACACAAAACCTACCAGCAACCCCCCCAGCCTGGAACTGGCTTTAATGTGCCTCATAAAATGGCGACCGTGCCATGAACCACAATCCCAGCATGCCTTGCGGGATGGGGCGGCGCCTGAAAGCGCGCGCATCCAATCGCAATGAGGCACCGATGACGTCACTGCAGCGCGCGTAGGATCAAAACCCCTGCCGCTGCTTCTTTTTCGCTCTCTTCCGACCACCCTCTCATCCGAGCTGGATCGTTTGGCTCTGGGCCAAGATCCCATCTCCCTTTCTCCCCCCGGCTGGGGGGAGGTGTAAGGCCCCATCGGGCCGCTCCGTTGGACCTGCAGCCCGTTGAAGCCGCGGTGCACGGAGTCGCCTCCATCTCTCCTCTTCCGATCACCCTCTCATCCGAGCTGGATCGTTTGGCTCTGGGCCAAGATCCCATCTCCCTTTCTCCCCCCGGCTGGGGGGAGGTGTAAGGCCCCATCGGGCCGCTCCGGTGGACCTGCAGCCCGTTGAAGCCGCGGTGCACGGAGCCGCCCCCATCAGCTCCCGGTCTCAACTTTTCATCCAGAGTCCTGCTTCACGTGTCCCCGGTCCCTGGGAGCTGGAAAGGGGGGGGAAGCCGCTCCGAAGCTCGGCCCCGGCCCAGGGTGAGACCCGTTCTTCTTTCCTAACCTCTCTCTCTGCTCTTAAACTTCACCTGAAAGGACCTGTGGACAGCCTGCCCCGCGCAGAACCGAGACGCATCCCGCTGCCCGTCCCGGGGCCACGCGCTCAGGCCGACGGGCACCAGCACTCAGAAGAAGTAGACTGGCCCCGCGCGCCCCCGAGACGACGTGATAGCCTCCGGACCGGAGCTGGAGCGCCGGCTGCTTCAGCTGTACCCCCGTCCTCTCGTGATTCCAGAGTCAGGAGGAGGAGCGGGAGAGGCGGGAGGACTCTCTGGGATCGGACTCCGACCAAAGACCCGGCAGGAACCCCTGATCGGCACCCGGAGACCCGAGGAGGCGTGAGGTTTTGAGACCTGGGTGTATGAGTTTAACTGGGAGTGTTACAGAGCTAAATCTGTGTTCAGAGCTGAGATTACACCACCATCTTTATAAGGACTGTTTTCATTAATTTGTAGTCACTACTTTCTGCTAGTCATTCACGTTTTAAAGCGCTGTTTTCTGCAGTTGATCACGGTTTAACACCGGGATCACCATCCGTTCTAATTGCACGTGGCCAAGAGGGCGTGTCCATCTTTAAAAGACCACAGGAGCCACGTTTGAACTGTAGATGTTCTGTATCTTCGTTATTATTGCTTGATTTCTTTTCTTTTTCATTCCATGCATTTAACGTTTATGTTTCATTTTATTGATTGTTGTTTTTCTTGTTAGTTAATGGTTTTATAATAATGTCGTGTGCCATCAGATTTATTTGGGTGTTGCGTTTATCATCTTTTGACACCCGTATGTAAATAAATTCTGATTGATTTCTTTATGAGTGGTTGTGTTATTTCATGCAAGATTTGGTCACAAATTGATTTGTTTAAGCAGAGCCTAGTGTTCGGATATCACGCCTTCACTGTTATTCTGTAAGATTTGCTGTTCTGCAGGATAATTCAAATCATAATGAGACTGATTTTCTGCTGTTAGTTATCGAATCCCACCGGAAGTAAGGCCCCGGCGGTGGTGCCCCTACGAGAATTATCATTTTTGATAATACAATTTGATAAATAGTCAACTTTATTAATTATTAATAATTCTTTAATAGAATTATCATTAGCCTTGATAACTGGACAGCCAAGCTACCTATGAGTTGCACAACATAAATGGTGCCCCGTGTGAGGCTCTCTCGAAACGATATTTGTGACCAGTTTGTATGAAATAACAGAACATTAATTTTGATCGGGAAAGAAAATATTTTTATTTTTCTTTCCCCCTCATTATCTGATTCCTACGGTTATTTTAAAACATCCCTGTTCTAATGGCAACCTCGCCTCACTAAAGGGTGATTGCTTTGTTAAGTTCTTTAATTTTATTAATTTGAACTTTTATTTTTCATCACACGATTATTAATCTTGTGATTGATTTCCTCTGCAACCTTGCTTCACTGAAGGTAATGGTTGGGTTTGCTTTAAGTTCGGTTAGTTTTATTAACCTGAACTTTTTCTACCACTCAATTTTTGTGAATCTGTTTGCGTAATTTCCTTTTGCAACCAGGTTCCATGGAAACTAATGGTTGGCTCGCTGTAAGTTCCTGATTTTATTAACCTGAATTTTTATTGATGGATCACTATTTTATTAATCTCTGATTAATCCCCTTTTGCAACCATACTTAACTGAAGGTAATGGTTGACTTAATTTCTTTAATTCTATTAATTGAACTGTTGCTGATTACCCCATGTGAGTTATTAATCTTCTCAGATTAATCTCTACTGTGTTTTAAGTTGAATCTTTAATTTAAAGTTATTTAAAGATTCCTCCCTTTTTATTCACTTTATTAATTCCTTTCAGTTGGTTCTTGCTTCTAAGGTTATAACCAATACCCCAGTCTCTCAGGGTTTGTTATCGGTTTAATTTCTTCTAATCTGGGTGATAACGTGAGCTGACTTCGTTAATAAGTGTAATCTCTTGCCAGAATCCCAAGCGAAGCGCTGGGGCCTGGACCGTGAGCTGAGGTGTGGTTATTAATGGCAGAGAGCTCATCGCAGTGGACGGAGAACCAGCAGAGGTGGACATGCAGGCTGATAGAGATCGACCGACAGGCAAGTCTGTTCTTAGGCTGGACCCAAAAGTGGTGAGCCCGGTCATCTCATCCCCTGAGCCCCCTGGTCAGACGCCACCATGAGTAAGCCAAAAATTAATTACCCGAAAGGAGCTGCGGCCCTTCCCAGTTTTCACTGTTACTGACACTGAAGAAGCAGCTCAGCGTTTTCTTAAAGTAAACCAGAGGAGAACAGATCACGATTAACAACCAAGGCGCAGACGCCGTACCTCAGAGCGAGGGGGGTCCCACGTTTGACCTTTTTTTTAGCAAAAGAACACTGAACAGCTGCATTACCTTGTATGCAGCGGCCCCCTCACAATTTTTCTGACCCAGAAGTGGAAGCCCGCTCCACACCTGAAAGGGGGGTAGGATACTTTGGGGCGTTAAAAAAAATTCACGCCTACACACAATTTCCAGGCTTCCATAGCCGGCATAAGTTAATTTGTGTGTTTTTGTCGCCTAGCAATTAATCAAAGAGTGGTTAAATTGTTGGTTTTTGATTTTAGGTACAGTGTACACACTGAAACCTAACTAACCTCTCCTTTTATCTTTCGTTTACCGCACTTTAAGAGTGACATCACTGTGTTAGGTAAATGAATGATGTTATTGCTTTGGATATGTTTTTCTTTTCATATTTTTGTGCATGGCTCGCCTAGTGGAGGAAACCAGGCGAGCTCACGCCCCCAACCAGAGTTTCGTGACCACATGGACTGTTGCACCGTTGTTAGATTCGACAACCAGACCCTGCATTCCGGCGGTCGATTCTAAGGGGGGATGTTGTGCGTCGCCCATGTGAAATCTGGATTTATAAATGTATGAATATTTTGTGATTTTGAGGACCTGTAAAACCAGACTTTGCCCCTTCTTCCTGAAGTCCTGCGACCCCCTGCTGCTAACTCCTGGTTATCTCGGCCTGGGTCGAGATAGTCCGTTTACGACCCCACTGCATGGCCGGAGATCAAAACAAGGACCCAGCAGGGTTTCTGCCAGGGAAAACAGACTTCCTTGGGGTTTTATGACACCTAAGCAGGGGTCGGGAAGCAGCGGAGCCCTAAAACCAGGCCTCTTTGGACAGACACAAAACCTACCAGCAACCCCCCCAGCCTGGAACTGGCTTTAATGTGCCTCATAAAATGGCGACCGTGCCATGAACCACAATCCCAGCATGCCTTGCGGGATGGGGCGGCGCCTGAAAGCGCGCGCATCCAATCGCAATGAGGCACCGATGACGTCACTGCAGCGCGCGTAGGATCAAAACCCCTGCCGCTGCTTCTTTTTCGCTCTCTTCCGACCACCCTCTCATCCGAGCTGGATCGTTTGGCTCTGGGCCAAGATCCCATCTCCCTTTCTCCCCCCGGCTGGGGGGAGGTGTAAGGCCCCATCGGGCCGCTCCGTTGGACCTGCAGCCCGTTGAAGCCGCGGTGCACGGAGTCGCCTCCATCTCTCCTCTTCCGATCACCCTCTCATCCGAGCTGGATCGTTTGGCTCTGGGCCAAGATCCCATCTCCCTTTCTCCCCCCGGCTGGGGGGAGGTGTAAGGCCCCATCGGGCCGCTCCGGTGGACCTGCAGCCCGTTGAAGCCGCGGTGCACGGAGCCGCCCCCATCAGCTCCCGGTCTCAACTTTTCATCCAGAGTCCTGCTTCACGTGTCCCCGGTCCCTGGGAGCTGGAAAGGGGGGGGAAGCCGCTCCGAAGCTCGGCCCCGGCCCAGGGTGAGACCCGTTCTTCTTTCCTAACCTCTCTCTCTGCTCTTAAACTTCACCTGAAAGGACCTGTGGACAGCCTGCCCCGCGCAGAACCGAGACGCATCCCGCTGCCCGTCCCGGGGCCACGCGCTCAGGCCGACGGGCACCAGCACTCAGAAGAAGTAGACTGGCCCCGCGCGCCCCCGAGACGACGTGATAGCCTCCGGACCGGAGCTGGAGCGCCGGCTGCTTCAGCTGTACCCCCGTCCTCTCGTGATTCCAGAGTCAGGAGGAGGAGCGGGAGAGGCGGGAGGACTCTCTGGGATCGGACTCCGACCAAAGACCCGGCAGGAACCCCTGATCGGCACCCGGAGACCCGAGGAGGCGTGAGGTTTTGAGACCTGGGTGTATGAGTTTAACTGGGAGTGTTACAGAGCTAAATCTGTGTTCAGAGCTGAGATTACACCACCATCTTTATAAGGACTGTTTTCATTAATTTGTAGTCACTACTTTCTGCTAGTCATTCACGTTTTAAAGCGCTGTTTTCTGCAGTTGATCACGGTTTAACACCGGGATCACCATCCGTTCTAATTGCACGTGGCCAAGAGGGCGTGTCCATCTTTAAAAGACCACAGGAGCCACGTTTGAACTGTAGATGTTCTGTATCTTCGTTATTATTGCTTGATTTCTTTTCTTTTTCATTCCATGCATTTAACGTTTATGTTTCATTTTATTGATTGTTGTTTTTCTTGTTAGTTAATGGTTTTATAATAATGTCGTGTGCCATCAGATTTATTTGGGTGTTGCGTTTATCATCTTTTGACACCCGTATGTAAATAAATTCTGATTGATTTCTTTATGAGTGGTTGTGTTATTTCATGCAAGATTTGGTCACAAATTGATTTGTTTAAGCAGAGCCTAGTGTTCGGATATCACGCCTTCACTGTTATTCTGTAAGATTTGCTGTTCTGCAGGATAATTCAAATCATAATGAGACTGATTTTCTGCTGTTAGTTATCGAATCCCACCGGAAGTAAGGCCCCGGCGGTGGTGCCCCTACGAGAATTATCATTTTTGATAATACAATTTGATAAATAGTCAACTTTATTAATTATTAATAATTCTTTAATAGAATTATCATTAGCCTTGATAACTGGACAGCCAAGCTACCTATGAGTTGCACAACAGAATTGATTAATTTATTTTCATTGTCATTCCAGCATGAACCAAAGTCACATTAACCTGTGTGGACAGGTGCCAATAGTCAGTGAATAATCCTCACTGGATTCATGTTAGCCAGTCAGTCCACATCATCTTACAGAAATGTGAGTTAGTTAGTTTGTTAGTTTGGTTTGTGCTTCATTTTTTCATAATCCTCCATCAAAAGATGTTATTCATTTGGTGAGAAGTACGGCACAGACAGTTTATCTGTTGTAGAATCAGTGAATCTGTGATCGATCTCATGGTCTTTTAAAGAAATTGGTCCCCCCCAGCTAAAATAAATGCGTGGATGAAACATGTGAGCAGCGCCTTCTAAGTCAGAACAAGTCATTTGTACGTTGTAGTCAACATTTGTTCCAGATACCTACCAGTCTGCAAAATGTTCTTATATTTAATCTGGACCAAGTCCTCTTGGGTGGGGGGGACTGCCTGCATGAGAGCATGACCTCTGTAGGCGGTGCCCTCTCAACCCACTGAGCTCAGAGATCACTTACATTACATTATACACTTCTACCGTTCATTTATAAGTTTAAAGTTGTAAACGCAAACGTCAGGTAAATCCTTGAATGATATGATTATAGCGTTTTCCGTTAAGAGTCATGGTTAGAAAATGTGTATTTCAGGTTATTTATACATTCAGGTGATCATCTATTGTTTCCATGTCCATTGAGGCTCCTTTATAACAGTGTTCCCTTTCTTTAGTTTCTGCTTCATTTTTTCATAATCCTCCATCAAAAGATGTTGCTCATTTGGTGAGAAGTACGGCTCAGTTTATTTGTTGTAGAATCAGTGAATCTGTGATCGACGTCATGGTCTTCTGAAGAAATCTGTGGACGCATTTACCTGGATTACCTTCACCTGGCTTGACAAAGCCACACCTCCTGAGCCTGGATTGATCTTTGTGAGACGGATGAAGCCAGGATGAACTGATGGCGCTATGTCAAGTCTGGATTTATCTCTTATCCTGGATTTCTGGATCCTGCTTTTGTGAAACAGCACTCTGAATCACATTATCCATGACTCCCCTCCATATTTATACTCCTGTATTCAGCATCAGAGCCTTGTTTGTTCCTGCTCTCTTGATATATGTTTTTGATTTTGAAGTTTTTTTTCAATTGCGTCTCTCAGCTGTGCCTTGAGTTAGCTTTTTCCCTTAATGTTAGGGAAGAAAGTTATATTTATTTTTAAATATCAAACTGTCTCTGAGCTTGTATCTGAGCCCTGACACTAATTACTACTGTGAATGTTTATCTGCCAGATCTTTATACTTGTAAATATTAATGATGTGTTATTTCTTTGTATAAACTAAAGTCAGTTTCCATTAGGAGCCAAAGCTGGGTTGTTTTCATGCATTCTTTTTCAATCTCAAGCTGTCTTTGGCATTTATGCAGCATATCATATTTAACCTTCAAGCCACAAACATCCCATAGTATTAACTGAGGCTTATAGTTAGAAAGCAGCGTTTAAAAACGATGGCCCGAGTTTTTTGACATTGTGTGTGGTATCAAGATTTTCTGATTCAGAAGTGTAATTAGTAAGTATTGCTGTAATCGGAGTGCACCCTGTTATTACTTCACAGACATGCATTATTTTTCTGTGGTATTTCCAATCAGTTAAAAATACTGTTGGGTTTAAATGTAGTTTTGGTGCATCAGCAGGCTGTTGTGTTGGTCTATGCACTCATCAATGGGGCATTTGCCATTTTAAACAGATGTTTACTAGAAAATAACTGAATTTATTTTCTCTTTAGTCTATGTCTGACAGTAAAGCTGAGGAGACCTTTCCTGTGTAGGTTCAGTTAGGACTCAATTCTTTAAAAAAAATTTAAAAAGTCAGTTTAATTAGATTTTTTTTGCTTTTTATTTCATTCAAAGCCAAGAGTTTATACACACTATGTTTACTTTGGCCTTGTCCTTTTAAGATTCTGATAGGCTGACTGACATCATTTGAGCTAACAGAATGCACACCTGCGGAGGATATTTATGACACACCTTCACAAATTCATCTTCAATCATCAGGGGGGAAAAATGGTGGAAATTTGCATATCTCATTCATCATGGGGTACAATTTCCAGATGCCTGATGGTTCCAACGTTCATCTCTTCAAACAGTAATAGACAAGTTGAAACAGCTATCATACCGCTCAGGAAGGAGATGGATACTGTGTCTCAGAGATTAGAATGTTTTGGTATTAAATAAACTACGTATGTTAAACTATGTACAGCAACCAAAGACCTTGCAAATATGTTGTCTGAAAGCAGGAAGAGAGCATCATTATCCCATAAAAAAAACATCTGTACTGACATGAGCTGAAGGGCTACAGAAAGCCACTGCTCCAAAGCCACCAATAAAAAAGACAGATTACAGTTTACAGTTGGACATGTGGCCAAAAATCTTCATTTTTAAGAGAAGCCATGTGATCTAATCGGACTAAAATTGAACTAGTTGCCCACAATGATCATTATGTTTATAAATGAAAGAAGGGGAGCATGCAGACCTCAGACCACCATCCCAACCAAGTACAGGGGAGGCAGCATCATGTGGTGTGGCTTTGCTGCAGTAGAGACTGGTGCACATCTCAGAATAGGCGACATTATTAGGAAAGATGATGTGGATATGTTGAAGCAGCATTTCTAAAATTTATTTAAGAAAATGTATTATTTATTTTTTATCAACTAAATAATGTCATGGTGAAAAAGGTTCATTGTTGTTGTTTATCTGGGTTTCCATCCATCGATTTTCTATACCTGTTTGATTGGCACTCACAGGAGTCTGCTGGAGCCTCTCCCAGCGCACGTTGGGTGAAGGCAGGGGTAGACCCTGGCCAGGCTGTTAGGGCATCGCAAGGCCATAATCAACGTAGCATACATGCAGGCACAAGGAGAACATGCAAGCTCCACTCACAAAGACTCCTAACCAGTAACCTTCTGCACTAAGCCTTTGTCCTGTCCCTTTGTCTGGGGTTGTATTTCTCTAATAATAAGACCAATGATCTGATACAGTATACAGCATGGACACCCTGGGCAGGTCACCTGTTCATCACAACAAATATAGATCACATATAGACAAACAAACACACTCACTCCCTCCCCCCACCCCATTTACAGCCAGCAATGGTGTCCAAAGGCAAAGGTCTGTTGGTACCGACCCTGGAAATCAAGGTCCAATTCAGAGGAACCGCAGTTATTCTTTATACTGAAGAGAAAAAGAAACAGGGTGGCTGGCCAGGCCAATGTTGCTTTAACCAAGTACTGTATCAAGTTTTGGAGACTTAAAGGGATTTCAAAATTATTATTTTTATTTAAAACAAATATTCTGCAGCGCGTCAATAGGTATTTTTCTTCCTACACTTAAGTTAAATTAATTAAGTCATAAATTTTGATGTTCAGTGAGTTGGTTTGATCCACTTGAGCAGGCGCTTGTTGGTTCTGTCTCGTTCTAATGCATGACTGCTTTCTGGATCCACAGAGAAGAGTGTGGGACTCTTCAAGTGATGCATTTGTTGCTTATTAAGGCTTTGAAAGGACTGCAGCTGCTGTGCTGAACTTTATGATTGGTGGTGTCATGTTGAAGTTGAATCTGTGATGGTTTATCACGCTGTCCTGTAACTACTTTTACTGCTTCACTAAACATCCACACATGATTTTGTTGTGCAGATCTGTAGCCACAACATAATTAAACTCAATCATAATACATCTTAGTGTTTTTGTGTCGACGAGAAGTAACAAAAAAGAAGATCAGAGCCTTGGAGTTTTGAAAAGGCTTCACCACTTGTGACTGATGTAAAATATGTTGTCAGAGTTAGTCCCTTGTGTTCATCATGCATGTGCTCCCTGCGGCTCTCAGCCTGTCATCTAGACAAACCAGTGGCATCAATATTTCTTAAGTTATCTTTGAGGTGTAGACTTTGCATCATAGAGTTGTGAGCCATGTTGTAGAGAGTTGTGTCTCTAAGAGAAGACTCCGCCTGCCGACCTGACCGCAACATGAAGCCATATGGCGTCTCAGTTCATTTACATTTTCTACTACCCAAACAGAAGGCTCTCTAAGAGGTTCCCAAACTCTGCTTCTTACTTGACAGGAATTTGGAAAAACACTCCCATCGTGGGAACAATATGTCTTTGTGTGTCACGTGTACTGTTTCACTTCATCCATTCACATCTCCACTGTCTTCTGAAACCCCGAAAGTGGTCTGCTTTGAACAAAAGTGCATGTGAAGACTTTTGAAAGATGAGCTGGTTGCAAACAGTTTCAAGGCTTTCTGGAGGAGAGAGCTGAAAAACTGCAAAAGACAACCTTAGGATTTTCGCAAACTCTAATCCAACTGTTTTAGGGCACTATGGGTGGTATTCCTTGAAGATGTAGCCCCCCCAAATCATGCGTTCCTTTTTTTTTCCCCCTTTACAAGACAAGACTTCATCTGGATTTCTCATTCTTAGAACTTCAACCTCAGTTTTGAAAGTTGGCGATAGGATCACATTACAGAGTTCAGACACGACACCGTCTGCAGCACAGGCACATAAGACCTGAGGGATTGAAATGGAAACTCACAGCTGAAGATGGTGCCATTCAACGTCTCTTTTATTCTTTAGTTTGCTTTGTTATTACCTTGGTCATTCCCGGAACTCATTATCATTGATCTTGGAGCCCGCCATGAAATAATCCCCTACTGAAAACAAATCCCCAAACATCCCTCCACGATTTAGTGTCATGAAAAAAGATCAAAAATACTCTGTACAATATGTTTTAGCTCATTTATTTTACAACAGGCCATTGTCATTGAAACTTTGGAGCAAAAGTCCGAGTTCTCAGAAGGGTAATGAATTTCTTCAATTAGGGAAAAAGAGACAGTGGAAATAGAGGAACACACACAGATGACTTACCCATATGTTAAGCCATTATTACAGCCACAAGAGAGGCAGTGGCCCAGACGCCTCCATCATGTTGCTTCCTGGCTCTCTGAAGTCGCATGAGTTCATTTTGAGGACGATGAAAGTGTGTAATAGAGCAGCATGTCCTGTTGTAAATAGTTTCCTCAGGAAATTCATCAAGAGAACAAAAATGAATTATATATACTTAGAAACATATGTGAAGATCATTTAAGCGCAGTAAATATCTTTACCGCAGCATCACCAGTTAATGCACAAAGTGTACGTGAGTCGCGTATAGGAGTTCTTTCACTGCAAATGTCTGGTCCTTTTTAGAGAAAGCTCCAAAGTGTTCAAAGATAATACTGATGTTCAGATTTTTGTCTACATTTGTAAATATTACATTTCTGAAAGAAGTGATCATTTTGGAGGCTCATCAAAAGCACATTCCCCTCTTTGAAATATTAGGATCCAGCATTTGGACTTTTACCTGCTCAACAGTGATGCCTTTTTCATCTAGTTTTTTAAAAGCATTCTTGAAAAGCAACTGCAATCCATAAGAGAGAAAGAGAATATTAACACACTTAGAAAAACCAATAGGCAAAATAGTGAACAATAAGAGACTGCCTTGTTTTAGTTTTTTACGTTTCTGTTTTAGAGTGACTCCTAATCCCGCCAGCGTCCTGTTTCTGTGGACTAGATGGATCGTTTACATTTCAGGGGAGTCCTCAGTTCCCCCAAATTCAAAACATGATTAACCCTCTCAGACCTGATTGATATAAACCATAACTTTTTTTTAGTGCCTTTACATTTTGAAGCTTAGGGTCCATAACCATGCAGGCCATTTATTTAATACTTATAAACATAGAGGTCCGTGGTTATATCTGAGTTGTAGACTGTTTGTTTTTGTTGTTTTTTTTTAGTTGTGACAAATACCAACTACACAAACAATAAAGTATTAAAGTCATTTAGATTTCTCAGAGAATGCAAACTAGTTGTTTTTTTTCAAGTACATCTACAAAAGTTCCTCTTAGCATTAATGTTAGTTAAATCTATTTAAAAGAAAAGTCATGGGGGAAAAAACGTTCTCATGTTTATGAATCTGTTTGTTTTCTGAACTCCACTTCCTCCATCAGATGAGTTGAAGACCCAGTTGGACACGAGGAGGAGACAGAACGCGGCTCAAGGTAATGATGTAAACCCGTACCCGAGTTTTTATAATGTGTTCTCGACGTCCAGCTCAAGGTACCCACATCAACAGCTGAACCACCTCCATGACAACGAAATAAATCCCTGAGTAAATACGTCAACATAACAAGTCTCATCGTGTGGAGCAGTGCAGTTTTACATCCAGCTTTCAAAATCAGTGTAAATAGAAAACTTTTTTTTTAAATATTTTTGATCTTAAGCCCTCTTTTTTCATTTTTTTTTTTGTACCAATTCACATCAAAAGGCATCTTAAGACACTTTGCACAGGAAATACAATGCTTCTATCTGTCTTTGTACATTCTGTTCTTCTTTCTGCCTGTCCAATCACACAACAGGTGTCCTGGGGGATCAGACACAGGCTGAGAAAGAGTTCGACGTTGTAGAAGAAAACCTTCGGAAACAAATGAAGGAAGAAAAAGCTGCGTGAGTTGTCTGCATCATCGTACCAAATGAGCTTGCCTGGATTGACTGAGCGCAGCAGGTGGTGTGAAACAGAGACATACGATTCATTTTCTGTTGCTGATATCCCCTGACAGTTTCAAGAGCGCCATTGATCGACTGAAAGCGTTGAAAACAGAGATGGAGCATTTGCAGCTGTTGTTGGAGAGGGTCAAGTTCAAGATCCAGAAGGATTTCCAGAAGTGGTGGAACCACGAGACCTCTAATCTGCAGGTGACCCACCTCAGCTCTTTTTACCCCTCTGTGTGACAACACCACATAAACCTCACACCGATATGATGCAGTGGCCAAGCAGAGCCTCAGAGACACACTTCCGAACACTGACCTTTACAGACAAGTTAAGTTCATGCATGTGTATTTAACTCGGGAGGCTTTCATTACATCAGTGTGACCGGTGCAGCCTGTGCTCAGCATCATGTTGAACGAGATGCAGTGGGAGGATGTGTAGGAAGCAGATACACAGAAATTATTTTTTTCTGAAGCCTGTGTGACTCAAATAGGGCAATACATCAAAAGCAACACAGTGGGGATAAAGAATAACTAATCAGAACAGTAGACACTTATTCTACTGAAGTAGACTTTAGTAGAATATTCTATTGAAGTAGAATAAGTGTCTACTTCAGTCTCATGTGGTAGTTTTGTGTTTGCACTTAAATGTCACACTTTACATCACAATGAAAGTTAATGCTGCAAATTGAAGGGGGAGAGACTGACTAAACAAGTCACACGTGACCTCCTAACTTCGCTTCATGGCCACTGTGCACATTTGGGAAACGACATCAGCGACATCTGACGAACAAGAAGTGCTGGCCTCTGGTTCACAAAACAAGATACAAATCTTTTGTTTTGCCAGTTTATGTCAGACAGATCTGTTCAACTATTCATTGTACACATGCAGTACTGGAGTTGAGGGGGGATGAGGGGGGATGGCATCCCCCCTGAAATAAAAACAATAAAAATCATCCCCCCTGTAAAACTGCCATCCCCCCTTTCCATCCCTTATGTCATTTCATCAATGAATGTGGTTTTACTGCTATTTCAACATTTAGAGTCATCACCAGAAAAATAACTTATTTGACAATTTTCACCTGTTTCAAGTAAATTTTCACTTGAAATAAATAGAAAAATCTGCCAGTGGGACAAGATCTATCTTCTCATTACAAGCAAACAAATATTGTTCCACTGGCAGATTTTTCTACTTATTTCAAGTGAAAATCTACTTGAAACAGGTGGAAATTGTTGTTTTTTCCAGTGATGAGTCTTGTTTTAAGTGTAATAAGTTTTTTTTTACTAAAATGAGACATTTTAACTAGAAATAGGACAAATATTCTTATTTTGAGTTTTTGCAGTGAACCATTTTAGTTATCCTGTGAAGGACAGAGTCATATTGATAAGTTCAGAAAACTGTTTTTTATTGTTGTGTTTTGATGTATTTGATGTAAGCCCAGTGGATATTTAAAACTTACAGAAGGCTGCATTTAACTGCTGCTATGTCATTCCTGCAGGTGTTTTGGTCAGTGCTATTATTTGTAATATATTATATTATTTGTAATCAGCACAAATTATCTGGCCCCATATGATAAAATCCACCATCCCCCCTGATTTTTTTTTACAACTCGAGTACTGTACACATGTATATGTCAAAAACATTAAAAAGGGCCAGAAGTGTCCGGTTCAGGGACCTCAGGAATGCTCCAGTTTCCAGCTCCCTTCAGATGATGTGGTCCTGTTAGCATCATTGAGCGTGATCTCCGTCTGACACGTGTCAAGCAGAAGGTGCTGGCGCCTCTCTCTTTGATTTGGATCCTACGAATGAAGCAGAAGATCTCATTCCCATCTGAGGAAGGTTTGGACGTGGAAGTCTGGCAGAGGGATTATGCATGTGCCGCTCTGGTTTCAAAGCAGGAAGCAGATCTTTTCCTTTGCCAGTTTAAGTCTGCCAGATTTGTTCAGTTATTTATTATTTACTCATTTAAAACTTGTGTTAGATATGTGACGCAGCTAAAACTCAAAAGACCTGAGATGATCTGTTCCCTGCAGACAGCTGACACACATGTCCACATTGTGTTTAATCATTATGGTTTTGTTTCTATGTCCAGAGTTGTCTCAGATTCAGTAATTTGTCAAAACGTGTGATTAGGAATCTGAATCAGGAGCGACAGCTGGATTTCACACACCTTCTCCAAGTGGAGCCTTGCAGACACCTCCCTGTCCAGGACCGTGGTGAGACATTTTCTGTGACTTAGAAACATACTGTATGTTCCGCCTGCTCTTTGGCTGCCTTTTCATCTTTTCAATTCTGCAGAAGATTATAAGTGTGGATTATTACTTTATTATGAAATGCTCATATTAGACAAGTTTCTTCTAAACTCAGCAGTTACACGCAGAAAAGAGCCAAGTTACAGGAGAAGCAGGTCCTGTCGCTGACTCATTTCTGCTGAAACACTAATGTTATTTTTATCCTATATCCATCTGTTTGGAATAACACTTGATTACCGGCCAACAACCTGCAGTTCTTCAGTGCTCGTTTCCATGGAGCAGATATTGCATTAACGTGAACATTTAACATTGAATTGTTTATTTGCTTCCTCATCTGGGGGGCTATTAGTCAGAGGATATTCATAATGATCCATGATTGTTGTGAAACAATTAGTTCCTCTGCGTTTGTGAGCACACACATTTGATGTCTGAAGGTGTTACCAAATCAAAAAATTGGAAAAAACAGTGTTTGAGGCATCTTTAAAAACAATTCATCGAGTGAACCGTTCAGTTTTGTGGGGTATCTGTACGTCTGTGACCCCTCTCAGAGCAGTTATCCAGCCTCTCTATCTTCATCGCCACCAAACTTCGTCTTCAAATCATGTTGTGAGACAATGCAGGTGACGTGTTTGGAGACGTCACGTGCACGGGTTGTTCCCATGACCGGCAAAAATACGCTTGACTCATTGATTGTAGACTGTTTGACTGGTTTGTAAAATCAGAAAGGACCTCTTCGATGCAGTCGAGTGTGCTAGCAGATTCAGCAGGAAATCTGTCATTTTACAAACTCTCAAAAAAGTAAGAGAAGAGACTTAACGGATTTCTGCAAACAACCCAGAAATGGTAGAACGGCTGCCGTGGGCAATTTGTGTCTTTTATGTGAGATTTTTGTGTAAAACCAAACCCCATTGGGTGTTACAGGGACCTGCCAGCACCTGTCCCTGCAGACACCAGGTGAAACATGGACGACACCCCAGACAGGCGTTTCAATGTCCACAAAGAAGCAAACAAAACAGTCACACTCATCAAACTAACGTAAATGTTTTTAACTGAAGCTAACTTAACTTAAAGAAAATCCACAAAAGAACCGAAGTCTGGGATCATTCACTTACAGCTACACTGTGCCATACTGTGAAAGATTAAACCCTGATAATGGTCATAAACTTCCCACTCTCACTGGTAGCCATGTTCTTATGTAGCAGAAATGTTCATCCACTCATGGAGGTCTGCTGGAGTTTATTTCATCTCTGGCAAAAGGAAGGGGTTACACCTGAACAGGTCACCAGTCCATTTCAGGGCCACATGGAGTTCCCAGCTAGCATAAGATGCAGGTTTTAGACCTGTGGGAGGAAGCAGGAGCATGTGAAGTAATCCCGCTCAAGCAAAGGGAGAACATGTAAACTCCACACAGAAAGGCACCAGGAGAGATTCAAACAAGGAACCGTCTACGTGTGAGGCAACAGTGCCAAGGACCAGGCCAGCATGTTAGCCTCATGTTTTCTTTCAAAAACAGAACCACTTCAGTGCCCCATAAAAAAGGGGAGAAGTTAATCACAAGCCCCTTTAACATTGGCGAATACCCCTCATTTAATGCGTGGATCTAGCTTATTGTGTGCCCTTTTACATTGACCTATGCGGGGTAGCGCGGGGGCGTGTCCAGCTGCCCGCGAATAACTCTCCTCCGAGGGTCGTCTTAACCGCGGGTCAGGTCTAATGTACACAGAACTAACTGGGGTAGCGGGTTGTGGGAGGGGTTTGATGATCAACCTCAGTACAACCCACCAGGGAGGTTTTTATTTATTTATTATTATTTTATAAAATAAGGAAACAGATGTTGAGTGTAACAGCAGTAGCAGGGGGTCCCAGGTAGGATCTATATTTGCAAGATGAGTAACTGGAGATCCGGGAGCTGCTCAGCCTCAGAGACGAGGATGCCATAAACCGGTGGATGTCCGGAACCACAAAGGATGATGGTCCACTGTTTGAACAACTGAACACAAAAATGACAAACCGGAGGGCTGTTTCACAAGAGTAGGAGTCAGAAATTCAGGATAAGAGCTAAATCCAAGCTTGACATAGCGCCATCAGTTCATCCTGGCTTGAGATTGATCACAGATTCTGCCTTAGCCGTACTTCTCACCAAATGTGCAACATCCTTTGATGGAGGATTATGAAGAAATTAAGCACAAACTAAAGAAAGGAAACACTGTCGCCGATATGAAGGAGCCTCCCAGTGTTCACCCATCCTCGTTTTGAAAAAAATAAAATAATATATATATATATATATATATATATATATATATATATATATATATATATATATATATATATATATATATATATATATATATATATACAAGTAACATGCCTTGTGTTTACATTACCAACGCACGTTAAACATGCATTCATGATCCAGCAATGTTAGCGGGATCCAATCTAAAAACGCCTACAGTAAGAGCACAGCGAGTTTAAACTGGAACAGAACTTGTAAGCCAAAGCCAGGCAAGGCAATTTGTTCTCTATTACACATTTTTAGAAACGAGGCAATTCAAGGTTCTTTATATAATAAAATCATAAAAAGTAAAGAGGAAAAAAAAGATTATGAGTTACAGTGCAGTGACAATATGAAGAAAGTTAGACTCAACCTACAGTGTACTACTGAATGGTTTCAGTCAAAGGCAGCTGTGAACAAATTAGTTTTTAATTTTGATTTAAAGGAACTGAGAGTTTCAGCGTTCCTGCAGTTTCCTGGAAGGTTGTTCCAGATCTTTGGAGCATAAAATCTTTTTGTTCTGATTATTGGGACATAGAGCAGACCTGAACCAGAAGACCTGAGCGGTCTGGATGGTTGATATGGGTACAAAACATCCCTGATGTATTCTGGTCCTAAACTATTAAATGATTTACAAAATAAAATAAGTATTTTAAAGTAGGTTATCTGAGGTACAGGGAGCCAGTGTAAATATCTCAGAATTGGAGTGATGTGGTCCACTTTCTTAGTTCTGGTGAGGACTCAGGCAGCAGCATTCTGGATCAGCTGCAGCTGTCCAATTTTTAGGCAGACCTGTGAAGACAGTGTTGCATGACTGTCCATGACTACACCCAGATTTTGGTCGCAGTCAGTAGAAGGTATAGATTGTTCTTGTTTAGCAACAAGAAGTTTCCTCTTCTCTACAGATATCTGCTTTATGCTGATAATCAGGAAACTTCTTGTGCAGCACTTTTTAATCACTTAACACAGCATTGTTTTATCAGTGCGTCACAGGCGTAAGCAAATTATCATACGTTCTGTTAATAGCGAGCATGATAACGACGAGACTCTTAACCGTTCTTCTTTTGGTCCAAAAACAACTACCGGTACTTCAGTTTTATTTTTGTTCAGCTGAAGAAAATTATGGCACATCCACTCATTGATTTGTTCCATGCAGCTACTCAACGCTTATGTGGGGTCAATGTTTCCTGCACCAATAGCACCAATAATCCGATCAAAAGGCAGATTTGTAGTAATAATAACTTATAGTTGACTGGCATCAACACCCTGAGGATGACATTTTACCAAATTTGACGGACGCTGAAGGAAAATCAGAGTGACTGAGTTGAGTTTGTGTAAAACTGGGCATCAGAACAGTAGCCTGACCAGTTAGACCCAATCGCTTAACAACAAATGTCTGGAATGGCTCTGTTACTCCTCCCATTCACGTCCATTTCTTCCAGAACAGAACCTAATGGGCCTACAATGAGGCAGGGTCAGGTTTTTATCCAGGAGTAAATATTCAAAGCAACGAAGATGATGGAAGATAACTAATAGAACCTTGAATCAACACGTTTTTACAGTCATCATCTCCACTGCAGACATTTTAAATGTCTTTTATTGACACCATCGGTTGTGTCTGCCTGTCACAACTTTATTTCTCTGATTAGGCTGTATGCCCGTCCAGTAGTGTCCAGTTTCTTCTGTTTGATAATATTGCCTCCAGGAAATCAGAGTCCAATCTAGAGAAACCAGACCAACTCTTTGTATCAAAGAGGGAAAGAATCAGGTCGGCTGAGCTGGCTAACTTTAAGAGCTAAGGCTACAAGTGTTGTTGTACCATAACTCTGAAACCGTTTTGACAAATCACATTTTTGTTTTTAGTAACTTTTCATCAGTGCTGTCTGGAGATATATTACAAAGCAAATTGGATCTTTTTTCCACCCTTTTTTTATGTATTAAATTGAAACTGTAAGAAATGTGACTATGATTGATTGATTGATTAGACCTTTAACAATAATAAAAACCTAAAGTTGTCAGTTACTGGCTTTTTGGTTTCAGATTTGGTTCATGTTTTCCAAGAGTCATTATGAAGAAGGCTGGTGTCAGAGTTTTGAGTGACATTTTTAAAGCCAGCCAGTACAGGTTTTAGCTGTTCCCAGTCACTGAAACCTTGTAGCCATATGTGTACTAAATTCTAGGTTTTTACCTCAGCTGGTACTGTGTGAGTTTTGGACAAAATCAAAATCAAAAGCTTACAAAGAAGTTGCATTAACTTAAACCGACTTGAAAGCCTGCATTTGAAACACAAATTTACTTTATATCATAGCTCCCTCTTGTGGTTCAGAGAGGAAAATACTTGTGAACAAAACAGGTTCACATGAGCTTTGTGTTTTGTTCTGCCTGTATACAAAAACTGCATTCTGTGGGAAAGTTTCTTGAAAGTCTGTTTGTGTTTGGTTCAGTGCTGCTGGTCTGATCGGTGTTGTGAACGAGGGTCCAGCAGACCGAGACATGAAACCACATCGTTACAACTCTCCTGCTCAAGAAATGAGGTCAGCCACGCTTCACTTGATGTCTAATGTGTTTCTATCAGAGCATGACTGGATTACATCACATCAGAGTGTTAATGCCTACACTTGTGGTCATTTCAGAAGCGTAGCTCCGATACCGGCTGTGTCAGCCTGGATTAACACGTCTACCAACGGGCACATGACCAACTCTAACTCTTCTTCAGAGCAGAGGTACATTGACGCTGACGCAGTATTCCCACTGAAAAGAAATACATTTTATTTTTCAGAAAATTGCTTTCTGTACTTGAAAATTTCACTTCAGAGATCTGCCATTTATCAAGTCTCTGTGACTTCTCCCCGCTAACTTCAGAAGATAAAAGACCTTTATTATCCTATTGTTGGACAGCAGAATTGAGAAGTCTTTGCAATTTAGTCCATTCGGATAATCAAATACATTTTTATTTATAAAATATCAGAGTAATGGGAGAGAGCTTTTGTTACAGACTTTTATTTACATTGTCAGTGTCAGAAGGTAACATACTGTTGGTTAGTATTTGTTAAAAATGTCGGTAGAGGTTGTGTCAAAGTTGGGGCATTAAACAGCTTGATGAATTCTACATGCTGATGTTTTGACATTAAAAGCTTCTGATTGGCAAACTGGAATCATCTGAGAAAACTGGAGGAACACCTGTGGATGTAAGCACCTGACTGCAGTGAATCACAGGAAAATCAAAAGACCTCCACCAAGACATCATGAAAAGAACCGTGCACCTTCACAAGTCTGGTTCATCCTTGGATACCATTTTCAGATGCCTGATTTCCAGATGCCTGAAGGTCCTACTTTCATCTGTTTGGACAATACTACACAAGTAGAAACTCTAGAACAACAACGAAAGACTGTGTAATGACTGACTGAAACCAAGACATGAGAGCCGTTATCTACAGTTAAGCATATTCTGCACCAACACGAGCTGAATGATTACAAGGTGAGAGAACAACATTTCTCAAAAGCCTCCTTAAGAAAGCCAAATTCCAGTCTGCAGCTGCACGTGATGATGAAGGTCTTAATATAAAGGGAATGTGCATGACGTCACAGCGGGTTACGCACACTGAGTGGCAGAAAGACTGAGTGGCAGAAAGACTGAGTGGCAGCGTAAACTTTCAGTTTGAGCACTGGAAAACATCTAAAATGGGAAAGAGCTGTTGTGCGATCGACTGTACTCATAGATTTAGCAAGAAATCGGACTTATCGTTTTACAGACTACCGAAAAATAAGCTTAAGAGACAAATGGATCGCTGCAATTCGCAGAAACAACTAGATTCCAGGCACCGAAACGTGGATTTGTGGTTCCCATTTTGTATCAGGTAATGTTGGATTTTTTGGTAGCTAATTTAACGGGCAAATCATAAAGTTCGGTGTTCTCATCACTTTAATTTCGCCAACAAATCCTGCCTTGAAGTAGGACCAAGAGTCAAGACTTTTGAATGCCTTCAAGCTTTGCTTCGTGTATTTCCCCGGTGTAGAAATTAAGTACATATAAATATCAGGAAACTCGATCCGTGGCCAAATATTAATGTCCATGGACCACTGATTCTTCGGCTGACTGTACAGGTCACTGTCAAGTCCAACTGTCTTTAATTTAAGCCGATAATCAGCTGTTATCCCGTCTTTTCCACAGTTTCCCCTACTAGTTGCAGCCATTTTTGCCACTCAGTGCGAGTAAGGGGGCGTGGTCCGGTGGGGAAGTAACGTCAATGCATACCCTCTATTCGGAGATGGAGCCTGTTCAGTCATAATTATATATTGTTAGATTTGGAGGAAAAAGTAGAAAACATCAGAATACCATCCCAGCTGTGAAAGCATAGGGATGGCAGCACCATGATGTGGGGCTGCTCTGCTGTGGGAGGGGCTGCAGCAGTTCACAAAACAAGCAGCATCACATTATGTGGATACATTAAAGCAGTGTTTCCCAGTCTTTGTCATCTGGACCCACCACCCTACATGTTTAAGATGTTTCCCTGGTTCAGTCCACCTGATTCAGGTGGACCTTAAGAGCAGCAGCAAAGTGAAGGGACTGGAGTCACAACACACACATCACAACACCGTGATCTCCATCTAGAGATTATTTGTGAATGGTACTGAAAAGTATCACAAGAAAGCAAGAGGACCCACAAACTGTATTCAGATCCAGCAGTTCTGTCAGGAGGAATGGACCAATGTTCCAGTTTGATATTGGGAGAAGCTTGTGGGCCTTTACCCAAAACATTTGAGCCAGTTAAACGGTTTAAAGACAAATCTACCCAGTAATTAGTGTGTGTAAAGTTCTGACTTCGAAGAAAGTAGTTCTAATAAAAACTCACTTTCATTATTCTGACATTTCACAAGAAATAAAATCAGGAATCCCGGCTAACTTAAAACAGGAAAGGTTTTCTCAACTTTACTTTTTTTTTGTTCTGGGATGAAAGGAAACTTCTGTTGGCAGCTGTATGAGATCTATACATTCAGTCTAGAGCTGCAGATTTTATAGCTCTTCACCATTTTCTCTTTACTCTGTTGTAAATTTTAGTCTTTCTGAACTCATTTCTGCAAAGTCATATAACAAATCAAAAACATGGAGGTTCATTTCCACACAGCTGCTGAAAGCAGCTTTTTACAGCCACAGTAAAACACTCGTCCTGTTGTGTGTATGTTTTCATTCCACTCAAACCAGCACTCCCGCTACAGACACTACATCATGTTAAAGACGTTGCTATAAATGTTTGCATATGAATGGGTGTGGTGATTTTTTCAGTATCCTCAACACACTCTCACACACCCTCGTAAAGCACCAGACTGAAGTAAGTCGGGTCAGCATGAAGTCCTTCTCTTACTGTTATGAAACCCAACAGTATTGACGTGTCAGAGTGACCGTGAGTTCATTTCAGGGTATTTGTCCCCAGCACACTCGCATACTCCTCTGTTCCTCTGACTGGAGACCATCAAGTGGACGCTGACATCCAGGCTTTTGTCAGAGCTCGGCAAAACCTCCTCAGCAGGACAGGTAAGGTAACACACACACGCAAATGAAAAATCCAATTGCAACACTGCCCTCTGGTGGCGGGATGCATCACACTCTATCAGTGTCTCTGAAAACAACCTGTGTTCCCCAGTCCAGGTCCTGGTGCCCTGAATGTTAGGATGTTTCCATGCGCTAACACACAGTTAATGGAGGAGTAACAGACTTGTACTCAGACCTTGATGGCTCCTTCTATTTTGATCAAGCATATTAGAGCAGGAGAACATCTGAAAACCATGCAGGACAGTTGCCCTCAAGGACTTGGGCTCATGAACTCTGTTGCAGTCTGTTGTCATATATATATTTATTCTCAGTGGTTAAGCCGGGCTCACAATCAGGTTTTTGACTTATGTGTTTCAGGCCTCCCTCAGCAGATCAATGAAGTGCTGAGGTCTCGGGACGTCAGAGGACAGAGAGCACCTCCACAAGCCAGGCAGCCCTCAGATGTGTTTGACTGTGATGGGTCCGAACTTTTAAAGTGAAATGAATAAATTCATGCAAAATTTGATCTGCTTTCATTCAAAGGGTCACACAACATTTCTGTAAAATGTTGCAAAACTACATCCAGAGACTTGTCGTAGACTTGTCGACAGCCCTACGACAAGTCTCTGGATGTCGTAGGGCTGTCTTGGCTGACACGCCTGTGCGACATTGCATGGAGGAAGGGGACAGTACCACTGGGGTGGCAAACCGGGGTGGTGGTCCCTCTGTTTAAAAAGGGGGACCGGAGAGTGTGTTCCAACTACAGGGGGATCACACTTCTCAGCCTCCCGGGGAAAGTCTACGCCAGGGTACAGGAGAGGAGATTACGGCCGATAGTCGAACCTCGGATTCAGGAGGAACAATGCGGTTTTCGTCCCGGTCGTGGAACACTGGACCAGCTCTATACCCTCCGCAGGGTGCTCGAGGGTTCATGGGAATTTGCCCAACCAGTCTACATGTGCTTTGTGGATCTGGAGAAGGCATTTGACCGTGTCCCTCGTGCCATTCTGTGGGGGGTGCTGAGTGAGTATGGAGTCCGGGGCCCTCTACTAAGGGCTGTCCGGTCTCTGTATGATCGAAGCAGGAGTCTGGTTCGCATTGCCGGCAGTAAGTCAGACTTGTTCCCGGTGCATGTTGGACTCCGGCAGTGCTGCCCTTTGTCACCGGTCCTGTTCATAATTTTTATGGACAGGATTTCTAGGCGCAGCCAGGGGCCGGAGGGGATCCGGTTTGGGAACCTCAGGATTTCATCTCTGCTTTTTGCAGATGATGTTGTCCTGTTGGCTTCATCAGACCGGGACCTCCAGCATGTGCTGGGGCGGTTTGCGGCCGAGTGCGACGCGGCAGGGATGAGAATCAGCACCTCCAAGACCGAGGCCATGGTTCTCGACCGGAAAAGGGTGGCGTGCCTTCTCCGGGTGGGTGGAGAAGTCCTGCCTCAGGTGGAGGAGTTCAAGTATCTCGGGATCTTGTTCACGAGTGAGGGAACAATGGAGCGTGAGATTGACAGGCGGATCGGTGCAGCGTCCGCAGTAATGCGGTCGATGTACTGGACCGTCGTGGTAAAGAGGGAGCTGAGTCGAAAGGCGAAGCTCTCGATTTACCGGTCAATCTACGCCCCTACCCTCACCTATGGTCATGAACTTTGGGTAGTGACCGAAAGGACAAGATCGCGGATACAAGCGGCCGAGATGAGTTTCCTCCGCAGGGTGGCTGGACGCTCCCTTAGAGATAGGGTGAGGAGTTCGGTCACCCGGGAGGAGCTCGGAGTCGAGCCGCTACTCCTCCACATTGAGAGGAGTCAGCTGAGGTGGCTTGGGCATCTGTACCTGATGCCTCCTGGACGCCTCCCTAGGGAGGTGTTCCAGGCATGTCCCACCGGGAGGAGACCCCGGGGAAGACCCAGGACACGCTGGAGAGACTATGTCTCTCGGCTGGCCTGGGAACGCCTCGGACTCCCCCCGGAAGAGCTGGAGGAAGTGTCTGGGGTGAGGGAAGTCTGGGCATCCCTGCTGAGGCTGCTGCCCCCGCGACCCGGTAACGGATAAAGCGGGAGAAGATGAGTGAGTGAGTGAGTGAGTGAGTTGCAAAACTATGTGGTTTTATTAATACAGCAGTATTTTCTGATAAACCCAACATGAGAAAAACGTGAAGTAAAAGGGGAATAAACAAATACTGACTGGCTGATACTTTCACTGGTAAAAGACAGTTAAGTAGTGAAAAAAGGTTCAGTCTCCTCTGAACCCCAACCTCCAGAGTTCCTAGCCACCAGGTGCAGATGGTTGTTTGACCACAAGGGGCCCACTCCAAAAGTGAGACAAACTCCACAACTTTACATGAAATATAAACATTTTTACAGCCTGATACAAAACAAAAAATGGGAATATTTCACATCCATGACAACTACGAGATGTAAATTGAATGTATCTCATCGGAAAGATTATACAAAAGCCATAAATTTAGGAATATTAAGGGGGATTGGTTTTTTGATTGACAGTTGGTTAATGGCTAGCTGTCATCCCTTTAGCTACTTAGCTAATAGCATTGTACTGAACTGTGGAACTTCTGTGGAATCGAATATCGTTTACGTAAATAGGGAGGAGCTCACTGCTGCCAAGAGAGGTGAAACTTGTCCCAGCATGAACCTGGATCAGACATCAGACCTTCTTTCAAACATATTTTTTTAGTTGAACATATCTTTGGCACATGGACTCATGAGATCTTAGGTGGATAATATTTTATAAATTCTCAGAACTGGTAACATTGTCCTTCCATCAGTCAGACACAGACTTTATTTAAATGTATTTTTTCATCATTGTCACTCCACTATTGTCAGGCGGCTCTGTGATACTGACAGCTATTACTGTAGGGCTACCTGACAGTCAGCGTATTGATCGACACCAGGTGGTGATCAGAATCCAGCACCTCAGATCCACCTGCACATCAGTGACACCCTGTTTGCATGACTCCGTCTGGATTTGTTTAACAGACGACAAGAAGCTGAACGCTTTTGCATCCAAGCTCTGGGTCATGGTTGACTTGTATCTTTCTCCACGGCAACTCAGCCTTTGATGTCATATCTATGATGTTTAAAATACAGTCCACAAAGTCCAGGCACTGTGCAACAGGATGCTGAGATTTAAAAAAAATAAATAAATAATCTGAACACTTTCATTTTACTGAAAATACATGCAATACAAAGACAATGCACACAATGAGAAATTGTAATTGTTTTTTACCTGAATGAACTATAACCCTACTTCATGTTTTAAATACGATTAAGAGAGGGGCAATAAAAGAAGATAAAAGTCATCTACGGTTGTGGCGTGGGCCGGCACAAGTGGGTTTGTTTACCAGGTGAATCCCAGTAAAACCAGCAAGGGAAGCAAAGTCTGTGGATCCAACAGACTATAAACATGAGAGTTTAAAATGATACAGGTTCAGAAATCCTAAATGTCCTGTTTGAAGCCAGTGTGGGGATGCAGTTCCTTAAAGGACCACTAGAGACGGACTCCAAAAGTGAGTCGATCTCCATTTTACTCCAATGAAACATCCAAAATATTTTGAAACTATGATTTTGCGGTGAAAAAGTTACACAATGTTTTTTAAACCGTGTTTAAACACCAGCTGGAACGTCTCATAAATTATTCAGCTATGCAGTGGCAGGTGAGTAATTCAAAGAGCAACTGAGTCAGTCAGCACAAAGAAAAGCTTGCCCAGTTATTCACCAACGTAAGAATGGCAACTTTTCATTTGAAAATGCAAAGGTAGGTAGATTTTACTGTCTAGAATTAATCATATCAATTCCAGATTGAGAGGATCCAGAGGGATATCTGAACATGAGGGACGAGGATGAAAAGTTGAATGTTGGTGAATTTCAGGGCTTGAAGCTGCGCTGCATTAAAACCAGACGTGATTCTGAGTGAACTCACTGCATGAGTTCACAGACGCATCCTGGAGGCTTCGTCTTTGTCATCTGTAACTCGTGGAATTAATTACAACCATAAAACAGGTTTGTTGTTCTTAATCCTGTCTCCACAGTTTTGGTGTGGAAGCTCGCCCCCTTCTCTTCACCGTCTACACCACCTTCCTGGGCCATATTGTCCGCTCACCTCTTGTCATATCAGTGCTATTCAGATTATATGCATTATGTATGATTTTCCTGCTAGAAGACTCCACCGTCTCAGGACAAATATCAGTTTGCCTCTCCAACCTATCTGCATTGATGAAGGAATGCCCCACGTCTAAGACTGAAGTCCTGGTTATCCCTGCCCATCGTTAAATCAACCACAATATCATCATAAATATCGCCTCTGCTGCTAATGGTCCTACCAAGGTTGTGACAAACCTGGCTCTCATGATTGATAGGCACTTAATAGACCATACCTCACTCAATATCCCACTCCACTCCTGGTACAGGCCATGGTTATATCCTACCTTCACTACTGTAAAGCTCTCACGGCTGGCCTACCAGCTTGCTTAATAAAAGGTCTAGAATCTAGTTTTCAATCCCCCCAGAAGGGTGTATGTCTCACCTCTGTTCTCTGACCTTCACTAGCAACCTGGAGCTGCTCCCATCAAACACAAATCACTGACATTCTTCATGTGACTTTGGAGTCCCCATCTCCTTGTCAAAAATCAAATGTAAAGGTTTACACTTCTTCTACATTGGGCTCATCAGAAGAACATTGTTGTGGTGGGGTGTGGTTTTGGCTCAGCTGTAGGGGAGCTGTGGACCAGTTGCATCCACTCTGATAATCTTATTATCATATTAATGATAAACTTACTGTTGTGTCTTCTGTGCTGATGTGGATCCTGAGTAGCTGGTTTACGCTACAAACATTGACTGGCCTTGTTTTCTTCACACATGGTTTTCTCATTCGAGGGTGTGCTCTGACTGGTGGAACAACCGACCAGTGTCTACCAGAGCAGAGTTGTCCCTCCATGTTTTCAAGAAGGTCTTGAAAACCCCTGTCTTCCAAAAACACAGCCTCTCACTATCCTTACATGCTGTTTTACCTGTGTTCCCCCTGCAGCATTTAGCTGGGGAGTGGTAGTGGTAGTCTAGTGGCTACAAAGGTGGGCTTGGTGCTGGTGCTGGGATTGCAAATGAAGTGAAGCACTTTGGGCCCCTTCTGGGATGAATAACGGTTGCTGCAGCTTGATTGTTTTCCGCAATCGTAAGTTGCTTTGGATAAAACTATCTGTTGATGTAAAATATTTGACAAAGATTGCTGAGCAGAACGAGAGTGGGACGAGGTTTCTGTCCAGAGCTCCACCAACTGGTCTCTTGTGTTTAAAAGGTCTTTAACAGTCATTCAATGTTTTATATCATATATTGTGAATAAAATAAGGGCTCATGAAATGTAAAATTCATTGCACTCTTTCTACATTATTTACATTTCCGTTTCTCACATTTACATGTTATATAACCTCTCAGTTTTTCTCAATTGTTTGTTGTTGCGAGCAGTGACTGTGGGACATAATCCACTCAAACTACAATTAATTTATTTTAGTCCTTTTTCAGACTTGTATAAAGCTGACTTGAAATACAAGAGGCCATAAATCTTTCTAAACTTCTTGGAACTCTTTAGTTCATGGCTCATAATCACAGCATCCTCCTCCTTCATGTGGCTGTAAACAGGCTCGGCTCCTCATTGTGCTGGCTAGTGTCTGATGATTCTTCCTGTAAGCTTCTACAAAGATAAGCTCAGCATTTATAGTGGTAGCACTTTAAAATGTTCATACCTAATTAATTAGAGTGAATCTCCTTTGACATGGCTCAAATTGTGGTACTATTTTAACTGCAACTACAGCGCAATACCTTCGCTGTTTCAGGTTTCCAGTCATTTGTGGCTGACCAGTGCTGCATTTTCCCGTTTTAAGAATAAAAACCACAACGATCCAAATGAAAAGCTGGTTTCAGAGCTTAAACCTCCAGCAGCAGGCAGGTAAAACATTAACTTCTGTTCTCCTGACAAGATGCTGCCGCTGCTTCCTCATTAGTGGAAACAGTAGAAAGTGTGTGTCCAGATGTCACACTAATGTAGGAGAGGAGTTTGAGTGTCACCTAGGCAACCAGTAAATTGACATCTTTGGTGCTTTTGGCCAATCAGAGAAAGGACATTGTCTGTCAGAGGAAGATAGAGCTTCACCAGACTTTTTCAATTAGCCTCTGTGTGCGGGTGTGTTGTAAAACTGGCAGCAAGACACCTCCTTGTCTTCTCAGTTTTCTGGTCCTTTTTGAAGAATGATGCCACAGTCTAAAGTGACAGACATTTTCTTTGGAGAACTTCACATGAGATCTGCTTTTCTGACTTTGATTCTTCCTCCCCTCTGAAGCTGATTTTTATTTTTTTTTTAAACCTCTATCTTGAGTTTGAGCATCAGCGTTTGCGTCTGTTCTGGAGCTCCTTGAGGTTGATGGCGAGGTTTCAGTTGCTACGAGTCAACGTGAGCTGGACTGCGCTCTTATGTCTGGCCCACTTCACATACCTGCTGTTTGGGGCCACCATCTTCCAGATACTGGAGCGAGAAGCTGAGAGCGACAACCGAAACCACTTCCAGCTGGAGAAGCTACATTTCTTGGCTAACTACACCTGCCTTGATGGACCTGCCCTGGAGAAGTTTGTTCATGTAATCCTGCTATTCTTCTAATTATTTGAAGGCATTCAAAACTTCTCTAAAAGATGTGCTAAATTTGTATATTTGCTGTTGTATGGTTGATAAAATGCTCCATGCAAATAAGATAAACCATTTAGTAAATATTTGGGTGCTTTATGTCCCATAAAGCACTCAATTTTATTAATATGTTAAACACAGGGCAATAAAGGGTTTTACAGTAACTGGCCCAGGAAATGAATGTGTTTTGATCCAAGACATCTGCCTAAAGTATTGCTGGTTGACTCCTTAAACTAGGTTTGATTTTCATTGTCATATTTCAAGGTGTGTATTTGTGTTTCTGCAGGTGATTCTAGATGCCTGGGAGAAGGGTGTGAATCCCTCAGGGAACTCCACGAACCCCAGTAATTGGGATTTTGGAAGCTCCTTTTTTTTCGCGGGGACAGTGGTCACGACCATCGGTGAGCTGCTGTCTTTCATCTCGACCCATTCGGCCAACCAGTTCAGGTGTGGCTCTCACGTCTGTGGTTGCTTTCGTTCACAGGTTATGGAAACCTCTGTCCGAGCACCGTGTCCGGTCAAGTGTTTTGCGTGTTTTACGCGCTCTGTGGGATTCCTCTAAACCTGACTTTCCTGAAACAACTTGGCAAATGTCTCACTGCCCACCTGGGCCGTCTCGAGAGGGGGATGGTTGCAGCAGTTCCTCACAGGGTACCAATGATATTCATTTGTGTGAAAGTCTCATGTTCAGATGTTGAAATTCCCCGCTGATACAGTACACTTGAATGAACTTCTTGTTTTGTGTCTCAGCGAGTGTTTGTAGCTCTGGCAGTGAGTTTATTCTTCACCAGCGGCAGCCTACTGCTTCTGGTCATCCCTCCTCTGCTGTTCAGTTACGTGGAAGGCTGGTCGTTCGGCGAGGGCTTCTACTTTGCCTTCATTACCCTCAGCACCATTGGCTTTGGAGATTATGTCGTGGGTGAGTAGAGATGGCAAACAACTGCTAATGTGGTGGAGAGGCCACAGCGGTCACATCTGTCCAACTAAAATGACTTTTTTTGCTGAACTAGATAAAAATCAGTTGCCCATTTTTTTTATTTTGGGCTTTTTACATCTTAGAATTAGGAAATTACAACCTCAGATGAATAACTTTTACGTTTCTTTACTATGCAATTACTCATTAATTAACAAAAATACAACCAAAGAGATAAAGTCAAAAGGGCAATAAGTAAATATGATATAAAAGAATCCAATAGCTCCACATCAGACTAAACAAGCCCCAGTGAACATTTTAAATTATAAAGTCCATGACAGCACAAGTAAAAGAACAAGGACAGTTTTTCCAGCAGAAAACCTCTTCTGTGGAAACAAAACTGAAGTTCACAGGTTCTGAACAAACAACAAGACTTCTGGAACAATGTCCGATGGACAGATGTGATCAAAGTGGAGATGTTTGATTTTCATGTCCAGAACCACGTTTGGAGGAAACCAAACAGCGTTCCAGCAGAAACACCTCAGACCCACTGTCAAGAACGGCGGTGGAGGGATGATGGTCTGGGCTTGTGTTGTAGCCACAGGACCTGCACACCTTGAATGGACCATGAACTCCACTGCATACTAAATATATATATATATGTATATATATATATATATATATATATATATATATATATTAGCGGTAGATTAAAGGCCATGCAGAGGGGAATGTGTAGCAGGACAAGGATCTAAGGATCTAAAGCACACCAGCGTATCTGTACCAGACAAGTTGGTAAAAAAGGATCAAGATCTCCTGCCATGGTTTCAGCTTAATTCCAAGTAGCTGGAATAAACTGGATTGATTTGAATACAATTAGACTTATTGGGATTGTTCTTATTTTAAATGTATTTAACTTATTTTCTGTATAAAAGTTTCTTGGGATGACTTTGTCGTGAATTGGCATTGTACAAATAAAATTAAGGGAAGTGAATCCACTTAAAATGCTGTGGTGGGACTAAAAAGAGTCGTCCAAAAAACTTGCTGAACCGAAACAACTTTGGGCTAAAAATTCCACTTTGTTGAGATGAAGACATACAAGAAATATTTATTTCAACGTATTGCTGCTAAAGGATCTGCATCCTATTAAATTAGGTTACTGTTGTATTTCCATAATATTAAGGCCAACTATGATTAAATGGCTTTTATATTTTTACACAAAAAAACAGGTTAAACAGGAGGTTCTTAAAATCATTTAACATGTTCTAATGTAATGTATTTCCACTTGAAGGAACGGACCCGGACAAGGAGTACATCTCTCTGTACCGCAGCCTCACAGGCATCTGGATCATCTTTGGGCTCGCTTGGCTCGCTCTTGTCCTAAATATTGGATCCAGAATAATGGAGAATATTGTTATCCTGACTCATCCTGGCTTTAAGAAACAAAAGGAGGAGGAAGACGAGGTGTCCTCCAATAAACTTGAAGACACATCAAAGATCTGAGGACGGGCTACAGCTTGCAAGTTTTACTGGCTTGCAATAATATACTATATTTCATGTGGTTGTTTTCTTTACTAGCTGTAGTGCAATAGAAAAGAACTATATATACAGTATATATATACATATATATATATCCAAATATCCATTCTCTGATGCTTTAACTAGAAAAATTAATGTTTTTGTTTTGCCATCTACCTCACTTACTTTCACTCAGACATCTTGTGTATTTAGGTGGGAGGGATTTGTTTTTCCACCAGTGTTGGTGTTGTGTGTTTCTGGTCATTCAGCTCCCACTTTCATGATTAGATGTTCAAACAGTGATCTCACATGAGCCGTGTTATTGTATCTTTTGCATAATGTCACATGTGTGTATTTCTGTGCTTGTGTGCAGATGGAAAACTGCAGTGAATTAGCTCGGGAGTTATCTTAAGCAAACACATTAATCAAGATGGTGATGTGAGCTGGAAAAAAAGGAGGATAGCTTTCAGCTGCCACACTACTTTAGTTTGTACAATAAACTCAAATAATGTCTGATAAGTGCTCTGGAAGCTTTGATCTCTCGACCTTTTCACTACATCTAAATGTCAACATTATTTTGCTCAGATATACAACCAAAGATCAGAAAAAGTTAAAATGATAAGTAAAAAATATGTTTAAAAATATATTCACATTTTTCTCATAATCTTAATTTAATTTTGTTAACATACATCCTTTTATTGCATTTCAAGACTGCAATTGTATCAATATCAACTGTAAAAGTCCCAACATTAAAAAAAAAATAAAAAAAACACTTGTCACAGTAAATCTTTTACCACTTTGTAAAGACGAGATGGTCTGATTGGGTCCAGTTTGTCCCCAGTTCCCTGAACCACCGTTCCACAGCTCATCTACAGCTGTACGGCACCACACCTCCAAAGAAACTCCCATTCCAGTTTTTTCTTACGTGGCTCTATGTCATTATGTCCCACATCAACAGTTATCTAGAGTGAGCTTCAGTGGACGTCATGAGAAAAGGCGACTACAGTCACTGTCACACAGTGATTGTACTACAGGGACACAACGTAGATTCTTTTGGGGCACGTTTAGGGGGCAAAAAGGCCATCATTTCGTCGGAAGGTAGGGACAATCAAGGATATCTAATCTAATCTAAAAATGTGTGATACCCTTAGTGATGCATGATGACAAATTTAATGGTTTCCTGTTCATCAGGAAGTCTGGATTACTCTAAAGGTCCCTCGTTCGATCCCGGGTTTCAGCACCGAACTTGTAGTGAGGATTTCTTCAACGATTATGAGTAATTTTTTGGTTCTTTTTTATGCTTTATTTTACAATATTTACATGGGTTTTGTTAGGAAAAGGGTAAACTTGCACTGGCCCTGACAAGACTCATCAGACAAACCTTTTACTTCACTCTCTCCCCCAGCTGACTCAGCTTATCAATGACCCCACACACTTCTCCCAGAGCACTCAGGGGGATCAGGAGTGGAGCTTGCCTGCAGCAGAGTGCAGGCAGAGACTCTTCAACTGGATGAGTCATAACACGAGGGGCGTTTCTTAGGTGAAACTGTGGCATTGACTATTCAGTAAAAGTGCCACCAGGCTGTCAACGTTGTAGCTATTATTGGGTTTTTGAAGCAGGGATGGCCGGTAATAGAACGGCTTATAAATGACAAATCGGATGTACTGATTTTTATTATAAAATAACTTTTAATTCTATCAATCTATCTAATTATTGGATATGGTTTTATCCATTTTTAAACATATTGGAATTTATTTGCAAGAAAGTAATGAAGGAAGTTTGGGGCCTCCAGACCGCCTTTTAATTTAGTTTATATATTAGTGTGTATAATTTACCTCTAGCCTTTTTGTTTTTCTAATAAAGGTGTAAGATCCTTGAGTCTAGAGACTTGAACCGGTAGGGTGGAGGCTTGATGGGGATCATTGAGAAAAGGTAATTTACCATGGTCATCTTTACTGTGGCAATCCTGCCAATAGGTTTCTTTAAGGTTCCTTCTGTTGTTTTTAAAATTGGGTTGTAGTAAAGGCCAATTAACTCTGTATTGAGTGAGAGGGATGCAGTGTCAGTTGCTGTCATGGTTTTTAGTTTCTATCTGTTCCTGTTTTATTTTGAAAACCTGTGTCCTTGTGTTTAAATTCCGTCTTGACTTCCCTTGTTCCCATCTGCCCTGATTGTTTGCACCTGTGTCTCATCAGTCCTGTGAGTACATCTTGTCTTGTCTTTCCCTTCCTCCCAGCTGGTATGTACTTTTTTTTTGTTTTACTGTGGTTCTGTTGTTCCTGATTCTGTCTCATTTATGCTTTTTGTTGTAATTCTTTAGTCCTGCATTTGGGGCCTGCTACAATCTTGACAAGACCAGATAATAGTGTAACATAAGATATTGCAGGAGGAATAAATAAGGCTGGTTGTAGTGGAGGGACTGTAAGGTGATGGCTCCGTTGGTATATAATATGCGTGACAATAAAACAGAACGAAGAGCTGTTTTTCGTCCCACCAATGTAGGTTATTGGTGTCGGTTCTTAAAATACAAACAAGAAAAAGAGTGTAATGATGCACTAACGCTGCCCATAAACATTCACGAACCCTTACGATAATACAACATATAACATAATAAACCCACAACTCTTCACTGAAGCAGACTAAAAACGTACCTTTTTACACAGGCGTTTGACCAAACCCTAAATGATTGGCTGAGTGATAGCACTTTTGTTTTAATGGAATTATTGTTGTTTTTTATTTTTTTCTTGCCATCCTTTTGTCTGTTTCTGTTATTGTAACCCTGTAATTTTGGTTGTTTATGTATTTGAGCACATTGAGTCCATGCTTGTCGTGTGAAATGTGCTATATAAATAAATTTGCCTTTGAACGTAACACAAAGCAAAGAACAACGTAACCCATAATGCAATGTGGTCAACACAACCACCGCGCGTTACTCTGTTTTCTTTTACAGCTTAAATCGGAAGAAATGCCCCCAAATAAATAATTTTTCCAGGCCTCAACTTTTGACAGCAGTGTCATGGCCGATTTTCTTTTTTTTTCCCACTTGTTTTTTCAAATTCCTTGTTAGCATGAGCAGTATTTCATTATTTTGATTACCATATTCAAATGGATCTACTTGAGGGAAGAGATGGCTCCCCATGATGATCAAATAAATGTGCAGCACGGGGGCTTAGTGGTTAGCACTGTTGCCTCACAGCAAGAAGGTCCCCGGTTCGACTCCCAGGCCCGGCAGGGGCCTTTCTGTGTGGAGTTTGCATGTTCTACCCGTGCCTGCGTGGGTTTTTCTCCGGGTACTCCGGCTTCCTCCAAAAACATGCATATTAGGTTAATTGGTGATTCTAAATTGCCCGTAGGTGTGAGCATGGTTTGTGTGTTTATATCCTGTGATGGACTGGTGACCTGTCCAGGGTGTAACCCCTGCCTCTCACCTGAAATGAGCTGGGATAGGCTCCAGCAGACCCCCGTGACCCCGCAAGGGATAAAGTGGGTATAGATAATGGATGGATGGATTTGGGCGTACGCACAGTTTTGAACATCTGAATTTTTTTTTTTGCGTACTCAAATATTCCCCACACGGATTTACGTTGAAATTCACGCACTCTTTGTACATGAGGCCCCTGGTGATTTGTTATTAGTTGGAGCGCTTTATGGAGCTCTGTTAGATTCATGCAGGACTCTGCAACACTGGTCCTATGAAGCTGCAGCCCTGCATGTTTTAGATGGCTCCTTGTGTTAAAACACCTGATAGGATACATTTAGTCAATCAATTTGGAGATAATGGCATTACTAATACGGTAATAGTCGATACGTGAATAGGATTGATGAACTTGAGAGAGATAAAATAATTATTTGTCTTCGGGATGTTTTAACCTCCAACCATCTCCAACACCACAGTCTGCCATGAACTGTTTAATCATTTCTGAAGATTGGTAGTTACGTTTCACTGTGGTTGTTGGATTTATCCAGTGCTGGATTAAGACCCATTTTAAAATCTCCACCTATAATCATTGGGGAGTCAGACAGGTTGGAAATGGCTGTTAAATAGCTGGTGGGAAGCATGAAAAAAATGAGGTCATGCTAACGTTGGAGGACAGCTAATGAGTATTCTCGTCTCAGCCCTGCCGGATCCTCCACCTCTCGGATGGACATGCTCACGATGGAGGAGTCTTGAGGCAAGTACTGACATGTTCCTCCTGTGAATTGTATTTTCAAATACCATTTCCCCTAAACACTGCCAATGCATCACTATATGGTAGCTGGAAGTTGGGCCTTGGTGATAAGTAAGTGTCTCTTTCTTATTTTCCATATCATCCCAACCATGTGGTCTGGGGTTGTATACACCTACAGTCCTCCCTTACATCCCCACCTTGCCACGAGTCTCTCCTTCACCTTATTCTGGTCCTCTGGATTTGCATGTCCTGTCGTTGTAATTATTTTAGCAGCAGTACAAGAGGAGGCTCATTTGCTTGCAGTCTGAAATGAGAAGCCCAGCAGGGAAACCCTGACTCCTCTCAACACCTGACTGCAGAAGCTGAGACTGGAGAAGCTGACCTCGCTCTGAAGCTGCAGATCAGGAGAAGATGGAAATAAAAGAAGTGTTAAATTTGGCGCGGATGCCGTCCATCCTCATGCTCGGCGTGGTTTACGTGGCCTACGTGCTGATCGGTGGCGTGATTTTCTGGAAGCTGGAAGGCGAGCTATCACGGACGGACATCAGTCAGATACTGAATAACAAACAGAGGCTGTTCAAAACATACACCTGTCTGAACCAGGAAGGCCTGCAGGATGTGGCTCAGGTAAGGCACATTACCTGGGGGGGGGGGGGTAATATCCCTGTATAGAACCCACCAATGAATCTCACATGTCATAACTGACTTGACTGGTCATCAACACCAATAACCACTGATTAATTCAAATGACTGGTAACAAGCTGATGGTGGTCAGTCCATTGGAATCAGGTGTGTTAGAGCTGGGAAGCATGCAGGACCCTGGCTCTTGAGGACTGGACTTAAAGAGGCCTGATCTCTCTCTTCTGTTGATGGACAGAAATATCTTATATAATACGTTTAAAATTTGAAAAAGCCAACTATTTAGCTTCAGCTACCTTCTTTCGTGATCCAAAAGTCTTTTTTTAGTCTTTAGTCAATCATGGCCATCAGAAGTGAGAAAAAAGAACCGCTGGCCTAATCTTGGTTCATATATCTGCAGTTTTCTTTGGCCCACGTTTGGTTTTGACCGACACCATCAACTAAAGTTGTACGTGACTGCCTAAACTGGAAAACATGTTGGTGTTGATATGGCCCGGTTCTTAATTTCCTTTGGGCTTTTGGGGCATGCATAGCTCCTAACATATCCTGGCTTATGAAATCTGTCTCTGATCACAAAAACCAAGTCAAGCAAGTTTCATTCATAAAGCACTTCAAGGAAAAATAACGACAACAAACACAAAAGGCAACCAGTGATCGAAATTTGCTCCAGAAGTTTGCTCCAGTCTGTGAACTCTGGGACACATCTGGCCCATGAAACACTGCCCTGTTGCGTAACTGTGAGTCAAACAAAATCCAGATTAGGCCCAAATGTATTTGTTGTCTGGGAGAGGACTCCCGAGACGGACACTGTATCAAAGTAGTTGTATGTGTTTACTTCAACCATAATGCACACCATCAAATATCCACCAGCGCTCCTCTGGTCTCTTGCTGTTCTGAGATTTTTAAGTATTTGAAGTCCCAAACTACTGAGAAATCTTCTCATTCAACACCCGCCTGATTATCATTCTTGCACATAATAATAATAATAATAATAACTTGCATTTATATAGCGCCTTTCAAAGAACCCAAGGTCGCTTTACAGATCATAGGCCTTTTCAAGGCATGCCTTGAAAAAGGAAAACCAAGGAAGAACAAACAAAACAAAAAACCATCGGGACAAAACAACAGGGGGTGGATGGGCACTAATGTGGAAAAGCCAGGGTGAAAAGGTGGGTTTTGAGTTGTGTTTTGAAACTGTCCAGAGAAGGGGAGTCACGGATTACAGCAGGGAGAGAGTTCCAAAGGGTGGGGGCAGCAACACTGAAGGCTCTGTCCCCAAACGTCTTCAGTCCGGTCCGGGGGATGGAAAGCAGACCAGCGTCTGCCTTCCTTCCTGCTTTCTTTCCTTCCTTCCTTCCTTCCTTCCTGCTTTTTACTACATTTAGTAATCAGTCAGCAGCCTCGTCAATGGTGCTGTTGTGTCCTGTATTAAACAAACAACAGTACAAGCGCTAGTCAAAGAGATCGATCCGGATTAATCGTACTAGAATCATCTCGGAGCAATTCAAAAGCCCCTGCTTCTGTACAAAATACTGCAACAATATCTTTCAACAGCTTTTCTGTCTCTAGACATTCATGTCATCAGATATATTCCAGCCAGGACTCGGGGCCAAACTCAGACTGTCTTCAGTGACCATTTCACATTAATGAACCGTGGCAAATATGCTATTTTAATTATTTTATCAAACAGAGACTACGGTACTCTTATTTAGCAGAAATGATTTTTTTTTTATATTTTCATGATATACACTCCTCACAAGTCCCAGTTACTTCCCTTCCCACACCACCTTCAGGTAGAAAACTGGACAGCAACTGTCTTCGGTAAATCGGCAGAAACAGATTACAGATTCTTCATGTTGGGGGTTTTGCTGAACTGGAAACCGTCCTGTCTGGCAGTCACATGACTAGACTAGAATCTTGTCAAGGATGAATGATTGCAGATCTTTGTTCTTTGGTATCACACAGACTCGTATTACCAGAACAAGACATGGTATTGCTGGTTTTACTTCTGTACTAGTTTTTCTTCACTGGATTGCCATCAAATACAAAACTGACAGTCTTTGTGTTTTCTGTCTTTTTAGTTTTTTTAGCCCTGCATTTATGGGTGTTGTTGTTGTTGTTGTTGTTATTATTATTGAGTGCACTCTGTTCAGTTTAGTGAACAGCAGCATTTATATAAGGACCCCGTACAGGTTAAAGGTGGGACTGACCCAAAGTTCAATGGCGATCCCACAAGTTTGTCCATATGGACGTTGAGTGGGACCTGCCTGATTCTGAGGTGTCACCCAGCTGGTTTACCGGATCAGCTTATATTGCTAAAAATAAACCCACATAATGTTCCCTTCTCATTGCCCAGTAATACTCCCTATGAGCCTATATCTGGTCTATTTGGACCCTACAGTGAAACCATATGGGACCCTTTTGCCGGATGTTTTAATGTGCACAAGTACAGGTTTGGGATTGTTTGCTGTTGATACAAATATGTATCTGGAATTTGAAATGCAAATGACAAACGGAGTGAGAACGTCGCCCAATAAAACGCGCAATCCATTATGGTGCGCTACCAGGTCTCCGGAGGTCTCCGGACCCTCGCTTTGATTTCATGCTTGTGGAGAGTTGCGTCTCTGCGCTCGCAGGAATCTGTGATGGACCATCTCACAGCAAAGAGGAACCGGCTTTGTGTTGGTACGGAGTTGTATCAGTGTCATCCCAGACAGAAATACGCTGTGGTTTTCACAGCAACACTTCCTCGCTTCAATTCAATTTTATTTATATAGTGTCTAATACAACAAAAGTTGTCTCTAGACGCTTTCCAGAGACCCATACCCAGAACATGACCCCCGAGCAGTTATTACATAAACAATGGCAGGTAAAAACTCCCCTAGTGGGAGAAAAGCCTTAAGCCAAACAGTGGCAAGGAAAAACTCCCCTTTAGGAGGGAAGAAAGGACCAGGCTCGTAAGGGGGGACCCTCCTGCCGATGGCCAGACTGGTGGGTCAGGGACGGGAACAGCACATCAGGCAGGTGGAAGCAGCAACGGGATGACCAGGGGTGGGGACCGCAGGCCAGCATGCAGCTCCCGAAGCTCCGGCCCAATCATCAAGTCCCAGGTTGGGGTGCAGGGTCGGGGAAAGGTTTGAGAAGGGGCAGGGCCAGGGAGAGGAGTCTTGAGGGACGAACCTTCTCCCCCGCCTGCCCGGGCCGTTACCCTGCCCCTCTCACTCCCACGCTGCAGGTTCCGGTGTCCGGCAAAGGATACTGCAACATGTACAAAAGAGAGAAAAGGGAGGAGAAGGGGGGGCCAGCACAAGAAACTACAGGAACCACAAGACCACATCTGTTCCAGGGACGTCCAAGGGCGTAGGATGGCAGCCGGGTCTGTCTGAAGTCCTGACTGTTGGAGCATTTTAAAGTGTGACATCAACAAAGTAACCTGCACTGTTGAACACCTTAAGACGTGTTTTCAGGAAGACTGGATCAGAATGACACCCCAAGCTCTTCGTCACAGGTGTCCTCAATGCCAGAGGAGCATCGTTATTGAATGGTAAAAGCCATTTTTAAAATGGTTTGCCTGTCGGAAATGCAAAAATTGATGTTTCCAACTTATGTTGATTCTGGGTTGTCCAATTGAGTTTAGCCGTTTCTTTCTTCCTCACAAGTGCTCTAGTAATCAATAGCTGTAGGATAAAAGTTCAGCTGTGACAGGACTGCACCTTTGAACCTTTAAATGACCTGCATTTATGGTCTTGGACTTCTTTTCTTGAGGTTTTCTTGGTTCTCCTAGTCTTGTTTTCTTTATTCCTTTGTGTCCTGTTTTATTCCTGGTTACTTCATGTTTTTTATTTTAAACACGTTTTCTTTGTGTGTGTGTTTAGTTCTGTCATTTTTTAAATAAAGTATTATATTGTTTGTTACACCTGCACCTGGGTCTACAGCATTATGTCCTCCTCACGCCCCATTGTAACACTGCCAGTCAAGTGTCCAACCTGGCATCAAGTCCACACGGCTGCTGGGGCCAGAATGAAAAGTTCAACAACAACCTTGAACCCTGGTGACTGTTTTGACTGTTTTGTCCGAATCTGAGAAAGACGCAACTCCTTCTATGCAAATAGCCTGTCCAGCCTTCAGCACTTGGTGATCTGCTTTGCCTACGTGCGTCAGGCCTGGACGGTGTTAGAAGGCAGCAAAGTTCTGCACCTTCTCCTTTGATACTCATCAGATTTATTCGATCAATGAAATCCAATCCAATCTAAAATATCACACAATGCACAGTATATTACTATGGAGGATTTTTTGTGCCAAAATTAAATAAATAAATACATAATTAATTAATTAAAATGGGAATGAAATATATCATTAATTAATTAAATGTGTCATTAATTAATTAAAAATAGAATTAAATATGTAATTAATTAAATGCAGTTTTACATTTCATGATTCACACACAACATGAAATCATTAATTAAATGTGTCATTAATTAATTAAATGCTGAAATAATAAATATATTTTTTTTACTTAAAATGAATTGTATTTTAATTAATTAATTACATATTTAATTCTAATTTTAATTAATTACATTTAATTAATTAATGATATATTTCATTCCCATTTTAATTAATTAATGATGTATTTATTTATTTATTTAATTTTGGCACAAAAAATCCTCATTATTATTACAGAGTGTTAAATATTGAACAAAAGCAGTAACCAGTTGAATGTTTGGCCAGAAGATGGGAAACTGCTTTGATTTGCACAATGTTAAAATCAATCCAAGCTGTCGCCTGAGCGGCTGTAAAAACACCCGCCTGGGGTCAGAAATGGCCACATTACCATTAATGAAGACAAAAATTTTAAAGTAGCGCAAGGCTGAACTCTGAACGGATATTTCTCTGTGTCATGCTGACAGCTGCCATTTCTTCATCAGCAGCGCTTCGAGGCGTCAACAACCCGGAGGATGTGGGTCATGATGTACAGGAGTTGAGAGGGATTTATAAAGTCTGATCTGATCCAAGTCCAGAGAGATAACACTGTAAAGATTGTTTGTTCTTTCTTTTTTCAGATGGTTCAAGCTGCATCAAAGGCAGGATTAAGTTTAAAAGGCAACTATACCACGGAGGGCTTCTGGAAATTCACCAGCTCTGCTGTGTTTGCTGCAACGGTGGTCACAACTATAGGTCAGACAAGGACACATGAAGAAGCACACTTCTGAAACAGTGTACCCATGGTTTGATAAGGAAAAACTCTTATCTCAACACACAGGCGCCTTACTCAGATTATGTTTAGTTTGTTTGGCTACATTTCTATCACCTCATTTGTACAGTATTTTATGAGAGGAACTCAAAATATAATATGCGCCAAGACTGATTTTAAGCAGCAAGCTATAAGAATCTCTCTTTAAAACACTTCAAAATAAAACAAATTAGTGTGAGTATGTCACAAAAAAAAAAGAAAAGAAAAAAACAAATCTAAACATTATACACATTGACAAAAGAGCCATGTAATACCACTTTGTCTCACCAGAGGGCACAGCAATCATTGTGGCATGCTTGCATCCAAAGGAAAAGGTTAGTGGAGGGGGGCGTTCTCGCATCATGTTCAGTCACTGGGATCAACTTGTTCAGTTGAGAGCATAGACTAGTCAGGGTTCAAATAAATGACTGATAAAAGAAAAAGAAATACTGTGGCTTTAAAAGAAACTTAAGAGACAGAAACTTAGAGACTTGAAGGCTCACATTTAAATCAAAACGTATAACAAAAAATATTAATAGTAACTTACAAACAGTGTGTGTGTGTGTATATGAATTCCTTTTAGGAGTAAACACAATAATATTTCAATTATGTCACACGCTGACTATTATGGTACTATGGTCCTGACATAAATTCAAATGACTCAAGGGTAAATGACCAGATAAATAACCAATACAGTGGTTTATTGTGGTCAGAGTTATCTTTGAACTTTTGACCCAATCTGGTTTACTGATTTACACCTTTATCTTTATCCTCAACAAATAAAATAACGCATATGATGAACACCAAAACAGACGTTGCACCATAATCTATTCTAGAGGCATGAAAAATTATCACATCAAATCTGTTCATAATCAGATCAGAAGCAAAAGATGAGTTGAATTCAGTTAAAGAATGGGCGAAAAAATCTACTGAAACAATTAAATCATTAAATAAACCAAACATTTTACTCAGCTAACCATTCTATTTTTAGCTTTGGTGTGGACTCCAGTGTCAAAAATATGTTAAATACTCATAGAAATAGTTTTTTTTTATTTAAACTTGATTAAATCAAGAAATATAACTCATAACTACAATTGTTATGAACTAAAGAAATAAAAATAAACCACTTCACTAACTGAAGTCTCTAAGGTAATAAAATAACATTAAAACGATATGGATGTTTGATTGGTGAACCGTAAACGAAGGCTTGAGGTGACTAAATTTGATCAAGTAGCTGTGAAGTTCAAATGAAGTAATTAAGACTGAACAGGCAGAAGAATGACAGCACAGGAAGAGAAGACCTGGAACTCTGGGTTCCCCTGGTCTCCAGCTGGTACCGTATCAGGATGTAATGCCCCAAACCCAATTAAACCTGGTTCTCCCAATCAATACAATCCATTCCATTCCAATCCATCCACAATACAAATGTCCTTCAGGTACAAACCGTGGATGTTCTTTCATCTTGAACCAGTCCAGAGCTTCATTTGTAGACGTTAGCTAAAATGACAATTTCACAGGTCAGTACTTACAGATGTGAATAACTGGACTTTCCTGGGCTTGTATCACATTTGAAGCAAGCTGGCCAGGAAGAGGTGCTGTTGAGGAGTTAAAGGTGGTGGTCTCAAATCAAAGTCCTTCATAAACACATCTCAACTACATTTTCTGCGTTACGTAAAGTCACAGTTGCGTAAAAAAGGGTGAGTAAGTTCCAGTAAATTCCTCCACAAAACCTGCTCTGGCCCCTAAAGATTTTGTTTCCAGCATTTTGTTATATACAGGTTCAAATTTCAAGAAAATCATTTGGTCATTGTAACATTTTAGCGACGTCACCAGCGTTGACCAGTGTTGACCTGGGAATGAGGGAAGAGTTAAATCTTCCGTCGTGCCCAGGTCGTCTGTCATGAGCTGCTGTTGCTGCAGATCTGCTTGGACTCCAATGATCGTCTGATACATGGATTTGTCCTCCAGGACAACCCTGGAGTCATCCGCGTCCTCTGGACAGATTTGCATCTCAAAGTGAAGCACCTCACAGTCGATGGGGTCTGAACATACTAAGGGTTTATATGTCTGCAGGTTACGGTAACATGAGTCCCAGTTCGACTGCTGGTCAGATCTTCTGCGTGTTCTTCGCTCTGTTTGGTATACCGCTGAATGTGGTGGTGCTCAACAGAGTGGGGAAGTACATGCTTGCTATTGAGAGAAACATCTCTGACTTCCTGCAAGAGAAGACCGGCCGCAAGGTAAGCACGCTGCCTCTGACCGGTTCCAAGTATCTCAGTGTCTTTGAGTCCAACGTGACTAACTTCACTTCTCCCTCCAACGTCCCACTCTAGAAATGTACACGCTTTTTTGTCCATCTGATTTCCTACATCTGCGGAGCCGTTCTCTTCTTTGTCGTGCCCATGATCGTGTTCCAGCTGCACGAGGGCTGGACCTACTCCCAGGCCATCTACTACTGCTTCATCACCCTCAGCACCATTGGCTTTGGAGATTTTGTGGCAGGTGAAGCACAGCAGTCACCTAAATAAACCTGCTTAAGATCATATTTATTTAAATGACTTTAATTTTATAAAAAACATAATTTGTCGTGCCTCCCAGACAACAATCCCGACAGAAGTTACCCAGACTGGTACAGCGTGCTCATGGCCTCCTGGATCTTCTTCGGCCTGGCCTGGCTCGCGCTGGTCATCAACCACTCAATAGACATCCTGGAGCGACTCAACACCCACTTCAGACAGCGGTGGTGTCATGAGCCCCAGGAAGAGTCTGGCAGTGGGAACGACAACAACCCTGAAACTCAGGTCGAGGATGTAGATGGCCTCAAGAAGCCTCCAGAGACTCAGTAATCAACCAAGAAGGGGAAAGTTTCAGAGAAGCAGCCTAGAAATCATTAGCTCTCTTATTAGAATTTGGAAAGTACAGATATCATTGCAGGCCGTGAAAAAAATGTGTGTTTAGATATTGTAAATATTATGAGCAAATCATGAAGTGTTAGTTGATACGTGACCGAGGAAAGGTTATCTGATTCGCTTCAAAGCAGGGCAGTTAGAGGATGTAGTTTGTTTTCAGGTTTTTAATTCAAAACATGATGCATCTAATGTGGAATCTTGATAATAAGTCAAGATTCCACATTGAAAACAGTGAAAAGGGCGCTGTGACCCCACAGACCCAGATCGGTCTGGGCTACAATGTCTGACTGAACCCCCGCCCCCACCCACCCCCAAAACCCACTGCTATTAACAGACCTGTAAACAGCTCCCAGTTAATTATTTTGACCCAAATCCCAGTAGCATCATCCAGCCTTCTCGTCTCTGTCCTACTACACAACATGGAGCATTGACACTTCCTCTAAGCAGCGTAAGTAAAGCTCTAATACCTTCTTTAAAAGATGCAAGACTCACGGAGCACAAGGATGGAGTCAAATCAAGTAGCTGACTCCACCCCTTAAAACCAGCTACTGTGACCAGAGCTGTGAAGACATGTTGAAGGGTAGCTGTTATACTGCCTCCTTGTGGTACTTTGACCAAAACATGTGACAGACATTTCATCAGGGACTCTATGAAGTAATACCACTTCTGACCACATGGAGGCATGTAGTTTATGCTGTGATTTTTTTTAGCTGGCACATATTGCAGTACCACTTTGTCCCACTAGGGGTGCAAGTTGTCGTTTCTTATGTCTGGGGCTGACGTTCTTGTGGTATGCTGCCTCCTGGTGGCCAGAGGTGGTATTGTGTGAACTTTGAAAAAAGTTCAGTAGTCAACATTTGAAGTGGATCAACACACTTACATGCAAAAATGTTGGACAATATCCAATTAAAATGTTAACTAGTGTGTGTGTGTGTGTGTGTGTGTGTGTGTGTGTGTATGTATGTATGTATGTATGTATGTATGTATGTATGTGTATGTATATATATATATATATATATATATATATATATATATATATATATATATATATATATATATATATATATATATATATATATATATATATATATATATATATATATATATATATAATACACAAAGGCTGCGTGCTTACACATGAGGCATGCTCCTGGCATGCAAAATTCAAGAGCACTGCCACCCCCACCAAGTTTTAATTATACAACAACTTTCTGAGATGCAGAATTCTTTTAATGCGGAGGAGAACCCAACATGCGCTATCTTGTTTGTGTAATGAGAACAGAATGAGTCCTGTTAGCAGGGGTGAAGACTCGTCGTGTAAATGTATTCAGTTCTCAGAAGGGAAGAATTTCCTTAAAGCAACAGCTCGCTGAGTAAACAAGAAGATAGAATATTAAATGCGGGTCACTTCACCCTTCATGACACTTTGGGCTTCATAAGGTAGAGGAGCGGATAGCATTAATTATATTCTGACAGTTAAGTAGAGGGTCTACCAAAGTCCTGAAGCCATAGTTTGTGTCTCATTAAGGTGGAGTAAACAAACTCCTGGTGACCAGGAAGGTTGTGAGGGGAAATGTCTGTACTCTCAACTGTGTAAATGTGCATTTAAAACAATATACATGTGAGTGAATCATGTTTTGTGCTTTCAAAGTAGAACATGGTGTCTAATAAATAAATGATTTGTTTTACATAGTATAAGTACTTTAATGAATCACCAAGGGGCTGAAGTTTTTAGTTTAAAATCACTTTTTTTAAATGTGCATTAAAACAATATTATATGTTAAATCTTGTCATTTCGGGTTGCTGGGAACAACAATTTAAGTAATGTAAGTTAATGAAAATTAAATATATTCACAACTCATCTAACTCATCTTTTCTACTTTCTTGTAGTCCATTTCTTCCTGCGAGAACCTCTCTGATTCTTCCCAGTATTATCTGTGGTGTCAATTCACCACTAGAGTATTGCAAATCAAAACCCAAGAAAGACGATGGTGCTCTTGTTACATATTTAGATTTTTTTTTAATCAAAGCTAGCACAGTGTGACTAACTAGAAGACTTTTAAAAAAGCGTTACGACACTAACTCAGCAGCAGGTCTCTCCCCCGTGGCAGTAGCGTGTCGGCAGAGCAACATTAGGGTTAGCAACCCTCCATCTAACAACCATCTAACTTCCTAGTTGAGGCTCATGATGATCTAAAATTAGCTGCCGTTCCTTGACTCACCGCTAGAGGCTGGCTGTAAAAGTGTATCAATCTACATTGACTCTTGTGTCAAAATGTCCAACTTCAGAGCAGAAATAAACATCACATCCTGGTTCAAAGAAACGGTTTGGTGTAAATAGTTTGATTTCGCATCCATGACAACTCTGAAGCGGGTGAATGTTTGTGTACCACCTCAGGAAAGTTTGAATAAATTAATATTTATTTCTAGTATGAATGATTGACAGTTGATTGACAGCCAATGCCAAGTCTGACATACACTTCAACTAATGACATACAATGACAATACAAGTTCAATTTCAATTTGAAGTATTGTGGCCTCCTCACCTTTACTTGAAGGTACTCGGCGAGCCTTGCGCTCCACGAACTCGTCCGGGGATGAATCGCTGCTAAAAACGTCAGCTTCATCTCCCACAGGAGGAGGATTAGGGCAAACAAAATATGCGTCTAGTTTGGGAAGTTTTTGGGAAATTTTGAACCAAGTGGTGCCACAAAATAAAAAAACTTGAAGGGCCGCGGGGCCTGCGGCCGGGGCCCCATTGGGCCGGGGGAGTACCGCCCCCCCAGCCCCCCCTGAAGCCTCGCCCCTGGTCAGAGGGTCAGGATGTCAGCAGGTATCCAACAGACACTTCCACACAGACAGGTGGAAGCAAGCAGTGGGATGATCAGAGGGGGGGACTGCAGGTCAGCATGCAGCTCCTGAAGCTCTGGCCTGCAAACATGTACAGAAGAGAAAAGGAGGGGGCAGACCAGCACAACAAACTACAAGAACAATGGAGAACAATAATGGTGGTGATATACTTACTGTATAATTAATAAATGACACCCTAATAACTCAAACTGAATGTTGTTGTTGTTGTTGTTTTTATTGAATCATTTTTATAATGTACTCGTCGTAGTTTCTTTACTGCAGACTATATCACTGCTTCTTGAGTCATGTCACATGATATTGAGGTCTGAGCTGAACATGCTTCGATGAATTAATAACCAGGCTAAAATTAGCACCACTAAAGCCTCAAGAGCTATACACGGTGTGTGTGTGTGTGTGTGTGTGTGTGTGTGTGTGTGTGTGTGTGTGTGTGTGTGTGTGTGTGTGTGTGTGTGTGTGTGTGTGTGTGTGTGTGTGCGTGCGTGCGTGCGTGCGTGCGTGCGTGCGTGCGTGCGTGCGTGCGTGCGTGCGTGCGTGCGTGCGTGCGTGCGCGTGTGTGCGTGCGTGCGTGAAATATATGTCTTCTAATGCTTAAGACTTTCTTCATTTATTCATTTAAAAATAACGTAGACTCACTTAAAATTTAACTGTATCAGGTTTAAATTAACACACAGGAAAAAAATGATTGTATCTATAAATGTTAAACAGCAAACAGGGAATATTGTGGAGAGCTGACAACAAACCAGATCAATCCAAATGATTAATTTTTTCGTCATTTATTTACATCTCTCTCTCTCTTTCTTTCTCTCTCACTCTCTCTCTCTCTCTCTCTCTCTCTCTCTCTCTCTCTCTTTATATCTATCCATCTATCTATCTCTTTTGTAAGAAAAACAATCTTCTTTTATTTAAAATAATCTACTCATATGTGCAACTTTGTACCGCAAGAATCTCTGCCACCACTAGATGGTGTTACCATATCAACGGAGGGCAAAGTCCAGACTGATGTGACCAAACAGCTGTAATCACAATAGCACAATAAATACATCCGAACACTAATGAAATTTCTTGTAAACACACTCAGACACATTCTTCAGCAATGAAGTAGTTTATGTCCAGTGGACGTTTTTGTAGTTTTTGATTCATTAAATAAGTGTACAGGATCACAGTATGTCTGTCTTTGTGTGCACACAGAAGCAGTCAGAGGTGCAAGAACCTCTCGAGGTTCATTTATCACAGAGTCAGGAAACACTGAAGTGATCTGGATGTCAAAGACAGACGGCAAACCGCAGGAGTGGAAACTGAGAACGTGTCGGGCACATAGACGGCAAGAAAAGATGGATCAAGGTGGTGGAAAAACAGGAGAAACGTTTCAGTGGAGGAGCAAAATTCCAAGCAGCAGATGAAGCCAGTAAAGCTTCTTTCTTGAGGGTTAGTGGAAATATTGGAGGGGAAATTGAGTGAAAGTGACAGGACTGCAAAGTGTTCTCCAACAAACCGCCACATACCTGTCTGACCACGGCTCAGTGACGACTGAGTATTTGTGAGAGGACGTGCGCCTGCCGGATCGGCAGCTCCAGCATGTGTGATGTTCACAGAGGGACAGAACAGAGGGACACGTGCAGAATGCACCTCTCAGCTGAAGCAAATGACACAGATCTTATCAAAACACCGTTCTGCAAGAGTGATTGATTTGCATGGCATGAAAACATGGTGTGCAAACTTCCCTGCTTTATTGCCATCGGAGGAAGCAGATGAATGCCGGAGAGACCCAGGGGTCCCCGAGGAGAAGTGGTTGCAGTGTGAGTCTCACGGACGGGTGCTCATGAGTTAGTGGCGCGAGCACCAATCCATGTTGTCAACCTGTGTCTGTTGTGCTTGTATGCCAAAAAAACCACAACCTGATGCAACCGATCCTGTACACTGTTCTTAAAGTGTGGACTCAATAAAGTAGCTGCAGTCTTTCTGACAGAAGACTAAAGTCAGACTTTTGCATGCCAATTTCCATACAGATATATATTTCACACATGGCATGGATTTCCAGAGTAAGAAAGCTTTCCATCATGTGGGTTTTGTCTTTCACGACAAAAAACATGTCGCACACAATTTAAACGGTATCAAAAATGTGTTAAGTACGTAGGTGTGCCTTCCATATGACCGTGTGCAGGCCTAACTGCAGCACACGATACGATCTTACAACAACACAGTGTTTCCTCTGGAGAATTTTTTGTTGACCAAAGCGACCTCAAAGAAAAGAGAAATCACCTGACAGCTGAAAGCTTTGCATCTGTTGTACCGTGGGAAGAAGAGGACGGTGAAGCCTATGGAATTAACTGGTTTTCCGAACTAATTTGTTGTAAGTTATGATCTGATCTTCATTTACGTCACAGCCATAGACAAACACAAACTACTTAAGTTGATTACAGAAACTTTTATGACTTGTTTTTTCTTCACTGAGCGCTTCATTGAAAACATGCACATCGCTTGAGGATAAAGAAAGGGAACCACCGGAGTTAAAAAGTTTGGTCAAACCTTCTTAGAGAACAATGGCTTCATGCAAAAGGTTTTAGTTTTTGTAACACAAAACAACTGCTATGATGTCTCCCAGCCATGCTTTGGGCAGCACCACAGTGTTTAATGACATATGCTTGAATACAAACAATGAAAAAATCTCATTTTTAGTTTTACTGGATCTCAGTGCTGCATTTGATACAGTTGACCACAATATATTATTCAGCACTGCTACATATCAATTACTATACATACAAGTATGTTGACGGTTCATACATACGTAAACATACAATATAAAGTCATAAACATGCAGTCAACTAGTACATGTACATATAAGTTGTGGTAAAAAGAAAAAAAGATATTGTTCAGTTCTCAATAAGCATGCATGAATGTTATACATCCAAATATACAGATACATACACTACAGATATATATATATATATATATATATATATATATATATATATATATATATATATATATATATATATATATATATATATATATATATATAATCAATTTTATTTATAGAGCGCTTTTAAAAGACACAAAGATAAAACATAAAGATCAAGAAAATTTTAATTAAAGACTACAGGATAAAAAAAATAAGAGATAAAAGATAAGATAATGGATAAGAAACAAACCACGCATTAAAAACTGTTCTGAAGAGGTGAGTTTTGAGATGCTTATACTGCATATGTATACAGTATCGTAGCCTCCAGCTGGGGGGTGGGGGACCACAGCCAGGTTCAGCAGGACCTACAGTATGAGACCCCAGGACCCCAGGACCCCAACCCCGTCCCGGCCCCATCTCAACAGCACCACCGAGGGCTACTGACCTAGCTGCCCCCGCCCCATGCAGCCCAAATGTACGGTCTAGTCAAAGCTTGAAGTTGCATAACTTTATCCTGTCGCATGCATGAATAACACAAAAATACTCCACTGTTTAATTCAAACTTTAAGATTAAAACATTTGCCAGTGAATGTGGATCCTGTTTAGTTCCAAATGCTGGAGACATAAAAGCAAGTTCTTCCAGATTTCATCATGTTGGCTCCTTTTTAGTTGACGTCTGGTCCTCTTTAAAGACACAGTCAATAGAGATCCAGCCAGCATTTACATGTGGGCCCTACAGGGGTTAAAAGTGGGCAGCAAATATGGCTCTTAAGTGGGTTTGTCCACATGTTCCATGCAGGTCCTGGCTCTGTTTGCCCATATGGACTCTGAACGGGTCCCAGCCTGTTTTTAGGTGGCATTAACAGGTTAACTGGATCAACAGGGGCTCGTCATAACATTTTTCCATGCCGATTTAGCCCACTTGGATCCCATATGGGCCCCACAGTACTGAGACCATATGGGACCTCGACCTATCGTCTATTTCAAGCCCAATCCCACTCTGCAACCAAAATAGTCCACTTTCAACTCAGACAGGGAACATCTGCTGACTGTTCATTTGGTTTACTGTTTAACATTATTCAAGTTGTTATATGTCAAAAAGAATGCATCAGAAAATGGTTTGAGGGACATTTTATGAAGAATATTTTCTTTGTGTTTGAAAGCAATATTTGGTTGTCTGAGGTGACTACCAACCAAAAACTAGGATACAACCCAACACTATCTCTTTGCTTGGGGTTCTCAAAATATGTCATTCGGTGAGCTGCTCGGATTTGCAGGGTTCTGTGATATCACAGACCCAATCAGAGTGAAACTATCCAGCTTTCCCATGTGTGTCGCCACTCAACTTCACATTTTGCTGTGTTTGTCCTTCTGAGGTGGGTTTGATGTCGAGGCATCCAGGAAGCATGAGTCACAAAACTGAAGTGCTTTATGGCCCTGGCAGGATATCTAAAAGAAGACAAACACAGAAATCATCAGGTAGAATTGAATGTAACAGAATGCAGGGCTGAATGACGCATACATAGATGGAGGACGCGAGTAATGAAGGAAAGACGGGACACAACATACAGTAGACTAAACAACTAAACATACAACATAGACAACATAGACTAAACAACTAAACAACTTCAACACATACAAAACTGCCGCTCGCCTGCTCACTCACACCCGCTCCCGTGACCACATCACCCCAGTCCTCCAGAGACTCCACTGGCTCCCTGTTCCTCAACGCATCCATTTCAAAGTCCTCCTCCTCACCCACAAAGCCTTCCACAACCAGCCCCCTGCTACCTTACCGACCTGCTCCACCGCCACACTCCCTCCCGCAGTCTCCCATCCTCCGATGCCAACCTCCTGTCTCCACCACTCAGTCAGACCAAGCACCGGACCTGGAGCACCGGACCTGTGGCACCGGACCTGGGGCACCGGACCTGGAGCACCGGACCTGTGGCACCGGACCTGGGGCACCGGACCTGGAGCACCGGACCTGTGGCACCGGACCTGGGGCACCGGACCTGGAGCACCGGACCTGGGGCCTCAGACCTGACCTGGGGCGACAGAGCCTTCTCCATATCCACCCTCTGGAACTCTCTCCCCGCTCACAGCAAAGACTTACCCACTTTCAAATCCCATCTCAAACTCACCTCTTCAGAACAGCTTTTAATGTGTGATTTGTTTCTTATCCTTTATCTTATCTTTTATCTCTTATCTTTTTTATCCTATAGTTTTTAATTTTAATTTTCTTGATCTTGATGTTTTATCTTTATGTCTGTGAAGCGTCTTTGAGATCTTTTAAAAGCGCTCTATAAATATTATTATTATTATCATTATAGTTTTACCCAAATACGCAGAATTCTTGAAAAGTACAACACTCTCACACGCTGGTAGCTATGAATGTTGGATGCACATAACGCCAACTTTTAAAGAGGTCCACCTCTGAAAGTGGGGGATGAGTGGAGTGGAGATGCTGACCCCGCCCTCTAAATCCAGCTGATGTGAACAGAGCTGAAGAGACATGGTTGAGAAGATGCTGTTGTCCTTGAACCCTGTAGTTTTGTTTGTTTGTTTGTTAACCTCAACATGTAGCAGATAATAAACAAGACCTCAGAAAACCATTTTTCTTAAAATAATAAAGGTATAATACATCTCATTAATTTTACAATTGTACGTAACAGGTGTACGATAGTTTTATAAATGTCTTTAAAACCAAAGAGCTACTAGCAGACTTCAGGCAGAGCAAAACTAAATGTACATTTAATATCAAACACAACAGAGAAGTCAAAATCGTTTAAAACTATAAATACTTGGGAAACGTCTTTGATGGAGAGTTAAAGTTTAGTAAAAACACCAAAGTCGCTGTTAGGAAAGGACAGCAGAGGACTCGTCTACTGCGTCGGCTGAACCCGTTCAGTCGGTCAGAAGGTCTTACAAGTCTTTCATTGATCATTTATCAAAAGCCCTCTAACATTTTCTTTCATTTGTTGGTTTAGTGGTTAGTAGAGGACAGAACAGCGTGAAGGTCGTTGAAGTGAGCTCAGAGATCGTTTGTGTTCAGCAGAGAGACTTGGCATCGCTCTGGGAGGGTCAGCTGATCCGGACAGCTCAACGGATAACAAGTTTGAATCAGAAGCACATTTTATATCCTAATTTTACTCTAATTCCTCCAGGCTGACGTTATCCAATGTCTGCTACTAAAATGAACCGGTATTCCTTTTCATCCCATCTATTTTTAGGTGATTTTCATTAGAAATTCTTGAGCTTCTCTTTACTCATTAGTACTCTTAAATTTATGTTTTATTGGTGTCGGCTAACTTGACATTTATCCTACTTGTATACCTTTATTCTTAAGTCATCCTTACACAATTGTTTTCCCTTTATGCTAATTTGCACTCACATGACACGACTCTGGCATTTGCACTGGATGAGTGAACCGAGGCGGATGACCTCAGTATATCTGCTGATTTTGGTGTGATTTCAGGTTCATACCTGGCTGAGCTGCTGCAGAGAAATCCAGCTTCAAGAAGTCTGACTCCGACTCTACATACCTTTTCTTTAACATACTGTATGTTTATAAAACCCCTTCAACTATTGTAAAGCGTTACAGGTTTACACTGAGGGCCCGGGCTTTTGTAATCTAAAATGTAAACTATTTAGCCTACTCTGCCTGCTTTGCGTAACACGCATGACAAACATCAGCAGACAAGAAGTGACTTGTCTGACCCTGCAGCAAAAGTGCATTTCCACTCTCTGAGCCTAAAACACACTGTGGAGCTCTTGCTATGCAAGAATCTGGTCATTCTGGTGACTAGTTAAAGGGATATATATTCAGATTAGAGATAGAAAACATTTCTGTGCCTCTTCAGTTTATATTCAACCCCAAACTGCTGAGTGTGACACTGCAGCATGAAAGAAATGTGACTGTGTGGTTGCTTGAGGTGGAATCACGCCAGATCATGCTAATGCCTTCTTGGAAGCAGCTAATGACATCCCATCACTGAGGTTAGCGACCAGTGACAAGTAGAACACAGTGGGTGGACGAGAAACAGCACAATTAAGATAACTGAGGACAAAACAGCTGAAATAGGACGGCAATTAAAAATATTACTGCTATAAAGAACTACTGCTTCAGAGATAACTGAAAGGTTGCAGGTGATAAAAACTGGAAGAAATGCCAGTTGGATATTTATTGAGGTCAACATGGGGCTGTTCAGATATCTCCAACGTTCATTCAGAACACAACGGTTTATTAGCCTCTTTTTTTCCAGGCTGTGTTTTTTCCTCTCCTTAAGTTGTCTACTGTTACGTTTTCCGTTGACTGGCCGGACCTCTCCTCGGGGACCTCAGAGTGTATTTACGCAGGGTATTACTTTTATATCTACCTGCTCGTTGATACAAATATGTAGTTAATCTGTCAGTGAGGCTGAAGCTGAATACATGTACGCATGTGGTGACCAGAGAACACAAGAGCCTTGCACCAGCAGCTCTGGCCGGCTGTGGTGATGATGGGAGGAGGTGGGCAAACTTTTCTTGGCATACTTTAGGCCCATGAGCATCATTTGAAGATCAGAACCTAACTGACTGTTGCTGGTGACCATTTATATCTTTTAATGACCTTATCTTCTGATGGCCACTTCCAGCAGGATAACACGCTACGCCACAGTGGTCAGATCAACTCACAGCGTTCGAGATGACCTGCTCAAGCTCAAACTACGCATTAGGACAGGGAAGAAGGGAAATTAAGTGGCTTCAAGCGTGACACGGGCGATGGCGCCAGACACACTGGTCCGATCATTTCAGAAACTGCTGGCATTGTCTCGCGAAACCATTGACCTTGTTAACAGAGACTGGTCCAACAAAGAATGTGTCCAGAGAGCAGCAGTTCCCTGGAAGAAAGTGTGCCGCTGACACTGGAGGTCAGAGGTGACCGGACAAACTGGCTGGAGAAGTTTCTGAACACACAGCAACACACCGGGTCTAAGTCATGAGATCTTTATACATTTGTGAACAGATTCGCACATCGATCACCTCTTTAGCAAACTACCTGAAACTTGGACTTGATGCCAGAACCTCTGTATCTTCATGGATGCCAACCAATCGCAGATTGGAATTGAGGGCATGACAGGAGGGGAAAAGGAGCATCGTCAACCTGTATGTCTACCTGTGACCGCGTTAATAAGACACAGAGGAAGAAAGATTGATCACACACTGCCATATAGAAGTGGCATTGTCCAACTGAGAATCCGGGAAGTGAAACAAAAATGGTCCGAGACAAAGTTTCATAACAAAACTCTGCAGAGTAGCGCACAATCCTGTCGTCTCTATAACCAGAGAGACAGGACGGAGACAACCACATACCACCACAGGAGCCAACAGTGAACTCTGAATCTAAGCTTGTTATACTGTGTCTTATATCGCTTTGCACCGTGGAAGCCCGTGGATTCATTTCCGAGAGTTTGTTGGCCCACAAACCAATACATGCATCCACAGACGAGGTTAACTGTCAGAAACAGACTCATTCTTTTTTATTTCTTTGGTACATTGGAGGCTGTAGTTATGGTAATTCCCCGTCACCTGCTGCTCCTGAACCCAGATGGTTCAGATACATTTCTGATTTATCCTCATGTTTAAAACTGATGTTTTAACAGTCTCTGCATATTGTGGAAATAACAGACATTACAACGCATTAAGTCGTGACGTCTGAAACTGATAAGCAATATTTATGTCTACGTGTGGTCGGAGGAACTGGCCTTCAGGGGAGCTCTGAGGTACTAGTATTTTCATGAATGCAGAAATGAGTAGACATACTTTCAGTAAATCAAAATCTGACACATACCATCAGTTTCCCCTTCAAGAGCTATGTGAGCTATGTCATTAACTTTTTTTAAAAACTTTTTTTTAAAAGACAAGCCATCTGTGTGAGTTAAATAGCAGAAATCCTTCCCTGGGTGGGGGTGTGGTGTTGACGCACATTGATAAATACCTCCTAAATCTCTGTTTGTTGTCGCTCTTGAACCCGTCTGATTGTCTTGTGTCAGACTTTCCCTTCCATTCCCTTCATTTGCCTCTGAAACAAATATGCGCGTTTACTGTCACCACGTTAATGAAAGACTTGTGTGGATTTGACAGAAGTCCACACAGCTGAGAAACTCAAGTGTTTGTGGAATGAGTCACTGGAGATGCAGATGTGTGTTTGACTACATGTGTTCGTCTGCTGTGGGGGGAGGGGCCAGGGTTGCCAGCCTTCAATGATATATGTTTTTGTTTTTACTCTTACATCACTTTGGCCTTCGTAGAGATATGTAAAACATCCCATCATGAACATGTGATCCAAGCATTTTTGGTAGCAGGGAAAGAGAATTGAACGCAAACACAGGAGAGGCAAGGTCACATTGAAACCAGCCGAGCAGAGCATTGGGGAGTGGTCCCAGGCTGAGGGGGCCTCCCCTACGTACTCATTAACAGCCCGAGGGCCAAAACATGTCTGTATGTAAACACGAGCTGAGAGGTGAGCAGCACCTGTCTGCTCCCAGCTGACTACCGCACCAGAGCATGTGGAGTTTGTTATTGAAACTGGGAAAAGAAGCATGCTCTCAGAGTAAATGGTTCAAATAAAAGGAACTAAAATGACATGTCACCGGTCGGCTGCAGTGAAAAACACACTTAAGCTTCCGTGAGGATAACGGTAACTAAAGCGCAGTTCCTACAAGTGGGCCGGCCTCCACTCCCTGGCTCCCTGGCCCGTCCTCCAGGATCTGGGTCCAACCGCTTCCTTTTTTGTTGACTTTTCCACCTGAAGAAGTTAAACCTTTGATGTTGAGCCTGAACATCAATATTGTCACATTGATATTGTGCAGAAGAGAAAAGTCACATATGTTTTTGTGTTGCATCAGATGTTAATGGGTTCATTTTAGCAGAAGAAATAAAATAGGTATTATCTGATTTCAGTATGTTGATTCGGAGAATGTTTAGTTTGGTTTTAAGTCTCAACGTTTTCATTTGTTAAGTTATCTGAATGTGTCACTTTGGCCTTTGGAAAGGTCATATTTTATTTATTTTCAAGATAAGAGCAGGCTGTGAACCCAGACCCTGATCAGTTTCCAAAGGTTTTCAGTACAGATCCAGTTGTAACTTTTCATATAAATAGTCATATAAATAAATCGTCTTATTGAGTAATCCTGCAGTCAAGGAGACAAACACACAATTTCGGTAGGAGAAGTAAAATTAACATTAATAATAACAGGAATCATTTTTATTTTGACTTGATAAACACCTGATTGATCATAAATGTCATCCTCTAAAGACCATGAGTATCTAATAAATGTCAAGTTGGCTTCAGTCCTCTGACTGTTACCGCCACATTTAACCTCCAGCCCTCCAGAAGCTGACCTATTCCTGACCTGGAGTGTGTTTGAGGAGCTGAAATAGCGGCGTGTTTGCAGACACCCCTATTACTGCAGCTCTCTTACTGCAGGGATTTGCAGCATGGACACATGAACATGACTCGTCTGGCGTGTCTGCATCTGGCTTTGTGTAAGTGCACCCATGAGCATGTTTGCATGTCTGTGCCTGACTGTCTAAAGGCTGCAAAATAGATTACACATTACTAAGAACCTGAAGTTACATCATTGTATAGCCCTTGTATAGTATCCACAAAAATATAATAATCTCGCTGTAATAGTTTTGACTTCATGTGTTTTAGCACAGAGAAAACTTTTGGCTGCAAATGTGATTTAAAAACCTGAAGAATAACACGCTGAACTTGTGTTTGTTCCACTAACCGAGATGTCATGAAGCGTTACTCACCAATCCTGACTGCGCACCAGTGGGTGTGTTCTTGTTGACAGTCCACACAGCTGAGCCGGTCTGAGTTTCAACATGTTGTCCCTGCCTACCTAGACGTGGTCTCAGGGGTCACCCACCCTGCTAGACACACGGATTAGAGCTTTGGCAGACTCTCCTCAACATCCCATTTCAAACAGAAAGAGAAAAAAACTCTCTGAGAAGCCTTATAACTGCAAGTTCTTCAGCTGAACACATGGTAGAGGACACGATGAATGCTCACTTAACAGAAGTAAAGCATCACACTGGAATACAGTCACGTTCAAAAGTTAGTACCTCCTCTTTAATCATCGATCGTAGTGGGCCTCGGTATTAGAGAGATATCACCTCAAACGAACAATAACTGAACTTTTTCTCTATGCCGTTCGTTTGAACAAAAATGATGCCAAAAAAATACCGTTCCCCAGGTGGTTTTGATTTCTATTTTTTTTGGCTTCATTTTTGTTATAACAAAGGCCACAGTGAAAAAATGACGTCTCCATGCCAAATACTTCCAGTAGTAGTAATACTAACTAGGATTTAAGAGGATAAGGTTGCACCCTCACAATGATAAACTGATCACCAGCTGGCATGCAGACCTAAGAAAAGCAGATGTTTTGGCCGTTCCCTGGTCTGGAGTGTTCAGGGGAAGGTTAACACAATGCCAAAAGGGAACACATAAGCAATTGTCTTAGATAAGCAGTTGCTGCATCATGTCAATCTGGAAAGAGTTATGAAAACATTCTCAAGCACTTTTGAGTTATTATTCTTTTCAGGAGTTGGTGCCTCCATGTTACATTTCAGACCCTACAGGACAACTGATCATTTTAGAATAACTAATGTTTGGAAGAGTGGCCAAGTTAACAACGTCTTCCATCATTCTGGTAGTATTCTCGTGACAAACATGAGGACATGTGTCTGACAGTACAGCATCAGCTTTTATAAAAACTGGGTCATGGGATGCAGCAAATAATCCCAAACACAGCAGAAACACTACACCGGAAGGATGAAACATATAATTCCGGGTTGGAATGACCAGATAAATCCACACCAGGACTAACTGCTGATTAAGGAGGTGTTGAATCATGGGCGTACAGGTTCATTGATTTTTGCCCACGTCTTCTTGTCTTTTTGTTAAGAAGGCGTATGGGGTTTGTCTGATTCTAAGAGACACTTTGTTATGTTTTCGCACACAAAAGAACATGTTGGTTTAAAAGGGAAAACGCATATACTGATTACATTTTATAGATTGTGTTTATTGTAATAACAGTTGCAAAAATGTTTCACTAGACTGCTCATAAAGTAGCAACGCGATCATTTACAGAAGATGCGGTTATGTGTTTAATGAGCCTCGGCAGTGTTGCTGTAAACTTAAAAACTCTGCAGATCGTTTCTTTGCAGAACAAAGCTTATCATGAAAGGGGAAACTCCTCCGGCTGCTGGTTCACGTGTTCGTGGCCGAGTAAAGGGCAAGGATTTGTAAATGTGTCTCTAGCGTGACTGTTCCCAGGCGTGTAAACTTGTGACTGTCGCCATATGAGCCTGAAAGAAACGTGTTTACAACTTACAGTCAGAGCTGCTGTTGAACTAAAGCTGTGTGGCAGGATTGTAGCTTCTATAAAACGCAGATGGTTCTGGATGGGAAAGATATTTTTAGAAATAATGTAAAATCAACTCTTAAACCCTGTCATTAATCTAATAGGTCAGTAGTTCTACTTGATCAATAAGGGTGTGTACAACACTTCAGATAGGTGTGTATTTAATTATTTCTTATTACAAATAAATCATGCCATTAAGTGATAAGTGTGATGGAATGCAGCAATAAACTTATAAAGAAAAGAAACTTTGAACTCCGGTGAAATTCCAGGACTTCAGCCTCCGCCTGTCATACCTGAGAAATGCTAATCTTTATTTCTGAAACAGCTGATCTATCGAAGGCACAAGTAAACCATAAAGTTAGACGGTGCACTGCCTTGCTCATCCACCCAGCTTCTCCTCCCTGGCTGTTGCTGTCTGTGCAGCTCAGGCAAGCCTGCAGGAGATGACCCAACGGCAACATGTCGACGTGTTTCAGCATTCAGCTGTAAGAGTACCCGTAACTAACTGGCTTAATGAGGAATAAATACAGTCCTCCTGAGCAGCGCATTAGCCACATGCAAAATGTCAAAGAAAACCCATTTGTGAAAAGCCATGACAGTTGTAAGTACATCACCCTGGTGTCTGATGGTGTGTGGTTCCATAAGCTCAGTGAAACCTGCAGGGTTTGAGATGTAGCTCGTGGGTGGTTTTGTATTTTTCTGACCACTTCATGGTCTGGTATTGGGGTAAATTCACTGGGATGTCTATTCCTGTGAAGATTGGTCACTTCTGTGAATGCTTTCCCCTTGTGAATGATCTTTTCCACTGCAGAATGCTGAACACTGTCTAAGACCATTGTTTATGTCTTTCCCTCTTGGCATTGTGTTGATACACACTTGAATGCTTCAGACCAACAAACCTGTGTTTTTATGGAGGTCTACAAACCTGCTGATGATCAAGATAACCTCTTCAATGCTTTGGAAGGAGTGAAGGGGTACTTAGTATTGCCTACATCATTTTTTTCCCCTTTTTGATTTCATTTTGATTTGATTTCATTCTTTCACCTGAAATGAGCTGGGATAGGCTCCAGCAAACCCCCGTGACCCCGCAAGGGATAAAGCGGGTATAGATAATGGATGGATGGATGGATTTCATTTTGGTTAAAATATTGATGGCACTGTAGGTTTATTTTTATTCCACTATTCAACAACAACAAATTCAATGTGCTTTACATAGACATTAAAACATCACAAATAAATAAAAAGCAGAATAGTTAATAAAAGCAATAAAATAAAACAAGAAACAGAAACAACATTTTTCTACAAAAACAAATCAATATTTTGGCATTTATCCGGACTCAAATCAGATGGGACTCCAACCCAAACAGACTTTACAGGACTCGGACCTGAGAAAGGTACGAGCCGTTGTTTATGTGAGATTTTATTTGCCTAACACTTCTACCCACGACTATTGTAGCGGTTCATTTCCCTTCAAGGATAAATAAAGTATTATTGACTGCGTTTACATGCAGTCAATAACCCTTTTAAAACCTGAATATTAGCAATAACCCGGTTTTGCACGGCCATGTAAACACCAATAACCCCTTTGAATAACCCGAATTTGCACATATTCCGGTTTTTCAAAAACCTGTATATGACCCCTGGGTTACTGCTTTTAAAACCCGAATATTCGGTCATGTAAACGCCAAACGGAATATCCCGATCAAACGGAACATTAATTTGTCTTCTGCACATGCTCTGTTCGCAAGGAATCTTGGTCTTTTGAGTCCACGACGTAGTTCTAAACACGGCGAAACGCAAGACCACGCCACATTTTTGGAGTGAGGAGGAGACTAATCATTTTATAAATGTAATGAAGGATATGAACATTTTAGTATTTGTAGACGATAGAAAGTACCGGGATAGCGAAATTTACAAGAAGGTGAGCGAAAAGTTGCGCGAAGCAGCATTTTTTTTCAAGTTGGATACAGGAAGAAGAAGCGGAAATGACGGTAATTGCGTCATGTTCTCCGTGCGTCGCTGGTTTGATCGAGATATCCCAAATGATACATTGCATTGCTCCCCACTACCAACCCCAGGAGGGCCCTACACTGAGCTCAGGGCTCCTTCTTAACCTGAGGAGTGACCAGGCCGCTTCTTTCAAATCTGTTGTAACTCACTTAAAATCCAGTTGAAATCTAAATGATGCCAATTCATTCTTTTTTAAAGACCCAACTAAAGAACCCATCCAAGCCCGTCCTGAATACAGTATTTATTGAAATAAAAAGTATAAACGTTTCTGACTCCTGAGCACAAACTGGGAGCTGGATCCACAAGAGAGGAGCCCAAAAACTGAAAGTTCTGCCTGGAAGGAGATTTCCTCAGAAACAGGCGATACAAATGCAGCAGATAACAGGATGTTGATTCACAGGTAACTCATCCAACCAGAGTATACAACAGGATCTGTACGCAGGAGGTCAGATTAACAGTGGAAACACTGCAGTCGGGGAGGGGTTTCACACTGATGAGTAACTGCATATCAAAAAGAGTCACAAACAAGAGAGGGGCAAAAACAATGCTGAGTGAGTGCGAGCATGGCTAAGATGGGTCGACACAGGAGAACCCAGGCAGGTAATCAGGGGGGGTCCAGCGAGTGGAAAAGCAGAGCAGAGTGATGACAACTAGAAAATAAGGAAGGATGTGGATGAAATTAAAGAATGATAAGAAAGCATGACCAGGCAGCGGTCCAGGATATTACACAGCCTCTTACTATGCTCCTGGGAACTCCGAGGATCAAAGGCAGATCTGCAGTCTGAGCGGGAACTGATCTGTTGGGAAGCTGTGGAGCTAAAACCCCAAAGAAGAGCAGGGATTCCTACATTTACTTTCCTTGAAATTGCTGTATTTCCTTGAAACTTTCATTTTATTTAAAATACATCCACTTTTACATTTTGCAAAACATGCCAGAAAATGTTGGTACAAGGATATTTTAGTTCTTGTTGGGAGGTCCAAGTAAGAGAAATGATGTGGTTTCAAACAGATGGCGTCACCAGATGATTATAATCATGATTAGGCACAAAGAAGAATGAATGAAAAGCTGAGTCTTTGAGAAGTAACATCTTATTTTAGTTTTCCATATTGTCTCAGCTTTTTGCTGATTTTATGTGTTCTTGGTCATTTATAGCTTTTAAATCAAATCAAATCAAACTTTATTTATATAGCACTTTTCATACAAATAATGAAACACAAAGTGCTTAACAGAAAAAAAACAAGAAAAGCAAATAAACATAAAACTTGTTAATGCTACCCCCCCTCCCCGCAGACAAAAGCACACTACAATTCACCTAAATTACACACACAGACACGCACGCAGACACATGGTGTAGACATGGCTAGGCACAGAGGATCCAGGTGATGAAACGGTAACAGGGAGCTGTCCACGCCAGGAGGTCTCATAGCCCGCAGCTACAAGGGGGGGGGGGGCCACAGAGACCATCCCGGCCCGGACGGAAAGAGGAGTCCACACCACAGCGGTGAAGCCGTGGTGCAGAGCTCCACAACCATCCAGGCCAGAACCACCCCCAGGACGACCCCCTGCAGGCCAGAGTCACTCCCAGCATGGAGGCTCCCCATGAGGAAACACTGGAGATAAAAGCTACAAGAAAGCAGGATAAAATACACTAAAGGAGTTTATAAAAAACATAAAAACATAAAACATACAAACATAAAATCCTAAAAGTATGTCTAGAAAGTAAGACATTAAAAACTAAAATAATAAGACAGTAAAATGTATAAAATAGACCATAAATAACAACTAAAATATTTAGATAAAACATTGAGATTAAACAAAAAATAAAATACGATAAGAAAGGATAAACTAAATATAAAACAGAGCAGTAAGATTCAATAAAAATAAGGGTGAGCATAAGAAATGTAAAAGAGTTAAATGAGTCAGTTAAAAGCCTGATTAAAGAGATGGGTCTTGAGCCTCTTTTTAAAAACATCAACAGTCTCTGCGTCCCTGAGGTTCTCCGGGAGGCTGTTCCACAATCGGGGACCATAAAAACTGAATGCCGCCTCCCCGTGTGTCCTGGTTCTAACTTTTGGTATGGTTAAAAGGCCAGCACCGGAGGACCTCAGGGTCCGCGAGGGTTGATAGGGTAAAAGTAGTGCAGACAAATAAGAAGGCCCAAGACCATTAAGACACTTAAGAACTAGTAAAAGAACCTTAAAATCGATCCTGAAGCGCACGGGGAGCCAATGCAGCGAAAAACAGGTGTAATGTGCTCTCGCCCTCTGGTCCTCGTCAGCACGCGTGCGGCTGAATTCTGTAATAATTGTAGGTTGTACATGTTCTTTTTAGGAAGACCAGAGAGCAGGGCATTACAATAATCTAAACGACATGAGATAAAAGCATGCATTAGCACCTCCGTGCTGGCCTGAGAGAGAAACGGGCGGACTCTGGCTATGTTCTTAAGATGGTAAAAACCGATCTTTGTTATGTTTTTAATATGTGGAATAAAAGTGAGCTCAGAGTCAAAAATCACGCCCAGATTTTTAACTGATTTTGAGGGTTTTAAATCCTGTAACTTTGGTAAAAGTTTCTCTCTCTGGCCTTCGGGACCGATGAGTAAAATCTCTGTTTTGCCCTGGTTGAGCTGTAGGAAGTTTGCTGCCATCCATGACTTGATGTCTAAAATACAGTTAAAAAGGGCATCAATTGGCCCAGTGTCATCAGGAGACACGGCGACGTACAGGTGCGTATCGTCAGCGTAACTATGGAAGCTGATGCCGTGTCTCCTGATGACATCCCTAAGGGGCAGCATGTACAGATTAAAAAGAGTTGGTCCTAAAATTGACCCTTGGGGAACCCCACACTTTATCTTATAGTTTCCTGAGGAACATGTATCCATACTTACGAAGAAACTACGATCAGTGAGGTAGGACGTGAACCATTTAAGAACAGTACCAGAGAGGCCGACCAGGTGCTTCAGTCTGTTTAATAAAATGTGATGGTCTACTGTATCGAAGGCGGCGGTTAGATCCAGCAGAACCAAGACTGTGAGTTTTTGGTTATCTAAATTGCACCTGATGTCATTTAAAATCTTTAAAAGTGCTGTCTCTGTACTGTGGTTCATCCTAAAACCGGACTGATGAGCCTCTAAAATGTGTGTTGAGTTTAAAAATTCATTCACTTGATTAAAAACAAGTTTTTCTAAAATTTTACTTAAAAACGGTAAGTTGGATACAGGCCGGTAGTTATTTAAAACATTGGGGTCCAACCCACTCTTCTTCAGAAGGGGCTTCACCACCGCCGTTTTAAAGGCGGCGGGGAAGGCACCCGTCTGAAGAGAACAGTTGACCAAATACAAAAGCTGTTCCTCAAAGAACCCATAGAGTGTTTTAAAAAACGGTGTGGGAATGGGGTCTAAAAGGCAGGTTGTGGGCTTTACCTTGGAGAAAACTCTACAAAGTGTCCCCGCATCAACCAAGGCAAAACTCTCCAGTGTTTCCTCAGGTAAAAGCATTGATCCAGGTGTGTTAAGAGTTAAAATCTGTTGAGATAAAAGACTGGATCTAATGTCATCAATTTTACCCCTGAAGTGGTCTGCAAAATCCTCACAGAGGGCACCTGTTGCTGTCTTATGGGATCTGTTCAGGTTTCCATTTGTTAGAAGATCTATTGTGGAAAAAAGGAATTTGGAATTGTTTTTGTTATTTAGAATTAGGTTTTTGAAATGGGCGGTTCTTGCTTTTTTAATACTGTTATTGTAGTACTTAAGGTGTTGGCAAAAAATGTCATAATGAACTGTTAATTTTGATTTCCTCCATCTTCTTTCGGCACTCCTGCAGTTTCTTTTTAGTTTCTTTATTTCCTCAGTTCTCCATGGGGGTGTAGGTTTTATGCTAATTCTTTTAGTTAAAATCGGAGCCACTGAGTCCAGCGTTGTTTTGAGTATTTTGTTAAAATTGTCAACGATAAAATCACAGGGAGCTGGTAAAATTTATGCAGGAGTGTTCTGTAAAATCTGGATAAAATTTGCAGCCACTTCAGGAGTTAGGTTACGTTTCCTCACCGTTCTCACCGGGGCCTCCCGCTGGTTAAAACTGGTGATGTTAAAAAACACGCAAAAATGGTCAGACACAGCCAGGTCCACAACAGAGCACGCACCCAGGGACAGGCCGTAGGTTATGACCAGGTCCAGGGTGCGCCCTCTGCTGTGGGTCGGCTGTGTGACATGTTGCTTAAAATCTAGACAGTTTAAAAGGTTTAAAAATTCTCTGGATACTGGGTCTGAGATGTTGTCTAAGTGCAGATTAAAATCACCAGTTATTAAGAACAAAATAGAACCGTAATGTGCACATCTTTTGTGATACAGTTTGTGTCTTGTCATTGGCCAGCAGTGAATAGGTTTTGCTGGGCCTCACCACTCCTCTCGCGTAATCGCAAACTAATTTACGCTGTTGTCGGTTTCAGAAGCGACCGGAGGAAACATGCCGACAAACAAACCCCTTGTAAAATGGGATGATCAGCATTCATCGCTCAAAATGACACGCTTTAATCAAAAACTAAATCAGAAATGAGTCTGTGTAGCTTGATGAGTAAACTTGGGATGGTCTCTCCACATACAGCACGCTGCTGCTACTGTAGTAACAGGTGTAGACATGGCTAGGCACAGAGGATCTTGCTTTGTTACTCTACATTATGTACAGGAGCAGCTTGGCTGGAACGGGTCAGAACTACGTTCCAGTAAAAGACTATTTGACTGAAAACCATTCTGGTAAAAAGAGTGAGCCGCTGTTTATGCAAGAGTCACATTCAAAACCAGCCACAGCTCTTTCAACAACACACACCTGCTAACAGGCTCGTGGTACTTGTTTTGTTTTACTTTTTAAAAAGCCTCTAGGATTGGGGGCTTTGCATGTACTGATTTGTCATGTAGGTGGTAAAGAGGTCACTACAGTAAAATGATCACGGAGGAGATGATGGAGACAATCTCCACCTGAAATCATTATCTGGCAGGAATTTAGCCAGAAATAAGGGATAAAATGGTGTGTTTTGGTCAGTTTATAAGAGGGGCATATTGGTTGAAAAAAATCTCTATGGTTAAGAGTTTAGACCACAAATTTGTCCTGTGTCCTGTGGCTCCCAGCTCCTTCAGCCGATGCAGAGCTGCCAGCAGACGTTCCCAGTGGAATATTGACCGTTGTTGTGCAATAAAGGGAGTGCTGGTTCAGTTATTAGAGAGTTATTAATAATTGTCTTATGATAATTATTAATAATTAATAATGAAAACGACTTATCAAAATGACTTTGTCAGGATTTTGACATTTCCCCCAGTTTCAGTGGTGGTCCTGGACGCCTCAGCCTCTGTTCCTGTTTCGGCGGTGGTCAGCCAGCACCGATGACCCGGTGTCCCCCGAAGCCAGCTCCTCGGGTTCGGTGTGACCCGCCTGCTACGTCCCGAGGGCGACCCCCCGAACTGTCTCGCCGGTCGGACAGCCACTGACTGTGTCCCCCCCATAGAAACTCCCCCTTGTACATGGTACATCATTCCACTACTGAATATGCAACATAATCACACATTTGTGTAGGATGATGTGGACCGACTGGCTAGCATGAATCCAGTGAGGATTATTCAAAGACTATTGGCACCTGTCCACACAACTTAATGTGACTTTAGTTCATGGTAGAATGACTGAAATAAATGAATCAATTAAAAGCAAATCAATCTGGGCGGGGAAGGTTATGAAAATGTGCACATATTCTTTTAATGCCAAATACGCTCTTCTGATGATCCGGCAAATAGTGTCTCTGCTAAGATTGTTGGCCCCCCGCTTGCATGTTACATGAGGGCGTGGTTCCGCTCCCTGTGTGGTGCAGAATTTTGGGACCCGGTAGTGTGCACAGATAGCGGATGGCATCCCCAGTAAAACGGTAGGGCTCATGAAGGTTGTCAGGAAGAGCCAACGGCTCTGACCTGTCCTGAAACACATCATCATTCAAAAATGCGACTTTTTTTAAAAAGAAAACGGAATCAGGACCAAACACATCAGTTTCCGTTACCGCTAACTGAAGAGATGAGGCAGCAGGCTTAACTAAGCCTGGCTGTTAGCTTGTTCTGGAGCGGGCTAGCTGCACGGGATGTATCGCCATGGTAACTTATGTGCTACTGCTTTTATGAAACTGAATCCAGGCTTAATTCAGCCAGGACATCTGGAAAATCCCAGACTAATCCGCTATCCTGGTTTTTGTGAAACAGCCCTCAGGTGTGTTGAGGCAAGGAAACATCTAAAATATGCAGGACTGCAGCTCTGGATGACCAGGGTTGCCTACTGTACCTCTGCTGTAGGGCTCGTCCAACTGCAACAGGTTAGGGGCCTTTTAAGCTCAACGTTTGGCACGGACACAGTTGGGCTCTCTCTCCACATCTGCATCATTTCATTGCTGTTTTTTTGTATATGGACAAATTCAGCAATACCACCACAAGTCCTGGGGGCAGTAGTGAGTCAGTCAAATTAAACATGACAATATGAAAAAAAAATACATAAATAAAAGTATTTATATTTCATTTAGATGTAAAAACTTATGAAAATGGAGGATAACTAGCCATTAGATCTCAGTGACCTAAAATGAAATGTAAATGTTTGAATAGATTTGACCAGTGTGAATATACAGTAATATTGATTAGCATAAGGTAAGTCAGCCGTTCTAAAACAACGAACTGACTAACAGGTTGGACGTTTCCCAGTCAGCATCCCAGAACTGCTCATTTCGGCCATGTACAACATGACGCGCTTCAGGAACCTCACACTGGGTTTGTCCAGTTTTTGTAAAGTTCATGGATAAGCTCCAGCATCGATTTCTCCACCAAGTCTAAATATGCCAATGAGTCTTTAGTTAAACTACAGTTCTTGTCAATAGCTGTTACACCTGGGTGATGGCCAGGATATGAAGGAAAGAATAGGAAAAGGGTTACCAAACACTTTTATAAGGCAATTTAACTAAAAACAAGAACACTTTATTGCTCCTGCATTATAATTAAACTGCAATCGAATAGTTTCCAAAGGTCAGGTGCAAGAATCCAGAAACATGACTTACTGGAATCCAGTTTAATGTTCACTTTCATTTCTCATCAAGTCCATCTTCAAAGCAGACCAGACAGAAAAACTGAATGCAAGAAGAAGAAGAACAGATGAGGAAGAACAGACCAGCCTGCATGGACAAAGAAAACCAGTATATGTAAACTGAAGGAAGTAATTAACCGAGCCAAAGGCAACAATGATGAACAAAAGAGTAGGTGTAAACAAGGCAGATTGACATGTCACAAGGAATAACTTGACAGAGTTAATCCCTAACAAAACAAGTAGCCTACTGCAGAATAAAACAGAAAGCAAATCTATTCTGAGCACAGGAAAACCTGATTTCCAAATGAATCAGAAATGAAAAACAACCACCACCCAACCACAGGAACACCATGCTGTCCAACTCCCAAACAAATCTGATTTCATTAAAAAGTCTCATATCCATCCACGGTCATAACCACAAGAGTCACGCGCTCATGTGGACATCAGCCCTCTGAAACAGCAGCACAAATGGGAATCTGATGGCTTTTGTGGTAAAGCTTTGACTATACACTAACTGCTTACCAAGCACAAAAGATAGCGCTGCCAGTTGCAATGTGCACATTTGCAGAATCAAACATCCTGGATCAGTCACATCTGATGTCATCCAGTACCCCAAAACTCAATCACATAGGTTGGCAGTTTGAACATTAACATGGAGCACTTCAGGAGCGATACTTTACAACAACAGCCTTTTAGAAAAGAGATTAATTTGATTACAATTGTTAAAAGATTTTGATAACTTGCTTACCAAGATGTTGCTGACGGCAGAAACAGATTGGTACCTTAATTATGCTGTAACCGACCGGTGCCTGTTGATGCGCACTGGAGGAAAAGATCAGATATAATTACCATACGTCAACCACCTGATGTCTTTAAGTTTTGAGAGAGATGTGATGTAGGTAAGATCTCAAAAAATAGATAACACTGTAGCTGCTTTAAATTCTTAGAATAAAGCTTTTTTTAAGTGGGTTGGATGACATACAGGAGATCGTAGACCTGCAGTCTGCACAGGTAGCAGATCCCAAAAACACTTCCTCGTCTGAAAGCCCTTCTCAATAAACGTGCTTCATCATCGGCGTTATTCAAAAATGGGACTTTTTAAAAAAAAAAGTCTAAACACACAGATAAGAAAACAGAATCACACACAAAACACATCAGTTTCTGATCGGCGGTACCGCTGACTGAACAGATAAGGATCCAGGCTTAACTAAGCCTGGCTGTTAGCCTGGTCTGAACCTGGCTAGCTGCCCAGGATATGCAGCTAGGATATGCCATGGTTACTTATGTGCTACTGATTTTGTAAAACTGAATCAAGGCTTAAATCAACCAAGATATCTGGAAAATCCCAGTTTAATCTGCTATCCTGGTTTTGTGAAACAGCCCTCTGACCTACAACTCTGATACAGAAGTGTATTCCTCTCCATTAATTGAAATTATTGAAGGGGGGGGGGGGCAAAAAAAAGAAAACAACAAAAAACTTCTCGGAAACTTAAAATCCATCACAAGTTAGGGAATGCTGGATCCAAATGCAGGGGAACGGAAAACAGAGTTTGTTGAACAATGGTTTTTAATGAACTAAAAACGCTGCGATACGCAGGAAAGACAAAGGAACCAGAAACTGGACAAAAGACCCGAAACCAGAGCAGGACATAGTATGGACAAGCAGCAAGCAAGGGAAAGACAAGACAAATTGTATACAGACACACTCACAGGGGTCATTGAGACACAGGTGGAAATGTTCAGGCAGGTTTGGGCAAGGGAAGTAAAACAGCTCAACACAAACTAAAGGCAGACTTTCAAAATAAAACACCAATGAATCGTCAATAAAGAACTTAAATGAGGGCAACCCCTGTAAAGAAAAAAAAAGTATTTCTATATTACAACGGATTTCTGAATATCAAGTATCTTTAGTTCAGGTTTTAAATTTAACATCCGTCCAAGAACATACTCCATTTTTCTTCCGCTGTCTGACCTTCATGTCTGGAAACAGATGAGGACGGACACTTGAGGAAACGCATACTAACCTGAAGCAAATTAACGGGCTGATTGTGCAGATTTCCTTTGCAGGAAGAAGCACGGAAAAGCCCGCAGCTCAAACATGAAACAATGGAACAAGGAAGCGGTTTGTCAACCATTTCACATGCACAAATCCACACTTGCTTAGAGTATATCCCTTTAAAAGTGGCTGGCACACAGTATTACACAACAAACAGGAAGAGCATGCTATAAAAAGCCATTTCCATGATTGAGAGAAAAAATATTAGGAATTTAAATATTTTGCATCCTAACTTAAACCAATTTCTTTACTTAAACTGTCATGACAATGAAAAGTAGCTTTATTGCAAACTGAGATCAGAGCTCAGAAGTCAGTTCAGCGAAACAACAAGCAGGGTTAAAGTCACAAACAAGGTACTTTTTTGTATCTAAGTGCCTTCCTGATAAAGCTGACACACCCTTTACCTGGGATTTTACTGCTGGTTCACGCTTCCTTTTTTGGAGAATTTCCAAGTTTATCTTGTGCAAGAAAGACTTCTCAGCCCAGAAAGAAACTGAGAATGATTCTGGATTTAATGTGACGCACTACAACATGACTGTGAGGAGAAGTTGATCACTAAACTGGCCAGCACTGCTGGTCACTAGATGAAACACTTTTTAATGCTCCACCATGGGTATCAGATGGGGCTGCTTTTTCTGTTGCTTTATTTGGATTGCCAGGAATTGCGGAAGTCCCCCTTTTGTCCCAAAGGGGCACCGCCATGACGGCCCACATCAGCTCTGGAGCGTGCCTCTGGTACATCTGCTGATGTTTGACCTGCATTTACTGCACTATTTAGACAAGATTCATCGTATTAATTCATGGAACAATCAGTAAAATCCCACAGCTTTTAACTCCTGAGGACAGTAAACTTGCATCCCAAATGTAAAACTCAACGTTCTCTCTGAGAACCCATTTGTACAACAGACTGAATTATGAAGATTTTTTGTTTCTGTCAACCTCAGTTCAAACTTGGCAACATTAGCCTGCAGCAAGTCAGAAGTGCTGTTTCCACAGTGAACTATTATCTGTACGTATTCTGTTGTAAATAACCACAGCTGTGTAAAAACAACTGGACAGAGTCATTGAGTACATTTACATGCACTAAGAGAAAGTCGAATTATTGCCTTAGTCTGACTGATATCGATGTTTAAAAAGTCATGAATACACCTTAGTCGGGCTGTAGTCGAAACGAACTGGAGTTCTTGGAATCAAGTGAATAGAGCCAGATAATGCAGTTCTGAGTCAAGCTATTCAGTCATGTATGGCCCTTTTGCACTAGTCCCGCCTGAGCTCGGTTCTACCCGCCACGGCCCCGTTTTGCGCATTTGCACTAGGGGCTGAGACGGGTAGAGCCGCTCCAAGCCGATACTATTTCTGTAACCATTCTGGCGAGGTTCTATCCGGGCTGAGCCTGGACTATTTCTGACGTCACCACCCTCCGCGCCACTGATTGGTCGGGGGGCGGGGCCGTCATCACCCTCCGTGCCACTGATTGGTCGGGGGCGGGGCCGTCAGACGTTTGAATCAGGAAGTGGGAGTCAGCGCGAGCGCGACTCGCGGCTCGTGGCGATTTTATTATAAAGCGCAAAACGTATGTTTGGTGATCCAACTCTGAGGTGCAGATGTTCATAAACCTGGTGGCTGAGGAGAGAATTAAAAAGGGATGTAGACGGGCTGTTTTCTTCTCAGCCGCTCGCGGCTCCAGCTGATTTCTGATCAGCGCCGACATGAACAAAGCGGTTGCGCAATCGAGTACGTGACAGCAGCTTCACTCCAACCTGCCCACTTCTCCCCTGACTGTGGAAAAACAAACGGGGACAAAACGTGTAGAGGCGTGACGAGCCGAGTCGGGCCGAGTAAGGACTAGTGCAAAAGGGGCAGTATATACAAACGACGGGTAGTCAAGCAATTGACTGCCCGGGACCCCCCTTTCTGGAGACCAGAAGGGGAATAACAAATGTCATGATATGACAACAACACAGTAGCAGAAGAAGATGGCGGCAAGTAACAACGAAGAAGAACTACAAGATCAGGCTTAGTATGTACGAAAGCTTGTTGTCCTTCTACGTCTGCTTCAACTCTGCCATGTTTGTTTACTTGTTCTAATTAACCGGAAGAAGCTCCAGAGCTGCTCCTGAATATTCGCATATTAAATATTCACTGTTAGAGATGTTGTTTTGGTGACAAAATCAAAATTGACCCTTGCCTTTAGCTGACGCTTAGCGAAGCTTTGTCCTGAAACCTTCCAGGTAATCCCTCAGCCAGTCATAGCAGTCCGTGGAGACAACAAAACTAATTCTCTTTAAAGTCTCAACTATGTAGTTTAATTGTTAAACACAGCTCAGAAGCTTTACTAAGAAGTAACTAAATTGTTTAGTGCTAAGTAGCTAAGGTGGCCGCCAGTCAAAAGACGACACTGTTAATTATACAACAAGTTTATTGTTTTATATAATTACCTGATATTGTACAAAAAAGTTGTTGTGGGGGGTTAAATCTAACGATGGAGACCAAAACTCCTTTTTTTAGCCAGCCTGTTTGTTTCTGTTGTACAGTTGGTCATTTTAACATTGAGATAAATGGAGACTGGCTCATTTTGATGCCCCTAGTGGTCAGTCGGTGAACTGCAACTCATTTTAGTCCCATGCTGGTTGGAACCCAGAAGTTGGCACGTCGACCCCAGTGAGCAACCCACTCCTGAGAGTTGGTTTTGGCTTTCAGCAGGTATGGCTGTGAAGATACATGACATGCTGAGCCTTCTCACGGTTCATCTCTGATCTTTATCACCGGTAGAACGGCTTAAAACAGTCAGTCAGCTATTTTTGAAAGAGCATGTTCTTGCATGACTTTATAAGCATTTCTTATCAGTTGAGATAGCTGTGCATCCTGGCACAGAATAATTGCACAAGTTGTGAAACCTTTGTTGGCTCAATCACAGGTAATCAGATGAAAAGAAAAGCTGAGGAAGGGATTTATTGAGCGTATCTTTTCTTCAGACTTTCACAAAAATATTTTATGTAATTTAAGTTGGGGCGGGCAGAACGTTAGCTTGATTATTAGCACTGTTACCTCGGGCAAGATTTGTGGTTGCTGGCAGAGTCATCTGTGTGGAGTTTGCATGTTCTCCCTGTGCCTGTGTGGGTTTTCCACCGGTACGCCAGCTTCCTCAGTCCAGAACCATGTATGTTGGGTTAATTGGCTGTAGGAGTGAATGTGAGTGTGTGTGGTTGCTTGTTTAAATGTATGTCCAGGACGTTCCCCTGCCTTTCATCTGAACACAGGTGGGATATGAGTTATGCTCCAGCAGACCCCTGTCAGCCTGAATTTGAGATCTTCATATCGTTGCAATCTTTCTTTTCCTTATATTAGTTTTGGAACCGAAGTTGTATAATCACCCTACAAAGTTTGAACAGAAGGAAACTGAATGACTTTTCAAGATGTTTCACCTTTAGTCAGAATTAATTCTTCATCTCTTACTAAGTGGTGGGAAGTTTCAGGTTCAGAAGCTGTAGTTGGGACATTCAAATCACATGTAAATCACCCAACAGTCAAAAGGAAACTGAGCAGATTGTATCTGCCTGGATTTTTTTAGCTCGAGGACACTGCATAACAACTCTACAAATGCAAGGACCGACACCGGAGAAACACTCCTGGGGGCCGGGATTCAGCCGTCCACCTGCATCTCAAGGACACTCTGGAGGACAGTAATGGGGACTGAGAAGACCGTGTTTGTTCCCCTGCTATAGTGCATTTATTCCACCTCAGCGCAGAATTGTGTAACAGTGGCACGAGCATGGCTGCAAAGTTTGTGTAGACGATGAAATCAGTCTGTGAGATAAGCCCTGGTGAGCCATCTCAGGGGAGAAAAAGAAAATAAAAAAGTTGCCCCGTCTGCCTCCATCTGCTGAAGCTGACCAGCATCTCCCTCCTGCAGCCACGGTAGCATCCCAAACACAAGCAGCGACAGAAAAGCTGACACCAGCACGTCTGTGTGTGCTCGTCAGGAACGATCAGATGGAACGTTTTCTTATCTTCTTTTTTTCTCTGGTATTCAACACTGTGTTTTATTTTGAACTGACTGAATAAAGCAGTCAGTAATCAAAGACGATAGGAACTTGCTGCTGAATGTGGACAAGGAGAGGGTGGAACACTGTAATGATTTGGGAAAATAGATTGATTGATTGAAACCTTTATTGTCCCCTCTGGGGGAAATCAGTTGTCGAACAGCTCATGACATTTAAAAAGAGGAGGACAAACAGAAAAACAGAAAAAAAGGGCAACATGTGCAGATAGTCGGACTGGTTATAGTCGGAGTGCAGCTGGAATAAACGACTTAATACTTAGTGGGGAGGGAGAATTAATGAAGAAAGTATCTCTAGTATGTCTTCATAGGGCCGTGGTTGTGTGAAAGTGGCTTATATTAAACAGGAAATACCAGCATCAAACAGAGACACGGGCCCCAGGTTTGACACTTACAGTGCAGTCTAAAATCTCCTCTCCAGAAGGTTTCATAACAGCTCCTTCTATACTGGCTCTTTCAAGATATTTCTACCTTTTCCCTGTCTTTGCTGATGTGTATAGACTGTAGACTATTTCCAACTCAGCATTTCTTTTACATTAGCATGTCAATTTAATGAAACACTAACAGTTTCTCTATGTTAAAAAGTCTCTATTTCAAAAAGACACACTCCAAAAGTTGTGCAGCGAAAAAACAAACATGGTAACAAGTTTTGCTGTACAACTTGTCACAATTGTTTCTGTGAAAGAAGTCTCTTGGCCGAACACCTCCAACGACCTTTCTAGAACCCACATCTTCACACCACAGTCCTTGTAGCTCCTGCTGATGTCGTGTGGTGCATGGTGGCAGGTACATCTCTTCATGAGCCATTTTCTAAGAAGGATTTCCGCTTCATTAAGTGCCAGATTTTGGCTTGTTTCCAGAATGCTGGTGTTATGTACGAAAGGGCTGCAGGATGTTTTAACCTTAGTAGTTCCCGTATGTAAAAGTCATCCATCCACTAATTTCCACTTGTCTGACGTGGATTTGTGGGGGCAGCATCCCAAGCAGAGAGGCCCAGATGTCCCTCTCCCCAGCGACCTCCTCCAGCTCTTCTGGGGGAATACAGAGTCATTCCAAGGCCAGCTGAGAGACCTAATCTCTCCGGTTTGCTCTGCATCTGCCCCGGGGCCTCACCAGATGCCCAAACCCCCTCAGCTGGTTCCTCTAGATCTGTAGGATCACCGACTCCACTCAAAGTCCCTCCCAGATCACTGAACTTCCCTTTAATCTCTAAGGGAGAGTCCAGCCACCCTGCAGAGGAAACTCATTTCAGCCACTTGTATCTGCAATCTTATTCTGTCACTGCCCACAGTTGGTGGTCGTAGGGGGTGGTAAGAACGCTGTGGACCGGTAAAAAGAGACCCTTGCCTTTTGGCTCGTCACCACAACAGACCTGAGTCCACATTACTGCAGAAGCCACAGCGTTCCTCCAGTCAATCCCAATCTTCCCTCCCTCATGAACGAGACCCTGAGATACTTAAACTCCTCCCCTGGAGGCATCACCTCACTTCCATCTTGGAGACAACATTCCAGCCTTTTCCGACTGGGAACCATGGTCTCAGATTAACTCTAACCCTTTTGGCACCAAATCGGACCCTTTCTGCTCTTTGGCTGCGCTTAGAAATTTGGTCCATAAAGGTTTTGAACAGAATTGGCCACAGAGTCCAACCCCCACTGGAACTGATCCAGCCTACCACCGGAAATGAGAACTGAACTCTCTCTATGTCTTTGGGACTTCAGTAGATTACATCCCCACAAAGTACCCCTAGGGGACGGAAACCGGGCCTTTTCTTTGGGTCCAGACACCCTGCCCAGCTGAAATCAGGTGGCTCCAACCGCTACGCCTCTCAGTTTAGTGATGACTTCTGGGAATTGTACCATGTGTTGGTGGCCATTTGACCAGTGGCAGCTGGGACGCTGGGATTTAGCGGATGTCCACTACTTGACCTCTGATGACCTTACAGCTCTAAACCATTCACTACTTGGTTCATATGACAAGAAATCTCACATACTGACCAAGTAAACACCTCACAGAGACAAAAGAGCAAAAACGACCCACAGGAGGGGCAAGTGGGGGAAGGATTTACATGCGACTGGACTGTCACAGCAATCATTTATGAGCTGGAAACTCCTAACCCCTCTATTGAATGTCAACTGAACAGTCATAAGTCAACTGAAACAGCCTTTGAGACAAGAAGAGAAACTTCTTCAAGAACTAAGACAAGAAGACCAGTTGTCTTCTAGGACCCATGACCTGAATGACTGAGTATTTACTCCAGCAGCGTAAAATCACGCGAAGCAGCTGGTTATTCTGTTTCACTGCTTGATTGGGTGAGCTGCCAATCAGTGAATTAATCCAATAAACATTTCCTCTGTTTATCATTATTACAAATCAAGCTGCCCAGCTGGCCTCGTCTATCTTACATCAGAGAAGATTCTGATCTAATGGGATGCCCTTAAAAGTTAAGAGTTGTAACCTAAAAGTCGTGTCTCTTGTTTGTTAATGATCACGATAACGATTTGATCATGCAGTCACATTCTAAATCAAGCAACAAGTCCACCGAAACTCTATCATGAAATAAAGGCATGCACATTGATTTTTTTTTTAATGATTACCAATTTATTTCACTTGGCTCTCGGATGAAAAAAGGATGTGGTGATTCATGACTATAAGGAATGTGTGACGGGGTGTGAAGTGAGGAAAGCAAAGCCTTCTCTAACTCCTGCAGCCTTGCAAAAAAGCAGATGAGAGTCTCTCTCAAAGTGTCAAACCGTAGCATTTTTATGTTGCCATCTGTTAATGTTCTCTGTAAAACAAATCTCTGCTTTTTGAAGTGTTTTTGTGAAGTAGGAACATTTTAACAGCTGCAGTTTGATCTTGTTTTTCCACTCTCATCGTCATCTGTATATGATTTCACAACATACTCTGCGGTTGGCTGCAGTTGGAATAATAGTATCACAAATAAGATAAACATGTCAACCTAGCTTTGCTACATTTGTGCAAAAGTTTGCTTAAAAATAACATGTAGCTCTGGGTTTGGGGAATCTCCTCAGTCCATGTTATTTCTGTCTGGATGTAGCCTCCCAGTTGATGTGATGTTTTAATTTTAGCAGTGAGCGACCAAACTGTGTAAAACCAATCGCTCACAGGCTAAGAAACTATTCGCTTGACTAGAGACAACTGAAATGATCACTGTCATTTACTACTACTGTCTTTTAGCAGAGGCTTTTATCCAAAGCAACTTACATTTGAGAGAACAACACAAGCAAGAAATCACATAGGAGTCTCCAACTGGATCAGTGCTGGTCAGACTGCTGTGAGCCCAGTTGGACGCAGGTGCTGCCATGCGAGTGCTATATTGAAATTGTTATTTATTTTATTTTATTCTTCCCTCCCCACCCAACACAGCAGTCCCTTTATACAGCAAAACTAGGTCTTAAAATTACCATTATAATATAATTTTGGCAAGTGTCTGATGGTCCACCAGAGATGGCTCAAAGCCCAGAGATGTCAAGATGTCTAGACAAGTTAGGATAAAGCTTCTTCTTTAGCATGCTAACATTTTTAGTTTCACTTGTGAACATAGCTTTGTATTGTATTGTAGTGTTTGACAAAGGTTTCCTTGTCCATGTGGCGATATCAGATACTGATGCAGTGTTGAATCGCACATCACGGGTGTCCAGCGTAGACGGGCTCCCTCACTTTCTTTGAGGAACATTGTTTTTAAACATTTCAAGTGTTGACAAAGTGGAGATCCTCTGCCTTTCATGCATGATTGTTTTGTATTAGATCATTACAATCACCTATTCATATTTTTCACTGAAGTTTACAAACCCAGGCTAACACGGTACAACCTATCACTTATTTTAAACCGCCAATGTCAGATTTTGTGCAGGAGTGAGCTACGTTTGTAAAACTGGATGGACATTCCTGCAGTGACATGTAATCCATCTGTAAAGAAAGTTTCCTTTAGTTGAACAACAGAGACTAAAACGTTGTTGCGGTCAGGTATCTGATAATGGCAGGAATGATACTGATCATCTTTTATTACTTGAAGTGTGCACAAGGTGATGCACCATCCAGTAAAGCCCACAGACATGAGAGCATGGCTTTGTCGTGAACACACAAAATTCCTATTTTTAGGCTGATGTAAATATTTTGATAGGGGAAGTTCCTGTATATAACCACTTAGAATGTGTTGGCATGTTAATGTAGGCGCCTTAGAACTTTCCACCGGAGCTCTTTGACATGAAGAAGGTGTTTTAACAGAATGTGAAACTTCTGCAGGGTTTCTAAAGGCATCATGCAAGCTTATGAGAACACCTGCATTTACAGGAACTACACAACTCCTTCACTGTGCGATTAGTTTGCTTTCACTTTTCATTGCTCATTCCTTTGTGTGGAGATTTACCAAGTATTTCACGCCACTGCAGAAGGCAGAAATAACAAAGTTAGTTCCAGAGGTATTCGGACAATGACAACATATATTTTTAAGATGGCACTAAAACTTGGATGTGGCCAAATCATTAGTTTAGGACATTCTTAAAAAGAAAGACAACAAAGGTGGATGATCACAGCATCCTTTCTTTGTCGAAGAAAAAACACTTCACTCCATCACCAAGAGTCAAGGCTATTCTGGAGGAGGGAAGCATATCATTGAATGTAAATACAGACATTTCACAGCACTTTGCGGGCAACATTCAAGATCAGGAAAGAGAGATCAGAGTTTGGCTGGGAACAACAAAAAAAAGGAACAATTCATGATTCAAAACATGTGTCAAACACGGTGATGGTGCTATTATGTTATGGGCATGTATCGCTGCCGAGGGAACAGGCTAACTGGTGATTACTGAAGCTAAGCTCTCAGGAGTTACTCTCTCTGCTCTTATTCTGCTACACGATACAACACTGATATAATGGCATGTCACAGCACAGGTGGATACTGTAGGTATGGAAGTGTATTGCATTCACTTGGAAAAAACATGACAAACGTGATTAGTTTAATCAAGTTTTATTTTCATCTGGGTTTAAGACACTGGGAGATAGTCCTGTCCACATAGATGATATTACCATTAGTTTGTCGACTTTGCAGAGACCTGAGGACTTTGCTGTTGTTCAGACGGAAAGCCCAGATCTCCTCAACATAGCAATCTTTCTCCAGGAACAGTTAGACAGATATGGCTCCATGGATACAAGATGATGCATATGAAATCCATTCAGGCTGGCTTTGTGGTGGCCCAAGAGATGAACACGAGACTGCTGTAAATATTGGATCTGTACGGTGTGCAGCTGAGGAGACGGAATCGCCTTCGGTGGCGTATGGGAGGAAAACATTACCATGAAAAACAGAAAAAGGGATAACGAAAAACAAAGCAAAATGCTTCCATAGATAAGGACCCTGAACATCCTGCAAAAACAAGATTTTCTGAGGGCAAACAAATGCTTTATTCTTCACAGGACAAGTCAGTCACTTGATCTCAGTATGATAGGAGATGCTTTTCAACAGCTGAAGTCAAACTACAGTAAATATAAAGAGGCCCACAAACAAGTGAAGACTAACAGATCCACGCAAGACACTCAGGATTTCCATGAACTCTAGACATCAAGCAGTTATTGACACTCAGTTATTAGGAAATATGGATGTATTCACAATTATTTATTTTCATCCAAATACTTTTGACACCCTGTAATATATAGGAACTTTGCTTAAATGACTTTAAATCCTAAACGGTAAATGCTATGTTTTTGTATAACCTCTCCAGTTACAGCTGAGTGCAAACTTTGACCACATCTTTTGACGGATTTATTTCAGATCCACTGTAGTAGTATGTGAAGACGCAACGATAAAACCTCTATCATCCTCCAGATATTCTACATCTCGCTCCAATCAGGTAACCCATTTGTCACCTTGAGGCTCAGGCTTCACTCACCTTTGACTCGTTACTGACGGAAAAAATTCAGACTGTGACCAAATTAACAACATTCAAACTTAACTTGTACCTGCTGGAGCAAACACCTTCAGAAAAATACCTAAATGGAGGAAGAACCACGCTGATCGGTGCATTACTATGTTGTGACTATGTTACTATCCTGTCACCGCTTTAACTCTTGTGTACACATTAAATGTAATGATAATAAACCTTATAATATCTCTTTGAAGATCTGTGGTTTAGTTTTTGCTGAACAAACACTGAAGCTTGTAAAGGTAATGCTGATACTTTCAGCTGCATATCACCAGTTAAGTTTCCCTTCTTCACGAATGACGGCTGAAATCCGAAGTCAACATTCCTGACTAAATACACTGTAGTGAATTCCTTGAAGAGCTGATATGACATTTACAAACATCTTTGTTTGTTGAGGAAATCTTTGAGCTATTAAAATCTGCATCCTTTACAAACAAAGCACTTTAGATATGATAGGGTCGGGGTTAAGGGCGCGTATGGGTGCTTACCATAGACTACAGAAATAATTGACAAACCCCCTGCAATGTCACTCATAGGTTTAATATGGAGCTTTTTTTGTTGTTCTCTCAGACGTAAGTCGCTTTAGATAAAAGCGTCTGCTAAATGACAATAGTTGTAGTAGTTGGAGCTGAAGCAGCAAAATGCAAATCCAAAAATGTGTCAGAACAGTTTGGAGGCTGCCCACAAAATGAAACCCATGCAACCCACACTGCATTTGATGCCATCACTGAAATGACATTTGAAACAAGTTATATAAGAATTAAAATGAAGACTGGCAGAACTCTTAGTAGGACCCTTGACGATGCAATACTAGACGGTTATAGTCTGGCAGTCCTTGTTGCTTCGTCACAGAAGCCCAGAGGAGGTCTGGGCAAAGTTATACAAACCGATAGGGTGCAAGCCAACCCGACTCTGATGGAGGATCCTGGCCCAGAAAAGGTTGTGGCATTTCCGGATCAGGTTCACACATGACTTTTTCTTTGCGTGACAGAGCCTTAACTTCTAGTTGTGAATTGCACAGGAAATGTTGTTTTCAAACAGCAATATCCAAAGGTGCTCCTGAGCCTGTGCAGGGATTTCCAATATAGTAGAAATGTCTAAATCAAGGACTGCAGTCCAAATCCAGCCTGCCACCTCTGGTCCGCAAGAACATACAAAGATGATTATGTCCCTATAATACAATTCTCTGCTGTTGTGGAGACAGACGTGGATTGTAATGACATGGCCCACGATACATCTCAGGGTGCTTTCACATTAGAGCTGTTTGGTCCCCTTTAAATGGACCAGAGTTCATTTTCTCGCAGAGTCCCATTCGTTGGGGCAGGTGTGAGAGCTCAGCTGAACTCCGGTGTGGTGCAAACAAGAGAACTCTGGTCCTCATGAAAATGTGGGCCTTAGATTGCTTGCAAGTGAATCCTAGTGCAGTTTGTTTACAGAGGGAAAGGTCCACCCATCGGACCGAAGAGAGGACGTGATGCAGAGTGAATAGCTCACTGCCTCTCCTGCTGCTCATGCTGGGCAGCATCTTGTGACAAACCTGTAACGTTTGAACCCTGGACAGTAGAAATATCTTTACAACCTGCGATATCACACATCCTGACGAGAAGTTTTGAAGAATCTTTTTCCTCATACCACACAGTACCATGTGACCCAGGAAGCTGATGGAAGCTCAATCAGATCTATGCTGCAACCGATTGATGCCAAAGGAGCTGCAGAGCTGCGGGCAAATGTTCACAGCAATATATACAACTTCAGATATAAAGAGTTACGGAGAATGGCAGGAAGGACTTTCTGGACTGTTCTTTGTGGCAAATTGAACTATTTCTTACAACACTTTGTGTAGAAAAGGTTTTTTTGTACATTTTACACCAAAAGAAGTAAAACTTGCAAAGAAGGAAAGCTGTTTAAATAGAAGTGAATCAAAAACATAGCTTTGCCTAAAGGAGACAAGCCAGTATTCAGCCTGAAGGCGGATCTCTCCCGTTTTGTCCGGGAAACTACAGTATTTCACTCATCTTTCCCGCTGTCCTCCCGTATCAGTATTTTCCTGTAAATTTCCTGTTTTATAATATAATAATTTTTAAACTGCAAACTGAATTGTCACTAGCCTCACGAGAACTGCCCCCTGCTGTAGCCTGGGTGGCAGTTCTCGCAAGGTTAGTGGCAACAACGGGAGCAAACTCAGAACAACAAATCAGAGATGGATGGATGTAACGAGAGAGAAAACATTTCTGCACAAAAAGTGAAGACTTCATGTTAATATCTCTAAAAATGGGAAACCAAATTTACTTTCCTAAAGATGAGCAGGACAGAAACATGCGGTTGTGTCATCATCAGTCATGAATGCCAGAGAGCCACATGAGTGAAAATGACAAATTAAAAGAAAATGTAAATGTTTCACTTGAAGACAAGCAATGTGTAAACTGAAAATATTAAAAAATAAAATAAATGTGCTTTAATTCCCCTTTGTGTTTTCATTTAGGTTCTATTATAGGAACTACATACATAGGAAGTACAGTGCGGACAAAAGTCGTCCTATCAGGCTACGAGCATATAATTGTAGTTTGTAAGTGGTTGACAGGTAGTTATAAAATGTTCCCGTATTTTTAAATCCAAAACTTCCAGGTACGGAAGTGAGATGTGTTGGCCCGGCGCCCACGACCAAACCAAAAGACCTCTCTAAGCTTCAAATTGCTCAGAATAAAGCTGCAAGGCTCGCATTGTGCTGTCCATCAGGTGTGAGACAGAGTACTGAAAGTTTGCATGCCAGTCTCTCATGGCTCAGAGTCCAGGAGAGGTTGGCTTGTAACTTAATGTTTTTTTTCAGAAACATCTTCTACAGCAAACAACCAAACCATCTGTATTCACAATTACATTATGTAAGAGATCACCACAGTTACAATACTAGGCAGGCGACTAGAGGTTCTTTAGTGAAACCAAAACCCAGAACAGATGCAGTCCGGAAGTCCATAATATATCGGGCTCTTTCTGTGTGGAACAAGTTGCCAATTACGATTATTGAAGCACCGACTAAGGCAAGTTTTAAAAAACTTTTTAAAAAACACATTCATTTGAATCCAAATGTTATCTAAATCTGAGGGAATTAGATGAGATATAGTTTAATGTATTGTGATGGTTAGTTTTAGTATACTTTAGTTTGTTTTAATTTTAAGCCTATACCGTTTGTTTTTATGTTTTGTTTTTATGTCTTGCATTGTTTTTGTATGTTTGCTTTACTTGTTTTTATTGTTTTTATGTTTTGTCAGACATAATATCTATTGTGTCTCATGTGATGTTTTGTTGATGTCTTATTGTGTTTACGTTTTGTGGATTTATTGTGTCTTATGTGATGTTTTGTTGTGTGTGGACCCCAGGAAGAGTAGCTGCCACTCTGGTGGCAGCTAATGGGAATAAATAACAATAAATAAACCAAACACGGCCCACGAGGTCGGACCGGTGGCCCCGCCCCCCGCAGCGATGGGCGGGGCCTGCCACGCCCCTGACCACGCCCCCTCGCCCTCCTCTCTATTTTAACATCCACTCGCGCAGCAGCGCGCACGTGGGGAGATTACTACCGAGGACAGCGGTGGGAGCGCGCAGCGGTCCGGGGGTTTTTATTTTCCACTTAACGGTTATGTCTCCAGCCCGATGCTGCCAGTCTTCCTCTGAGCCCTCGCGCGGGACCAGACGGTTCTCCAGACTCTGCTGCGGATGAGCTCCGCTTGAAAGCCGGCTTTTTGTTGCAGTCTGCCCCCTCTCCCCCAGTCCCCCTCCCCGTCCCTCGCAGGTCGAGCCGCAGCACAGAAGTATGGTAGATAAAGGTCCCCTGCTGACTTCTGCTATTATCTTCTACCTCTCTATTGGGGCAGCAATATTTCAGGTCCTGGAGGAGCCCAATTGGAAACATGCTGCACAGCATTACAGAGAGCAGAAGGATAAGATACTTGAGGACTATCCCTGCCTCTCCAAAGATGATTTGGACAGAATATTAGAGGTATGTTACTACATAACTGCTGCAGGTTCTATGATGACATTGAGGCAGTATTTGAAAGTGTCCTGCGGGTTTTTCCAGCCTCCAGAGTGCTGACACATGATGGGCCCCAGCTGGTATGTGGGCTCTGGCTTCACACTGACAAAACCAGGAATGAGATGTAGTCAGTCCAGGTTCATCTGTTCAGGTCGACACACCCTCTCTGCCGGCTGGCCTCAGGGCCTGAGTTTTCCAGCGTTGAGCCCAAGCCTGTCTTATCTGTTGGGTCTCCTTGGCTCGTGATAATTATTGTTTTATTACTTGCTGCATTTATCTTTCTGTTGCAAATGTGTGGGCCACCCTGTCTGCAGCGGGCATCGCTGTAGCAGGTGTGTGGCCCTCTTGTAACCCGCCCAGGAGAGCTGTTGCATGTTGTTTCACTGCCAGTGTTTTCCATGTTAGGTTTGGTCCTCACACCGGTGTCGTTGACCTCTGGTGGCTCCATCGTCTCTGAATGATCATGGTGGCTAAATACTGTGTAAGTGTAAGGGCTCCGTGACCTTGTTTCTTTAGATGATTAACTAAATTCAGATCAATAGTGCTAGATTGATACGATTACGTTCAAGTATTATTTATTTTATATTTTTTTTATTGGTTGTTTTCTTTTTTTTAAATGACATTCAGATTTATTTTGCAGTCTCTTTTGAGATACAGAAAATGCTCTCTTAGGCCCCGCCCACACGAAGATGCGCTCAGGCCTGATTATTTTAGAAAACCAGCGTATCATCTGTAAACATTCATTTTTGAAACTAGGTTCCACAGTCGAAAGACTTGAAGACGGCGTTTACGTGGCTCGGTTGTTACTGCCTCTCCACAAATTTTCTGAAACACCTGCGTCGTACACGTCACTCATACTTGTCCACGTTATCTCTGTTTACGGATTTCTGTGTTTTGCCACCTGTTTCCGTCATAGCAACAAGACGCCACCAACAGGCCTGCTGTGTATTTTACAACGTTTTCAGGCATATCGAGCACAAAGAACGTTTTTGAAATGTGGTTCTTCCTCTTCGTGTGGATAGAGCCGTAAATAGAATTGGGGACGGTGCAATCATGATGCGTAGTACCATTTCTGGAGAGAGTCGGGCAAAGGTGCAGGATACAACGTAGCTTCCTCGCTACGGTGAAGCACAAACCGTGCTTCAAACCCCGGAGCCCCCGGTACAGGGGGCAAATGCCAGATAGGAACATAAGCCTGAGATTGGGCCGGGCTTAGGGGTCAAAGGTCAGTGTTTGTCCAAAACTGGGAAAGTGAGGTCTTGTTGGGAAGGAAATCCACTATGAAACCTTCATATCAGCTATGTGCTAGGCTGGGGGGACTCCTAAAGGGAAAAGCAGAAAGAAGATGTTTGTATCTTTTTAAAATGAGTCGTAAAATAATTATGGACGTCATTCCTCAGACTGTTGCAGAGTAATGTAGGTTGGGGGGTACAAGAATATAGGTTTAGAGGTAACCCTTTCCCCATAATTGACTCGTATGTCTTTTATTTACCCTTTTTATGCAGTTTTGCAAGCAACGTTTGAAGTCGGAGGGGTCCACCTCTGCACCAGTAACCCTGATTTGAATTTCAGTTAGAAATTGGGAAACAATCCAATTATTTGTATTGCTGTTTTTGCATTTTACATTTGCAGGTGTGACCAGGGACAAGTCTGAACCTGTGCCCCTTTCTGGGTCATGGGAGATTTATTGTCCCCACCCCCTTTCCTGCTCCCTTCTGGCTCCCTCTTTGTGTTTGGGGGGACTGAAAGGGATATGCCCAAGGGCCCCCTCCCCGTTCACAGAACCTCACTGCACTAGACAAATGTGCCTCTGGATGAAATGGGAGTGTAATCTTACTTGTAGGTTTTGGAAATGTTCTCTTGCAGCTGCTTCTGAAAGAGCTATTGGGGGGATGGTAAGGGGGTTGGACCAGTGCTAAACTATCAGTCCTGCTAAACGGCATATAGCCACCTGTGCAGTTTTCAGGGCGCTTTGAAAGGATCCTATCAAGTTGCATGCAGTAGTCTCACACAGTTGTTTGCATTGTCTGTCATGGATTGACTGTTGTAGATTTCCTTTCTCACTGTTTGCCAAAAGCACCTGTTGCAGAGACGAAGTCTTGTGCTGCGTTTCTGCCTGGAGGGGCTTTTCGTTTGAGAAGCAGAGATTCAATTAGATTATGGAAACTTGCTCAGCTTGTTAACAATTAAAACAAGTTAAGGCTGCAGTTGTAAAAGTCAGTGCTCTCTGTTTTATTAACAAGGAGTTTACGATTAACTATGATCCTTGAAGTGGTCAGTTTATGGATTAGATTTTATGGCCCATCAGTGTTCAGGCTCCTGGGAGGCTGTTATAAAGTTCAGCTTGGGCGTTGCTGCTGGGTGTGGGGGTGTGTTATCTCTCCTGCAAGTAAGGATTAAACTAAGCGTCACGCTGTAGCATCAGCGTGTCCTGATCTCAGCATTTCTGGGAAACATTGTAGACTCAGGAAAAGTAGAAAGCAACAGGAAGTTTACGGTCAACTGCAGTACACTCAAAACATACTCATGCATGTCTGCTTTAATGGGTGCATGTTTTCATGGATCCCTCTCTATCTTGCAGAAATCTCTACTGGAATGACCAAACATCTCTGAATTTCGTTGTAGAAATACAATGACAATAAATTGAGAAAATCTTTGAATTCTCTCATGATCGTCTGTAATCAATGCAGCACTTAACCGAGCAAGGAAAGGTCCTATGTATCACGAACTGATCACTTTCTTCATAGAGTACTATTATATTATAGACATTGCGCTCTCAAAACGCTAAACATGGACCTGAAACCACTTTTCTGATCATCTAGTGGGTCAGGACACAGCTTTTAAACTGGGTCGGGCCATGCCCAAACCTTGATTCTTATATTCTCCAGCCGTTAGTGATGTAGATCTGTTGCTGTGTTCGGGATCATCGTGGTGTTGCATTGCTCAGTTTCAGCCAAGCTTTAGCTGTCAGTCAGATGTCGTCACCTTTGCATCTTGAAAACTCTGGTCTACAGAGGAGTTCATGGTCCACTCCTGTAAGATGTCCAGGTCCAGACCATCATCCCTCCACCACCGTGCTTGACAGTGGGTCGGAGGTGTTTCTGCTGAAATGCTTTAGTTTTCTCCAAACATGGTTCTGGACATTAAGACCAAACATCTCCACTTTGGTGTCATTTGCCGCATTCTCCTGGTAACTCTGTCAAGCAATTTATACTGGTTCAGTTTCCTTGTAATTGTGCTGTCATGGACTTTGACATTCAACCTACTCGATATTGCCTTTGGAGTCTGGAGTCTCTACTTTTTTTTTTTTTATAAACATTGACTGGCCTGACCTTGGCAGTAACTGGGACATCTACTCCTGAGAAGATTAGCGACCGTCTTCAAGGCTTTCCATTTCCAACATTAAATTTATAACCCTTTCCACATTCACTGCCAGTTTGGTATATTTATAGTCATCAGTCAGTGCAGTGGTGCTAAAATGTTTCAAACAGGCTCCAACCTGGTTTTCTTTTTAGTGGGAAAAAAAGGCCAAACTGCCACTTTTTTCTTTGGAAAAATAGAGATGTAATGCAGACTTGAGAGGTGCTGGTCCCTTGCTGGAGCTTGTATTTCGACTGCCTTCCTATTTTTGCAGACAGGCTGCAGCAGAAATTCAATTTAACCTTTTTGCCAGCATGCAAACTTCAGTTCTGCACATGACTTGTGCATCACTTTAGTGTGTGCGGGTTTTTATTTGTGCAAGGCCAGCTAAACACATGGCCATCACATGTTTAAAGTAAGACATGACCCTTTGTCAGACTGGGAGAAGCCGGGCCAGAATGAAGAAGCCCACTGTCTCCAGGACTAGCTTTCTTTGTCACGGGACCTTTTGACCTCAAGTACCCAAGTCTTCCTTCCCCTTTTTGAAAAGTAAAAAAAAAAAAAAGCCCTGACATCATGAAAGTTTAAAGATTTACAATGTCAGATTTGATGTCTTACCCGCATGTTGGATGACACCTTGAACTGAGAAGTGCTAAACACTTGCAGCCAGGGGACTGAGTTTGATGTGTATAGATGCAAATCAACTTGCACAAGCCTCACAACCTCATGTGATATTCACAGCCAAGTTTAGAGCAGGCGGTGCAGCGTGACAGCCGCTGCTCAACACATGCTGACGGGCATTTGTCTTCTCAAGAGAAGACAAATCCGGAATAAATTCCTCTTTATTCTGAAAATATTTAGGTTATAAAAAGATATACCTTCATTTTTATAAATTTTTTTCAATTCATCCGAGGTGGACGGATGGACGTGGAAGCCAACATGAAAGAGTACGACTTGGTAAATTCCTTCTCAAGAACAGCTGTGGTTGTGGAAAAATACAGAGCCGCTAGAGCGGCATGTTTGGCCGCTAGCTGTCCTGATTAACTGTCAGTTATCGTTATGGCTTTTTTTTTTCTTTCCAGTTATCAGAGTGCTGCAGCACCAGATGACCCGACCTGCTGCATGGTGATATTCTGGGACCAGTGTGATGGGTTTCATTGTTTGGCAGCTTTTTTCAATGAATAGTTTCACATGTGAAGATTCCTGAAAGGTTTATTACTGTAAATGCCGAGAGTTTCATTTTCTAGCGCTCCCTTTCTCAGTGATGTAACAGTGTTTCGGAGAAACCTTTTCTTTTCCTGCAGGTGCTTTGTGTCTTGTTTTGGGCAGTATTGAGTCAGCATGGATTACATCAGCTTGAATGTCTTAATCTGGAGCAGATTCATTTTGATGATTGCGTTCTTTTATCATTCATCCGTCCAGCAGGCAGTCATGCGAAGAAGCCGGTTTTACAGCTTCCTCCTGAGCTCCGTGGGGCTCACTTTGATTCAAGTATCACCACTGGGAGCCTGCGTGTCCCTCCTGTTGTAGAATGACCTGGGGTTGGCTTCTTAACCCTTTTAAGGATCTTTTGCATTGCAGATCCTCTTCAGTCATGCAGAGCATCTCACATGAGATCACTTGTCTGGATGATGTGGCTTAAAGCCAGCTGGTTGATACCAGAAGATGAGATTTCCTTTGTGTGCTGATGTGTTCGCTGGTCAGATCAAGACTGGTCTACAGTGTGAGTAAGCTCTGATTGTTTGTGTGAATCAGCAGTTTTGCATATGTCAACTTCAAGCAGTCTGGCAGACAGACTGAACAAGTTCAGTTCTCCTTTTATTAGGCTGGAATTACATTGAGAGCTAAATACACACACTCTCTCTCTCACACACACGTGCGCCACAGACATGACACACAAATGCAAAACATCTGTTTTCCACAGAACAAACTTTTAACGCCTCAAACTGGTGCAGTAAAATTTCATATTGGTCCCAGCAGAGAACTTTAAGTACGTAGCATGTAGGGTTTGTTAGGGTTTTTTTTTTTTGTGCACAGCTGCGTTGGTGTAAATAAAGCAGTGAGTGGAACAGGAACAGCTCTGAGGTCAACACATAAGCAGGTTTCCTGTGTGCGAGGTGCTGCCTGTCCCACACTGTTGATATTTTCATCCTTTTTTGCTTTCATCATCAGGTAGAATGCAGTTGGTGTTGTTGTCTCATCAGTTTCCTGTCATCAGTTTTAATCCAAATTGGACTTTTGCCTGAGCAGCGCGAGGTGGTGGCGTACTTGGAGATGTAAACAATCATTACTGATGCTGTGTGCTTCCAGGAGGAGCAGCAAGAGTGCACGAGCAAGCGGTGAACTGCTCCAGTTTATCCAGTTTGGTCCCCACTTTTATCGTCCGGACGCTCCAGCAGTCCAAACGAGGAACTTTGTCTTTTAGGGAAACAAAGGAATGGGTTCCTCTTGTTTGGTAATTATAAAGCAGACTTGCCACAAGGCTGTTATTATTAAAGAACCAAGCATCGTCCAGTCCTTCAGGGCCTGTGAGAATTCTGCTCATGCTTGCACATTTCCTCCTCAAACGACGCGCTGGGAGAAACAGTGTGGGCTAATGCATTGTCCAGGCACACATGGTGGGGTGTTTGCTCATTCCCAAGAGGCAGACTTTAGTTTTTGTTGTGGCTGCTCAAGGACGTGTATGGTTGGGAATGATTGATTAAGCGCTTTCCTTTGGACTTGAACACTTAAACATCAGTGCAGAGTGAGCTGATTTATTCCACGCAGGAGGTGGCTGACGAAGGGTTTTCAGTGTTGCGTAGATGGAGCGAAACCTTGGCAGACGCATAAGAGAGAGCAAGCTCTCCAGAACCTCCCGATGTTTTTTTTAAATGCACAAATCGGCATCAAATCGCTGTTTAGGGGATGCAGCTCTTGCCTTCCTGTCTCGTTATCAAAACAATCAGTGGCTGGAACAATAAAGCCCTTAGGTTAAAGAGGTGTCTCCAGGGTGCCCGGCTGTCGTCTCAGCTCATCAGTACTCCTGGAGACACCATCAGCATATCACAGGAAGGATGTGGTGAAAGAAATGGAGCTTGCAGATGAGAAGCTTCCTGGCCTTCTCGTGCTTACGCTCATTGCAGTCTTTCATAATTGCTGATTGTCAGTGTTCATCTGTTTAATCTTTCCACGGTGAATTCCAGCACTCATCAGTCACGGTGGCCTTTTTTCTTTGCCTTCAGGTGGTTTCAGATGCTGCAGGCCAAGGGGTCACCATCACGGGCAGCAAGACGTTCAACAACTGGAACTGGCCCAATGCCGTCATCTTTGCCGCCACAGTCATCACCACCATCGGTTTGTGTTTTTAGAAGTTTGGGGTTTTGTCGCTGGTCTGCATAGTCCAGGAAGCCTGTTGATTCAACATGCTTTTGTTTTCTCTTCTATTTCAAAAGGTTATGGAAACATTGCCCCAAAAACCTCAACCGGCCGAGTGTTTTGCATCTTCTATGGGCTGTTCGGAGTGCCGTTGTGTCTTACTTGGATCAGTGAACTGGGAAAGTTCTTTGGTGGCCGAGCCAAACACCTCGGCCAGTATTTGACCAAAAAAGGCTTTTCCCTGGTAGGTCGGTTCTTCGGTGTTGCACTTTTCTGTCAGCGTGATCTGATTGTCTGAACTTAATCTTTTTTTTCTTTTTTCTTTTCCAGAGAAAAGCTCAGTTCACCTGCACAGCTATTTTTCTCCTCTGGGGCGTTCTGGTCCATTTAGTCCTCCCACCTTTCGTGTTTATGTCTCAAGAGGGTTGGTCGTACATCGAAGGCTTGTACTTCTCATTTGTCACCTTGACCACCATCGGTTTTGGGGACTTGGTAGCAGGTAAGCTGAGAAACTTTCTTCAACGTACCCACATCTACAGTAGCAGGAAAAAGTGTGTGAATCCACCGCAATTAACTGGTTTATTAAACTGGGGTCACAGTAATGGGCAAACGCATTGCTTCATGTCCTTCTCATGTCTGAAAGAAATAAAAAAAGGTTAGTTCATTGACCAATTACCTCAACAAACGCTGAATGGAGTTAGTAGGTCACACATCTGGATTCCTGTTAGTATCTGGAGGCGTAGTTCAGCAATAATTTGATTAAGACATTGGAACATTAATGGGTCCATATTAATGTATTACTTTTCCTGACTTTCAAAAGTTCAAAACCAAGTTTGAATTTGAGTATAGCCAGATTTCATGCCACCATGTTGAGTCGTGGTCAGAGTGACATGGTTCTGTTTGGGTTGATCCACATGAAAGGCAGTCACAATCACATAGTATGGGACCATATTTAGTTTGCTGTTCAGAAGACAAACAATCAAGAGTAGCTGATCTGCATAAGACTGGCAAGGAATACAAATGGGTGTTTGTGTCCATCACTCCGTAGTCAGAGAAAATCGCTGGAAGAAGAGATTTTAATTGCTATAGCTGCTCCTCTTTGGCCCAGCCAAGATGGATCCGAAGGCACAACCCAGAATCCTCCAGGGAGGTAAAAGAGCCTCAAGCAGTGACTGAAGGCTTGAAGATATCACTTGAAATGGAAACATCTAAAAAAAAAAGATTAAAATGCATATATATGCTTTTAAGTTTGACCAAACTTTGTATTAACCATTAATATATATGCAGACAAGGAAAAAAAAAAGGAGAAATGGAAACATCTCTGTTCATGCGCTGACCATGTGGGGGTCCATTAACAGTCCGTGGCACAACTCCATGGAGGAAGCCACTGCTCTCAAAAAGAGCACCTTGGCTTTCCGCAACACTGCTGAGAATGTTTTGTGATGAAACAAAATGTAAATTGTTCAGGAAGAATACGCATCACCATGTATGACACAAAACCGCAAACGACTCAGTCACTCAGGTCTGTAATACTGAGTGTTGTGATCCGGGTTTGCTCGGCTCCCTCAGGACCTGAACCCCATGCCAAGATATCCCACCGGATAGATCTAAGTGAAGACGTGTTAGATTGTAATTGTTTCATCAGCTTCACTACATCCTCTGTGATTGTTACTTAAATATCAGGTCACATTTTATACCAAAACAAGAAGAAGCAAAAACCAGTTAAATTCAAGGAGTTGATGCTTTTTGCTAGTAAATGTACTGTATCAAAGTTGGAGCCATCATATGAACATTACCTTGACCTTAACCTTAACCTTTTTTTGTTTCCGCAGGTGTGGAGCCAAATAAAGAGTATCCAACTCTGTATCGTTACTTTGTGGAAGTGTGGATTTATCTGGGGCTGGCCTGGCTTTCTTTGTTCTTCAACTGGAAAGTGCGGATGGTGGTCGAAGCTCACAAGGCATTAAAGAAACGCCGCAAGCTGCGCAAGCTTTCCCTGGAAGAGCTACAGCACTACAAGAAAGCTCACAAAGCCTCCCCTCGTCTGCCGCCCACTCCCAACGATGTCAACATTTTCAGTTTCTTGTCTAAGAAGAAGGAGGGCTACAACGACTTGATAAAGCAGATCGGCAGTAAAAAAGATGTCCGGGTCCACTCGGCCCCTGCCGACGCCAACAAAAAATCCAAAGACATCAATCGCTCCAAGAGCTGTAACGATGCCACCATGTTTAACGGTCACACCATCCTCAGTCTGGACCGGTCGCCACGGCAAAAGAGACGCTACAGCTTCAGTGACCGCGTCACCGTCGCTTTTTCCAAGTCCAAGAGCTACTTGCTGGGTTCAGACAATGGTTTACTGCTAACGGAGGACCAGGTTGAAGGGGACCCAGAACTGGACCCGAACCAAATGTTCGAGAACCAACTGGACAAGGACATGGACCTTGAAAATGGAGGACCGGGTGACTGTGGAGCAGGCAGTCGGAGGACATGGGACTCTAAAGACTACCATCCTCTAACCATCCAAAATGCCAACATTACTTTTATTGATGAGGAAAACTTCCTCAGCGGTAACCTGGAGGAGCTGGAGGAAGAGGAGGATGACGACGACGACTCTAAAGCAAAACTGTCCATCACGACATGTGACGAAAACGTTGAAACAAACTCCAAGGAAGATCAGAGTTCTGAATGCGAAGGGTCTGTCTTCACGAGTGACGGTTCGGAGCACGGCCGCTCCTACGAGAAACTCGTAGAGGAATACGCAAAGGAGGAAAACACAGACACTTGAACTATGTGTGTATTCTAATATAATCTATATCAGATCTCAAAAGACTTTGAGGGTCTGCAAAAGTAAGATCAGGGTTCCTGCCAATCTGAAAAAAAACAGTCGACTCATTTTAAGAGTTCAGCTTTCTCTAAACCCCGATCGAAACACGTCCTCAATCTGGCTGCACATGGACGGCAGAGCATGACTTGTAACCGCCAGTATTTAATGTCTGCTCTATTTATATCTTACTTTTTTATAAGGTTTAAAAAAAACTCAATGCCACTTATTTTATTATGTCCAAACTGTTGTTCATGAGTGTTTTTTACTCCCAAGTTGAATTTGTGTGTGGGAATTAGCTTGATTTTGCTCAAGTTCCAATGATTTCTATTCACCATATTGGTGTTTTTAATGATCTTTATTAAAATAAAGGGGATGGTCACTTTTGTTCAATTGCTGCGTGGGTTTATGCATCTCCCATGTCACAGTTCAATCAAACCAGGACATATCGAGGTCCACTCCAGTGCAAACTGTGGTTTTTTTTATAACCTGAGCCAAATATTTGTCTTTAAAAAATGAAGAAGTTAGGACCGATTATCCTGTATTTTTGTTTGTTTGTTTTTTATTATTTAGTGTTTCATTTATTTAGCAAAATATTTGTATTATTGTGTCTGAGATGGTTGTGTTGTTGTAAGTGATAGAGCTGTGACTGCGGCGTAGGCCGCCAGTGATGCCTTTTCTAAATCTGAGTCCTTGAGCCAACAGAACAGAGTTAACTCATGTTGGGTTTTGAAGGAACGGTTCATCTTTCCTGATCTCCCGAGTAAACGTAACCCCATGGTGTTGCTTCCTATTTTCAGTGCCTGACATCGACGAAGCTCCGACAGCAACGACACACTCTTCACTTTCAGCCCTTTCAGCAGTTTGGGACTAGATTGTGTTTGCTGTGTAAATGTTGGGCCGGAGTCGGTAGCCTCAAACGCAGCTCTGCCCGGGACACGGCCTTGCTGCCCGTGTTTGTCTTTCGGGGGCTCGTATCGCCCACACCAATGCCTGAAGTGCCGCTCGCGACGGGGCAAGGTCAACCTTTGGTGGATCAATACTCTCTTGACGTGTGCATTTAGTCATGAGGCCAAGTCGTGAGCATCGCTGCCCTGTTGCCTCAGGTGAACATACAATTTCAAACAACTTGAAGTGCTTTTTCTTTGCTAATCCACTGCCTTTTGCACACGTTAACTTGCACATGTACTGGTGTCTTTGGAAGCTAAGACGGCATTTAAGCGTCGTCACGAAGCGTCACTATGAATTCGGTGAACTCAGTGAAGTTAAACAACACACTCGAAGGTTAGTCACGTCTTGTTTTGGTCTAATGAACACACAATGCACATTATTGCTTGTAGTTCTGCCTTACAGTTGACTGCTAAGGGAATCTGCACAGGATATGCAGTACAGTGTGTTTATTCAGTAGACGTAGTTTAATTAAAAAAGACTTCGACACAAGGGGTGTGTTTTCTCTCTTTTCCTTTGTACTTTGGGGCACCGTTTTTTTTTTTATAAAAACAATCCTGGTTTTCAATGGTTCTGGATGTTTCACAGCATTTTTATGCAGCAACGGTACTCGTGTGGACTAAATCTTGAGAGTTTCCAGATTGATGAAGAGTTTTCCTGTCACGGTCGCGTCATTGTGTGAAAACTCCATTTTAGTTGACTGTACAGTTCACCTTGTCTTTTTTTATGATTAAATTATTCACATTTGCTTATGAATTTCAACAAAACTATTTCCTGTAAAATAAACATTTAATAAATGTCCGGTGTTTTTGATCATTTAACTTTATTAAAGAAGAGTTTCTATGCAGCGTTACGAGTCTTGTGTCTTCTGCTGCTTTGCTGTGAGTTTTCTAAAGTTTGAAGATATGGAAGAAAACTGACTTGGCATTTGAGCAACATCTTAGTTTCTTTTCCTCTTTCCTCTGTGTTTCTTGGCCAGGATGCAAGGTTGGCAGTAAAATAAGAACGGCAGCTACACTGTTTTGAAACAACACATCTTGAGAGCTGCTAAAAGCTGCATGTATGTAACCGGTAGTGGCCAGTGGTGGATTTAAGAAATTTGGAGGCAAAGGCAGGCATGGGCCCCTTTGGAATAAAAAGTCAACACACAAAGCAACAGGTCAATTATACAGATACAGTATGTACATTTTAACACAAAACATATGTATCATTTTTAGCAGCAGGTTCTCTGATAGAGTACTTAGGATGGATCACATACATCAAATAAAATTTTTTTTACCCCAGGACACTACAAAGTGAGGGAGCGGTATTCGCACCGCTAAAACCATTGATTATTGGATGACCTTCTGCATTTCCTGAGCCACTGCTTGCCACTGATTTCACTACATAACGATAGTAATCGACGTAAATGTTTTGTTTTCTTGCTTCTTCATTTTCAGCAATGCTGGGGTAGCTTCTTTTCATCTTTGTGTTGTGTTGTGTTTTCTCTTCTCGATTACAGTACTCTTCCTCCTCCTTTCTCGCCACTTTGCACCATTTGTTTTTGTTTTGCCACCGTTTTCTGGGATCCATTCTGGAGCTAGTGGTTAGCTTCTGTGTTGTGGATAGATGAGTGGACTTGAGCTGTTATTTATCCAATTTTATTATCTCACAAAAAAGAGCGTTGTAATAATGTAATATGACCATAAACACAAAAAATATACACTGGAAATACCTGATGACAAAAAATATCAAAATGCTAAACTAGAAGTACAAAATAAGAGCTTACCTTTCCCCAAAGACATCACAAAAAAAAAGAGGGAAAGTTTACGCGGGACAGAGTTTTATAGGGGTGCGTGTCCCCCCTAAATAGACTGTACAAGAAGACACACCCAAGAACTAAATTTCCACCTGTGGAGAACAGTTTGATGAACATCAGGTTAAACAATAATTTAGAGGAATTATTAATTAGTCAAACCTTTGTCACATGTATATAAAAACCATACATACAACTTTTCTTGACACAAATGAGTATTGTAAAGGAGGAATGTGTGCACCTCAAACACTCTTCAAAAGTAACAGTTCTGGGGGTTGTTAAAAGGATATTCTTTGTCATTCGCTACAATGTCCACACTCAGGAAAAAAGGAATTGTCATACAAATTGAGTTTGTGTTGGAGAAGTTTATTGGGCTGTTACCAACCAGTTTGCCTGACACTTAGCCTGACTGTCTCTGTAGGCAGTGTTGGTGGTTGGCACTGCCTCTTCCCAGCTAGAAGGTTCCTGGTTTAAGGCTCAGCTCGAGCCCCACTGCGTTGAGTTTGACTGTTCACCCTGTGTGGGATTTCTGTGGTTTCCTCTCACAGACCAATGTGTTTACAGTATTTGGTGATGCATACCTGCCCACATGAGTGTGTTTGGTTGCCTGTCTATATTACCCCTTTTACACCAAGCTGGTTCCAGGGCTGGTTCTGGGCTAGAGCCAGACTTAGCACCAGTTCTTTGGTTTTACACAGCCCAAACACCAGCTCCTGGCTCTCAAAACGGGTGCTACGCCAGCCCCTTTGAGCTGCTTGGCCAGCTCAAAGGACCGCTTTACGTCGGGGGCTGGGGGCGGGGTTACTGAACAACCAAAGCAGAATAGACGCGGAAGCGCAGCGTTTTTAAACAACGGAGCGTTGAAGACGGCGGTTAAGTTAGCAGACTCTTTTATTATTACATCCATTTATTTAATAATGGATGTAAAACAGAAGCAGCAGTGGTCTACGGTACAATCCACCAACAGTAACGTCTGCGGGCTCCGTGCCCGCCGATGCAGCGGCTCCCAGCCCGCGTCCCAGCCCGCGGGGAAGCGTCCCAGCCCTGGGACGCTTGGACGCGAGGCTGCGGAGCCCGCCGATGCAGCGGCAGCTCCATCCATTTATTTAATAAAAAATCCTGGCCCGCGGGGACGCCTCCCAGCCCGCGGTTCTGGTTCCACGTTACACCAACGCAGAGCCTACGGCGTATGTTACGGAGGAGGAGAGGAGCTCCTGAGGAGAGGAGAGGAGCTGCCGGCTCAAATTTCTTAACAGGCGTTATTTGGATAAACTGAGCCCAGGTTGGGGATCTTAAAGGTTACTTTACCTGAAAAAAATATTAAAACTTAATAAAGTGCCATATTAACAGCGCTACAGCTGAAATTAAAACAGCTTTTGGCTCTCAGCTTCCTCATATGGTGTGACGATCGACGCAGAGCCTACGGCGTAGGTTACGCGGCAACGGGCGCCGTACGCCGTACCCTACGCCGTAGGCTCTGCGTCGATTTAACGCGGAACCATAAATCAGCTCCGGAGCCGGCAGTCAGCCAGAAATTCATCATCTCCGAAAACATCGGGTCAAATTTCTTAACAGGCGTTATTTGGATAAACTGAGCCCAGGTTGGGGATCTTAAAGGTTACTTTACCTGAAAAAATATTAAAACTTAATAAAGTGCCATATTAACAGCGCTACAGCTGAAATTAAAACAGCTTTTGGCTCTCAGCTTCCTGATCAGGGTAGGGATGAAAACGAGGGGGCGTGGTGACGTGATGACGTGGCTCTCTGGCCAGCTCCAGGCCAACACCAGCTGTGTAGAAGCAAACGGTTCTTACTTAAGAACCAACCGCGAACCGGCTCTAGCTCCAGCACTAGCACCAGCCCTGGAACCAGCTTGGTGTAAAAGGGGTATATGTGACTTTGATAGGCTCCAGCAGACCCTGAAAAGGATGGAGTGAGCATTAATGATAAATGAAAGGACTGTGCGTGACGTGCCTTTTTCTTAATTCTTTCTTCATGCGTACTAAGTGCGTATTTGCTATTAACTAAGATAACTTTAGCTAACCGAAGCATTCAAGTCTTTTGGTCAAACAAAGTCAGCAGAGTTAGATATGACTGCAAAAGAGGTGAGAAAGTGCTGTTAGACACATGCTAGAAGCAATACACAGTACATTTTTGTCAGTATACTGTAGGTGTAGGGTGCTCCATTTGTACTGGGAAATGTCAGATTTGGACGTCCTTCCTTTCCTCCTTCTCCCCCAATGTCAGTAGTGTGTGTTTGTTAACATTTCCTCCTCTGCAGGTCCAGTCCAATAGTTCCATCTCGTTCTCATACCTACATGAAAAGTAAGAAGTACTTGTGTCTCAGATGCCTTCAGATGTCTCCCCTGCCAAGCTTGCTGTCGCTTGTAATCAAAAATCCCACATCCTCCCGGCTTGCACCTGTAGGGGTTTAAGTTCTACACCCCCACATCCGTGTAGACTGAGAGGATGTTTGAACGGAGCCTAAACACCAAAACTCAAGTCGGATTTCTCATTAATGTTTAAAGTGTCTTATGTAGGGGCTGCTCCACAAGTATGGGGTCCTGTGCCCTCTGATAAGGGCTGTTCGGTCTCTATATGATCAGAGCAGGAGTTTGGTTTGCATTGCGAAGCCAGGGGCCAGAGGGGATACAGTTTGGGAACAACAGGATTTCGTCTCTGCTTTTTGCAGATGATGTTGTCCTGTTGGCTTCACCAGGCCTGGACCTTCAGCATGTGCTGGGGAGGTTTGCAGCCAAGTGCGAAGCACCTCCAAAACCAAGGCCATGGTTCTCCGCCGGAAAAGAGGGGCGTGCCCTCTATGGGTGGGTGGAGAAATCCTGCCTCAGGTGGAGGAGTTCAAGTATCTCGGGGTCTTGTTCATGAGTGAGGGAAAGATGGAGCGTGAGATTGACAGATGGATTGGTGCAGCGTCTGCAGTTATGTGGTTGGTGCACCGGACCGTCTTGCTGAAGAAGGAGCTGAGTCGAAAGAAAAAGCTCTTGATTTACCGGTCCATCTACACTCCCACCCTCACCTATGGTCATGAACTTTGGGTAATGGCCGAAAGGACAGGATCACAGATACAAGCGGCCGAGATGAGTTTCCTCCGCAGGGTGGCTGGACGCTCCCTTAGAGATAGGGTGAGGAGTTCGGTCACCCGGGAGCAGCTCGGTGTCGAGCCGCTGCTCCTTCACATTTAGAGGACTCAGCTGAGGTGGCTTGGGCATCTGTACCGGATCCTCTTGGACGCCTCCGTAGGGAGGTGTTCCAGGCATGTCCCACCGGGAGGAGACCCTGGGGAAGATCCAGGACACGCTGGAGAGACTATGTCTCTCGGCTGGCCTGGAAACGTCTCGGACTCCCCCCGGAAGAGCTGGCAGAAGTGTATGGGGTGAAGGAAGTCTGGGCATTTCTGCTCAGACTGCTGCCCCTACGACCTGGTTCCAGATTAAGCGGAAGAAGATGGATGGATGGATGGATGGATGGATGGATGGATGGATGGATGGATGGATGGATGGATGGATGGATGGATGGATGGATGGATGGATGGATGGATGGATTGAGAGCACCTAAAGTACTAAAGTGACACCTATCCATTTGATGTTCTCGCTCAAAGAGTAGCAGTCAGAAGACCCCTCCCCTAATTACATATTCTGTTGTAGCTGTTTAGGATTTTACCAGATGAGGTACATACAAATTCCCTCCCTGTAAAGTTGTCACGGGTGTTAAATCTACCTATAGAGAACAAATCATGTTTTAAACCAAACTATTTGTTTATTTCTGCTGGAAAGATGTACAGTTTAACCTGAGGGGGTAGATTATATCTCTTGTGGAACGAGCCCGTAGTGGTCAGTAGAGGAACTGCTTCTTTTAACTTCCAGGGTGACGTTAAACAAGCCTGACGAATCTCCCTGAATGCAGCAGGTTAGCTGTCATGTCATTATTGTTATTCAGACACTCCAGATTGATGACCAGCACCGCTGCGTGTCAGAGACACCCTCTATCAGTAGTTTCAACGCTTTATTTTTTTTAGGTGTATCGCTAAGAATCATTTCTAATTGCTTCAACACTAACATGAAAATTGGAGTAAATTTTGAAAAGGATGTCAATTCTGTTTCAAAGGATTCACCTTGAAAGGACTGGAATGTTTATTATTCATCACTGTGGTGACCCCTCGTTTATGTCCAGCATAACATCACTAATTACATCTCTGAATTACAACCACTAGACTGCTTTGGTATGAGAATGGCTGCAATAAAAACTTCACCAGAAGCAGTTAGCGATATCTGCGTTCAAGGCATTGAGCATTACATTTGTTGCAAGTCACATTCAGTTACATGCCGAAAGCCAGTATTACCATGCACAGTTTAATTCTTTCTTGTCAATTACAGTTTCAGATATCCCGAAGAGGTATTACATTTATTTAAATTAGAGTAGATTAGATTAGATCTTTATTAGTCATCATTATATAACAACGAAATTAAAAGTTTAAGTCCACACTGCGTTTGTCCTTTTAAAAATGAAGCTACATGCATCCCAACTTTCTGAAGGCGAAAATATACATCTTTGGCGATGCAACGTGACATCCAGGTTTCTCTTTTTGGATATCTGACATGAAAATTCTGACTTGTAATAATTTGATTCTGGATATCAGATACGCAACGTGATGAGGACTCTCCTTTTCATATCTTTTAATGAGACGACATTAGTCATTCAGAGGTAACAGGTCCATGTGTAAAGGTTATTTGCTGTGTACCCTGTCGCGGTGCCACCTGGCATCAGTGGTTGTGTGCTCAAAAGTCAAGGTCATGCTTTCAAACCACTAAAGTTGATATAATGTGCAAACTGCAGATATGCACTTTAAAGCATAAGAATGAGACTGAAAACTTTTTCAATCTTTTTTTAAATACTTTTTATTTATGAGCATTTTCATTTATAGAAAGACAAACACGGGAGTCGTAGGAGGGCTTCTGTAACACGTTTACAGATAAAATAACTCATTCAAATGACTCAGTCAGTACTGCCACTGTTCGCAAGGTCCAGGCACCAACATCTCTTTCCTCTCTCCTCTAGGAGCTGTAGGCTATGGGTTTTATATTTTCTATTATTGATGTGAACAGGTTTTGTGCCTGTAGCCAACATCTTGATATGGCCTTTTCGTGAAAGCACAACCTGGTCCATTTTCTGGGCTTCTCTCAGAGGAACCTGTTGATCTGAGATGTTTTAATGCTTGGATTTTAAAAACGCGTGGAGGGCTGGAGACAGACTTCAACTTTTTCCGATCTGTAAAAGAGACACAAGGGAAACATAACAGTCAGTTATTGTTGGCTCAAAGTGAACACCAGTCTTTGGACCATTTAAGCTTTCATTGAGAGATCTGTAAACATTTAGATTTCAGAAAAGATGATATGACAATAATCATGTTGCTACCATCTGAAATATCAGTGTCAGTGTTATGTAATTGTTTGAGTGTCATTCCCCGGCATCACCAGAACGGATGGTGCCACAGTCTTCACCCTCACAAATATGATGAGTGACGATGGCGGCTGAGCCAATAGAGGCAGGACTCAGGGTGGAAATGTGCTGAGTGTAGTGGAAACCAGAATGTCTCCTGTTACTGTGGGATTCCAGGGTCGGCATTCATCAGCCGTCTCCGACGTCTTCAAGTCCCTCGCTCTCAAGTGTGATCCAGTAAGGATGACTTGCTATGGAAAGAGAAACAAGTGAAGTGTGAGGACCCCAAAGTTAACTGATTGCTCTGTTTCTCTGCTGGTATTTCTCCCTGAAAACCCATGTCCAGTTCAGAGGAGTCAGACCAATTGTATCAGAGGAAAGGAATTAGGATGGCTGCCTGAGCTACATTTTTATCAGCACCTCTGTAGAAACAGGAACAACAAAACATTCAGTCCTTTTTTGATACAGCTGTCCGCCTCCAATGTAATACTTCTTTGAAGGTTTGAATCCACCGAAGAAGAAAAGATCCCTCAAAAACGTGGTGTTCTCTGAACAAGTTGCACAGTGCACACAGAACGTGATTAACGCTTTGCTTTGACTCGGAGGTGCTGGACATGCAGTTCAAGCTGCAAAAGTTCAAAGGTGGTCTCGTCATCAAAGCACATTACTGTATGAATATCCTCCAATCTTCAACATAATTGCAAGATAGAAGATTTCTTATGTCTGTTAGAACTGATATTTGGCCTTAGATGCCTCTGAGTCACCCTCTATGACGGGTCTCAAAGGCATGATTCAGAGCCCAGCGTTGTCTTTGTTCGGCTCAGAAAGCGAGCAACAGCAACCCTGCTTGTGGTCGTGTCGACCCTCATGCCCACTTTATGACACCCACATGAAAGCAGCAGTCTTCACTTCTACACCATTTGTACTTCTCATATTTTAAGCGTGTCAGCAGTAGTGACTTCATATGCTTACTGCATCTGAGGAGTTATATTAGATAAGGCTCAGAGATAAGGAGACTTTTTTCTCTTCAAATCTAATATGTCTTTCAGTCTGTGGACTATTTTTGATATGCCGGGATGTTGTAAAAACATGCAGCTTTTGCAAAAGCTGCATGTACTGGTTACTTATTGTCAGTGATCGTCTGGAGGCTTCCACGCAAGAGTTCAGAGAACATAAAAAGGTTTGTGAGCGACCTTTGTATCCAATATTACCTTCAACACTGAGATTCATGAGATTCCAAGGAGTTAAAACATGATAAAACATTCAGATCTGGACATGCTCAACATGAGCTAACACATTTCCGTCAGATGAAAGTAAAAAAAAAACAAAAAAACAAACAGGTCATGCACAAAAGCAGACAAATCCTCAGCATTTCGATGTATGCGGTAGAATTAACCCCCGGTGTGACGGGCTGCTGAAATATTACACAGCTGTGTTGAATGGGATCATTCAGCCAGCAGCTATGAGCCAAAACTAACATCATCTTGCAATCACATGTGACAGTCAGCATAATTGTTCCACACATTTTCAGTATTAATTGTTTTTCCCAGAGAATGAGGCCGTGAATCTCTTTGGGTGCGTGAAAAAACACACAGTGACTAAATCACACAGAGAGGCAAGAAAAAGCATCTGATGTTAGTTTAAGTCAAAAGAAAACAGAACAGATTTAATGTGCTTAAAGGTAGGATAAGTGATTATCACCTTGGTTGATATTTGAAACAAAAGTCATGGAGGACAGCATGTAAAGAACCGTGCAAGCCCCCGGTGATGTCGCCATTACGCTTTCTGGGAAGTACTTTTTCAAAAGTCTTTTTTTGTCTCGCTAGCTGAGGCTAACCTGTGATGCTAACTAATGTTGCCCGACATACATTGTGATCAAATCTCTTCATGCATCCTCTTTTTAGGTGTCACTAATGAAACAAGATCTAAAAATGAGGACTGGTGGGTTTCCGATAAAGCACTATTGGGGTTCTCCTCATGATTTTCTCCAGTCGTGCGACTATTTTTTGGATCGGACCGGATTTCGACCCAATCGTTGGTCATGCCTCGGGCAGTATACGTGGGGTAACGATGAGAGATTAACATCTCACGACGAGCTCCCGATCACAAATCGTGTGCTCGCAAGAAAATCAAACGTGTTTGAAATCCTGGTCCCTCCTCGTGAAGGTATCGCACAGTTGAAGCAGCTACGACCCGATTTGCCTCATCCTTTCGCAGAGAGCATGCGCAATAAAAAGAAAGACAGAAAAAGTGCCAAAACGAACGTATACAGTAGATAGTATTGGTCTAACGTGCTATATGTAGCCGTTGCTGCCAGCAACGGCTACATATAGCACGTTGCTGGCAGCATACAACTTGCTGCTTACCTCCAGTTCTCGCTGAAGGATTAAAAGGCCGTACTGCCCACGTCTGCACAGCCAATTCCTTGTCCAAACACGACATCGTCTTTTCTTTTTTGATTTATCGCCACACAGGATGGCACAAATTGCCGAGGCAACGCGTTTGTTTTTACTGAGCATCTTCGGTGTCTCCCACTTCCGGGTTCCTCCTCTTCTTCTACTTCTTTTTGATGTTGCAGTTCCAGTACACAGAAGTCCAACGTGAGGATTATGAACGTATAGTGTCAGCAGACGGGTCGCATCAGAGCATCGGGACGTACAGTGTAAGACCATAAATCGTGGGCTGCGAACTTTTGAACTCAGCGATCTAGTCGTGCAGTGTGAGATGGGGCTGAATCAAACTATTTAAAATATCGCACAGTGTATGCCCAGCTTTATATGGCCTTTTTGGTCCACAGGCATCGTTCAGTGGCCGAAGAAGCTAACTAGCATTCCATCCATTCTGATTTGAATTTGTCCATATGTCATCACTGTTGTCAGGGAGACAAAACGAGAACAGAAAAAGAACCAGAAATGGAAACAAGTACTGTTGGAGCTGAAAGAGGGACTGGAGAAGTGCGGATCCAATTCAATTCAATTCAATTCAATTTTATTTATATAGCGTCTATTACAACAGTTGTCTCTAGGTGCTTTCCAGAGACCCAGAACATGACCCCATAGCAATTATTACATAAACATAACATAAACAGTGGCAGGTAAAAACTCCCGTGGTGGGAGAAACACCTTAAACCAAACGGTAGCAAGAAAAACTCCCTTTTAGGAGGGAAGAAACCTTGATTAGGACCTGAATGATAAGGGGGGACCCTCCTGCTGGAGGCCAGCTGGGTAGAGCAGGAAAAGAGGAGATCAGAGGGAGAGAATGAAGAACAGAGAAAGGAAAGACACAGACACAGTAGCTAGCCAGTGCACTGCAGGGACGACTAAGCAGATGTAGATGGCAGAAACTGAGGTGGTCAGAGGGGGGTGGGGGGGTTTGTGCAGGTCAGGATTTCAGCAGGCATCTAGACATTTCATGTCCCTGTTAGTCAGTCTTCCTTTACTGTGGTACAGAACCAGGACTGTCTATGTCTAGGACCGGGACGTTTCTTATAGTGTAGTCACAAGATGGGCAGCTGGCAGATTGTGAAGAAATAGGAACTGAATGACACAAAAAATATTGGATTTGATTTACTATTGAGATTCTCTCTTACCCTGCCTTTAAGATGGTGATGCCTTAAACATTTAATGTGCAGAAACGTGGTAGAAAAAGTAAAGTGCACCCTACAACTGAAATGTAACTAAGGAAACAAGTTTGGAGATGTAGTTTAGAGCTACTTTGATTAATAAAAATATATTGAAATGTTTTAAAAAGCGATGCAATCAAGACCTGCAACACATTGAACACCATCACAGACAAGAAAGAGCTGGAGGTACTGTAAAGCTGCCAAACGAGTTCTAGCAGGTCATTTCACGGGTTCACTGATCTAGTTCATTCAGCACTCTCACTGTTTAATATGTCTGCGTTCAGTTTACACAAGAAACAATTCTTCTTTTTTGTTTTTTTGCATGTAATCAAGCAAGTTTAAAGCAAGTTTCAAGTTTATGCACATTGTATTTGTGCATTATTGTGATTTGGACGAAAATCAGATCACGTTTTATGGCAAATTAAAGCGGAAAACCAGCAAATTTCAAGGGTTTGTTAGTCAGACATGCTATTTTAGAGGTATCCTCTAAATATTTCTTTCACTTCCACTATTAATCTACACATCATATGATGTCACATATCTTTGTCCTGCGAAACAAAAGCCAAGGTCTTTCAACCCTGCGCCTGAATAAATCACAGCCATCAGTCTTTGTGTGTCAGCAGTGCGTCCATCCTGAGGCAGAGCCATGCCAGCTCACTTTCTTGTCAACAAAGGAAGAGCTGGAACCAGATGGAGACTTGTGTCTGTGCCCTGTATAACAGCAGGAGCAACAACTCTTCAATCGCTGCGGCCCAGGACAAGCCCAAGGACCCCCCTGACACCCAATTGTTTCCTGAGTTTCTGTGTCCGGCCATCCGGACCGGAAACTGTTGGGCACCCCCAAGGGGTACGTTTGTATTTCTGCAATCTTGTAAGCATGCAATGCATGGTTGGTGTGTGTGTGTGTGTGTGTGTGTGTGTGTGTGTGTGTGTGTGTGTGTGTGTGTGTGTGTGTGTGTGTGTGTGTGTGTGTGTGTGTGTGTGTGTGTGTGTGTGTGTGTGTGTGTGTGAAAGGGAGGTGAGCTCCTAGATGAAAACACGAGACGTACGCTGGCAGCTCGCCCACTGCTTTTTTAAGAGCATGTAGGGAAGGACAGGAAAGATATGAAGCGGTGTTCAACAATGCCACGAGCAGCTGCTGACGACAAACATTATGTTCTCAGGACGGAAAGTGGTGACCTCTGACCTTAGAAGAGTCCATCAATGGGATTCTCTGTGAGGTTAAATGAGCTGACACACAGGAGACATGTATCTTAAGAGAGAAAAATGTAATCATTTTTGAATTTGATTGCAACATGTGTTACAATCAAATCTCAAAGAGGTTGGGACGGATGGATTTACCTCTGGGTACCATTTCTTCTTTTGAAAACGGTTGGACCAAAAAGACGTGTTGATTAAGCTTAAAACTTTCCTTTTTGATAAAGCTTGTGGTTAGGGATGGCTCAAGTGAAACATCCCTTAGTTATGCTGCTATAGGCCTGGACTGCTGGGAGACCTCCCATGATGCACCTCACTCGGTTCGCTTCTGCTCCAGCTCTTTTGATGACACTGTTGTTGTTGACATTGAGCTGTGGCCCTTCTCCCCCTTCCCCTTCCCCCTTCCTGTCCTCTCAACCTCCGACCCGTAGAGCCAGATGGTCATCCTTCCTGGTTCTGGTTCTGTCAGAGGTTTCTTCCTGTTAAAGAGGAGTTTTTCTCTTTCCACCGTCGCCTGGTGCTTGGTCAGGACGGGGGATTGTATCCAGGCAAGACAAGGCAAGGCAAGTTTATTTGTATAGCACAATTCAACACAAGGTAATTCAAAGTGCTTTACATCAACATTAAAAGCAACAAGACACAATTAAACAGTAATCATAATCATAAGTATTTATTTTAAGAGTATGCTTAGATAATAAATAAAATGAAAAAAAATGATGAAAGAATAGGTAAAATAATAAAAAGCACAAGTTGTTAAAAAGTAAGGGCAGTAGAGTACAGCAGGTAAGTATTTAATTTAAGAGTACGCTTCAGTAAACAGTCATGTTTTTAAAGGAGCTGACAGTTTGAGCAGACCTCAGGTCTACAGGAAGTTTGTTCCAAGGGAAGTTTGATGCAGTCTGTTGGTGTCCTTAGCAAAGCAATAAATATTCTAATTGTTATAATACTGGCTCCATATAAACTGGACTAAACTGGAATGAGTTGCATTTAACTTGTATTGTTGAAGTGACTTGGGATGACATTTGTCGTAATTTGACGCTAAATAAAGCTGAAATGAATTTAAAATAAATCTGTTGATGGAGTTTAGAAGAGGATCATTGTGCCATTCTTGCCCGATGCAGGACTGGAGCCGCTTAACAGTCCTGATTATTGAAAACGTTTTCAGTGGGTGGAAGTCTGGAGTCCAGGCAGGTCCATTCAGCGCTCCCTCTTCTTCTGCAGAGTCAAGCTTTTGTAATGGATGCAAATTGTGTATTGTATTGTCTCTACCTGAAAGATGCAAGGCCTGTGGAAAAGACACAATCGTGCCTTTCAGCTTTCATGTTTTCTTTCCAGATGTGCATGCTTCCCATTCCTATGTACACCCAGATGTGCAGGACCAGAGCTGACACCATCTTCAAGTCCTTAACATTCACACATCACCTTCCTATTCTCTTATCAGTACTGTGTAGAATTGGAAAGTGTTTCTGGTAAATGTATTCACATATGGTACATTCAAAGATTGTGTAACTGTTTTAGTGGTTAAATGAGCAGATGTGTAATTTTTCTGTTATTTTAAAGGAGTTATCTTGTTCCTAAACTGTGCATGATGATAGCAGTATTTTATTCAACACAAACACTGGGAAGGGCTGCGGTAAACGTAAGCATGGTCCAAGTGAAACCTTTGTCACACGAGCACTTGTAGCTCCCATGTGAGACTTTCTGCTGCTGGATGATGAACTGGAGCCTGCAGCCCAACTTTAACTGGATTTCACTGATTCAAAACTTGTCACTGAGGCTCCACACTTGAGAGACGTGACATACATAAATCTGTATAACATTAGTTTTTAATTCTTAATTGTTTAGTTTCCTTGAGATACTTTGGCACAGTAAATTCTGGGCACATTATTGTGTTTTTAGGTAATAATATCTTTAAGAAATTGGAGGTTGAATCTTGAATGCATAGGCACTATAAAGGATCATGAGATTTGTTTTTACACATTGACCCAACATCTTTGGATTTGGGCTTGTACAACCCTGGGATTTAGTTTGGACCCATCTGGGTGTAGAAAGGTGTGCTTTTAGACACTTCAATTTGAAGAGTATTGTGACATCTCAGATGCCGATCGGAGCAGAAGTGTCCAGCTCCTCCATGCTTATCTCCACCCACCTCCATCCATTTGCTGTAAACAAAAATAAAAATAATAAAAAATGTTAGGTTCAAATTGTTTTAGTTTCAAAAGATGCATCCCTTGGAGAAAATGGGGGGTGTCAAGTGTCTGACTCTACCCCCTAAAACCAGCTGGTATGAACATGCAGATCTATAAAAAGGGCTTCTGTACTGTTTGTCTGTGGTAATTCACCAAAACATGTCATGTCTCTGAGACCTCAGGGAAAGGTTTGGAAGACCATCCAACTTTTTAGAAAAGGGCGTACTATAAAATAACTTTTTTTTTCACGTTCCAGTGTCATTTGAAGAGGTAAAATCAAAAAAGTTCACTTTATTTCTCATTAACGTACACTCAGCACCCCATCCTGACAAAAAAAAAATGAAATGTAGACATTTTTGCAGATTTATTCAAAAAGAAAAACTGAAATATCCGTTGTTATCTTAACTGTGTGCTTAGGGTCATTGTCTTGTTGGAAAGTGAACCCAAACTTCTTCCATTTAAGGGTTATGGAGGCCACTGTGCTCTTAATAACCTTGAGTGCTGCAGATATTCTTTTGAAACCATAGCTAGATTTGTGCCTTGCCACAATTCTGTCTCTGAGCTCCGTGGGCAGTTCTTTTGACCTCATGATTCTCATTTGCTCTGACATGCACTTTGAGCTGTAACGTCTCATATAGACAGGTGTGTGACTTTCCTATTCAAGTCCAATCAGTTTAATGAAATGCATCCGGACTCCAATGAAGGAGCAGAACCATCTCAAGGAGGATCAGAAGAAATTGACAAATATGAGTGTCACGGCAAAGGGTCTGAATACTTCTGACCATGTGATGTTTCGTTTTTCTTTATTAATAAATTTGCAAAAATGTCTACATTTCTGTTGTTTTCTGTCCTGTTCTGTCCCATGGGGTGCTGAGTGTAAATTAATGAGAAATAAAATGAAGTTTTTTTATTTTAGCAAATGGCTGCAATGAAACAAAGAGGGAAACATTTAAAGAGGTCTGAATACTTTCTGTACCTACTGTATTTGATTAGTTTTTGGAATCAGGGTCAAGCTCTCAAAGTGTCCCAGCCCTACTATCAACAAATCAAGGCAAAGTAAGTCTGGACTCCCACTCCAGGTGAACCCTGTGGCAACTGTGTGTCACTTTACTCTGCTGTCCTCATATCAGTAACAACAAAACCAGCAAACAAGGTTACGGTTTACTGTTGTTACATAACAGGAGAAGTAAATAAGAGACTCAGGAGAGTTACGATAGAACAAAAACGAGAGGGTGACCAGAACAAGGGAGGAAAAAAGAGGAAAAAAAACTGTGTCCTTAGAGCACCTTCACCACCGCATCATTAGGGGGTCCCAGTGAAATGTGGCAAAAACGTCCCCTCCTTAATGTAAAATCGGAACTTTTCTGCTCTTTAATGATGTTTTGGCGAATAAAAATTCAACTTGTGATGGTGTTCGTTGCTGTTCATGTTAAGTGCCCACATATTTGCATGTTTGTGTGCAGACGGGGTCAGAAGAGTGAACGCTCTGCATATGTAGGCAGAGAAATGTACAGTTCTCAGGTGTCCTGTCACAGTTCATCATTTGCTGACTCAGCGACTCTGCAGGGCCGGGGCCGAGAGCCCGCACACTTATTTAAATTCAATTACACCAGCCGTGAGTTCACAAATGCCAAAGTTGTCATTATGGGCACTTTCCTTTGGCGAGTCAGTTTCAGCACAGGAACCCTTGTGTCGTGGATGCTCACACGTGTTGTTTTGACCTCTTTTGACTGATAATGCCGTAAAAGTACCGTCACGGAAAATGTGCTGCACTGTAGTTGTATTCCCAGTGTGAGAGCCAGGCGCTTAAGGAAGATCCAGGAGATATTTTACCTCCAAAAAAGCCTGGACAGAAGATTTGCTTTTCCAGTTTTGACTAGCACTGCATCTGCTCCACTTTTCCAACCGTCTAGCCACGTTGTGTCATGTTTAACCTTTGCTGTAGCTGCTGAAACCTGTCAGGCTTTTGTTGCACTGCAGTAACACCGCCATCGACAGATGTTTGTGACCCATATTTTAATCTTACGTAATCTTTCTTGCGTAAAAATGTGATAAATATCACCAGATCATAGCCACAACCTCAGATAAACAAAAGCAAAACTTTTTTGTCTTTGCTTTTTTTTTTTTTAATTAAGCAAAAAAATACAAATAAATGCCTTATGGGAAATACGAAGTATCCCCATTATTCTATTATCGATCCACCTATAGTAGCAACAATTAGAAGTAGTTATTTCCTGTATTACTTTATCAGTCTCTCATGTTGTTGTGATGGAATTGTGAATATTCTTCGTGCTTTAGTTCATTAGGGTTTTCGGGGAGTGGTTCTCTTAGAGTCCCATAACATCATTTCCTTCATGTGGAGGTCCAGACTTGCACCATTTCATGCCCAAACATACGTTCTTTCATTTTTCAGAACTTCTGATGTCGATTTGCGGCTATGTTTGGGACCATCGTCCACAATTTTTCCAGGCCGGACTTACGTCCTGTGTTTCAGGGTTTTTCATACGTCTTTTGTTGGAGTTGCATTTTCATTTTTGTATACTGATATGAGAAACTAAATCTATTCAGTTCTTTCCTTTTTTTTCAACTTTAAAAAGTAGTCAAAAGAACGACGTGACAGTGCTGTTACCGCTATTGTTCAGGGTAGTATTAAAGTAGCAAAGCCAGCTGACATGATCCCGCCCTGGTGGAGGATGACCTCTTTAATGTAATACTGACACATTTGCTGAGAATATTCAGGGTTTAATATCGTTCACCTTTGCACGGTGGCCCTGCAGCTATAGGCCATATGCATATGAGGTTTTCTTTGGTTCAGTTCCATCATGTTCACAAAGCCCTTCAAGAAAAAAGATGATGTAAATTTCCAACAGGCATTTCTCAAAACCAGAAAAAAGTAACATGAACTGAAACTCAAAAAAAAAAGAGAGCCTAGTTTTTGAGTTCTGCGGAGGTTTGTCCACAACCTCAGATAAACAAAAACAAAACTTTTTTTGTCTTTGCCATTCATTTTTTTTTAAATTAAGCAAAAAAATACAAATAAATATCTTATGGGAAATATGAAGTATCCCCATTATTCTATTATCGATCCAACTTTAGCAGCAACAATTAGAAGTAGTTATTTCCTTTATTACTCATCAGTTTCTCATGTTGTTGTGATGGAATTGTGAATATTCTTCTTGCTTTAGTTCATTAGGGTTTTCGGGGAGTGGTTCTCTTAGAGTCCCATAACATCATTTCCTTCATGTGGAGGTCCAGACTTGCACCATTTCATGCCCAAACATACGTTCTTTCATTTTTCAGAACTTCTTATGTCGATTTGCGGCTATGTTTGGGACCATCGTCCACAATTCTTCCAGGCCGGACATATGTCCTGTGTTTCAGGGTTTTTCATACGTCTTTTGTTGGAGTTGCATTTTCATTTTTGTATACTGATATGAGAAACTAAATCTATTCAGTTCTTTCCTTTTTTTTCAACTTTAAAAAGTAGTCAAAAGAACAACGTGACAGTGCTGTTACCGCTATTGTTCAGGGTAGTATTAAAGTAGCAAAGCCAGCTGACATGATCCCGTCCTGGTGGAGGATGACCTCTTTAAATTTAATACCGGCACATTTGCTGAGAATATTCAGGGTTTAACATCGTTCACTTTTGCACGGTGGCCCTGCAGCTATAGGCCATATGAGGTTTACTTTGATTCTGTTCCATCATGTTCACAAAGCCCTTAAAGAAAAAAGATGATGTAAGTTTCCAACAGGCATTTCTCAAAACCAGAAAAAAGTAACATGAACTGAAATTCAAAAAAAAAGAGAGCCTAGTTTTTGAGTTCTGCGGAGGTTTGTCCACAACAACCTCAGATAAACAAAAACAAAACTTTTTTGTCTTTGCCATTCTTTTTTTTTTTAATTAAGCAAAAAAATACAAATAAATATCTTATGGGAAATACGAAGTATCCCCATTATTCTATTATCGATCCAACTTTAGCAGCAACAATTAGACGTAGTTATTTCCTGTATTACTTTATCAGTCTCTCATGTTGTTGTGATGGAATTGTGAATATTCTTCTTGCTTTAGTTCATTAGGGTTTTCGGGGAGTGGTTCTCTTAGAGTCCCATAACATCATTTCCTTCATGTGGAGGTCCAGACTTGCACCATTTCATGCCCAAACATACGTTCTTTCATTTTTCAGAACTTCTGATGTCGATTTGCGCTTATGTTTGGGACCATCGTCCACAATTTTGACCAATTCTTAGCTGTCAGACAGAGGAGGTGTTTGTGCTGAAATCCTGACCTGGTGATGGAAACTAACGCCACAGAAGTCCACCTCGGTCTCATCTAGTTGTAGAAATCTCACCCCTTGTCTGGATGCAAGCTGTGCTCAAGTTGTGCTTCTGTGCTCCTTCTAGACAAACAAGACCCCTCTCCTGATAATTCAAACAAAAAAACTGTACTAGTTCAGTCCTCTTCTAACTGTGACGTCATGGACTTTAAGATGGTACCTAGTATTATCCACGTGTTTGTTGTATTTGCTTTGTTTTTGTATAATAATCAAATACACGGTGGAAAGTGGTCTTTATGCATAAAGGAGCATCTGAGAGCCAGTATTCAAAAACATCCAAGACAGAACTGCAGAACTGCTAATAACATCTTGGATCGACGAAACTTTTACTGCACAACTGACAAAAGTTATTTACTGACACTCCCACTCTGCTACTTTGATTGGTTTTACGAGGCAGTTTCTTCTGCGTCTGGTGGTACCGCCTCAAAGTGGAATCAGGAAGAACCAGACTGATTCTTCCTGAAAGCCAACAGGCTGAGAGAGTGTTGAGTTGTTGATCTACACTGTTAAATTGCTCCTTTTCACTTTCCAGACAAAGTTCCTGCTGTTGGTGTCAAATTTCTGAAATATCTCAACAAGTAGAATGAAACTAAATAATACAAATACCCAATGCATTCACAATGGGAAACACACACGAAAAAAAATTAGAAACTGTTAAAAAAAAAAATTAGGATGTTTTTAATTCAAGCAATAAACGCTTCAATTTTAAAAGGAATTTTCTGTCAAGCTTTAAGGATTAAAACTGCTCCTCACGCACACTTACAGCAGCAAATGAACCAGCCCGATCTGTGTGCTGCTAAGTTTCACCTTTCTGAGACTTTAGGTCCACGATAGATAAACAAACATCCCTCAGTGATTAGTTACTTCCTTGGACAGAGTCTCTGCGTCTTACGATGCTGCTGGCCTCAGTCAGAACGGGCCTTTGGATGTGAACCATGAGAAAGTCACGTTCACTGCTGATCAAAACAGAGCTCCTAGGAGTATGAATAGAAATGCAAAACCTTTTACTCGTCATACTCTGTGAATAAAATCTGTCCACAATATTCTTACCAGAGCTCGGACGTCCAGGCCGGACATACGTCCTGTGTTTCAGGGTTTTTCATACGTCTTTTGTTGGAGTTGAATTTTCCTTTTTGTATACTGATATGAGAAACTAAATCTATTCAGTTCTTTCCTTTTTTTTTCAACTTTGAAAATGAGTCAAAAGGACATGTTACAGTGCTGTTACCGCTATTGTTCAGTGTAGTATTAAAGTAGCAAAGCCAGCTGACATGATCCCGTCCTGGTGGAGGATGACCTCTTTAATGTAATACTGTCACATTTGCTGAGAATATTCAGGGTTTAACATCGTTCACCTTTGCACGGTGGCCCTGCAGCTATAGGCCATATGCATATGAGGTTTTCTTTGGTTCAGTTCCATCATGTTCACAAAGCCCTTCAAGAAAAAAGATGATGTAAGTTTCCAACAGGCATTTCTCAAAACCAGAAAAAAGTAACATGAACTGAAACTCAAAAAAAAAAGAGAGCCTAGTTTTTGAGTTCTGTTTGTCTAAGCAGGTCTGGCATTTATGAAGCTATTAGTCAACTTAACGCACAGAGCAGAGAATGTTTGACACTAACTTGGCCCGTAGCTGCAGGTTTCTTTGGCTCACGGCGTTGACTCAAGCTGTATGTCGCCTAAACTCAGCCACATCCCCCCCGACGTGGAGCAATTCTTCACTTCTTTGGGGTCCTGGGCTTCGCCTGGACCTTATAACTTCTACCATATCAACTGTTATAATGAGCTAATGGATTTACAAAAGCCCAAGTGTGGTACATGAACTTTGGGACTTAGCCGACCCACATAGGGATGCCGGTGTCATAACTGAGTCATAAGTGTCAAAAGTAGCCCAGATTGAGTCTGAACGGGTTTGCTTTTTGCAAACAAACGACACTATTCTTTTCTCAGAGGCTGCACAAACCAACATTAATATAAAACATACATCCTATATATGTTGGATAAATTGGGTTCCAATGCATGCAAAACCTTATAAGTTTATTAAGCTGAATTAGTTATAACTACTGTGAATCAGAAGCTGAGCATCTAGAATCTAGATGAAAACAACCTGTGAGTTGCGGAGTTTGACAGCAGAGGGAAACTCTGTAGAAACTATAAAGATGTGCCATGAAGTCTGTAAACTGAAGAGTGGTAGTGGCAGAAAACAAATAAACAAACAAACAAACAAAACAGATGAGATGAGAGGAAGAGGTTAAGACCCAGCAGGCCTCCTAAAAGAAACAGGTGTGGCTCTGCTGCCCTCTAACGGGGAAACAGGGAAACACACACTTTCAAAAATGTCACCCACTTACAATATTGGCCTAGGGAGCAGGTCATCTTTTCTCAACTAAAACAAACAAACAAAAACAACAGAACCAAATACTTGGTTATATTTGGTTGGTGCTGTTGTAGATCGAAATGTTAACTTTAGAGGACAGGTTTTTCTCGTGACCACATATCCAACGGTTTTGGTGAGTTATTTAAATATGGCTACTTATATTTATAATACAGCGTAAGAAAAATGGCATTCCAGCTCTTAAGTTGCTAAATATTTTATTCTACATTTGACCCACTGTGATCCTTGTGGATCTAATTAAATGGAAAATGTTGAGTGCTCTTTTGTTTGATTCATACATTATTTCAAGTCCTTCTTTTCTTTTTTATTGATTAAGAATAAGAATTTAAAAAACTTCTAAAAAGGATTGAAGAGACAATTCTTCCTTTAGGGTCATGATTTAAAGACGCTCTATGAAGCTATAGTCCTTCTGGCCACATGGTGGTTTAATCATCTGCTGTGATCATGGAGGAGCCAGTTCACTTGGACATTCTTCTTCACCTGAGTTCACCACGTTGCTGCCAAAATTGGACTTTTTCTTTTCTTGTAAATTAAAAAAAAATCTACTTTTCCTTATAATGTGTGCAATCACTCAACATTTTTATTACGTTGAAATAGTGGCAACTATTGAAAGCATGGCGTGTCCAGCTTTCCACAGTCAGTCTTCTGACTGGCTTGAATGGGCAGCACGTATACCTGCAGTCTATGGCACGGTGAAGAGAAATGTCAGTGAGAACACAAGTGTGGGATTGGGAATATGAACTTTCTCAGGGCTAAAGACATGTCAGTCATATATTGCAATTAATGCAACAAGCTTTTTCATGTTTATTTGTATGTTCTCCTGCATTCGGGCCCCTATGTATGTTGCTGTTTTAAATTGCTGTTCAATTGTTGTGGATTATTAGTTTATTAATATTATTATTAGTTTATTAAGAATCCCCATTAGCTAGTACCATAGTAACCAACTAGTCTTCCTGGGGTCCACAAAGAACAACAACAAGAATATAAAACAGTTAATCACACCATCCACAATATATCATACTTTGTACATTTACGAATTATAAAATTTACAATTATAAAATATCTGATGTTAAAACACTTAAGACAAACATTTAATAATTATTTGAACCTAAAATTCATTTTCACTAAAACACACAACGGAACCATTCGACATACAGCCAAGTCAACATTATAATCTAAAATCTAAAATCTAAAATAAGATTTAAGTTTCTTTTTAAATACTTGTTTACTTTCTATAAGACAGAGATAGTGAGATTGTTGTTAAGATTAATGTACATTTTGTTTGTTATTAATAATAATAAATAATACTCCATTTTATTTATAGAGCACTTTTAAAAGATCTCAAAGATGCTTGTTTTTATTTTTTATTTATTTTATTTTATTTATTCTATTACTGCATCTTTAATGTTTCTGTGTTGGACCATTTCAGATGGTGGGTGGCGATGGAGATACTGGGGCCCACTTTGGCTCATTTTTTTTTTTTATGTATATATATTAATAAGAGCTACTTGTCTATTTACTGTTCGCAACTATTTAAATCTGGATACAGTGAGCGAAATAACCGGAGTCAAATTCAAAAAGTCAGAAATTCCCCGTGTGGCATGTTCAAACTTGGCCAATAAAGCTGATTCTGATTCTGATTCTGATTCCAGGACCAAAAGAAGAAGAATGAAAAGACCTCTTCATCTGCTCATAACACCGGTTGCCTTTAGGGCAGTGGTCTGCAACCCTGGTCCTTGGGACCTGCTGTCCTGCATGTTTATGATGTTGCCTTGCATCATCACACCTGATTCTAATTAATGGTCGTCATCAGCTTGTCATCCAGGTCTGGACAATCTGTTAATGACACAGTCACTTGTATCAGGGTGGAATGAAGCAGGGAAACATCTAAAACATGTAGGACAGGGGGTCCTGAGGACCAGGGTTGAAGACCACTGCTGTAGGTCATTCATCAAAATCCTTGAGAGACTTTTAATTCGTGTGAATGTGTATGAATGTGTATGAATGTTTGGTGGTGGTCGGAGGGGCCGTTTGGCGCGGAATGGCAGCCACACTTCTGTCAGTCTGCCCCAGGGCAGCTCTGGCTACAAAACGTACTGTAGCTACCACCACCGGAGAGAATGTGTATGAATGAATAATGGTCTAAGTGTAGCACTTTGAGATTCATTGAATGTAAAGTGCGTTACAAGTTAAATTCATTATTATTATTATTATTATTATTATTATTATTATTATTATTGTTATTATTATTATTATTATTATTATTATTATTATTATTATTATTATTAGCTCCCTCCCCTTACCCCCCTAGGCTGCACTTGTAAATAAGAAATTTGTTCTTAAATTGCTTGCCTGGTTAAATAATGGTTAAATAAAAAAAATATATATATTATTCATAATCATTATAACTGTCTTATATTTATTGTTTACATTGACCTTTAACATCATATACAAGTTCACAAGTGTTCAATAAAAAAAAAGACTGAGCAAAGCAGAAGCCTGCTTTTATTTTGAAACTTCCACCGCCCTCTAACCCGGAAGTGTATCGCTGTTATTATTGTGCTAACATTCTGTCATCAACATATCAGGGTAGAAGCTGCAGATTATGGCCAGAATAAGAGTTCCGGACGGTTATTAATCATTGTTTAGGGGGTTGTAAAGGACGAGTGTCACGTATTGTGATAGTGAACCAGTTGTCGTCAGGTTAAAACGAGAGTAGGACGTAGAAAGTGAAGCTGCGTTTGTCTGCACACATCTGGACTGTTAGCCGGCTGCTAGCTGGCTGCTTGCTCGGGTCAGGTTCGGGAGTTGAACCCGCCGCCTCTGCAGAGGGATGTCCTGCAGCTTGGTGGAGTTCTGTCGGCTCCAGGAGCTCAAGGCGGTCCGGGACTTGTTGTTCCAGAGCCAGCGGCCCGAGCCGGCAGCAGAGAAAAACCCCACAGGTAAGAGGACGGAGTCCACGAAACACACCTGTCACATCTGGAAACAGGAGCTGACAGAGGTGTCAAAAGTATTCACATTCATTACTCAGGTAGAAGTATAGATACTAGAGTTTAAAAATACACATGTAGAAGTTGAAGTATCAACTCAAGTTTTTTACTCCAGTAAAAGTATAAAAGTACTGGTTTCAAAACTACTTAAAGTATAAAAGTAAAAGTAATGTAAGGGGGGAAAAAAGCCATTAAGGATAAATGCCATTGAAAATGAATGCATCTTAGTATAATGTAAATATATTAAAGAACCATATATGTGTACTATTGAGCATTAACATGTGTTTCAGAGAACAGGAGATATGATGACTAGTTGCCTATAAGTATTGTAATGGTGCAAAAAGTCAAACTTCAGGCAAGTTATCATTTATCCTAACCTTTATTGGAATGTACATCCAAGTTTAGTTGCAGGAATCTGAGGGAACGGATGTAAGAACAAAACTGGACAAGAACATCTGAAACAACCACAACCAAATTCACTCTATCCGGATGGAGCAATTTAACTGGATAGTTTTTTTTTAAAGGCCGAAATGAAATAGAGTAACGAGGCTGTTTTTAAAATGTAAGGAGTAAAAAGTACGCATAATTGTGAAAATGTAAGGAGTAAAAGTAAAAAGTCGTCTGAAAAATAATTACTTCAGTGAAGTATAGATGAACAAAATTTCTACTTAAGTAAGATAACGAAGTATTTGTACTTCGTTACTTGACACCTCTGGGAGCTGACCAATAACTATTAACTAACCCCACATGTTGAAAAGTGAGGAATTGTTACCATTTGATCAAAAACATTACAACCTTTTTGAATTTGATGGTAGCGACAAGTTAAAAAAAGTTGGGACATTGACAGCAAAAGTGGCTGGTTCTTAAAAAGAAGCGCAGGAGGGACTTTTACTTTTTACCAACTTATCAGCTCAAATATCAACAGTTAAGTCACATAATTAAGCATAAAAAGAGCAGCTTAGAAAGGTACAGGCTCTTAGATGTAAAAGATGGGCAGGAGGTGGAAAAACTGAGTCTACAAATTGTGAAATAATTCAATGCTTCTCAGCGTAAAACTGCAAATTCTATCTCATCATCCACAGCCTCCTAAGGTATATCCTCAAAGCATTCAGAGCATGGATATGTCTCTGTGTGTTCAAAATCAGTGCTGGAAGCTCTTGGTCTTCAGGCCCCTGATTTCATGATTTTGTGATGGATATCACGGGATGGACTCAGGAACTCTTCCAGAAATCTCTGTCCAAGAACACAGTTGACCCTGTCATCCACATGTGCCAGTTAAAACTCTGTAATACACAGAAGAAGACAATATATGAATGTGATGTCTTTGGAAATGTAGAAAACTGCTCTGTGGTCATACAAGTCAAAAAGTTACATTTGTGGTAGAAACGATGGAGGATTGGTCCTCTAGACGAGGGAGAGGAGGGAAACGTCTCTCCTGAGGTAAATATACAATTTAGAGAAACGGATGCACCGTCAAACCCATGAACTGGTCTCCTCAATTCCCAGATGTATAGACTGATGCAGTGGTACCTTACTGAACACTGTTTGCCTCTGGTCCTCATTCTCACGTTGGACTCGCACCTCTTTTCCGTACACTTCTGTGTGCTCATGCGATACATCCAGAAGTCCATTCATTCTAATGGGAACCTTCGTGATCCCTGACATAGCTGTGGAACTTCTTCTTCTGGTGTCTTTAAGAGCATCATTGCATATGTTAAAAAATGTTTGCCTGTGTAAATGATTTTGGAGAGACTGTAGGTGGTCATCTAGCTAACATTGAAAACCTGAATAGCGTCCAGGTTTTTCCTTCCTTCAGTTGTTTTAAAAGAGCTGTAGTATGCTACTGTGAGCAGGGTACGCAGTTTGTGCTCCTTTTAGCAAAGTTTGACATAAATATTGGATCCTGGTTGCCCGTTCTGTGTTTTGTCATGATATTCCTCCAAACGCATTTTCATAGAATTAGATGCAGAAAAACATATAATTCCCCATTGAGACATGGCCACGGGTTGGCATCCAGCATCAAGCTGACCATACAGAACTGTACTTCCTTGTCCTGAACACTAGGGGCATACATGGAGCAAATGGATTTACAGAGGACTTATGGATTTACAGAGGACATATGGATTAACAGGGGATCTACGGGAACCAGGTGTCAGGGCAGACATGCACCACGTTCACACTATATGGCATTGTGTGACTGTGTCTGATATATAATAATAATACATTTTATTTATTGGCACTTTTAAGTGAAAAAACTCTAACAGCAAAATACCAGCCAGTGAAGTTGCTTGGGGATGGGTTTGTTGTGCTCTGAAGACGTAGTTCTGGACATGATACGAGCGGCTGAGTGCTGAAATAGCTCCAGCTCGTAGGAACCTGTGTGGTAAACCAACTAGAAGAGAATTACAGTGATCAGTGAAGGAAGGGACCAGGGCATAAACGAGAAAAGCAGCATAATAATATTTTGTTTCCATTGATTGACTCGTATTATTTTCTTTCAGGGCTGTGTGGACACAAAAGTCCAGCTGGCAAATACTAAGCCACTTTTATCTATGAATGTGAACTGTCAAATAAGGTCGTTTTGACATCAGAATTGTGTCAGAAATGGACAGCGTGACCGGCAGCTTCAACACAACACAACTGTCACTTATCAGAAATGCAAAGTGTTATTACAGAAAGTTTTTCTGGACATTTTTTAGCCAAGCTGCTGATGTCACTGCAAACTAAGGTGTAGATTTTATTGATTACAGTGTCATATTCATAGTTTTTTAGCTTAGCTTTAAGTAAATTTTTAAATCAATGCTCCTCTCTCTCCCTGGCGTCATGAGCTAGAATGTCACTGAATCTGTTTGGGTTTTTGTTTCCCAGCAGACAATGACCTGTCTTGGGACACCTCTGACTGGGAATCAGCATGGGACGGTGGCAACAGTAAAGAAGAGGAGTCTGCTCCTGCCACAACAGTATGTTTGTTTTATTTGTTTGTGTTCTATTCTGTGTTTTCATAGTCTCTTCTTTGCGATATTCAGCAGCAGATAACTTGAGTATTGCTGATCACAGTACACACGAATAAGTATAAAACTAGGGTGAAAATATCTGGAAAATAAAGTCCATAAATAAATAGAGTTGCTCATAGCCTTCTGATCTGGTTCTTATTGATGAGGGTTAGTAGATCTGGGGGTAGCTTGCAGCTGACTTCCTCCTCCTCTCTGACTGCAGGTGGACGATGAGTCTCCGGGGCAGAGCGAGCCGTGGCTGCAGGACTGCGTCGTGTCGCTGTCGCCCTGCTCCGACCTGCTGGTGGTGGCTCGTGAACAGAAGGCAGTCTTCCTGTCTGGTCAGATATCTGAAGTGACACCCTGCCCTCTGCCCCTGTTCTCTCAGCAGCTTTCATTAATGTGTTTGTTGATGGATTCTTGCAGCGAAGTGGCGTACAGATGACAACGGTAGAGAGGAGATGACTCTGGCTGTGTCTTGGACCGGAACCCTCAGCGCTGAAGAGGGGTGAGACGGTTGAAAAGATAACACAGGAGTTGGTGATGAGTGAAGAACACACAGTACTGTGAAAAAGTTTAAGCCTCTGAAAATAACAGGAAGTTAATTTCCAAATCATGCCTTCAGCATTCTTTTGTCCTTAATAATTAAATGCATTGATTGAGCAGATTATTTATGTAAAAATTGGATCAAATCAAATGATTTTTGCCTTTTGAAAACAACAACAATCCTCCAAGCACAGTACCTGTCTTTAAATCATGGCTTTTTTACATGGATGCTTCCAGGATGTCTCATGTCCGGATGGGAGTTTGAGCCTTTTTTCATAAAAGCGGTTCCTAAGAGGTGATTTATGCTTCTATGTCGTTCCGATGACGTTTCTCTGCTGTAGTTGGGAACCCTCCGTTGAAACCGCTGCTGAAGCCAGATGTGCACCTCTGCAGAAATGTAACTACGTATCTGCTGCAGCATTTCTAAATGGATCCTTCTCGCCCTAGCCAGCCCGAGCTTCAGCTTTATCAAAAAGGAACATTTCTAGCCTAAATTTTAAGTAACGACAGTCCACAGTTGTTTGATTCTGCTCTTCATGATGCTCCAATCATAAGTCATTAATAACTGGAAGTATCATCGACGTTGGCGTTTACAGCTTTTACTAATAACAGTCTGGAAAGTGGTTATCTTTGTTATGTAGAACATAAGGTCAGTTTAATGTCTTAGCATTTTAGAAAAGTTACTGGTTTAGTATTTCAGCTCTCAGCTCTTATTGGAACAGCACTTCTGCCTCTTCATCTCATCTCAAACCAACTTTTTTCAGGTCGGGGGGTAAGAACTCAGTCTTTTTATTGAGTGTTTTTCTTTCGAAATAGTTTCTTTTTACTTTTCATTCTTGCCATTTGCATCAGAAGGCAAATTACTGAGACACACTTCATGAATGAGAACACTTCAAAACACAGACTTTTTTTTTCATTCCACATTTCTTCTGTATGTTCTTCTCTCCAGAGAGTGCGTCAGCAGTGTCATTGCTATCCCCTTGGCAAGCCAGAAAAGGTCAGAATTACTTGTGTGTTAAGAAGAAGGGACATCTTTGGAAGTCAAACGTGTTTTCGTATATGTTTAAAGGCTGTGATATATTTTGTGTACAGGAGCTCCACTGGGCGGCCTGACTGGACATGTGTGGTAGTTGGCTTCACATCGGGTTATGTCCGCTTCTACACAGAGGTACCTCCTTATCGCTACTCGTAAGCCGGCATCGCCTTGAAACAGAAACGTCTTGTTTCTAAAACATTGATTGTGTCTCTTCAGAGCGGAGTTCTGCTCCTGTCCCAGCTGCTGCACGAGGACCCTGTATTGAGGCTCAAATGTCGCACTTACGAGATCCCTCGTCATCCTGGAGTAACTGAGCAGGTGTTGAACAGCCCTGACCTTTATTTTAGGATCTCCCTGAAGATATTTAGGTTGTTTATTGCTTGAAAACATTGTTTCTTCTCATGCTGTCCACTCCTAAAACACCCCTAGCCATATCTGACCCTCCTAAAAGTCCCAGTCGGCTCTGACTGGTTAGCTGGTTGGAGAAAGTCGGGATGTAAATGTGTCTGATAAAGAAAATCCAAAGGAACAAGGCGTTTCAGGCAGCTCAGGAAGAGTGTTTTTATTTAAGAAAGAATAAATCAAATATTGGTAACTCTATAAAAGTTTTACATCCACAAAAACCTGTTTAACACACTTGAGGAAACGATCATTGCCTTTCTTACTGACAATGAAATGAGAGAATCAGTTTTTTATCAATCTGTTGACTGAATCCCACCACATCGTTGAGGGTTTGATAACGGATGTCATTCCTTTTGAAGCACGAGGAGCTGAGCATCCTGTACCCCGCCGCTCTGGTCACTATCGATGGCTTCAGTCTCTTCCAGGCTTTGCGTGCCTGCAGGAACCAGGTGGCAAGAGGTACTGTGGATTTGAGTGTTTGAATCTGTGTTCACCGCTGCAGAATGTGTTTCCAAGAACACAGTAGCAGGACTTTACTGTGTTACAGTGTGCTAACAGAACATGTTTGTTTCCTTTGCTGGCTGGGTGAATAGTTTTTGCTACAAAACCTTCAGGAAACGGTGAGACTTGACACTGGCGGCACTGAAACCACACATGCACACATTTAAATACCCTTTAGAGGTCAGTAGCCAAGCTTCAGCAGCTTTTCAGGATCATTAGACGTAGTTGCTGGTAGTAGTAGGTGGTAGTAGTAGGTGGCTCAGTTGGTAGAGCGTTTGCCCATGAGCCTGAAGGTCAGTGGTTCAAGTCCTAGTTCCTCCTGTGTCCACCAAAGTTTCCTTGGGCAAGACACTGAATCCCAGTTGCTCCCAGTTGTCAGATCAGTGCTGTTGCGTGGCAACTCCACTGGCAACCGGTGTGTGAATGGGTGAATGTCTACAGTGTAAAGCGATTTGGGCCTGTAGGAGTACAGCTTGAGAGCGTTTTACAAGCCATTGAACATTTACCTCAGGCTGGAAAGTGAAAGTGTTTCACATGTCAGTTCAAAATACTTTTGCCAGTTTTTTTATTATTATTATTTGTGTGAATGCTTTTGGTTTATAAAGCAGGAAAACGCCCTTATGAGATAAAAGAAGGTTGGGTAGCGTGTTCGGCGCAGTTTTTTATTTTTAATATTTGTGGTTTGGGTGGCGGTGAAGTAGTGTTGACGTAATGGACGGGTTTGATGCGAAAAGTCCCAAACTGCACATCAGGCTGCAGACTTGTAAATGTCACTCTCAATTCAAATGAAAATGTTGAAACACTAGTTTTGCCCAAGAAAGATTTCCCATGCTCTTGAATTAGACATTTTAGAGTTAGCAGAATTAGTTTTGGTAACAGCAGATAAAAACAGTATTTTGAAGATGAATCTGTTTCCCATCAGAGGAAGATAATTATTCCCTTCTCACAAAAACCAAGGGTTTTTTTATGAGGTGGATGGAGGGAAGAAAGCTGTCTGTTCCCATGATGTGCTGGTCTCAAGCTGCTGGGGGACTAAAGCAGCTAAAGCACGACGTGCCATCAACCAGCTGAAGTGTAACTAAAATACTTCAACCACTGCTCTGAGATTATACATCTCTCCTCTCATGCAGCTGCAGCGGCAGGCAGCGACGTTGTCCCGCCTCCTCCTCTGGCCTACAAGAAGTGGGGCCTGCAGGAGATGGACGCTGTTGTGGACCACAGCAGCGTGGGTAAGGAACGCCTCATGAAGCTCACACTGGACGCTGGCTTCGATGACACTTGTGGCTTACAGAGCTTTGCTAAGTTGAAATAACAATGAAGTATTAGGACATTTTTCACGGCATTTTCAACTGCAAAGACACCAAATTGCAAAATAGATTTAGTTTTTCTGTGAGCATTATAATGATCAAAACATGCTTCCTGAGCTCATCCAGAAGGGATTTTGTTCCTCAACATGATTTAATTAAATGATTGACTTAATTCTTCCTGCATTTTCTGTTTTTAGGCATTATGACACTTTGTGTGTTTGACCAAATGAAGAATGCGTCTAACCTGGGGGGGTTTAATGCCTCAGTCAAGGGCAGCCCCCCCGCCATGAGCCAGTACGTTACTGTAGGAAGCGGTCCGTACACAGGCTTTTATTACGCCATAGAGGTGAGTGACAAGATGCACAGGTGTTACAAACCAGCTCACATCATCTGTTTAAATGTATTAGTTTGAATTGAGTTTTTGGTCGTCTGTGTCCTCAGGGAAGCTCACAGCCGCTCCTGTCTCACGTGGCTCTCGCTGTGGCCAGTAAACTCACCTCAGCCCTCTTCAGTGCTGCCAGGTTTGTTTGTACATGTGTGTAAATGTGTAAATGTGCGTTCATGACTCTGTAAGAAAGACTAACCTCAAATAATTAAGAGACGTCTGTCAGCTCTAAGGTTGTAACATTTTTAACCCAGTCATTTATTCATAACACTCGCAGTATTATAATGCTTTTTCATGTAGAGAATTGGACATTGGTAGCTGCTTCATCCACCAGCTTTGTTTTTCACAAAAGTAGTCTCGTTTCTATTGCTACTCTATTACTTTAAAACTACCCAAAACCTAAATGTAGCACTGAAAAAAACTGTTAAATGTTGCAAAAAACTGTTATGCTGTCATGAGGTGGTTTTTCAGACCAGATGATAGTCTAGTTTAACTGAAATTTGTAAAGGAAACTTTTTTTAGGCATTTAAAAGTCTCCGGGAGCGCTGGATGTGACGTAGTCGGTCATCTAAAGACATTATAACTAGTTTCCAGGTGTTTTTGGCCTCAGTTATGTTATGTAGTTGTGCTGTAACACTACTGAATCATTATGCATTACTGCACTTCGTTTTTCACACATGTTCATCTACATGTTGGGTCAGTATTTATACAATAAATGTCACATGTTGTATTCACCTGATTTTAGACTTGATCAGAGCCAGACTGTGTGTATTTGTGCGTCACACTGTTCATAAGAGATGGGTTTGTCCAACATGTGGATCAGCATCCACGGTTTAGTCCTGTGAGATCTGCTCTTCGGGAATGTTCTAATGGTGAAATTGTGCCGGAGTCGAGCCTCCAGGTTTTATCCAGAGCTCATGGCCCTCAAGGTGCCTCTCACCATCTTTGTGCATGTTTCAAATCAAAGGGTTTCTAAATATGCTTCCTTCTTTTTATGTCATTTCTTTCCTCAGTGGGTGGTTGGGGTGGAACAAGAACAAGAATGAAGAGGAACCTGCTCCAAAACAGAAACCCAAAGTGGAGCCTGCAACACCCCTAGGAATCAGGTACCTGCTGTAACTGGTCAATGTCAACGTGGCTCCTGAGTTCAGGTCACAGTCCCTCTGAGGTCCTCACGCAGATCAGTAACCTGAAATCTGATGGGGTCTTCCCTCTGCCCTTAAACCTAGCCTTTGTTTTCCAGATTTGGTCTCCCAGATTCTCGGCGCCATGGCGAGTCTATATGTCTGTCCCCGTGCAACACGTTGGCCGGAGTGACGGATGACTTCGGCCGAGTGACGCTGCTGGACTTGGCCAGGGGAATTGCCATCCGCATGTGGAAAGGTGAGGGGGGGAAAAGAAAGCAGCATCATAGAGGGCGGCCACAGATGTATAACCTTGAAATGACTTTCAGGTTACAGAGACGCCCAGCTGGGCTGGCTGCAGGTTCAAGAGGAGCGAGCTGATCGGGACTTCTCCCCCTCTGCTTCACTGCCCAGACGTCACGCTCTCTTCCTCATCATCTATGCCCCCCGCAGGGGAATCCTGGAGGTGTGGGCCATGCAGCGAGGCCCTCGAGTGGGTGCATTCACTGTGGGAAAACACTGCAGGTATTCACAGGGAAGGTCGCAACTTTGGGAAGCCTCATGTGCCTAATGCTGTTGAAAGCAGCAGATTGTGCATAGTTTATGAAAGACACTGTTTCTGACCGGGAATTGAAGAAAGTTTTAGGATTAGTCATCTAGGATTCCTGATATATTTGTTGTTTTTTCCTATTTATGAAATGTCAGAGTAAAGAGAGGAAGACGTTTTTTTCAGAGATTTTGTTTTTATTACTTCCTTCAGTCAGAAACTGACAAACACTCCCCAAATGTAGTCCAAAATAGCTCGGGGAATTCCACCTGGCAATGTTTGGACAACAAAATTCTGATCGACCATTCCAGCGATAAAAAGCACACCTTCAAACAAGGAACTCATCGTATATCATCAAAGGAAAAAAAAGAGATAGACTAGAAATCCTGAAAGAGACTAGGATGGAACTGCTTGGTCAGAATGTTGAATGAGTTTCAAATGACCCCAAACATGCGGCATGATTAGTTATAAAACGGTTTAAGGACAAGCTTGGGGACAGCTCCCCAAAAGTTGAACAGTTTAAAAGTTCTCCCTAATAAAAAAATGAACATATGGAAAATTCTCACCTTCAAGAAAATAATAAAAAAAAATTTTAAAAGTGACGTAGTTTGATCTTGGTGTTTTCTTCTGGTCTTCCAGGTTGCTGTATGCCGGCTACCGTCTGATGGGGGTGAACAGTGTGACCAGTCAGGGCTGGCAGCTGCAAACTCAGCAGGTGTGTCTGCTGGATCCCGGCTCAGGAGCCCTGAGGACGGTGAACATCCCCTTCCACCTGGCCCTCAGGTTAGTACCCAGTCTGGAAACACTGCGGATTCTTGAAGGGGAAATTCAGTCGCATCATTTCTGTTTACAATTATCTAAACCAGCGTTAGTCCAAAGGATTTTTAGCTTCAATCAACAGCTGAACAGGCAGTCAGCATTTGGACCTTACTGAAGGGGCTCCAAGACCATGGGTTGTGTCACTTCAACACTTTGCTGACATTCTACTACAAAATAGTTTATTGCTCAGATTTTAGGCTGGGACATGCTTTTGATTTGGGGGATTCGCTCACTCACGTTCTTGCATCTTCTCCACTTCAGTGACAAAAAGAGCGAACAGGCCAAAGACATGCACCTGGTAAAGAGACTCACCACGATGCTTAAGAGCAGAGACGTGGATCCTGGTGAGGAATACAAGAGTGAAATGGAGCTGGTGGAAGACCATTGTAACACCGCTGATGTTCATGATCAATGCTCTTTTGTTTGCACTTCAGATACTTTGGAGAGTGAAGCAAAAAGCGTGCTGCTGGAAATCAAACATCCTGCCACTAAGAAGCAGGTATAAAAACATATTGCATCATCATATCCACTAATGCTCCATCAGACCTGAACACCTCCACACCCTCTTCTCAAACCGTCTCTGCATCTCCTTTCAGGCTTTGGAGTCTCTCCTGTCAAACAAAAACATTCCCATCTCTTGTCTTACCAACGTTACGTGTGCCTTAAACGACAGTTTGAAGCTACAAGGTAAAGTAAACGGCTTTTGTTAACAGAGAAGCATTAATGCATTTGTCAGGTCCTGGACACCAAATTAAACTTGAAAAATGAAGTGAAATGAAATGAAATGAAAATGCAAGTTGGCCGTGAAAGCAGTTATTAAATTCAGTTTGTTTCCTATTAATGATCTTGATTAACTTTAAACTACTGAGCTTGACAAGTTGGCAAAGTTTCAGTAAAGAATTATATCCATTCTCTACAATTAAGTGCTAAAACTTTTAGCTTAAAAATAAAAGATACCGAAGGCTTTTCCCTTGTTAGATGGTCGCACAGGCCACAGTGGATCACTGTGTTCTGCATGTTGATCAGCCATAGGTTTTATATCGGGGCTTGGGACCGGTGCTATGAGTGGGTGGGGCTAAACGTCCTGCAGGGACATGTCATGTGGGACATGAGACAGGGCTGGGAATGATCCGGTGACCACTGACCAACATAGACACTCTTCAGCGGTCTCGATAGACGTTTATATCTTTGACGCAATTTGGTCAAAATACAGTATGGCAGGGGGCACGGTGGCGCAGCTGGTAGTGCAGCCGTCTCCTGGGTTCAATTCCTGGCGCTGAAGTGCGTGTTAGTTCCCCCATGACTGCAGTGCCCACACCCTGGGTGGGGTTGGCGAAAGGGCCTTTCTGTGTGGAGTTTGCATGTTCTCCCCGTGTTCCCTTGGGTAGCTAATGTGAGCTACCCTCACAAAAACATGCTGCAGTCCTGGGCTATACATGCCCCCTCTGGCCAGCCGGGGCGTCAGATGGGGTGAGGAGGATCTGGCTGGAATAACGTGATCCTTCCACGCACTACGTCCGGCCAGAGAAGCCCCATCCTGTCTGGTGAAAAGAAGCGGCCTGCTCACTCCTCAGGTTAAGGAGGAGACCTGAGCTCAGTGCAGGGCCTCCCAGGGTTGGTAGAGGGAGCAATGTCCAGGACTGTCACTTAGGTAGAGCACTGGGTGATATAATGGGGGAAAAAAATCGTGATAAAAATATAAAAAAATACAGTATGGCCTTTGCTAAGCCCACCGCTGTTTCCAGATGTTGACTGGTGTTTGTGGATGCAGCTACAGACATGTATCCTTGTTTGAGTGAGATCCATAAACACCAGCAGGTGACACTAAAACGCTGAAGATGCAACACTGTGTTTGCATCCAGTAAAACGGCCGTTGTGAATGTGTTTCACTGCTGCTTGAGTTCTCAGTCTTTAATCAATTTTCAGTTAGCTTGTTCTTCAACAGCTGGTGTTTTGGTTGATGATCCCGCCCTCGTCCCTGATGTAACCGGTGCCTCGTCTGCCCGGGCAGAGTTTCGGTGCAGCTGTAGCAGCAGTTTTCCTGGCTCTGAACCACTGCTTTCTCTGTGAGTTAGGGTTGAAAAAAACGGTTCAGCAATAGATCGGAACCAGTGCCTTTCTTGACGTTAATATTACAGCTGTGCGCGGCCCACTTCAGAGGTACAGTAAATACAGTTTCATAAAAACTCTGAACAGTTGAGTGAGTAACACGTTTTCAGACCTGGAGGGTCACAAACAATCACTTGGTCCGGACTTCAGAGACCCAAATAAATGATCTGAGGCACAAAAAAAGTTGTGTTTTTGTTCATAAAATCTCCACTTTTGTTTACAAATTATTGATTGGCAAAATTTGACATTTCGGAAAACAATCAGACATGAAGAAAATGTTATACTTGGTGCAGTTATGAAACATTCCCTTCATTCATTGTAAGGACGTTACTGCTGTGATGATGTACTAACATTTTTTGTCATCACTGCATTGTGGAAATGGCAGTGATGATGAAGGAAGTGTGGGACACAGATGTTGCACTGTGCAGCCCTGCTGGTCATTTATAAAACAATATACATTTTCAGCAGTTCCTCTTGCTTTAATTGTTGTTTTTTCTGTTTGGTAGCTGCGGAGGAAGTGGATGCTTCTTTACTCCAGCTCTGCTCGTCACAGCTGAAGCTGCTTCGACTCTACAGCGACATCCAGCAGCTGCAGTCTGCTGCCGACTCTGAGGCCGCCTCTGCAAACGTGCGTGGACGCAGACAAACATGACGGGGAATTATATGTTTTTCATGTGATCACAATGATGCCGAGACGGGTGTATTTGAGTTCCTGTTCCCTCCCAGCAGGATTCCCTTGAAGAGGTACAGGATGAACTGACCCGGGTTCTGCCCACCTTACAACGCTACGCACAGCTGACCTCAAAACCCAGTGTTTCCTTCGCCCAGGACTCCCCAGACATGCCCCTTCCTGTCCAGGCTTTTCTCTCCCAGATGGAGTGTACGGAGGATGGCGAGGTGAAAGTGGTGCACAAGTCTGATACTGAATGGAACCAGCTCGGTAAGAAAACCTCTACCGCATTTATAGCTTCTACTTTTACTCATCATCAGTATGTCAAGGCTGGCATATTCTTCTTCTCCCCACATCTCTTTCTCATGATGATGCTTGGACTCACTTTGGCCGCATTTCCCAGATTCAATCATTCTTAAGGACTTAAGGAGGCTCTTAAGAAGGGTTTGCCTAAGAAGGAGCACTAAGATAGGAGTGTTTTTCCAGACGTGTTCTTAACTGCCTTCTTAAGATCCCGCCAAAGGCGTGGGAGCTGTCCACTGCAGTGGTGCTGAAACTAAAGAGAGGGTAGCCATCGTAAGATGCTCCTGCCGAACTCTCCTCTGCCAGCCTTCTGCCCACAGCTGAGTTGTCCTAAACAAAGCTGTCGTGTGTGCCTTCTGGCCTCCTGGCAACGATGTCTGTGATGAGGCCATCGTGGTCCACCGCCACCTGAGTGTTGATGGCAGAGTAATGTTTCCTCCCAATCCAGCAGTTGTTAAACAATCCACGGTGGATCTGACGTACCTCGTCCCGCGTGCTGGGCATTCTGATGTGTGGGCGTAGCGCAGGAGGATCGGTGTCACGGCTGCCACACTCCGTGAAACCGATGCCTTGCTGAGGCCGGTGCCGTCCCCCAACAACTCCAGGAAACTCCCCACTGTAAAAACTTAGCGTGGCCAGGAGCTGCACCTCTGGGTTGAGGGTAAAATTGCAGCGGGTCGCCCTCTGAATGTGTGGTGACACTAGCATGACAAGGTGTTGGATCTCCACGCGGGGAAGCTGGTACAGCTCGATCTGACAGCAGGTTAAGTGGGGAGAAGTGCTGACGCACATAGGCATTTATGTAAACCATCTGGCTTCACACACGGCGACGCTGTTGGTTAGCGGTGAGAATATGCTGTATTGCAGCCATGGACTTCAGCAACGCCTTCATAAAGACCAGCAGGTGGAGCCTCTTGATGAGGTTCCAGCCGAGTTAAACTACACCTGTCAGTTTCCCTGATATCTGTGAAGTACCACAGGGTTGTTGATGCTTTTATAGCTACTGTAAACTCATATGCAGACGCCGAATGTGTGTGAAAACGTAATGAGTTAAAGTAATGATGATTCATTTTATTAATGTAGCCACAGGAACACATTTATTTTGATGTTATTTCTCTTCTTATGCTACTTTTCTTGCGTCAGCAGCTATGAACGCATATAACTCCGATATAACTTGGCTGCAGTGAGCGTTTGGTCACTAAGATGGCGGTTAGGAGTGGGACAGGGCGATCTTATGTTTTCTTCTTAGTGAAAGGTCTTCTTAAGCTAAGAACGACTCTGGGAAACACATCCTTCTTTCACAGCGCTCTTAAGACGGCTCCTAAGAAGCTCTTAGCGCTTAAGAGCTTCTTAACGAATCTGGGAAACACAGCCATTAAATGTTCTTAATTCAAAGTTTTACCCCTGTAAACACCATTTTGCTCTTCATTGTCCTTTTCAGGAAACTTTATGTTCTGGGGTTGTCTGTGTGGCAGAAGCTCGCTCCACAAAGTCTGTAACACGCTAGAAGAGGCTGGCATCAGTCCGCAGCAGCTGCTGGTAAGAAGCCGCGAGAGGCTGTCGGAGATGGATTTAAAATAGTACTATATATAATAATACTGAACTGTTTGGCTGATACAGTCAAGTCCACACGTTTTTGGACAATGGCAGGGGTTTTACAATTGTGTCTTTGTGCTTTAAATAAAACGATCAAAATGTAATAACGCTATAAGTTTAGACTGTTAAGAGGTTTCACATTGATTTGATATTTGCCGTTGAGGAATCGCTGTGGTTTTAAGCAAAGTAGCTCCGTTTTCAGAGGCACCTGATGGACAAAGCAACCTTCATGAAGCTGCTCTGGAGGGCGTTTTCCTCCACAAGAAAAGGATTCTTCGTTCATCCTCTGTTGGTGCTCATCTTTCCTTTCTTTCAAACTGTAGATTTGTCCAACTCTTAAGAATCATGGGATCTCTCTTATAGATTTATGTAGGTTATTCCGACTAAAGTTGGACTAATATTGGTAGTTCCACTCATGGCTGCCGGGTACCAACTTAACACCTTCAATCTGCTTCATTTGTCTTGAAGTAATGAGGGAGTGGACCACACCTGACCACTGTCTAAAGACTGGACTTTGCTTTGGGTTCATTTACTTCAATGAGAGACATGATAATGCTAAAATGATATATTTAGTTAAAAACTCTTAAATTAAATCTAAAAGAATCCCATGTGGGTTGTTTTGTTTGCATTGTGTTGGTGCCATCCGTCCATCCTTCTTTTACTGCTTAGACGGGTCGGATCGTGAGGGCCGACCAGGAAAGCTCAGACTTCTCTTACTCGTCCAGCTCATCCTGGTACATCCCAGGACGTTCCCAGGCCAGCTGAGAAACAGCCCCCTCAGCGTGTCGGGGGTCTTCCCCACCCTCACCAGATGCCAGAGGCATCTCATCGGGCCACTCTCAAGGAGCAGCAGCTCTACACTCAACCCTTCCTGGATGACCGAGCTGCTCCTCCCATCTCCCAGGTCCAGAGTCGAGACAGATGAAACTCATTTCAGACGCTTTTATCTGCCTGTTCTTTGGGTCACTACCCACAACTCATGACCGTAGGTGAGGGGTGGAACATAGACCTGGTAAATCAAGAGCTTCACCTGGTTCAGCTCCTCCTTCACCATGACAGACCGTTGCCGAGTTCACTGCGGACGCCACACCAATCCGCTTCATCCTTCCCGCACTCATGAACAAGACTCGGGGCAGTACCTGATCCCCGACCCAGAGGGGATACCCCAGCCTTTTCCGGCTGAGGTCCACGGTCTGGGATTTGGAGGTGCTGATTGTTACCCCAGCAGCTTCTCACTGAGCTGGGAACCGCTCCAGTGAGAGCTGCAGGTCATGGCCCCATGAAGCCAAAAGAAACACACCATCTGCAAAAAGCCGAGACCCAATTCAGAGGTCACCAAACCTTACCCCCTCCACCCATCGGCTGTGTCTAGAAATTAGATTGGTGACAAAGGGCGTCCCCGGCGGAGTCCAACCCCCACGGGAATCGAGTCAGACTTGCAGCCGGCCATGCGGACCGAACTCTGACACCGGATCTGGTACATAATGGCAAAATCATGAAACTCTGTTTCAGCCTAAATACCCGTGGACCTAAGTGTATAATAATGATATGCAGTTTATTTTATCGTAGTTAAACCCTCACAGGTGTGGACGGGAGACGCAACTGCCCCTTTAGTATTGGATCAATAAACAGCTGTTTGCTTGTTTTCTTTAATCTACAGTTTTTGCTGCTGAGCATGTGGTTGCGAAGGGAAAAGGAGGTTTTACAGAAACCACTGGAAACTGTGAGAAACCTCCACGCACTACTGGTCGCCCTTAGCAACATGAAAGGTATGTTTTCTCCTCCAGTGTGTTGACTAAAGCAGATCTCTGTATGATCAAGTCCAAAATTACATTTTGCTTCATCTCCACCAGTAAAAACCAAGGAGGAAGAAGAGATAAGACCTCTTCTTCATCGTCTGTCTTTTTAGGTGCCCTGGAGGACTCGTGGGATCCCCAGTCCATCTCCCCCTGGTGGCAGCAGGTCCGATGTAGATGCATCCAGTCCCACTATTCTGCTGCTGCGTTACTGGCTGCGTTAGTGGCTCAGCATGCTGCCAAGGCCAGCATCACGAGCCGAGCTGACAGCAAGGTACAGCAGCCCAGTGCACACGCGCAGCCCATCTGTGATGAGCAGGAAAACCAGTCTTTTAGTCCACCTTTAAAGGTCTTCTTTTGTGTGGGACAGTTGCAGTCAGAGTGGGAGGCCGTGTCTTTGGAGCTGGAGCAGTGGCTGGTGTGTGTTCGCCAGCTGGAGGACGTGCTGGTGCTGCAGACGCTGCTGATGGTGTCTTCTCCCCAGGGGACAACAGGAGGTGCTGTCTCGCAGTGCTCCATCAAGACCCTGCTGGAGGGAGGTGCAGGTACGAATGAAAAACATTCTCTGGAGGATTTAATCTTGGTTGTTTTTCTTTACTTTTTTTTTTACTTTACTTTTCATGTAATTTCCTCTCCCTTCGTATGCTTCTTAGTCCCTGCAATACTACCCTCTGTAATTTTCTCTTCCGCAGGCCGGTGCCAGTCGTTGGGCTGGTTTTGATGTTTCATTCCTTTTCCCGTCTGTCTGTTAAGGTGGAGTTGCTGACAGCGTCTCCAAGTGGGTGTTCAGGCAGAGCCTGGCCCCCGAACGACTGAAAGAGATTCTTCAGAGGAAAGAAAGTGATGCTTTAAAGGAAGAACAGGAGCAGGGTGAAGGAGGAAAAGCAGAGCCGGAGAAAGCCGCAGACCAAGAGGACGCGGACAACACGACAGGTTTGGACTGAGGGCCTTCAGACGCGGAGTCTGCATTTTTCAACCCTATTCTACAAAAATACTTGCGCTCGCAACACTTACACACGCTGCCGACCCGTTTCATCAATCTGTCTGTTGCTGCTGTTCACAAAACAAGGAAAAGTGTTGCTGTGCACCTGAACCCCAGATGATCATCTGTGGTTCTGGTGCCTGAACTAGAACCACAAGACTATCCCTTATAGAGACGGAGAGAAGTTGGCATCCCAGAGCCACTGCTACTCCACATCTAGATAGAGATAAGATAACTTTTGAATTGCACAGTTAAATATTCCGGACTAACGTGTCTAGTTGTCATCAGTGATTTCTCCCACTGCCGGTACTGAGTCCAGGGGGAAGGGGTGTCCCCAGATGTTAGCTGTGCTTCATGATCAACTTATCCAGGTCTTCAGGAGTGCTCCCACACTCCAAAAGACATTAGTGTCCTCAGCAGTCTCCTTTCTTGTAGAGAGCATCTAAGATATCTGACCGGTGCAGTTCATTGTTTAGATGAACACACGTATTTGTAGGAGTCCAGGTCGGGGCTGGGGAGAGGGAAGTCTGGGCCTCTCTGCTGCCTCGTATACTGAGCTTGGAGATGGACGGGTGGATGAACCCAGGGGTCTTTCAGGATGTCGGGGGTCTAGTTTATTCCACGTGTGGGCAGCACTGGAGACCCACATAAGAAGAAGACTATTTTCTTTATGCGGTTTGTTATTAAGTGTTTTGTGTAACTTAACTGATATGAAAGACTAAACAAACTTGGGACAGTGCAACCAGTTGTGGGACGAATTTAGTTTGTGCAACAACACTGAGCAGTTTTGGCATCATCACACTGATTTCTGTAGTAGTAGTAGTAGTAGAAAAGCTTCGAGCATCAGTCCTGTTAATCACCTGTCTGGACTTCTGAAGTTTCCTTCCCTGCCGCTGACCCGGACTCTGTCCCGCTTGTTGTCCAGAGCTGCTGTTGGCCGTCTGCCAGCGGTTCCCGTACTCCCTGTCGCCGGACCTGCTCTTCGCCCACTGCAGCTGGGAATACGTGGTTCAGTGGAACAAAGACCCAGAGGTGCGCAGATGTGCACACAGACGACACACACTCTCACACAGGAGCTTGGAAGGTGTGGTCATCGTAGCTGAACACATCTGAATGGATTTCTCAAGTCTCACATAAAATGTTGAATTTGTCAAATTAGAAAAAATGACTAATTCAATTCAATTTTTTTATTTACTAAATGGAATAGGAAAAAATGAAAAGTTCTCCAGCCTTATACTTCCCATTTATTGATGCTTTGCACCGATATAAAGTGTCCAAGCATTTTTCTAAATGTAAATACGTAACAAATTCAGACTCATTTCTTGAATTGGATTCAGCCTTTGAAGACTTGTTTGATGACCTCATGATAAAGAAAAATGTCTTCACAAACTTTCATCAGCCACAGATTTAATTTAGATGTTTGTCATTATTACTTGATCCAACGGTCCAGTTTTCCGTGCTTCTCTTTTGTAGGAGAGTGGATTCCTGTCCTGGGCTGTGGAGCACGTGAAGATGCTGTCAAGTCCTCATATCCAGCTCGGTCAGTTGTTTTATTTTAAGTTTGTAAGCAGTCGTGTGCAAAAGGTTTTGGCACTACCACAAAACGTTAGTGCCGTTTTGTTTTCAAATAGATCCGATGTATTCACGGAGTTGATTATCAGTAATTTTCCACGTCGACATGGTGAACTCGGTGCACTAATACAGCTAGGACAGATGTCCATCAGTCAGGATTTGGTCCAGAAATTGAAATCTGACCTGCCAGAGAGAATTACAGAAGTTTAAAGAAAAAGGTTCAACAATATCAACTCTGACACGCGCTGCCTGCTCAAAAAAAAGGCACAGTCACACGTTTGAGCACCTTTAGCTTTGATTACGACTGTGGCATCGTTCCCATGAGCTTCTGCAATGTCATTTACTTTCATCCAGAGTTCCATTAATTTATCTCCACGATCTTGTATTGATGATGGGAGAGTCGGACCGCTGCGCAGTCTTCTCCATCACCTTCAGTTCAGGTCTGAAGTCTGTGGTGGTCAGTCCAGGTGTGAAAACGATGTCTCTGTCTTAATCGAACAAGCCTGTGCCATCGTGGAAGAAAACATCCATTGATGGAATAACCTGGTCAGGTATTCAGGTGGTAAGCTGAGCTCAGAACGATGCTGAACCTCCACTTGACCAACTGCAGCAACCCCAGATCGTAGCCCCGCCCCCCACGGGTTTGTACGGTAGACACTAAGCGTGATGGGAGCATCACTTCATCCACCTCTCTTTCTTACTCTGATACGCCCATCACTCTGGAACTCTGGGTAAGTCGGGACTCATCAGACCACATCTTTATGTTCCTGAGGAAATTGAAGCCTTTTTTTCCTCATCAGAAATGTACTTATCAGACTCACTGATGAGTACATTTCTCAACAATTTTCTTAGTTAATCCAGGTGGTGACTATTTGTTTTGGACAGGCAGCCTATCTGACAATGGAAGCCTTGGAAACTTCTGAAATGCTCATGAATGTTCAATATACCATGAAAACTAAATACCTGACTAAATAAAGACTGTGTCACTGCCAAAACTTTTTGCCTCAACTGTATTTTTACTTATAATGTGGATATGTACATTTTCATCTGCTGATGCTGTGAAACCAGCTTTATAAATCTCATAAAGGTGAGTTATAAGTGTATCATCTAACTTGATTTGTATGTTGTTTTATTGTTGTTTATTTTAAATCTTGACAGGTATTTGCACAATGATGTGGAGCACATTTATTGTCAAGCGTTTGTCAGCAGCTGCTTTCCTTATGGAGAAGGTAAATGATAATCTGCGTCCGTCCCAGTTGCCTGTGAGGGTCTATATACCACAATAACACCCTTCGTTATTTTTAGGTTGGGAAAGCACCAAAAGATCGCTTGTGTCGACGGGTAAGTTTCTCTCAGATCCTCAAATGTAGAGTCGTGGTGAGATGTGATTTGAAGTACTGGAGTGTTTGTGTGCAGGATGTTGGGATGGGAGACAAAGCCATGACATCTTTCCTGGGCTGCTGCGTGCAGCTGCTGCAGATCCTCATGGAGGTGACTGGATTATTGCTTAAGAATAAAAGCCCTTTCTCTTTTATAAATGTCCACGTAAGTGACGACTGCAGATCAAAGCATGGAGCAGTGCCTGGTATAAAAAGGATTTACAAGGATTGCATGTACTACAGCCACTAATACTGCTGACTAATAAACTGCATGTCTGAGGAATAGTCTTGGTAATATTACACGTTCACATATTGCTGGAAAACCTGCAGGCGGACTCGGCCATGGAAGAAGTTCCTGTTCCAGAGCTTTCTGTGGAGGAGGTGTGGAGCGGAGCCGACGGTCCTGCGTCCATAGCGGAGCTGGCGCTGGAGCAGCGAGGAGTCCACTACCCGCTGGTTCAGCACCACTGCCTGCTGGCTTCCCTGCTTCACACGGCCATGACCTTCAGCCTCAAAGTCAAACCACTCGGCCTGTTTGACAGCAAGGTGAGCCGACCGACTGCAGCAGCCACGTGTCCAGTCAGGGTGCCCAAGTTCATCATCTGTTAATCCTCTGCTTTTCTGTGTAAAAACATAACAAATATCATGTGATCATACTTGTTCTTGGTGATACTGAAATGCAACCTGAGACCAACAATAACGTACGACTTTTTCTTTAACAAAAAAAGGAAAAAAAATGATGTGGGCAATACTAAGTATCTCCAATAGTAGCTGGACATTCACTCCCACACAGCTCTCAGAAGGTCCCACAGCGTTTCTGTTGGATTGAGGTCTGAGGTCTTTGATTTGAATGTTCTCTCAGCCATTATGGTGTAGACTTGCAGGTGTGTTTTGGGACTCATTGTTACATGTTAGCTGTTACATGAGCCAACTAAAGCTTTAGCTGTCGGACAGATGTCCTCACATTTGCCTCTAGAAGACTGGGATACAGACAAGTTGGTGGTCTATTGAATGGCTGGCTGGAAAACAACCCCAAACCATCATCGCTCCACCGCCGTGCTTGACAGTGAGATGTTTCTGCTGACATGGCTCTTGACATTAATAATTAATTAATACTTAATAAAAACAACTCCCCTCCTTGTGTTAAAACACACTTGAATGAGGCCGGCAAACTACCAAAACGTCTGCTTTTATACCTGATTGGCAGCACCTGAACGTAACTTGGTCTCTGAATTCTTATGGAAGCAGTAAGGTGTGACTTAAGGTGCGGGTATGGTTCTGCGTCACACACACGCAGAGCACACGGCGCACCCGTGACGCCGTCACGAATCGTTCAGAGTTCTCCGTCTCTCCATTTGGTCGCGGTGCAGTACCCCCCGCGGCCACTAGTTAGCGATCTTTTTCTGAATGGTTTATCCGACTTTTTCCGGTCACAGTAAATCAAAGAAATAAGGACAACTATTGTGCAAAAAACAAAAACAAAAAAAATCACATATAAACGAAGAAAAAAGCCCTGGAAGTTCACTACTGATTCAAACCGGAAACCGGAAATGCTTCGCTTTCAAACGAACCAATCACAGCCCTCTCGGTCTGCGCGTGGTCGGCGTCTCCTCGACGCGTAGTTACAATTTTCGGGAGGTGCACGTCACTGACGGCGCATGTGACGGCGTGTCCTCTGCGTGTACAAAAACCACACGCCGTAGGCACGGCGTCGTTTTGACGCAGAACCATAATTCAGCCTTTAGTCTTGCATTTGTTTTTTGTTTTTTTCTTTTCGCCTTCATTGTTATGAGATAAACAATGAAATGGTGAAAAAATTAATACATCATTGCTTTATTTTACGTTGTATAAATCAGATACAAAACAGGGGTGTCATTTCCGGGGTCTGGGGCTCACACCATCAGGGTGGGGGTCCAGATGGCGTGAGGCCCAGAGTCCTGAAACCCTGTTCACACCAGCTTTGTGGGATTCTGCAGCACGTCAACAACCTCAGCCTGAGAGGAGAAGGCTCCAGTGTAGACAGCCAGCCTTGTTCCAGTACCAAAATCATCTCATCCATCTTCTCCTAATGACACAATAACCTCCAGCCCCAACATCCCACACCCCACAAGCAGGTCCTGTCGTCTGCAGAAACACTCAGATGGTTCTGCAGTTGTGGGGTGTCTCGGTGATGGACCAGAGACTGAGGACAGAGAACTGGTGAACTGTTTCTGTCATGGTGGGAACAATCATCTCATCTTGAATGTGAACAAGACAAAGTAGATGTTTGTGGTTTTAGGAAACCAGGATGAAGTCAGGTAGTTTTTCCATCATGGGAAAATAAGTGGAGGTGATGGAGGAGTATAAATACCTCGGTGTTCACCTGGACAACAGACCGGACTGGAGATGCATCACTGATGTTGTTGATAAGAAAGGACAGATCAGACTTTACTTCTTGAGGAAGTTTAGTTCCTTCAGTGTTTGCAGCAAGATGTTGAACATCTTCTACCAGTCTGTTGTGGAGAGTTCAGTCACATCTGCAGTCATCTGTTGGGGATCAGCATCAAAACCAGTATATTTGTATTTTTTGAATTTGAATATGACCAACACTAAGATCCAGAACGATCAGTTGATTTTCATTGTTTTTACATAGGAAGCAGAACTGAATGAGCGGCTGCTAGCTTTTGAATGAACCGTTCTCCAGCTCATTCTTTGTTTTGTGTGTGTTGTAGGGTAAAAACGCTTTCTTCAGGGATCTAACAACCATCCAGCTGATGCCCAGTGGAGAAATGGATCCCAGTTTGATCTTGCTACGACAAGAGGTGACAAGTGGAACAAAACCCAGAGGATGAGAGGAGAGCCACATTCCTGTTTTCCCCCTCTTAACTTTTCTCCTCTCTTAGTTCCTCCTCCGGGTGCTGACCGGCTGGGTTCAGGCCGTCGATGAGGCATCGGGCCCAGCATCAGCTCCGAGCTCCGCTCCTCTGCCCTCCTCTGGACCCGCAGCAGACTGGTGGCCCTCCCTGTGTTTGGAGCTGGGCTCCCTGCTGCAGGTCAACCCCGACATCCTGCGACGGCACCTTGTCTGTGAGCTCTACAACCAAGGCCTGGACCCACGTGCTGAACAGGTTCTGGACAACACTGCAGCCGAGAGTCACACGATGATGATGATGCCGTCGTCAGACACTGTTGCTGATCTCGCTCTCTCTCATGTGGCTGGGCCTCCTGCCTCTCAGGTTATGTTGGAGGTAGAAGACAAGGATGTGTTGGGCTCCCAGCTGCTGGTTCTGACCGGTCAGAGGCTCAGCTACTGCCTGCTCCACAGCCAGAACCAGACGCAGGCTGCCATGGAGCTGCTGGCCCGCCTGCCTCCCACCCTCTGCACCTGGCTGAAGGCCATGGTAAGAAAAGCAGCAGTCATGAGTTACTCATATAAATGTAAAGTTGGTATGTAAAGATAACTGCATCTAAAAGTTATGAGCTTGGACGAGTCCACACAATGGAAGCTTCTGATATGCTAGACATAATCTGAGTTAACTGGTACACCTTCACAAGACAAGGGCTTGATTCTGACATAAGATAAAATAAAAACTCAACTGAGACGTCAAGAAATGACTGTGAATTTGTTTGTAGGTTATAAAACTCCATCCCAACTGTGAAGCACAAGGGTGGCAGCATCATGGTGTGGGGGCATGAGCCAGAAAGTTAGGGTTGGGTTGTCCGGTGATCCTTAACATTCCTTTAAATCAGCTGCAGTTGAAGGCTGTGGGGGGGAGGCACCACTAAGCCCTGACCTCAGTCTTCTGGTTCATACACGTTTTCAGCACCACCATCAAACCCGACCTCAGATCCATCAGTTCTGTCAGGAGAAACCATAGACATATATAAAGGCTAGATGACTCGTCCGCGCTGCTGCCAATGGAGAGAGACGTCGTCACACGGCGGCCATTTTGCCACAGGAGAACTCGCTCACTCATAACATTGTGTTTAATGGTGCCTGTACTGCAAAACAACCTTAACTTGCTCAATTCTCAACAGATTTTCAAACAGTTTGGTTTGTTATGAACGGCAGAGATGTAGTTATGACACTGCATACTTGTGAATAATTATAAACATTGAAAAACATACTTTTATATGAAAATAACCAGACAGAAACAGATAGCTATGACATGGTATTTATATTAAATCAATATTTCTATAGTATTCTTAGTAATATTTATATTTACATTATAACATATATACATATATATTATTACCATATAACATGTGTGTGTGTGTGTATATATATATATATATATATATATATATGTTATAATGTAAATATAAATATTACTAAGAATACTATAGAAATATTGATTTAATATAAATACCATGTCATAGCTATCTGTTTCTGTCTGGTTATTTTCATATAAAAGTACGTTTTTCAATGTTTATAATTATTCACAAGTATGCAGTGTCATAACTACATCTCTGCCGTTCATAACAAACCAATCTGTTGAGAATTGAGCAAGTTAAGGTTGTTTAAGCAGTACAGGCACCATTAAACACAATGTTATGAGTGAGCGAGCTCTCCTGTGGCAAGATGGCCGCCGTGTGACGACGTCGCAGCAGCGCAGACGAGTCATCTAGCCTTTAAATATGTCTATGGGAGAAACTGTGATGAGAAGAAGCGTTCTGTGGGTCACTCAACAGGTTCTTGTGTTCTGCAGGACCCCAGCGAGCTGAGGTGCCCCCTGCTCCCTCTGCCCCAGACCAGCCGGCTGGTGGGCCGCCTCATCGAGATGCTGCCAGAAAACCACGCCCAGTACAGCCTGGCCCTGCACCTGCTGGAGGCCGTGGACGTCCTTGCCACCGACGACTGACCTTGACAGCAGGACGACGTGTCTCCAGAAGACCAACCGGTAGCTGAAGAGACTTGGCAACGAGACTATTCCTCCGTTATCATCATCATCATCACGGCAGTTCTGTCACTCACAGCATGTCAACATTAATTACAGACTAATGTTAAATATAAAGTGGGTATGAGCTGCTTTTAACCTTTTTTTTTTTTTTTAAATCCTTATTTTCGTGCATGTCACATAAATCACGTTGCATATTTGTGTTGAAGAGTATCGTCAGGGTGTGTTCATGAGATGGTTATTAAGGATGGGGGCTGTGTGCCGCTTCGGTTAACGCTTCGCCGTCTCCACACAAACAGATGTATCATAAAGAAATACAGACCTTATTTTTATTTATGAACGCAGACAGAAGTGAACTCTCTGTGCTTTCTGTCTCTAATGCAAAATAAAAATGTTTATCCAAAGCTTGGTGATACAGCTTCTTTCACACGGAGTCAGTATATACTCTTATTTTATTAACAAAGACACAAGCGCAGCCACATCCTGTAGAAATCCTCCACACACAGATAAACCGTACTTCCTCTGACATTACCACACACAAACCCCCCCCCCCCGCTGTTCCAGCTACGTCTACGGTGACCCTCCTCCGGCGTGCCGGACCAGACTGATGGCGTTTTAAGTTTTTCTGGTTCCCACCTGCCACCAGCCGGTCCGGCGCCAGGCAACCGGAGAGGGAAAACCGCTGCTTCCGGGTCAGTTCACAGCGAGCGTGTCCACTTCTGTCCGTTCAGCCCTCAACGGTGACGCCTCCCTGGCGGCGGGACCATCAGCGAGTCTGGGACACGGCGGCCTGGCAGCGCGGGCACAAGCAGTCGGAGGACTCAGCGGTGTAGCGGCGGCACCGCGGACACCGGGCAGCAGAGGTGGGCACGGCGGCGATGCTGAAGGCGCTGTCCTCGCGGATGACGCCACCTGACAGACACACAGACATCTGTGAGGTGCAGCTCTGCATATGCTCAACTACTACCCCCCCTGATATCTGCACTGGTTACCAAGGAAACAATCTCGGAGGGGAGACGGCATGTGCGCATTTTCGCCGCCATTTGTTTTGTACAAGTCTATGGCTGCAACAGAAGCAGAGTTTCCCCCGTTATTCTTGAAGTTGTGAAAGACACAACCGAACGTATCATCCAAGCCACTGTTTCCTGAAGCATTCTGGGAGGTCAGCAAAAGGTTAAGCTTTCATTTAAAAGAGAGATGTCTTCGCGTCACATTTCCATCTGGCATTAACAGGGAACATAACGCACGTATCCGGTTCCCGTCTCGGTTACATCCACATGTGACTGAGGCCTAAAGGTCATCGGAGAATAACAGAATCGTGAAAGTTTTTACTGATAACAGATTAAAAAGTCAGTGCCACATAGGATGGGAAAACAAATCTTGCATTACTGTGCTGACTTTGATCTTTGTCCTGTGCACAGAGATTTCTTCAGATTTCTACTCATGTTCTGCAGATGATAAGCTACTGAAACTTTTCTGATTTCTACATTCTGGTCTGAACTAAATACGGGTTTATGACGGTGGAAATAAGCCCAACTTGTACTGTGGCTGCGGAAGCACACGTCCAGTGTGAGACGCGTGTCTGTGAAACCAAAGCAAAGCGGCGGTTGCGTCACCTTCCAGGTTGATGAGGAAGGTCCCCTGGTTGACCACGGCCTCCGGGTGCAGGTCTCGGGGCAGCTGGCCGCTCAGGCTGACCCGGGCCGCCATCATGAGCTCCGCCAGCTGGGAGCAGGTGGAGGTGGGCTCCTCCTGGAGAGACTGGAGGAGAGGGAGCAGGTTTGTTCAGCTGGAGCGTGCCGGTCTCACCAGAGCTTTACTTTGGAAAGCAACAACTTATTTCAGTTTCCATGGAAATATTAAAGAGGATTGTTACTGTTCATCTGAGGATATATTAACACTATAATCTGATGATCTTTGCTATGTTTTTACACCTTAAACATAGGAGTTACAGTTTCAAACACCTTCCCTCACTTCATGTTCTTCCCCTAACCCACAAGAACCCATTTCGACATGATGTGCATGAGGACCTTTCCAAGACATGAAGCCAGGGTGAGCTGCCATCACGGGTCCTTGTGGGCTGAACTGCTGCATTTCCTACAATGTTTCAGCCTGAGAGGCTCCCGCAGACTCATCTCACCTCCATGAGCTCGAACAGAAGACCGGGTTCGATGGCAACGGTCAGGTCGTACTGGGCGGCGTTCTTGCCGGGAATGGAAGACAGGAAGGAGTCCCTGATGGCGCAGGCTCCTTCAACAGCCTCCTCCAACCCTGGACGCCGCCACACGGAGCTGCTCTTGATCCAGCCACTCCTGAATAACGTCTCCCCTTCTGCAGACAAGTCATCACCCGTCGTTAGCAAGCGGATGTGTGAAGTACGATCAGACTGTTCAGATAAATCTGTGGCTGCGTACCGTCATGTCCTGGTGCGTGCAGGTAGACCTCCTCAGCCAGGTGAGGCAGGATGGGAGACATGGATCGGGTCACGCCGTCAAGGATTTCCTCTAGAGCAGTCTGACACGATCTTCTGCCCAGCGAGTCCTCGGGATCACAGTACAACCTGGGAGGAGGAGGCGGCGTCAGCTGCGCTCACTACATGGAGATAGCTATTGAGGAGTTTTGTGGCAGCTGGTTTCAGAGCAGGACTCGGTATCAGCTGATACCCAAAGACCAGGTATCAGAATTGGTACCAGAAAGGAATAAAATTGTATCGGATCATTGTCATCATCATCATCATCATGAACCTGAACATCCAATAATAAATGGCAAAAGGTTGTTGCAACCCTGTCAAATAAAAGTGAAGAGGAAAGGTGAACCACCAATACCAACAAAGGTGTCATCATATTGTGAAATAACTGCAAGTTAATGTTCCTCAACATAAAATTGTGAAGACTTAGAATATATCTTCATCACAATAAAACCTCAGAAGGTCCAGAGAATGTGAAGGAATCTCTGTGCTCGTGGGACAAGGAAGCTCAGAGGATGCTGGTGATCTTCAGGCCCTCAGGAAGCTCTGCTTTAAAAACTAATTCAATTCTGTGACAGAAATGGCTGCGTGGACTCCGTAACGCCTCCAGGAGTCGTAGAATACATGCATGAGCATGAACCAGTGAGAAGGACTGAGCTAAAGAAGAAAACTGTTCTGTGGTCCATGGAGGTGCATTAATGTCTCCGGAGCAGAACCATCGCAGCGCAACGTCTTCTCCCATCCAGACGTCTTTCTCAGGGGAGAACTGGCATCTGTCAGCAAGATAAACCGCTCAGGCTGCATCTTGGGCCGGAATATGGGCCGTTGTTGAGGAGAACACGCCACACAGAAGGAAACATCACCCTGAACCTACTTTTTCAAGACCTGCTGCTGCCATCAAATTCAAAATGTGCTAATCTTTGTCAGAGGATGCATTTCTATTTCGTTTGTTCCACAGGTCCGTGGCGAGCGTTACCTGTCCTTGATGATGCTGAAGTAGAAGCTGGAGAGATCTCTGGTGATGAACGCCTGGAGGACGCGGATGACCCGGCCCATGTCGAACTCGCTGTAGGCGTCTGTGACCTGCACACACGCGTCACACATTTCAGCGCCGCACTCGCTTCACCACCAGGAGAAACGCGTGAGGAGCTCGTCCGTCTCCGACGCACCTTTATGCTGAAGTCGCGGAGCAGGTGCAGCATGTACTGATCGATGTAGTGCATCTGTTTGGGGTCCACGGCTTGAAGGCGAGGATCGAAGCCCTGCAGGTTGCCGAGCAGGAACCTGAGCGTGTTCCTCAGCTGCAGGAACCATCAGGACAGACGGACATGAGGAACCAGTCAAATGCAGCGATCGGCTCTCACCGAAACACGGCGGCTCCGTCGCTCTGCGCCGGTACCTTACTGATGCCGTCCTGCGCCGCGTTGAGGGCGCTGGGACCGATCTGGACTTCTGAGAAGACGTTTGACTCCGCCACCCACCAACGGAGCGCGTCTGCGCCGTACCCTGGCACGCCGGCGTCCTGACGAAGACCAGAGACGGAAGACGACGTTAGTGGAGACCACTTTAATCCTGCTCTCGTTGGGAATGATTGAAAAAAAATAATAAATCAATCCGTAGACGAATGAGGAAAAAAAGCAGCAACCAGAAGTTGACACACGGCACAAAAAAAAGGTGGAAGAAACTTTCTGCCAAAGTAAAAGTGAACTACTTACTTTATAAAATATCCAAAATAATTCACACTTCTTACATTTTGCAATAATAAAAAAAGGTTGTTTTTTTTATTTTAAAATTAAAATAAAAAAAAAAGAAAGAAAAAAAAATGTGACCTGAAACCCAAAAGGGTTTCTTCAGGTACCATAAGTCAAGGAGACAAGAGGAGATTAGTTTGTGTCGTAGAAGACATTTTAGTTGTGGAAAATATTTTTTTTAAAAAACATTGAAAATGAAGAGATAAAATTGAAAAAAAGGTAAATCAGACACCACCTGGTTAATGGTTCAAAAATATCACGCGGTTGTGGAAAAGGTGTTTCAGAGGGTCAAAGTAGTGGTCAGAAACTGATCAGCTTCCAGGGAGGGATGTGGGAAGAAACAAAAACCTGATCAAGAGAGAGACTGCGTTTATGTTTGAGGAAATCAAATCCAAGAAAATCACACACAAAATCAAGGAACCGGGTCTAAACTCATCAGTTACGCTGAAGCAGGAAGAGCTCGGGACCAGTGGGTCACACGGTCTGGAAGAGTCCAGATTTACAATGTTCCAGCGTGATGGAGGCACCGGGGTAAAAAGAGAAGAGGCTGAAGAGATGCTCCCATCATGCTGAGCCTCAACCATGCGAGCCACGTCCTCCATCAATCAGTCTTCTTCTCTGACCATCGTCCCGGTCTGAAATGGTTTCAGCTCCGGTCCTCCTTCACCACGACAGACCCATGCAGAGACCGCACCGCTGTCAATCTTCCCTTATTCTGGAACACCACCCCATGGGACTTGAACGCCTCCACGTGGGGCAGGATCAGATCCCCGACCCGGAGGGGGTACCTCACCCTTGTCCGACTGAGGAGCACGGTCTCGGATTCTAAGGTGCTGATTCTCATCACAGCAGCTTCACATTTGGCTGTGAACCGCTCCGGTGGGACTTGAAGGTCTCGGCCCCATGAAGCCAACAGAACCACGTCATCTGCAAAGAGCAGAGACCCAATTCTGAGGCCACCAAACTACACCCCCTCCACCCATCGGCTGCACCTAGAAGCTCAGTCCATAAAACGGAGCAGGCGCTTTGCCTGGCTCCTCCCTTAGCGCCTGTCTGTCATGGGTGACCCCCCCACCCCCCTCGTCCCGCCCGGGATCAGTGGAGCACACAAACCCCAATAAAGTCCCATCTTATGCTTCTCCTTTCCTCTTTCCAAATAAACCAGTTTAAGGATTATTTATTTAGTTTGACTTCATGCTTTTGCTCCTCTTTTCCTCATTTTTGTGGCAGCATGTTAACCAGGTTTGAGATGAAGGATCTCATTAAATCCTCCATGTATGTTCTTGTTTAGAAGTCTTCAGAAAGCCGACTCCAGCGTGTGACCTCACCTTCCCTCCATTGATGACCTCATCGGGATCTACGACGTTCCCCAGAGACTTGGACATCTTCTCTCCTTTCTCGCTGACTGCAAACCCATGGACCACCAGAGACCTGTGAGACACGACTGTGGTTTAGGAGACGTGGTGTCTGATGTGCACCGCTGTTGTGCATCCTGTTTAGACGTCCCAACAAAACAATATTTGTTATTCTTACCATAACCTTTTGGCTTCTTTGCTAACTGATGTGTGAATACAGTCATTTAAAACACAGATTAATTACACAGACTCAGGGCCCGATTTACTAAAGGTTTGCGTGTGTTAAAACGTGTGCAAACTTGACAGCACCCGCAAACCAAAGTGCCAGCTGATCTACTAACAGCGTGCAAAGACGACTGCGTCTCTGAAATGCGCAAAATTGCACACGCAATCCATTTAGTACTTTTGCCCTGATGAATAATCAATATGGGGCGTACCCGCCAGAAATCACTAAATACTGGGAGTGGAAGATGCAAATTGCTCCATTTACCACACGCAATGAGATTTACCAAGCCTGAAAGTAATTGCGCGTATTGTGATTGCGTCTGTATTTAATACGTTTGAAAGGAAGGTGCTAATCTGCTGCTGCTGTTATTGTGGCAAGGAGGCGACATCCAAAATCAAAGAATACGCAGAGAGAGAGTCTTTATTCTGCTGCATGCTATTTTAAAAACGGTTGCACAAGTTTTATTAAAGGCCTCTTTTTCTTTAGTTCTTCGCCTTATATCTTGCCGCCTTCTCTTAATGTGCCCCCCTCCACTCGCCCACAAGCAGGCCAAGCCTTTGTGCCAAAACATTGTATTTTATTGATTATTTATCTTATTGAACGTGAAATCATCCTTCGTAAATTACATTTAATTAAAACCCGTGCTTATTAATCACAAAACACAGGTTAAACATCATGACCAAATCTGCTCCGACCCGCTGTGTCAGGATCAGCGCAGAGACTGCAGCTTCGCCTGAATTATGCTTCTGCGTTAAATCGACGGCGTAGGGTCGCGGTGCGGTGTGCGTCGCCGCGTAGCCTACGCCGTCGGTTCTGCGTTGGTGTAACGCGGAACCATAAATCAGCCTTTAGTGTGCGCTCTGTGCGCTGTTCTGAACACTTCTCTTCTCTTCTTGCCATATGATGGTCCCGTCTGTCACACATTTACTGTCAGTGTTTGCTATATAATATATAATATTTGCAATATACTGTGGACATCTGAATAAAAACTTAACTCATAAATAGATTGAACCAAAGCGCTCTCTCTGTGTCTGATGTCTTTTTCTCCTCAGATCATGCCGAGCACCGCGGGGTCACGCAAACCCGACCAATTCAATATTAAAATCAAATTCGGTCCTGTGGCCCGTTTTTCTATTTCGTATTTTTGATCTGTGCCTAAAATTGAAATATGAAAAACCAGACGTTTTTCCGTTTTTTGTGTTACCAACTGCATTTATTCTATCGCAGGTTTTCTCCGATATTGCGTTTCTTTTGGTAATGTTTAAATTTATTTGCTGTAGTTCATGAATGTGTTTATTTGCCTCTTCCACTAATATCTCTAACTCCAACTCGTCAAATTTCATTTTGCGCTTGTGACTTGTGACTGTGCATTCCATCCACTCTCCATGGCGCAGAGTTTGCGCTCGCAAACCTTAAGACACGCAACACCTCATTTAAATACTGCTGTTTGCACCTGTTATCAATTGCGCACGCAATCTTAGTTGATCACCCGCAAACCACACGCAAACAGCACGCGCAAACTTTTTCAGTGCACACGCAATTTAGTACTCTTTATTTAGGATCTTAGTAAATCGGGCCCTCAGTCTTCAGTTTTTTTGTTTGTGTGAGGAGTAGGAATGATCCAGACCAACGATAACCTGGTGTCTTGTAGGTTCCAGCTGCTCATCTGTAGCTCCGCAGCTGCAAACGTCGCTTTTATGAGCTCTTCACAATCTACTTGAGTTTGGTCAGTAACTCTCGTTTTCTCCTCCGTCATTACTTTTTTCAAGGTTCTTCATTATCTCTACCATGAGGGGGATGCAGCTCTGCGAGCCGGAGTCATCGTAGCTGATGGATGACACATGGAAATGTCCAACCATCATAATCCACAGGAATGGGTGAGAAACTCACTTATAAGGTGCCTTATTCCTGACGGCGACGCTGGTGAGCAGTGAAGACTGAAACCAGCCTCCGAGCTGGTCCTTCCCCTCCACGTACACGTCTGCTCGAGGGTCTGACTCTGCAGGGGGACACAGGAGGTGGTCAATGAGGGGAAAACATTCAGCAACATCAGAAAGAAGGTGCACAAAAGGGTTAGTGTGTGTCCCAGCAGAGGGAAAGGTCTGGAAGAAGACGGGAGACGGCAGCCACTGTTAGTTCACTGCTGATGCATCCCAACCGGGGGACAACTGCAACAAGCATCCAACACAGCTGCAACTTCATCCGTCTGCACCACAGAGAAACCTGAGAGCAGAGAAGACCCGACTCCTATCCTGGAACAGGGACAGAAGCAGTGTTCTGAAAGTCCTTCATGCAGACAGGAGAGAGGCTGAGACTCATGCTGGACTCTGAGGAGCAACGCTGAACCTCCCGCTTCATTGTTTGGCTGCCTGAGACTCCTGACAGCACTCAGTATTTGAAGGCAGAAAGAAGAAAAAACCAAGCAGACAGAGGAGAGGAGCTGCAGCGTCGCCCCCTGCAGGAGAACGTTGCTACAACCTGTGACGAGCGGTTTGCGTATGGACGCCGGGAGCCAGCTGAGACGAGACTCCGCCTCCTCCAGGTCTCCTTCCAGCTCCTCTGGAAACAACAACACACTCCTTCAGTTCCTGAGCTGATGGCTTTAACGCTCTGGGCGCCGTGGGGACCCACACACCTGCCCCGTTGGTCGGTGTCGAGGCTAGCTGTATGGATTTGTCTTTAATTATTATCTTTAACTTCGACAGTCCCCACTATGGAAAGCTGGATAGAATAGGAGACACGCATCAAGCACAGCGTATCCCGTTTACAAAGACCTAAAAAACAGGATTCAAAAAGGACTTCAAAACATCAAATATGATAAAGTACTTAAAAAAACTTTGGTGGGTCCTCAGGGTAACAAGTTAAACTTCATTTTAGAGGTGCCCCAAAGGTGCAATAACAGATAAGGACTGAAAATGCAAAAGTGAGATTAAAATGAGATCATAAAAAAGATAATCAGCAACAGTGTAACGAACACTTAAGTGAGAGTGAAGCTGGCTGACGTCCACAGATCCTAACTACTGCTACGGTTACTATATTTACCATCCTACAGGGCCCAACTGCACACATCCCTGCAGAACAGATCCAGCTTCTTTTCTTTTTGGAGTTTCTAAACATTGATGAGCATCAGTTTGGATGAACAACAACGAATCCCATAAGCCCAAATTTTATACATACATGAACATAAAAATACAAGAAGTCTTCAAAGTGAGACATTTTTACCGTTTCATGACAAATGTCCCATGAAAGCTGGGACAGGGCAACACAAACCAGGCTTGGATGAGTAAGGACCAGTAAGTGGTAACATCTGGAGTATTTTTACAAATAACAAGCTTAATTAACGGGTCAGCGATGTGAGTAGAAAAAGAGCGTCCAGAGAGGCAGAGGTGAGGCTGGGAGAGTTTCGCCAGTCTGGGGAAAACCGTCTAAGTTAATATCGTCATGACTGTTACTCTTGAAAGGTGCAGCTCAAGTCGACGCCCGTCTGCAGTTTGTTTCACTGAGCTTTCATCCGTCTTAACAGTGAATTTTAGAACTAGAGATTTCAGTCACACCACATGTGAAAAGACAGAAAAGACGTTGGTGTCCATCATTTTCAGGCCCTGCGGGTGGATCTCCCATGATGCACTGGGCTCTTTCCTCACTCATCTGTCTTTACCTTGCAAATGACCAAACTATTGCTATGAGCTTCTGGATGAAATGAATCGGATGATGCATGAGTGATAATCAATCGTAACTGAGCAGGAATGTAATATTCATTATTGGATGTTCCTGAGAGGACGGCGCTGTGAGCCGGAGCTGCACAGGAGTGAACTGAAGGAGCAGATACAGCTGCCCCCTCCCCGAGTCTGGTTCTGATGGAGGTTTCGTCCGCCGGCACCTCTCATTTGATCAGGACGAGGACTGGATCAAAGGGAAGATTCACTGGAACTGAACAGTCCAACAACCCTACCACAAGTCTCAAAGCTGCTTTCAGACAGCAAGCATTGTTGTAGTTTTTGTCCTTGCGCCTCAGAGGTTGCACCTGCTGCCGTACACGTATCCAGGACCACATTTCCCCATGATACACACACACAGCACTAACGATGACTTCATCGATCAGGATCGATGTTGCAGCTAGATCTCAGACGTACCTTCCAGCACGGCTGCCCACGATGCTCCGCTGTCGAACCAGATGTCCAGAACGTCTTCTCCACGAACGTAGTCGCTCACAGGACCAGCTTTACTCTGGAGAAACAGAGGCATTAATGGGAGAGCAGTAAAACTGTGCAGCGCTATGTCACGGTTTGGGAAGAGAAACCGACATTAAATATCATCCACGATTTGTAACGATGTGCTGTAACGGTTCCTCCTCGAAGTGCATTGCTGATGTCTTTCCCTCTTAGCATTGGTTTAACACACCTGAATCGAACAGATCAGCAAACTGATAAAACGCCTGTTTTATGGAGGCCTGAACACCTGCAGGTGTCAGGTAATCATAAAGGTCTGAGGACCAACAGCGTCCCATCGTGAATCGCGTTAAGCAGGAAAGAGCTACTTCCCATAAGCCCTGTGATTGGTTTCCCTTCTTTTGGCTTCATTTGTGGTAAATAAATAAATAATAGCACTGTCAGTCTGTTTTTCAGTCCAGTAAGTTCTTCTTCTCTATCTTTAATTCCACCAGGTCACCTCCAACAGCCGATGCAGGTGAATATTTGAAATATGGATTTAATGTTACAAATGGGAGAATAATTAAGGATCCATCACTAACGAAGCCCAGGTCAGTCCTGGCGTGATCTTTAGCGCTGAGACAGCATTCACCCACCTTCTTCAGGACCTCTGGAGGGAGCAGCGTCTCCGTGGGAAGCTCCCACCAACAGTCGCTGCCCTTCTCTCTGAAGAGTTCTGCTATGTGGGACACCGTGTACCTGCAGAGGGCAGACGCGTGTTGGCATCAGCTGTCAAAATGATCGTGTGTGTGAATTTACATCTGTGGGTGAAAATCACACGTGGCGTCCACTGACTTGTTGATCAGAGCTTCTCCGGTCTCTTTGTGGTAAAACACCGGGATGGGGACCCCCCAGCTCCGCTGGCGGGAGATGCACCAGTAGGTCCGCCGGTCCAGCATGGCCAGCAGGCTGGACCTCGCCGACTCGGGCAGAATACGCACCTTCTGCAGCGCCTCCTGCACACACACACGCACAAACACACACACACATTTGTATATGTGAAGCATCTCTGAATCATGAACCACACAGTTCCTGGAGCAGCACACACCATTATGTCCAGCAGTAACTGGGACAGCCATTAGGGCCATTTGAGAGAAAAAAGTAAAAAGAAAAAGCAAGAAAGATACAATTCTTTGGGAAAAAACTAAGAATTGTGAGTTGAAGTCAGAACTCCCGAGTTTCTAGAGTCAGTTCTGGGTAGGCCTGAGAATAAACCGAGAATTTACCGTTACCGACATTTACTGCAATGACTGACTTCAATTTCCCCATGTCGGTAAATTCAGTGTTTTGATTAAAAAAAGAAAATAAAGGTATTTTTAACTTTGTGCTCTGTACAGTGTGTGTGTGTGTGTGTGTAATCACGTGACTTCACCCATCCAGTCTGAGTGAGAAGGGAAACCCAAGAACATGACTGATGGTTCAAACGAAGAAGCGGTTGACATAACAGGGCTGTTTAGTCTGACACTTGTGCATTTCAACAACTTTAAACACTCTCATGCCACACATGCCATTTCTTATGCTGAGAAATTAACTTTACCGCATAGCAACTCCAACAGCCCATCTTACAGACGAGTCACGGCACGATACTGTGACCTGATCTCTCAATTCAGAGCAGCTGTCTGGAGTTACCGACCAATCAGCCAATCTGAAAATAGACTTTTTTTGTTGCCGGGTAAGGGTTACCATACATTTATCGTCATCGAGGTAAAACTGCCCAATTTATCGTGATAATGATTTGAGGTCATAGTTCTGGGTTTCGAAACTCGAACATTTCACAGAAAACCCTTCCAGATGAGGAATCGTGGACGAAGGCTGGCCCTACTCTGTATGGTTGGTGTGAAGTGTTTCTGTGTTCTGATTCCTTCCTCTCGAGTAGCACGGCTCGGCAGGGACGAGCAGTTGACCGCAGTTCTAACACGCATGAACCTTCTCACATGCGTGGAAATAAGACAAACACAAGTCAAACCTACTCCTCTCTGAAAGGAGGTGTGTTCATGCTCTAACAGAATTATGTTCCTAAAGCTGCTTTCATTAAAAACCAACCCGCCAGGGAGGAACAGGTTAGGGGTCACCTTTAAGAAGTGCGTGGGTTCACCTTGGCTTTGTCCTTGAGAGACGCCGTGTTGATGAACCACTGTTTGCTGGGCCGGATCACCACCGGCTGCTTGGTCCGCCAGTCGTACGGGTAGCTGTGGACACACTTCTCCTCCAGCACCAGAGCACCACACTCCTTCAGCATGCAGATCACTGACCCGGGGAGCAGAGAACGTCCATGAGGGGGGAGAAACACAGGCATCATGTTAGCAAAGAGCTGCAAACACTCGTTCTTATGTGCCCCGACGGTCTGTCGTCTACCTTTATCGGTGCCTTCTGTCATCACGGACAGACTCTGCAGCTCAGGTCCCGCCAGCTCCGTGAACCGTCCCTCTTCATCCACCATACACTCCTTCCACCAAGCAAACACACATCATGTTAGCATGTTGTCTTTATGCGTCACGTGGCTGCAAATTAACCTCCTCCATCATATGGAAGCAGCAAGGGGGTATTTAATATTGCCCACTTGTTTTTCTCCTTTTTAAAAAACCTATTTTAAGATTCATCCTTTTTAAATAAATGATGACATGCTGACAGAGAGTCTACGCCGCAGCTCTGAGTCTTCGCCTGCTACCAAGACCCATCACAGATGATCTTTACTGGGTTTTTAGACAAAGAGAACTTCTGTGCATGACCATCGTTATGAGCATGTGCAGCTGATCACATGTTCTACAGATAAACAAATAAAACCAAAGACTATAACTAATATCAATGACTTCACTTATTGAGACCCAAAGAGGTAACTTGGAGAAATGAAATGCATTTTGAGCATGTTGGTGATTGCTGGTGGTGTAATCAACAGACAGAAACAAGTACTGATTTAATCTAAATAGTCTCTGTTCAGCTGTGAGAAGTTTTAAAGTAATAAAAATGACAGTAAAAGTGTTGCCAAGGTCCCCAGCGTCCCTGTCGTGGATTTGTAGCGCCTGACATGGAACTGATCGCTTCTGCACAAAAGATACAAACATCCAGCTTGTCTTGATTCCTGAGGTGGAGGTTTGAGAAGCAGAACCCACCACGGGGAGCTGGAAGTGTGACGCCACGCTGTAGTCGTCCATGCCGTGAGCTGGAGCCGTGTGCACCAAACCGGTCCCCTTCCCCATCGTCACGTGATTGCCCGGCAATAACGGCACGTCTTTGTCGGAAATTGTGGGATGTCTGCAGACCCCACCTTCAAGCATGGAACCTTAGGAGAACAAAAAACAACAACAAGTTGGTTCTGCTTTAACTGACAAGAGCATGACATGCAGGAGGCTGCAGACCGTCAGACTCTGGGACAACGTCTCTTTCTTCTGGAGATTTTCATCTCCGCTTGTTTAGTTTTCTGCAACAGCCCTCCCATATTGTTGGTGCTAAGAAACGATGTGACCAACGGCAACAAGAGAAGCGTATTTGAGTGTGTGTGAGAGCGCATCACCTTTGAAGGTGCTGACGCTCTCCAGCTCCGTTCCCAGCAGCGTTGCCAGGCCGACCGTGCGCTCCGTCGCCACCAGCAGCAGCCGTGAGTCGTCGGCCCTCTTCACCACGGAGTACCTGCAGACCACAGACAGCTCGCTCAGGTCCACACACAACAGAACACATGCAGCACCACGTGTGACACCTTTCCAGAGCGGCGGTGACAGCGGTCCATTCACACGTCACCGTCTAGTCGGAAGATCCATTAACAAAAAGATTAAAACCCCACAGTTTTTAAAGGTTACAAGAGTCAAACATCTCCAACTCCAAACACACGCTGAACTGATCACACAGCAGGGGATTTAACACCAATGTGACTGTGGCTGGAAGCCTGCAGGAGTTATCAACAGCCAGATCTCCACCTGGAGACCTCCGCTGGACAAATCCGACTCATCACTCCCAAACAGAAGTCAAAACAAGCTGGAGCTCGGCGCAGCTGCTGGAGGAAACGTGTCTTCATTTTGTTTTTTTGAATAATACCTAAACCTCTGAGCTTTTGTATCAAACACTTACATCTCTGCAGCCGGATGGGCTGAAAGGAGACAACGACTTTATCATTAAGATACAAAAAAAAGCTTTTACAAGAAGCTTTGATTCAGTCATTTTATTCCCACCGTTACACACCCGACCTTCCTGGAAGAGACGAGTGACTTGTCATCGTTACAGAGGAGAGCGCTGGAAGAAACGGCAACGATGTCCTGGACACTGTAACTCATTCTATATTTTATTCCATGTTTGTCTTCGCTACATCGACAGTTTATCACCTCTTTGTTCATTGTATTCTGTTTTCCAAAAAAAAAGCTTGAATCCTACGAGAGAGCCTTCTGGGCTGAATAAAATCTGGCAGAATGTCCTTTGGACAGCTCTAAACTTACTTTCAACCAGTTTGCACAGATGATCCCTCCATCAGTAATGACCCACTGCACACGTGAGCGTCTCCACACACAACAGGGTTTCTAACAAACTGTCCTCCAAGCAGATTCACTCGCCCTCAACACACCCCACACCACGAGGACATCACACAAGATCATCTGTGGAACCAGCAAGACGATGAGGACTTTAGCAAGGAATGACAGAAAGGGAGGAAAACCGTTCCGGTTGTCTTGAGGTTTAAAAACTCGGTCAGCTGAACCCGTCTGGCAGTAGAGAGTTTCAGAACGTAACGGAGGTCTTATTTCACCAGTTTGTGCAGGTTCTTACTCGGCGTTGGGCATGAAGCAGACAGCCTGGTTGGCGGGGATGGTCCAGGGCTGGGTGGTCCACACCAACACGGACACGTTCTCCAGACCTGCAGAAGCAAACGTCCACCCGCGCCGTCAGGAGAGTCACCCCCAGGCCAGAATCATCGTGCTGAGTAACCCCGGACGAGGGTCTGACCTACCTTCCGAGGAGATCTTTGGTGGCAGCGTGATGAGAGGGAACGTGGCATAGATGGACCTGCTCACATGTTCCGGGTGGTACTCTAGCTCGGCCTCCGCCAGCGCCGTCCTCGATGAGGGAGACCAGAAGACGGGCTTGTAGTCCTGGTAGATGAGCTCCTGCAACCAGCCCAGAGAAACATCACAGAACCACCCAGAACTTTTCTGTCATTTTTACAGCACTCGCTGCTTTTACAACAGGACGGACCAAAAGTGGAATTAACCCATTTTCTCCCTTAATTTGTGATCAGATCTTCATCAAAGTCACAATATCAGACAAACACAAGCAACTATTATTTATGATGTCAGTTTTGAACACATCTATTAAATATTCACAGTACTGGAGGAAAAATAAATAACTGGAGTCAGTAGTTTGCACATCTGGAGTGCAGGTACTGAAGTGAATTTGGAGGTGTGTTACAGAGCTACTATGTTCATGAGAACGTTATCTGCATTCTCTTGCCAATGATAACATTATTGATGAGGTGTAACGCCTCTTTAGGCTGAAGAGAAACAGTAAACATGTTTGTGTCACCTTGCTGTGCATCTCCTGAAAGACTTTCAACTGAGCGGCCTCGTAGGTCCCATCAAACGTGTAGTAGCACTTGTCCCAGTCCGCCATCACCCCCCAGCGCTGAAAGGCTGCCCTTTGGCGAGCTATGGCCGCCTCTGCAAACTCCCGCGCTGGACATGAAGAGCGCAACACATTCCAGCAACTGCAGATCAACACTGATCAGGCAACATCTGTCCTTCCTCACCTTTCTGTCGAATCTGCAGCGGACTGAGGCCGCTGGTTCCCAGTTCTCCCAGAGCCTTCAGCTCAATGGGGAGGCCATGGCAGTCCCAGCCCGGGACGTAGTGGACCTGCCGGCCCCTCAGCAGCTCAAAGCGGTTACGAATGTCTTTCAGAATCTGAGGAGAATCCTTACTTGTTACTTATAACAGCCAACAGTCAAAAAAAACACTACACAGAGCAGCAGAAAACTCTGAAACAGTTAAACAACGTTAAAAACAGGAACCTTGTTGAGTGCGTGTCCCACATGAGGGTCTCCGTTGGCATATGGAGGTCCATCATGGAGGCAGAATTCTTTCTTGGCCTTCTGTTCTCTCTGCCACGAGTACAAATCTGCAAAACTACACTCCTGCAAAAGCAAAGCATGGTGGGAAAAAAGGTTAACTCATTTAGATTTACTCATTTAGGGAGCACATTTCTGCGTGGTCCTTCCATATTTGTGACTCTAACACGCGTGCAACATTACATAATGTGACGTCACCACCGCTGCATTAAATTTATTATTTGTATTTCATGTAATTGTTTTGTTTGCAAGATACTGACAAACAGAACGCCACTGTCCCTTTTTATTTGTGTTAGTTATTTCATACCACACTTTTACTTATAATACTAAAGTTATTTAAATTTTCCAGGAAAATCCGAACAGTCACACACACGTGTTATATGTGTAACATGTACAGATACTACAAAGTGGTAAACATCGTAATGTCCAAACTTTTTTCAGACATTTTGCTGCCGTCTAATTCAAAATGAACTATTATGTTTTCATGAAATGTTAAAATGTCCCATTTTCAACATCTGATATGCTCCTAGGTTCTGCTGAGAATGAGGCTTGGGTTTAAGTGCTTTGTGTTTTTATTTACATTTGTTTATTATTCACATAAATCTCGACTGTTTTGGGATTAGGGTTTCAATTTTAAATGACTTTGAGGCAGATTTCCACGTTGTACTTCTCTTATAGATCATTTGAGATAAAAGTGGATGATTGTTTGAAATTTTATGATAATATGATGCATTTTTTCATTTGAATGTTTTATTATGTGTATGGCTGCAATTTTTGTCTCAGGTGACACTTTTACAGACACAACATTCTTGTTATTTGAATTAAAGATAAGTGTCGTGAAGCATGGTCATAATCCTGTTTTTTCTTAAAAACAGCAAATGAAAAATAACATGACATCTACAGGAAATAATAACATTTGAGTCTTGAGCAAAAGCATAAACTGTAATAAACTGTAAACTTATGAGTTAACAGAGAAGACAAACCTGCTGGATCTGCAGCTCCCGGTCCAGAAGCTTCTGGCCGGTCAGCTTCATGGGGAAGTCGGTGCGAGGCAGCAGCACCGTGTCCCGGTACCGCCCCGGCTCCCCGGAGCCCCCGGAGCCGGCGCCCTGGCGGCGGCCGCAGCTGCCGGACAGCGTCCGCTGAAGGAGGCCGCTGGCCGGCGGTGACCTGCGGCCGCAGCCCGCTAACAGGGCCGACACCCGGCAAAGCAGCATGGGGAGGGACGGTGGCTCCGCAGACGAGAAAAACGACCAGAATGAGAAATTAAAACCTCTTTTCGAGTGTTTTGGTTTTTAAACCGATGACTTAGTTTGTTGTCATCTTCCACCCTTCAAGTTGCACGGCGCTGTTTCCGCCGGAACAAATTAAGGAGCGCACCACTACGGGAAGTCAGTGGGGTCATTTTCTGTACGGACGGAAAAAATAACCACTGGGGGGCGCCAAAGATACTCTATACAGTTTATTGAACGTCTCTGGGGGCGCTATCGACCAATGTAGGATTTGAATACAGTAAAACAATATAAATAAATAAATAAATAAATAAATAAATAAATAAATAAATAAATAAATAAATAAAAACATTCTGTTATGAATAAATAAATACACATATACGAAATATACGTAAAAACAAACAAAGGAACTAAATCGGATGCTCCGACGCGGTTCAGATTTCACAACAAAGTGTTTGAAGTATTGCAGTCCCCCTCTGTAGACAAATGTTTCAAAGTAAAACATTAAACTGAAAGAACTGTGTGTTTTTTCTTGGTTTGAACGCATATATGTAGGTGTGTAAATTATTATAAATTATATAAATATATAAATTATTTTATTTATCCCTGAAGGTAAATTATCTGACTAAAATGAAATGACTGAAAATTTTGATGAAACATTTATTAAACATTTATATTTATTACAGCCATATAATATAACGCATACATGAACGCATCATGGGTGACACAACTTTCCTGTGCTCGTTTGACGTAAAAATTGGGTAAATCCTCAAAAACATGTTAGTCATGTACCCAAGATGCAATATTAACTTGAAGCTAGTTGACCTCTGATGACCTTGATGTGTGTTGGTGTTGTTTTGAACAAGGAAAGCTATCTAACGCAAAAGTCAGCAAACCTTGTGAAGGACGGACAAATATAGTGTCAGTATTTTCCGTTGTTAGTTGTTTAGCCAAATCACAACGTGGCTGGTTGTGTGTGTGAATAGATGTAAACGCTAAGTCAAGCTGCAAGTATATCCCGGGCCTTATTGCATTTTATGCTGCTTCAGTCTGACATTATGTCTTTTAGGGAGACGTTAGGAGTTTCAGGGGACTGTGACATCATAGACCCAGACTGAGTCGGTATTTAACTTCGTCAAACTTCTCTTGAGCAGCACAAAGCTGTATGACCTTTAAACCGGTGGTTGGAGGTTCTCCTCTGACCCGTAGTCTGTATATTGTTCTGAACTAGACTGACTGACTGCAACTTTCATGGCAGAATCAGATTTCTGGATTTTGTAGCGTGACGAGCTGATATTAACTTTGCTGGTTCAAAGTTTCTGAAAGACTGTACTTGTCCTATCTTCTAAACTCTGTAGGCTTTACAACTTTTTCTTCAAACATCATGGTTTTCATTACGTAGCATATATTATATCATTTTTGTCATAAAAGTAGTAGTAGGAGTCATATATATAATATATATGTGTGTGTACCAGTCAGATCAATTTATTAATAGAATTAAATTGATTTAGAGGCTTTTGATTGATGGTCTTTTCATCTCATGGTCAGTCGTTCATCAGTCCATGAAGCTCAGAAGTTCATGTATCCACCACGATACATCCAGCATTACAGGTTTACGGACACTGTCCCATACAGATGTTCCAGATGTTTGACATGACAATCAGCAATCCCTACTGAAATGTTCAGTTTGAATGTATATTTTCTAATCGGTTCTTAGGAAACAAGAAAATAAATTTGTGTCATAAAAAAAATGGGTGAAAACAAAGATATTGGTCTGGTTGGGTGTCCAGTTTTAGTGATTTATAACTCAATATCTTCTTTGACTTCTTTTTCTTCTAACTTGGACAATGCTCAGGTTAATCATGACCTCTAAACCCGCAGGTGTTCTCACATTGTTCCTGCTCTCGCCCTGCTAGATGACTGTCGGGCTGCACAGAGCTTGAGCCGTGTTTGTTCATAGAGCTGCAATCAGAGGAGGTAAAGCTTTCCCATGAGTATCAATAAGAAGTTGGTAATGACAGAGCTGCACTGAACAATTCATTAACTTGCCAGGTTGGGACTTTAGAAAGTAAAGCATACGTTTTCCAGAGTGTGTGTTGTCATTGAAATGTTTTATTAATTGTTTTAACTCCATAGACAATTCAACTTTATTTTTAGAGAATATTTCAAATACAATGGTAATTAAATGTGGTTTACATAGGGAAACAATGACAGCCTGCTGCTGGATGTTTATATTTTTCATTCATTTTCATTTTATTCTTTATTTCATTCAAAAAAAATAAAACAATTCAATACAAATACAAATGTTCTTAAATTGTGAATGAAAAGGTAGCAGAAAGAAGACGAATCTTATCTGATCTGCCCCTTTTTCCAAGAAATAACTTCACAAATAACATAAATTAAACATAAAAAAAACAACAACAACTAAGTGAAATAAAAAACTAAAAAAATAAATAAAATGACCGCCGTCTATGGGTATGTCAATCAAACTTAAACTAACATATTTCATTATATTTACTTAACATACAGGCTTTAATTGTTCTTTTGAATGGAATGTTTGATTTGGATTCTTTGTTTTCAGATTGTTCCATAAACTGATTCCTTTCACAGAAACGTTCCATCAATTTTGTCCTGCATCTTGTTTTTTTAAAAATCTCTGTTCCTTTTAAGTTATACTTGCTTTCTCTTTTTTCAAATCTTTTCTGAATGTTGATTGGTAAAGTTTTTTTATGAGCTTTAAACATAATTTGCAGAATACTATAGTCTACTAGTTCATGAAATTTCAACAATTTTAACTGAAGGAATAATGGATTTGTTGGATCTCTATATCGTTTTCTACTGATTATTCTTATGGCTCTTTTTTGCAGAATGAAAATTGATTGAATATATGTTTTACAGGCATTTCCCCAAACTTCAACACTGTAGGTCAGATATGGAACAATCAGAGTGTTATATAAAATGTACAATGCTTTGTTGTCCAATGAATCCTTTACTTTGTGTAACAGAGCAATTGTTTTTGATATTTTTATCTTTGTATAATGTATATGTGATTTCCAATTCAAATTCTCATCCAGCATGACACCCAAAAACTTGGTTTCCCTTACTCTATTCATTTCAATACCAATTCGTTTTCAATACCAATCCGTTTCTCTCTTTCTGTTACTAAATATCATGAAGTTTGTTTTTTCAAGATTCAGTGATAATTTATTTACCTCAAACCATGTTTTTATTCTTTTAAATTCTTTTTTAACCACATTCAACACCTGTGTTATAACTTCCCCAGAATAACATAAAGTAGTGTCGTCCGCAAACAAAATACGTTTGAGCAGTTTGGATACATAAACAAAATCATTAATATACAAAATAAACAGTTTTGGCCCAAGAACCGACCCCTAGCTTGAGACCCATTGATGTGCCACCCCTCTGATACCGTATTTGCTCAGTTTTTTTTAGAAGTATGGTATGATCTATGGTATCAAAGGCCTTTTTGAGGTCAACAAAAATACTTACAAAATAATGTCTCTTATCAATTGCAGTGGAAATGTCTTCAGTTAATTCCATAAGTGCCATTGATATGGAGTGATTGGTTCTAAATCCATACTGACCATTGCTTAAAATATTGTATCTGTCTATAAATGTATCTAACCTAACTACAAATAATGTTTCTAATATTTTTTAAAATTGTGGAAGCAAGGATACTGGTCTGTAGTTGGAAAAAACATGTTTGTCTCCATTTTTATAGAGTGGAATTACTTTGGATGTTTTCATATTATCAGGAAATATCCCCGTTGAAAATGATAGATTGCAAATATATGTAAATGGTTCAATAACCAATTCAATTATATTCTTTACTAATATCATAGCCATATCTACACAGTCAGTGGATCCTTTACTTGCACAACTTTTTACAATATTCAGTATTTCTTCTTTTTCTACCTTACCAAGAAAAATACATTATCCATTATTGTGTTTTCATCTGTATTGTCTTTTATTGTTGGTATGTTTGCTGCAAGACCAGGGCCTACGCTTACAAAAAAATCATTAAACTCGCGTACTATTTCAGTTTTGTCATTAATGTCATAATTATCTTTCACAAAATAATTTGGAAGAGCTGATTTTATTTGATCATTTTTTATTACACCATTTATTATTGCCCGTGTAGCCTTTATATTGTTTCTATTTTTATTTAGTAAATCACCATAGTATATATTATAAAGTGAAACATTTTAACATGGGAGTCGATGCAGATGGACTCTCTTTAGGAGCCTCTAGCGGCAAGCCGAGGAACTACAACGAACTTTAGTTCTGCACATGGTTCAACCCGAAAATTGGATGACGTGCGCTTGCTAACGGTTGCTAGGCAACGGAGTTACGTTCGGAATAAACAAACGTCACCGTTTGTGCTTTGATGCGTCAAAACATTTGGAGATTATGTGCAACACTGTCGAGTTTTAAACTAAGCAGTTGGTATTTCTGACAGAATATCAAGCATAATCACAAAGCCTTTCTGAAAAACATCCCGGCTATTGCTAAAAAATCATCTGAAGTAACTTTGGATTTCCTTCCAAGTCTTCTCCTGCGACAACCATCACCAGTTGTTTCCTTACATATGCCATGGAGGGAATAGCAGCAGAAGAGTTATTGATCCTCATCAGGGACACAGTCAAACCTGAGCTGCCAGTCTTTTTGAACGCAGTTATTGCACATGACTGGCCTTGGTTGGCCCCCGATAATTGTGATGATCCCAGTGAAAACATGCTGGAAGAGCTTAAGCTGAACCTGACTGGATTCATTACTGCAGCTATTTTGGAGAAAGTAGCAGACAAGTGCGACGTCACTAACAAAGACATCCAGGACGTCAAAAAAGAGCTCCGCTCTGAGGTTCCTGACATTATAACACAGTTGATCTTCAGCCATGTGCAGGAGAAATTTAAATCTCCCGTTAAGTGTTATCAGGACCTGGAAGCTCTCATCGTAGACCAGTTCACTGACTCTTACAGTTTTGATGATACCATCCAACAGTCATCTGGCACGATAATAGACTTCATAATGATACTGTGTGGACTTAAAGTGTCCTGCAGTGAAGAAGCTGACATCCCTCCTTCAACAGAGGACACTGATGAAGCTGCTGAAGTCGTCACTTGCAAGGGAGAACAACAGGAAAAAGTAATGAAAAACACCTGGACTGATCCTTCTCCCACAATGTTTTCTGACGTGCCGTCAGTCAATCCTGAGATGTCTGTACCTGAGGAGCACAGGCCAACAGCTGAGAAAGAACCTGTATCCCCACCGACTGCACTCAAAGAAGGTGTTGTAGATGAGGAGGATTCAGAAATCACTGTTGAACAGACAATAAAGGGAATAACGTCGTCAGAGATTGTGGACATCATCTCAGACGACGTCAGACCGAGACTCCTCAGCTTCTTGAACACGGTCATCACACACAACTGTCCATGGTTGGTCCCCAACAACCATGATGATCGTGGAAAAGGCCTGCTGGAAAAGCTACAGTGGGACCTGACAGTTTACATCATAGCTGCAGTTTTGCAGAAATATCTGATCAGATTTGCCTTATCAAAGGGGAGGATCGAAGCCATCACACAAGAGCTCCGGCCAGAGATCTCAGGCATCATCAGAGAGTTAATCATCAAACACGTAGAGGAGAGAGGTTCATCTTCCCCTCACGGTCATCAGAACCGTGCTGCACGTTTGGTCGACCAGATCACTGACCCCAGTTTTGATGATGCAGTTGAACAATCATCTGATGTAATAATACAATTCATACAGATGATATGCAAACTTCAGCTACAGTCCCGTAAAGCAGCTGTGGACACCAAAAGACCTGCTGGAGCAGTTAAAGAGAGAGCAGGAGAACTGATGAAAAGGATAAAGAACGTCTTCACTAATCCTATTTCTACAGTGTTTCCTAAAACGCCGGCAGTCGTCATAGAGACGTCTGCACCTGAGGTACAAATGACATCTGTGGAAGATGCAGAACCTCATGAATCTGGACCCTCAACTGCACTTGCAGCTTGTGAGGAATCAACATCGCTCTCTCAAGTAGAGCATTTTGCAGCTTGTGAGGAATCAACATCACTCTCTCAAGTAGAGCATTTTGCAGCTTGTGAGGAATCAACATCGCTCTCTCATGTGGAGCATTTTGCAGCTTGCAAAGATTCACCATGGATCACACCTGAGGAAGACTTTGACTTTGAAGAGACGTCCTCAGAGTCCACCCAGTCAGATGACTCCTCAGACACCTGGGAGGAAGAAGAGGAGCTGGACAGTCGCAAAGTTGCTGCCAGCTCAGTTGTCGAGGCCCTGATAGAGCGAGCTGTTAAAATAGCACAGCTGCCATGCAGTCCGGAGGATTTTCAAGCCATCCATAACTGGCTTTTGGAGAAAATATGGACTCAGGTTAAAGGAGAAGACTTTGACATCAGCCAAGAAAAGATGAAGAAAATCCACAAGAAAATTTTCAAAGACATCTGTAAGAAATACGGCTGTCCAAAAAAGCTGGTGCTGGATCTACTTTCAGTAGAAGACTTCAGGCTGCTCAACATCATCATCTCCTCCTTCAGAGAGATAATCATCTCCAAGAGACGTAACTCACTGAAAGTGTTGTTCTCGTCCACCTTCTCCAGGCTCCTCAACATCCCAAGAAAGATGGCGAGGACACTGACACAATGTGTGAACCCACATGTTGCACACTGACCTGGAGAGTTGGTGAAACACTCGTCTGCATCAGATGCTGCAGTGGACACTAGGATCCATTACTGTTTGTTTTATTTACATATATATGACAGAAGAGCAGAGGACTCTGGTGAGACCAGCGGTGGGGGGTCTGTGCATTTTTAAGAACAAGGCTTGGTGTACAGACTCATTGCTGAGAGACAGACTGCACCCCACCAGATGCCAAGACAGACTCTGTCCTCCATCAAGGCTGAACACTGCTGCAAGGTCTGCAAGGCCACTTCGGCGGATGACCTGGTCAACCACTACAACGTGGCTCTATCCAGCAGCCTGGACTCTCTGGCTCCCTATGCCCGCCCTGCCCCCTGGTTCACCTCTGACCTCCATATCTTGAAGACCACTTGTCACCGGTTGGAGCAGCTGCACAAAAGAACTGGCCTGGCTGTCCACCGGCTGGCTTTTGAAGAGCATGTGAGGTCATATAAGGACGAACTTTGCCAGAACCAAGGTGAGGTATTACTCCACCCTCATTGGTACTCAACAGAATCACCCCAGGACACTGTTCTCCACCATCAATTGCCTGCTCTGCCCCCCTGCTGCCCATGGATGTATTATAGAAACTGGATTGGAGACTAAAAATGGCCGCCCATTCATTTCAATGCATTCTGCTCAGCCAGCGCATAAGCCGAAAAAATCTCTGACTTCCGGGTTTACTTCCGCATACACTGGCCCATAGAGCATGCGCAGTTGAGTCACCTCCCATGATGCTCTGGGGCCTCCCATCATGCCCCGGGGCAATGACGCGAGTATTAATATAATATGTATTAATATAATATCTTAATTAATGTATATTATTACATGTATAGCATTACATATATTCAGGGCTGCACATAAGTGGGCCGCCAGAGCGCATGCGCCGTCAAAATCCACAGTGCGCTGTCAATGTTGTGCTGCGAAGCGCTTTTGCGTACCAACAGCTGGGGCTCATATTATTGGTTGTGGCCAGACCAGAATACTAATATTAAAAAATCTATTGGGAGAGCTTTTCCTCAGAACTGCCACTTAAAGTTGGTACTGGCCAATCACAGCGCGTCTTTACTCCCCCTCCATGCTCGTTGCGGCGGTGGGGAAGAGAGGTAAGGATCAGCTTTACTGAACAAACCCCGACACGTCTCGTCAAAATGTCCAAGAAGCAAGCGCCATTAAGTAATTATTTTGGCGTTCCACCACCACCAACTACAAATAGACGCCAAACCACTACCAGAACAGAAAACATGTGTTCGCCGAGAAGTGGCTGCATGATGTTACGCGGCGACGCGCACCGTAAGTTCGCGGTCCCGCGTATCCTACCCCGTAAGCTCTGCGTTGGTGCAACGCGGAACCATAAATCAGCCAGTGTCCGTCATTGCATGCAGCAGTTACCTGCGCCAGCAAGACGCTGCTCTCTGATTATGGCTCAAAGTTTATGAAAACCCCAAATAAAAAATTAATTAGAGAATATTTTATGAAACCAATAAACAATCCATCATCAAAATTATAACAAATAAAGGTTCAACATATCTTGCTTTGCATGTAATAAGACTAGGTAATATATTAGTTTCACCTTTTAAGTTGAATTATTGAAATAGATTAACTTTTACACCATATTATAGTTGAATTATTGAAATAAATTAACTTTTACACCATATTCTAGTTGATTATTGAAATAAATTAACTTTTACACCATATTCTAGTTGATTATTGAAATAAATTAACTTTTACACCATATTCTAGTTGAATTATTGAAATAAGTTAACTTTTACACCATATTCTTCACCTGAAGCAATATTCTACACCTTGGCTGATGTGGACATACATACCATAGGAGGATATTTCAGCTGCTATATGGTTGGCTGTCTGTACAGTCATGCAAGTTCAATGCTATTAAAGAACACGTTTTTTCATATAAAATAAACAAATTTTTATGCAGTTTAGAAGTTTTGGGGCTTTTTTTTGGTTCCTGCGCTGCTTAAATCAGGGCGTCCTTTATTTCTATTTCTGAAAGTTGGCAACCCTAGGTGCAAAATATGCCATGAGCATCCCAATCTGGCCGATAAAAACTGTAACTTTTATACTGACTCTACAGACAAACACGCACCATAATTTGTTAATTCATCTTTATAAGTGAATAAATATCGTTTCGCCTATAACTTATTCCTGCATCCCTCTTTTATCAATCCGGCGAGACGGGTCACCGCGTTTTTGGAGGCCCAAGTCAAATATCCAGGGGCTCCTCTGAGCACCAGACCAAAATAGTTATGTGCAGCCCTGCATATATTATTAATGTATTAATATAATATAATTATATAATATATATTAATATAAAACATCCGTGGAATGCACGGACACGGCTGTGACGTCAGCCGTGACGTCACGCCCAGAAAGAGACTTTTCTTTTACTTTTCTGGCCGTTATAAAACATTTTTGACGGATATAAAGTCCATGACTTAAAAATATAGAATACAAAGATTAGTAATTGCGGGGGATTACAGCTGGAGGTGTCCTGTGAACAGTTTTAGAGGCTTCTCTTTTACTATTGCGGTCTATGGGAAAAAAGCTTTCTGGGCCGCATGGGATTTTTGGTTGCAGTACCGCGGTTGGCCACTGGAAAAAATCGGCGCGCCTTCTGAGTGCCAGACCCGGGGGCTGCTGCTGCCCCCCCTAGCACTAAGTGGTGCACTCCTGGAGCCTTCCTTTCCTCAGTAAGATCCTGGAAAGAGCAGTGCCAGCTCCACCAGCATCTGTCCAACCCTGAGCTCTATGAACCCCTCCAGTCAGCTTTTGGCCCTTTTCCACTAGTCCCGATTCAGCTCGGTTCTATCCGCCACGGCCCCGTCTTGCGCTTTTGCACTAGGGGCTGAGACGGGTAGAGCCGCTCCAAGCCAATACTTTTTCTGTAACCATTCTGGCGAGGTTCTATCCGGGCTGAGCCGGGACTATTTCTGACGTCACCACCCTCCCCGCCACTGATTGGTCGGGGGCGGGGCCGTCAGACGTTTGAATCAGGAAGCGGGAGTCAGCGCGAGCGCGGCTCACGGCGATTTTATTATAAAGCGCAAAACCTCTGTTTGGTGATCCAACTCTGAGGTGCAGATGTTCATAAACCTGGTGGCTGAGGAGAGAATTAAAAAAGCGATGTAGGCGGGCTGTTTTACTCTCAGCCGCTCGCAGCTCCAGCTGATTTCTGATCAGCGCCGACATGAACAAAGAGGTTGCGCAATCGAGTACGTCACAGCAGCTTCACCCCAACCTGCCCAATTCTCCCCTGGCTGTGGAAAAACAAACGGGGACAAAACGGGTAGAAGCGTGACGAGCCGAGTCGGGCCGAGTAAGGACTACTGCAAAAGGGGCATTACAGAACCCACCACAGTACCGAGACCGCCCTGATCAAAATCACAAACGAACAGGGGCACGGTGGCGCAGCTGGTAGTGCAGCAAGAAGCAAGAAGGTCCTGGGTTTGATTCCCGCCGGGGACGCTGTTGGCGCTGAAGTGCGTGTTAGTTCCCCCATGACTTCGGTGCCCACACCCTGGGTGGGGTTGGCGAAAGGGCCTTTCTGTGTGGAGTTTGCATGTTCTCCCCGTGATCCCTTGGGTAGCAATGTGAGCTACCCTCACAAAAACATGCAGCAGTCCTGGGCTATACATGCCCCGTCTGGCCAACCGGGGTGCCAGATGGGGTTTACATCCCACAAGGATCTGGGGAGGATCTGGCCGGAATAACGTGATCCTTCCACGCGCTACGTCCGGCCTTGTCTGGTGAAAAGATGCGGCCTGCTCACCCCTCAGTGCGGGGTCCTCCCGGGGTTGGTAGAGGATGGCAATACCCAGGACTGTCACTTAGGTAGGAGCACTGGGTGATGAAAATGGGAAAAAATCGGGGATAAAAAAAAACAAAAAAACTCACTGCTGCAGACTCTGGTAAAATCCCAGCATCCTTATCCTCCTCGACACCATCTCCCATTCCATCCTCCTCGATTGCCTGTCTGTTCTCCTGGGTATCTCACTATCATGGTTCCAATCCTACCATCCTTGGCTCCTCCTCCCACCCTTCCCCAGTCAACCATGGTGTCCCTCGAGGCTCTGTGTTCGGTCCAACTCTCTTCACCACCTGCCTGCTCCCCCTCGGCCAGATCATACGCCATCATGGTCTCAGTTTCCACTCAGTTTCCACTGATGATACCCAGCCATAAAATCCTGGATGACAACCAACTTCCTCAAACTTAACAGCGATAAGACAGAGTTCATGGTTGTGGCCCCCAAGCCACTGCTCCGGAAGGTTGGAGATCTTCTCATCAGGGTCGTCGGCTGCTCCATCACACCATCCTCCGAGGTCCGTAACCTAATCTTGGACTCCACCCTCTCCTTCCAGTCACACATCAAATCTGTTACCAAATCTGCCTTCTATGACCTCAGAAACATTGCACGTCTCCGTCCATCACTCTCGGACTCTGTGGCGGAAACTCTCATCCACGTTTTTATCACCTCCCGACTGGACTACTGTAATGGAGTCCTGTCCGGGGTTCCAAGTAAAACCCTGGACAGGCTCCAGTACGTGCAGAACTCCGCTGCCAGGGTTCTCACCCACACCAAGCCCTGGCAGCACATCACCCCCACCCTCATCCCCCTCCACTGGCTACCCGTCAAGTTCAGCGTACAGTACCTGTCTGACCTCCTTCATCACCACACTCCCTCGCGGAACCTGCGGTCTTCAGACGCTGGTCTGCTCTCCATCCCCCGGACCAGACTGAAGACCTTTAGGGACAGAGCCTTCAGTGTTGCTGCCCCCACCCTCTGGAACTCTCTCCCTGCCGTAATCCGTGACTCCCCTTCTCTGGACAGTGTCAAAGCACAACTCAAAACCCACCTTTTCACCCCTGGCCTTTCCCCATTAAGTGCCATAATTTTTGTCCATCGTTCCCATAGTTTCTTGTGCCTGGCCCCCTGTTTTCCACATGCTTCCACAGGGTTTTGCATGAAAGTTAGACTTTAAAGGTGACCTATTATGGCATTTAATGTATATTTTAAACAGGCCTTGACCGTCTTAAAAACAATCAAAAGCTTGTTTTTTCTAGGGCCGCTCGGTGGCGCAGTGGGTTAAGCAGCAGCTCATATACTGAGGCTACAGTCCTCCTGCAGCGGTCGCAGGTTCAAATCCCAGCCTGCGCACCTTTGCTGCATGTCATCCCCATTCTCTCTCTACCCCTTTCATATCTGCAGCTTGAATAAAGGGCCACTAGAGCCCAAAAAAATCTTAAAAAAAAAAAAAAAAGCTTGTTTTTTCTACATAAATCAGAAATTCAGCCTGTGGGCCATGTCTCTATTTTTACCGCTTCTAACCTCCTTCTCTATTACCCCTTTTACACCAAGCTGGTTCCAGGGCTGGTTCTGCGCTAGAGCCAGACTTAGCACCAGTTCTTTGGTTTTACACAGCCTAAGCACCGGCTCCTGGCTCTCAAAACTGGTGCTACGCCAGCCCCTTTGGTTGCTGGGCCAGGCGTAAGAACCGCTTTACGTCGGGGGTTGGGGGCGGTGTTACTGAACAACCAAAGCAGAGTAAACACGGAAGAGCACCGTTTTTAAACAACGGAGCGTTGAAGACGGCGGTTAAGTTAGCAGACTCTTTTATTATTACATCCATTTATTTAATAATGGATGTAAAACAGAAGCAGCAGTGGTCTACGGTACAATCCATCAACAGTAACGTCGGCGGGCTCCGTGCCCGCCGATGCAGCGGCGCAGCCTCCTCCGAGCCCGCGGGGGAGCGTTCCAGCCCTGGGACGCTTGGACGCGAGGCTGCCGCTCAATCGGCGGGTTCCCGGCCCGCGGGGACGCGTCCCAGCCCACTCCCAGCCCGCGTCCCAGCCCGCGGTTCTGGTTCCGCGTTACACCAACGCAGAGCCTACGGCGTAGGTTACGTAACCTACGCCGTAGGCTCTGCGTCGATGTACGCGGCGGTTACTAAAAGGTTACTTTTAAGCCTGAAAAAAATATTAAAACTTAATAAAGTGCCATATTAACAGTGCTACAGCTGAAATTAAAACAGCTTTTGGCTCTCAGCTTCCTGATCAGGGTAGGGATGGAAAAGAGGGGGAGTGGTGGTGACGTATACAGTGACGTGATGACGTGGCTCTCTGGCCAGCTGCAGGCCAGCACCAGCTTGTGTAAAAGCAAACGGTTCTTACTTAGAACCAACCGCGAACCGGCTCTAGCACCAGCACTAGCACCAGCCCTGGAACCAGCTTGGTGTAAAAGGGGTATCAGAGGGATTGTGAGGGGAGGGGAGGTTATGATAATGAGGCTCTGTGCTGATTGGCTGCCTGAATGACGTGTAGCAGGGGAGGGCACAAAGCCTCGCTGGGCAGAAGAGCAGCGGCTCCGTACACAAAGCGTGTCCCATGCGATGCGATCGAACTTCAGTGACAAAATCAATTCCATTGCTTTATTTTCTATTGGACTGTCCTAACTGGCCGCAAGTTTAACGGTTTCAGTGTGGACAGAGAGCGTCCAATGTCACGCAGCTCGACGCGATAGTCGGACCCTCGCATGCATTTATGACACGGTGTAAATGACTCCCTGGGATCTTAAAGCCTGAATTACGGTCCTGCGTTAAATCGACGCGTACCCTATGCCGTAGGCTCTGCATTGGTGTAACGCGTAACCATAAATCAGTCTTTAGTCACCTCGTCTTCACACAGGAAGATTTAATTGAATTCTAAACAGGTACACCACAGTTATCTACTCCGATTCCTCATCATTTCATTTCTTATGTTACAAAACAAATGAATCATGTTAACTGTAAAGAAATCACAACACTGAATTTTCACAAATGGCAACTTTATTGTTAAAAAAAATAAAACATAAGTTGTATATAAATAACATTTATGCACTATTACTGGCTCAAGGAAGGACCTTGCATTTCTTCTGAAGGTGTCGTATATACATATACATATATGTTAAAGCAAGAAAAAACGTGTTTTTCATAATAGGTCCCCTCTAAATCAACAGGATAGGCACAGAAAAGTAGAGTATACTCTTATGATTTAAGTAAGGACAGAATAGATAGGCTAACAGTGACTCCTAACACAGGAAAGGCATTGAGTGAAGTTGCATGTGCACTTCTGTTTTTAATACTGATGCTATGTCTTGGTCACACGTTACTTTTTTTAAACAAGTTGATAAGATGATTCTAATTTCTGACATCAATGCAGAAGTTAGAACAGTTGCAGTTCCTCCTTGACAAGGCAGTTTCCATTGACCCTCATATTCAAATGTCACACTTTGCCGAAAAAATAGAAGCATTTACGGTCTGGATCAAAAAGAGGTTTGGTCTTTATCGTTAGATTTTCCATCCTTCCAGGCATCCATCTGTCCGTTCGTCCGTCCATCCAACCAACAGCTTGTCATTAATGTCTGCACACATGTATTTATTTATTCTGTGCTAGAGCTTGGTATGAAAGTAAATCTATGAAACTTCATGAAACATACATTCTGTAACACAGATGGAGATTACAGCAGAACATCAGAATGTGTAAAAATAAACCCAGTGTGACTGCTATAACACTGTTTGACCAGAGTATTTTACACGGACAAAACAATTATGTCCATCTTTATTTAAAGCTAAATATTTCTTCTCTTTCATACCATCTCCATCCACTTTAATACATTAAAAATATATTTTTGTTGGTTCAGAATAATATGCTTCTACTAGGATCATGTCCCGATGAACATTAGATTAAAGAAACCCAGTGTGACTGCTATAACACTGTTTGACCAGAGTATTTTACACGGACAAAACAATTATGTCCATCTTTATTTAAAGCTAAATATTTCTTCTCTTTCATACCATCTCCATCCACTTTAATACATTAAAAATATATTTTTGTTGGTTCAGAATAATATGCTTCTACTAGGATCATGTCCCGATGAACATTAGATTAAAGAAAGGTTTGAAGAAATTTGAAGAAAGAAAGTAACTTTGACCCCCTTTAGTAAAAATATATCTGAAGACTCTCCCACATCTCCAGCATCTCTTCATTGTGAAGGTTTCCCAAAGAGTTATGGAAGAAGTAGGAAGTTGCTGTGAGAAGAGAAGGATTTACCAGCAGTAATTCCCTTGATACGCAGCCAACACTTCAAGACAGAGGAATTGGACAGGACACTGTGAGTAACACGATGTGTGTGTGTGAATATATTCATGTTACACATAAACATTTCAAATATATGAATATCAATCAATCAATCAATCTTTTTATTTAGACTCAGGTCCATTAAAAAAGCCAAACAAACACAACAATATTTAAAAAAGACAGTCATACCAGTGTTTCCACATAGCAGACTGGTATCTTACAGCACTGAGGACTGGGTTGGTTAACATCATAATAATGGCATTACAAGAGCTATTAAGTCGACATATGAATTTGAACATCAATCGCCTCAAAAGAGCATGAAAAGTGATAACATGTACTTTACAAAAGAGTTCACTTGCACTAGAACATCTTGGTTTCCCAAGCAAAATACGCAGACAATCGTTGTACGCAACCTGTAATTTATGGATGCTGGCCTTCTTAAATTTAATAAATATGTTTTTGTGATTATATTTTTAGAAGAGATATTTCTATTTTTTTTAAACTGACCAGTACTGTCTCTCTATGCATGTTTTGTGATACATGCGCACATCATGTACCTGGATACAGACACAATCTATTATTACTATTAAGCCTATGAGCGCGCAAAGTATAAAAATATGCGTTCTATTTCGTCCCTTAATGACCGCCAGGTGGTGCTGTAAGCCAAACTCATAGAACCGTAGTTACAGTCGTAACTTTCGTCTTCAGTGCAACTAAGCATCCTGTATCCTAGAAACATATCTGACTTTTGCAATAAAGAAAAAACGCAGTAAAATCGACTGAGAAACTGGTGAGTTGTGTGGTCATTTTTTATCCCCGGTCCGAGCAGCCTTGACTCTGCGCGGCCCCGCGGCTCCTGCAGGCGGCAGCAGTCACCGCGGCGGCTGCTCATCATCATCATGTCCGCGGCTGCAGGTGTGATGTGTTGGCTGCTGATGTCACGGGGGTTTAAAACGCAGGGCTGCGTCTCCATCTCCGCGCATTTCTTCACACCCTGCCAGACCTGAGAGGAGCTTACCCTGCACGGATCCTGAGAAGATGCATAAGTTTATCATTGCCGTTTTTCTGCTGGCTGTCCTCGTCTCAGAGGTTGGTTTCTTTATTAAATCCCTCGTGGTTTTTGAAACGACATAGATTTCGATTATTGCAATTACTAGTGGGGGTTTTTTCAAGACGTTCCCGCGCGTCTGCATGTAAAAGTTGAATTAATTTTTCAGTGTTGCCCATTTCAAGTTTTTTTTTTTTTTTTTTGTCTTTTTAAAGAAACTTTAGTGAATTTTTACTCTCAATACGGAGACCCGTTTTAATTTGTGAATGTTTGAGGTAGTTTTGAAGGGTTATAGTGACTGGGAAGTGTAACTGTGTTGTAGGTGAGCGCAGCGATGAACGGAACCGCCGGTAACTCGACGCACAGCGGCGTCTCCGGGAGGAGCGACGCCGTGTCCTTCATCAGCCTGGCGCTCCCCGTGGCCCTGGGAGCCTGCCTGCTGCACAACGGCTGGTACCAGTGACCGCTGGCGAGGGGGGGCGGCTGGGGTGTTTACCCGTCTCAAGAGGAACTCAACTACGCCATGAAACACAACTTGGACCCCCTCTTTCCTCCTGTTGTCGGCAGGACGCGCGGTCCGGAGGACATGCCTGCGCCTTTACGCACAAAGCGGGACGTGCAGTTTTAATGGACTGAAGTTGGGTTGGGTTTTTTTGAGAGGGGGGGGGGGGGGCTTCGTGAATAGTCTATTGTGGTCATTAACATTTAAAATAACAAAGTGATCATAAAGGAATCTGGTGAATGAAGTGTAACCTACTGAAATTGTAAATGTGGTGTTTTTTTTGTTGAATAAAATTGTAAATTAACAGTATTGTCATGATTTGATAAACTCTTTAAAGTGTATACAGATGTCTTAGACTGCTGCATCCCTTGACTCTACACAATGTCAGAAGGTGATGGGGTCCACACCTGTGACACTAAGGTCACGGTTGCAAGAACGAGCGTGACTGTACTGTTGCGATCTGACTTGTCTCAGGCTTCCTCTGAAATGAGGAAGAGTTGTCTTTGTGCACATCTGCTCAGGCCGTGAGTGACTCTGAGGTGGCTAACATTAAACGTGAGGTGAAATAACGTGGCTCATAGTGGGGAAGATGTCTGAAAGTGTAGTTCACAGGAGCTGAAAGGACTGCTAGGACCTGTGGAGATGAACATCTGTCTGGTCATATCTGACAACGCACTGCCACACCTTTCAAATGACTAGCGATTCGCTACGCCATCTACATCGAGTCTCCTCCCTGCAACCAAATGGATGACTCATGCATATGGGCTGCTTTTAGGCCCGACGTAGTTCAACGTCCTGGATGTGATTGGGGATAACTTGGTTGCCTCTTCACCTTTCACACTTCTTGGAATAACGGATCTGAAGTTCCCTGGGTCTGGTGGAACTAGACTCCCTGGAGTAGTTCCTGAGGTCTTGAGCTGCCCAAAATTGTATAGATTTCAGGCTTTCCAGTCCTGAATGGCACCATTCAAATCCCTAGCCACAACTTTACTGTAAAGTATTTTCATCTGAAACGCATTAACTTAACTTGAATATGTTTATTCTGAACTAGAAAATGCCGACAGGCTGAATGAGAGCTGAACTTTACTGAAAAAACAGAACTGCTGAAAATGTCAGGTGAAAATATCAAAGCGTAGCTCAAACATTTGAAAACTCTTCAGATAGCAAGGAGTTAAACAGGAGACCCTTCAATGGATATTTGCTACAGAGAAAATGGGCTTAAGACGGGGAGACAAGTTGAAAAGAGGAAGATGACGTCAAGAGTTCAGTCAGATGACGCTAGGAAGATGAGCTAAAACCTTTCAGCCCCACCAGGCAGTGAAAGTGAAGGTCTTTTTAGGGCCATGTCTAATATCTCCAAATATGGTCTCTTACTCTGTCACTTTTTCATTTTGTCTCCAAAAGCACTCTATATAAAAACGTATGGGTGACATCAAAGTGGCGTTGTCCAGTTCTTGTGCATTTCTCCACTCTACCTCAGCGGCTGGGTTTAAGTACTGTTTCAGAACCTTTACTCCATGTGTTACCTCACATGTAAACACTGTTAGACCAACAGCAGAGCAAATACCGATGAAAAGCTACAAACTCAGTGTTTATCGCTGTCTTGTTTGTCATAAAGGCCAATCAGGGCTCAGGCTGCATATATGAGTGTAATGTTGAAACTTTATACTGCTAGTGCAAAAACTGGAAAGGGACTTTTAAAAAATGAGAATTTTATTTTTAGATATCTAGTGGAAGTGGAATTTTTTGCCTGAAATACAGATGAAATGCCACAAACTCAGTCTGGACCTCACTAGACTAATAACCTAACATGTCAGCACCACTGTGTCTCCATGGACTCAGAGCAGAGGGAGGTAGGTCCTCAATCATCCAGAAACAGCTGTTTAAGCTAGCGGGAGAATGGTTCACTTTATGTCGATTGACGGACAGCTCATGCAGGACAGCTCACGAACTGTGTCCAACATACCGTCCCAAACGGCCATCAGACATAGAGGGACAAACTCACCTCAAAAGGAACTTTTTCTGGAAAATCCCAGCAGTTCTTTACATAAAAGACACATTCTACAGTAACCGATTATATTGCTGGCTGATTTAAGTAATTTAAAAACACCAACAGGAGTAATTTCTCTCCATGTATTTGTAAACCACAGCTATCAAATGTCCAACAGTATTATTGGTTGCTCTCAGGATAAAAGGGAATATGTGACAAATGAAAAGAAACATGCTTCAGAAAGTGAGTTAATAAGTAGCTGAGTCCCTCTTTCACTCCCTAGGAGCTTTGTCATCAAAGGCTCTTTATCTTGGGCGATACTGGTGGAATTCACCTGTGTTTGCACCCCACTTCTCACTCTAGATCGCCGTGGGAACGGTACCCCACTCTGATCACATGACAAAAGCTCTATTGTTCGGCTCCTCTTCTCTGTTGGACTCAGATCGGGACCTTTGCTCCATGATCTTTTCTGTCCACAGTTCCTCATCAGGAATGTTTCTGACACACGTCTTAGTCCATCAGCCCTCAGATGGACTCGCTCGAAGACAGCTGGGATGAGCGCCACCTGACCCTGAATAGGAGGGAGGCAGGTACAGATAATGGTTGGATGGATGGTTTTCGTCCATCTTCACGTCCTGCAGTCAGTGTTTCACTAAAAACAAGAGAAAAGCCTGGTTGAGCACATTCCTGCAGTGCGGCGATGAAACTGGAGTGCATCCAGGTCTCCTGTGTTTGACCATCAGAGTGTGACCACTTAAGGCCCAACCTCCTTCGTTTCTCTGTCAGAGGGTGCACTGTCTCCCGTCATCCACCTGGGTTGTCAGGAGAAACTGGTACTTAAAAAGAAAGGATTTAGCTTTGATGTCTGCATTTAAGACTTTTTTCAGACCATTTATACACTTGCCTTGTTTCTGTCCTTCATAAATCCATATGACAAATGAAGTAGGACATTGGAGTTCAATGCAATAGACCAGTTCATTACTGAAAAGCCATGGGCCACTGAGGAAGGTGGACATGTTATGAACACTCATGAACATTGGCATATTGATGGTTAATTGGAAAAATTACAATTATAAAGTAGAGGAACAGACTAGTTTCTGACTGATTTCTTTAATATCTGCCGACACCTACGTGTGTGTGCTATATAATGTAACTGATTAGTTAAAACTAAAGTTTGTGTTTCCAAAGAAACAGCCTGTTTTTTGTTGGGTTTTCTGATACCAGCTAGCACAGCACACGTCTGCCACCGGTTACTAAACTGATGGCATCATGGAAATGTAAAACACACAGTTCCACCACTAGGGGCTGGCTACAAAAGTGAGTTAATCTCCTCTGAAAAAAAGGTTTTGGTCTCCATGGCTAGATTTCACAGCCATGACAACAGTGGGAGAACTTTTATGCACTGCATCAGGTAAACTTATATAAAGCCATACATGTATGCATAATTAGGGGGTATGGCTTTTTGAGTGACAGCTGTAATCAGTTTAGCTTGCTGGCACTTTACGTGAACTTGACATCTGAGCTGTAAATTAATAATATGATAAAATGGTTTATTGTGCAGTTACTGAATTAACAATTCTGGGTTAGCCTGGGTCTAGCGTCGAAGGCTGGCTAGCATCCACAGTTTGTTTAAAAAAAGTCAACTATTCTGAGGCCACGTTTACACATAGTGTTTACAAAAACAGATATTTCCCCCCTCTACGTTTTGAAAAATACCATAATTTACATCAGATTGTTTTCAAAATCTCTTCATTTACACGAACCCACATAAATACGCTGTTAAGGGGTGCTATGAGCATGCTAAATCTACAGGCGGCAATGTAACAAGAAGCATAAAGTCATGCTGGCCAATCGGAAGCCTGGAAAATAACATCAACAAATGACACGAGTAACTACAGACAACAAATTGTAAACACAAGTCGCACACATGATGCTGGTGATGTTTCTGTCGCATAATGTGACGTTCTGAAGCCTAAATGATCGTTTCCCTCTGTTTACAAGCAAACGTGAAGACGGAGTTTTTTCAAATCTCCACTTTGGCCGGAGTTTTCAGAAATGATCGTTTTCGGTGACTTTGAGCTTTGTTTTGGTGTAAACGCACGGCCAAAGCGCATGAAAACACCACTGTTTTTGCTACGTGTAAACTGGGCCTGAAACTGTGCATCTGTGTTTCCCTCCTGATCATCTCCATGAACGCCTTTAGTTTCAAAGCTGAAACAGTTTGATTCATCTGGCTCCAGGTTTGCTTGCTAGTGGAGAGAAGAGGGGGAGGGCACATAGAAAGGGGAGCGTAGAGGAGAGGTAAGAGGGGGAGGAATGAAGGATTCTCCACTGTTTTCAGCACTGAGCTTTGCAGCCCGCCCCAATGATCTCAGTTTCATTATTTTCCAAGCAGGAATCCCCCTTTCAAACCATGTGAAACCAGTCACGAATGCCCTTTATGATCTTTTAGAAGCGTAATTTCAGGACCGGTGACTCAGACTCATTCCTTCAGTGACATCAGATAAATTAGTGCTTGGTCCTGGGACCACTCCTATTAATTTCTTAAATGAACAGTATTGATCAAAATGTAATACTGTACATTCTACTGATGATACTGTGTCGCGGGCACTCCATCAGCTACAAGATGTTTTTAGGAAAGGGCATCGACCCAACCACTGGGGAGCCAGGAGCAGACTTCCCCTGTGTGTATATGCGGTGTGCGCTTTTGTTTAGGGCAGAGGTGGGGGCACAAAAAAAATACCTGCACTGGTGCCTATCACTATTATGTTGCGCCACTTGTACCGGCATCCACAATTTATGCCCAACGATAGTCTAAATTTTCCAGAGCTCATGACAGTGTATCGCCAACGATCACATGTTGTAGCCTATTAAAATGCTGCCACCCGAAGCTGTACGAGACATCGCAGATGTCACAGTATCAACATCAACATCACCGTCATGCTGAAAACATTGAAGAATCCTGCCAGGAAGTCTCCTGGCTGTGGGTGTAGGCATAGACATGGACGCAAAGAATATCCATCTCACGTCTCTGATGGAGATGATGCAGTTTCAGCCGTGCCATCCTCCATCTCTCAGATGGAGATCTTCTGACTTTAGAGTCTTGAAGAGTACAGACCGGTTCCAAACCCTATCATATAATAAGTAATATGCTGCTTATTCTGCATTATCTGGCATCAGTAAGTCTGCAGTCGTCTGGACAAGTCAAATACCTCTACAAATTCACCTCAAACACTTTCCACCCTGAGCTCATTTATTCCTGTGAGTTTTATTCAGATCAGTGAAATGGTACACATACAGTAACATTTAAACATTTTGGACACTAAACATATATTTTACATGACAACTTAATTTTCTCATCAATATACATTTGTTCATTATAAGTCACACATAAGTTCAAAGCACGTTACTCATAGGTTAAAAATAAGTTCTGGGTAAGTTAGACATTATCTCGACGTATTTCGGTAATGAAGTATCATGTGAGAACTTGAATGTGTATCAACGATCACATACTGTAACTTATGGCTCGCGTATGAAGGACCTATGAGGGATACATCAAGAAATCTTTAGCATGCACAAAATTTGTAGATTATCTCGCCATACTGCAACGTAGGCCAGTTTGCTTCATCTTAACTTATACAAAACCTACTCATAACTTATTGAATGTCTGTCAGCTTACGTTGGTGAAATCGTCAATTAAGTATGGTGTGTTATCAGCTGAAACAAAATGTGCAGGACACTTCAAATGTCGGTCTTAGTCTTATTGGATCTCTGTGCTGCATTTGATACAGTTGACCACAATATTTTACTCAAACCACTGGAGAACTGGGCGGGTCTTTCTGGACCTGTACTAAACTGGTTCAAAACATGCTTAGAGAATAGGAAGTACTTTGTGTAAATTGGTAACTTTACATCTGAGCAGACGAGAATCACATGTGGAGTTCCCCAAGGTTCCATCCTGGGACCTCTTCTGTTTAATTATCTACATGCTCCCATGGCACAGATTATAAAGAACAACAAAATAAACTACCATAGCTATGCAGATGACACGCAGATATATTACAATGCCAAGAGACCAAGGCCCTGTAAAGGCTCTTGGTAAATGCATTGAGGAGATTAATGACTGGATGTGCCACAACTTATTGTTGTGTGGGTAAGCTTGAGGGCATAGATGTGAGACATCAGCAGGGAAATATTATTTCTTAGGCTGAATGTGTGATTCAGATTCATCATCAATGTCATTTTATTGTAGGAATCCATCAAGCGGTAAAAGCTGTAGAAGCATGCAACATCACATAAAGGAAGTTCAGTTGTGCTCTATCACCCACATCCTGCATGAAACCGGAACTCCAACATAGCTCAAAGAGAATAGCAACACCCATGAACATATTTAAGCTCTTGTGGCAGTTTAAACATTTAGTTTTCTTCTATTTTGCATTTTCCTTTTGTGGCATTTTCCTATGTTGTTGTTGTTTCTATGTAAGCACACCCTCCATCCCAATTTCATGCTCCAGAGCTTCATTTCTTGGTTGGGATCTTGAAGTTGTTTGTTTTTCTTTTTTGTTGTGTGTTGTTTGTTTCTTTGTTAAATGTTGCAAATCAGTAACCACATCCTCATTAATGATACAGCTTGTCAACACTTAAAACATGGAGTGCTAAAAAGGATTTTCCAGACACTTGTATGGAACAATATCCTTATGAGTTATTGAAGCACCTGATTCTTAAACCACAATAACTGGACAATAACTATCCAGTCTGTGCCATTCATACACTAGTTTTGGAGTGAATCGTAGAGCAGTTCTGGTGGCCTTCTGTAACTGCAGTGCCAAAAGCTCTCCTCTCATCAAAGGTTGCACCAACAACTGTTTAGCAGATCTTTAGTTCTGAAGTGACACACTCCAGTGTGATGGTGCCACGTTGCCATCAATCAGACACACAGCGAGCTGCGACAGAGCTGCAAACCACTGATTGGGAGATTCGGAGGACTCTCCCCCTCAGATGTAGTTAGTTCAGCTCAGAATAAAAGACAAAACATGAAATGTTTTCTTGTTTTGTACATAGTTCTGCTATGCTTCTGCTATTCTCTGGCAAACTTTGCAACTCACTTTTACAAACAATTTCTCTTCAGAGCAGAAGAAGTCTCCAAAAGTGACAAGTGTTCATATAAAACATGAGCAGATGTGCAAACCATGGAAGGGATGCATGCTTTTCTACTCTGCATAAGCCACTGTGTGCTGCCCATTCAATTTAATTTGTAGTTTGGACTACATACCTGACTGGCAGTCATCATTACGATGTAAAGTGAATGTTGTATTATGAATTATGTACAGCCAGGTGCCACTCACAGGACTGCTGTGACCTGCGGCCTGTAGTGTAGTGATCCCCCCATGACTTCAGCATCCTAGGTGGGGTTGGCGTAAGGACCTGTGTGGAGTTTGCATGTTCTCCCCGTGTTCCCTTGAGCTCAGTATAGGGCCTTCCCGGGGTTGGCAGAGGGAGATGCCCTAGACTCCCCACACGTCACTTAGGTAGGAGCACTGGGTATATATATATATATATATATATATATATATATATATATATATATATATATATATATATATATATATATACATATATATATATATATATATACATATATATATATATATATATATATATATATATATATATATATATATATATATATATATATATATATATATATATATATATATATATATGTATATATGAAGTTGGCTGGTTATTTTTACACTGGACATATTCGCCATCTGGATGTTTCTTACATCCTGCAGATTCTTCAGTTGCTCACAACCTGTATGCTCTGTACTGTATTTTGGAAAAATCAGTGTGATTGTAGCAGAGTGTGACTGGTGACGGTCGTATTAACTTTTGCACATTACTGTTGGTTTTGGTTTATTTTGTAATTCTGCCAGTCTCCTGCAAGTGGAATGCACAACATTTGGGTCCAGTCAACACTAGGAGCTACAGGGCTCAGATATTGTTACCTGCTAGATGGACATGTTTGCAGAGATTGCAGCAGCACTCAACTAATCTACTGTAGCTAAACAGCCCCAACTGTCTTATATTGAGCAGAAATATATTTGCCAATGTGATAAGAAAAAAAAGCCTTGACTAGAATTCTTAAAACCAGCAAAAAAAGTCCACGATAGTCTTCCAATTTTTTTTTTTTTTTTTGCTTTCTTAGATATGAGTTATCGCAGTGCACCAGCCAGGTAGAAGACTGGGACATTTTTCAAGTTAGATATGGGCAAAAATCATATAGTCACCTACTAAATCGTTTGTTAGAAATATATGCCCTTTTCCAAAGCATTCAGAGCTGAAACGACGGATGTCCAGGTGTAAAACTGTTGATGGGCTAAACACACACTAGGAGAGAGACACGGGAGAGAGGGGGAGGTCTTCTTTGTCTTCTTCTTATCTCTGTGTACCTGCGCTACGAACTCTAACCAACAGGACACAGACTGTTAGATCCACAGTCATTCATCTTCACCAGCCATCCTCTATACCGGCTCCTGTCGGGGCTGTGTCCTGAGCCTCTTGCTGTATACTCTGCAGACTTATACTCTGCAGACACCCGAGCAGTCCTGTTGTTAAGCTCACAGACAACCTGGTGGAGTTTACATCCTACATTGATGAGATAGAGTACAGGCAAGAGGTGATACAGCTGGAGGTCTGGTGCACAGCAAACAAGAGAGATGATCATGGACGTCAGGAGGAGCAAGCACGTCCTCCCCTCTGCATTGCAGGCGCAGCTGTATAGGTGGTCCCGAGCAACAAGTACCTCAGACTAAACATTGTAGTAGACTTGTAGTCAAAACTGCCTAAACCAAGACCAAGACACTACCAAGACCAGAGAGTATCAAGACAACACCAAGACTAGTTCAGCTCAAGGCCGAGACCAAAAGAAAACCCAGTTATTTAGTCATCTTGCGTGAGTTGTAGAACATCAGCACCATCCTGGTTCAGCTGCTTAGTTTACATATGAGGTTGTATTCAACTGCAGCACAATAACACAGAGACATCTTATGTGTAAGCTCACCAACATTAACATTAACAATAACATGTGATTCATCATTTTTTGACCCCCAGTGGTTGAAGGAAGATCTGGAAAGTGTGCTAAAATCATTGGCACTGAAGAAAAAAAGAAGTAAAGGTGGATTACCAAGGGAATACTTTTAAACCAAATCATGTAAACGTTTTCATCGGGATGTTGTCTTAATTAGGTTACAGTCAATTATCAGATTACTGTTGTCCATCTAAATGTAGTTTATGATCGGTATACTCGACCTACCTTGATGTGAATATCACTTAATGAAAATACAAATTTAATTAGTGTAAAATTGCTATTAACATGAAAGTTTCTTACTCCAAGTCTTTCCTCCATCTGATTATGATGGGAGTATTGTGGTCCATGTAAACGTAGTCAGTTGGAGCGTCAGCTGAGGTGAGAACGGTTCCTGGGAGGACAGCACCTGTGTGTCGTTAGCCCGTTAAGCTGTGATTGGTCAGAACTGGTCTCTGGCAACATTTAAAAACTCTCAGCCGTGCTACCCCCTTTACTTCTGGCTTTCACTATGAAGACTGCAGGCTTTTTCTTGAGGTTTGATGCAGTCTTGGTTTGAAGCAAGTGTTTCCAGCTGGTTCTAAAAGTTTCTGATGCGGTTGTTTTTAATGGTTTCAGGGTTTCCCTCTGTGTGTTGTTGTTCATGGTGTCATGTGGGATGCATTTGAAAGGTAGGCTATGATCTGGTGAGGACACGATGTTTGTAGTTGTATAACACTTATATCTGTTTTCTGTCATTAGGAACAAAATCTCACCAACAGAGTGCTGGTGGTAACTTTGCCTCCTACCAGGGAGAACCCACAGGTCATTCAGTACCGGTACTCTACAGTGCTCCTAGACTAGTCTCTGCACCAGTACTTGTCCAAAACCCTAACCCCCCTCAGCTTGTTGGCTACACGACTCCAGTAGGGAGCAGACTGGACTCGGCTGCACCTGCTGTGGGATACTATGTTGGTACTGGGTCTGCTGTGCCCCTTCAGACGGGAGCCGTCAGTACTGGGTCGGTTGTGCCCCTTCAGCCTGGCTATGTTGTCTCTGGTTCTTCTGTACCCTTTCAAGAAGGAGCTGTTGGTTCAGGACCGGCAGGAGCTGGTCAGTCTCGTCTACCAAATATGTAGATGCATGGTACTAATGTTGTATTTGGGTAGTCGTGTATATCCTGACTTGTTTCTCCACAGAAACGGAGTGGGCTGTTCCTCCCCAAAGCCTGACTGAAGCAGCAGATGATGCCAGTGACTTTCTCCCATCACCCCCTCTACCACAACCTGAACCTAGCTTCCAGGCAGGAGAAGCTTCAAGTGTTATGAGGGAAGCTGAACTTGGCAACTTCCAGCGGCAGACGGAAGAATTTGGCTACCCCGCCGACCAACTGGGCCAAGGACGGCAGGGATTCACAAGTGTGGTGGTTCCCCAGTTTGGTGTGGGTGGCTTCTTGGCTTACCCCTATCCAGACTTTGACTACAAACTCCTATATGGCCTGTACCCTCCTGGCACCCAGACTACCTTCAGCCAGCACCATGAGAAGGGCAAAGACTACTCTCAGGCCGTCCACTACTTGACAGAGCATGCTTCTGACGACCATGGTTCTGTACAGCAGAAAAAGGTCTTCCAAGCTGCTTCCTAGACTTATGCAGCTAATGCTAAGGTGTCTCGGCTGGTAGAAATGTGTTTTGCATAAAAGATGTTGAATCAGCTCTGGCAAATAAAGATTTTCACTAGTACATGGCTTTGGGAAATGCTTATTTATAATGTACAGAAATGGAGGACTTGGGCAAGGACTATTTATAAGTCACTGGACTCTATTGGGACCTACTGTGCTGTAGGTCAATTACACCTCAGCTGGGTCCCAGAACAAGTGGGTCTGGAAAAGGACTCTCCTTCCAGCTATAAATTGACACCCTTTTTCATCACACTTGAGTTTAGACTGAAACTAGCAATGACAAAATGCTGTAGTGTCATTAGGGGTGGTAGCATAGCTGTGCAGTCTAAGCATGGCTGCTGCTTAGACCTTCACTTGCAGAAGGTTGGGTTAGCATGACCGCCACATGGCCAAGGGTCCTGGGGAAAGTGTCATAGACCAATATGGGATGGTTTAGATTAGAATATGACCACATTGCAGGTAAAGGTTTATTTTAAAAGGTGGTGGGGTTGTTTGTGGGACGTGGCAAAAAGGTAACAATCCCACCAGTTTGAAAGGTCACGTTTTAGTCAGCCTGCAGTTGGGTAGCTGCACGTCAAGAGTTTCACCAATACAGCAAACACTACCACAGGATGGTACAGGGTGTACTATCACACTGGAGCATCACAAGCGTGAAGACTCGGAAGTTGGATGGTTCATGTGCTTTGGTGTGCTATGCATTTTTTTTTTTTTTTTTTATAAATGTGAGGGGTGGCATATGCTGCAAGTCTGCAATGAGAGAACCACAGAAAAAAAAACACAATGGGCACACAAGCGTTTGGAATCAGAGAGAAAACAAACGGGAACAGGCAGAGACACAAGCAGCAACCATTCCAGGTCTTCAAAACTAAATCAGTACTAGGCTACTGCAATTATCTGTCCCCAAAACTGTTGGGTGAGTATGTAGGTGAGTGAGCAGGAAACGTGAATTTTAAATATTAAAGATACACACAATTATCGACTTAAAAATATTAAAGATACACACAATTATCGACTTAATGGCCGCATTTACCATTATAGTAGCCAGATTACACCGTATATCAGCATCACTGAAATGGACCTAATGCTTAATCAATCACAACGATATGCAAATATTATTCAAAAACGAATGATACCATATATTTATTCAAACAAGGCCATTATAAACACAATACTGTAATAATTAAATACAGACACACATGCAGATGCACCAAAACGTGCATCAACTCAATTGCAAAATACAAATAGTTTACAAAACTATACATTAACAAGAGGAAGAACTGATCACAAGATTCTTTCACTTTGGTGTGTGCAACGGCATTTCAATTATCCGAGACATGGTTAAACCGAGAGATCCGAGACCAAGACAAGACCGAGACAAAAGACTGTTGAGGCCAAGACAAGACCGACCAAGACCGTACTCGAGAACTACAAGTCTACATTGCAGACAATCTTACCTGGTTCATCAACAAAGCCAGCCTCACAAAGAAGGCCCACCAATGCCTCCACTTCCCAAGGAAGCTAAAGGTAGCGGGACCTGCATCCTTTTGCGGGATGGAGAGTGTTCTGATCCAGTCCATCAGTGAGATATGGCAACTGTGCTGCAGCATACTAAAAAGCACTGCAGCAGGTGGTAAAAGCTGTGACAAAACCACTGGGTGGTTTTTATCTCTGTATGCATCAGTGACATTTACAGAAGCTGTTGGAGGAGCAGGGACTCCGCCATTATGAGGACCCCACTCACCCTGGAATGGGTTATGCCCCTCTGCCTTCAGGAAGATAGCTACGTGTCATTATAGCCAGGAGGCTCAGGTGCAGCTTCTGTCCAGAGGTGATCAGACTGATGAACGGAACATGTTTGACGCTCTAAATGGCCTGGTTTTGTGCAATACTGGGAGCATGTGTCTGGTTGAACCTTTTCCATTTTTTATCCTCTCAGCCTTTTATTTGTTTATTTATTAATTCATTTATTTATGTGTTTGTTCAATGAATTTTGACTCCTAAATGGGGTTAAGTTGGCCATTAAAATCAGCTTCAAGAAAACAATAAATGCAGGGGTGAGGGAACAGCTGTGGTATTGTGTCTTAGTGGTGCTCAGACTGAAGGGTTTCATGGAGAAGTCGCGCAGGAAATGGTGTGGTCCTATAAAGAAGTGGCTACATGTGTCTGTTTGACGTGTCAAACATTAGAATCTTTTTCTCATGGACACAGACATTTAGGGTTCCAGTATGTAAGTTACAGTGACATGACAAAGAGATAGTAACTGCAGCCAACGGAAAAGCAACCAACAGATTGCTGCACGGTGGCCGCAATAAAGAAAATTCAATTCAATTAAATTTTATTTATATAGCGTCTATTACAACATAAGCTGTCTCTAGGTGCTTTCCAGAGACCCAGAACATGATCCCGAGCAATTATTACATAAACAATAGCAGGTTTAAAAAAGAAAAAAAGGAGTGTGACGTACACCAATAAATTACTCCTTCTATGGTAACAATGCTCATTTTACACTCCTTGGCACTGAGAAAAAAACATTTTTGAAAACTAAATTAAATTTCTACCAATAGTCTCCCTTAAACACTGCAACGATAAGTACTACTTGGCAAAAGATCGAGTCATGCGTGACCCCAGTCAAGCTGTAGGTTGCATAAACTACAACAGGCTGTCTCACCCCTCCAGAACCTTTCCCACCAAAATAAATATATATTTAAAGTCACAACAACAACAACACCAACAACAAAAAGGCAAACACTGTTAACAGTGGTGTTAATAAACAAATATTTATTAACCACAAAACTTTCTAAGTCATCATTAAATTTGGGCAGGTAATTTCAGATCAAGTCTCCCATATGTCGTCAGATAGGCTTTAAATGGAATTTCTGTTACAGGAAATCAAAATCTGTAACAAAGCAACAAAACAAGAAGAAACAGGATGCTTCAGGAAATGTTTCATGTAGGTTATTCTGCTGCATGCTGCAAACACCATCGGTCTACTTCCACGTTGAATCAAGTTATTTTTTATCAACAAAATAAGAAACTGCGTTTTCTGCATGTTTCTGCCCTGCAGAAAATAATAAAAAAGAAAAGATAATATTGAACAAATAGACAAATTAACCCTAAACTGATTCGTGTTATGTGCAACGGGATAAATTTTGTGCACAACTTTGCAGAGTTCCTCTCCTCAAAGATAATGAAGCAAACAGGATTTGGGCTACCACAAAAAAGAAAAAAGAAAGAACAGATAATGGCACCCTGTTCTCATGTGGTTTTAAAATAATTTTTAATTGAAATAGGCTATAAAACAAACTGCAAAAAGTAATGTATCCACAGTAACTGTCACAGGAATTGATGCCATCCACATACGTGCTGATAGAGAGGAGAAGTACATCCTTGCATAGTCACAGTAACAGATTTAGACACAGACACCATGGTGTTAAACATCATGAGCTTTTATCTGATACAATTAAACTGTGGAAAGTACAGCTACATCTAAATGTGAGAAATCTCCACCAGCGGCACCCAGCCCTACACTTAATTATGTGGTTCAAGGGTGAAGAAACCATGCCTAAACACATGTTGCTTGTCATTCTTTTAAGATGCACAGTCTACCGTTTCCTGGAAGAACACTTGCTTTTGACTCTGCAAAACTTGTGCATGGGGATGTTTTTTTCGCATGTACTGAAACAGAAGATGTGAATTCTGAGGCGTGATCACCTTCCATATAAGCATTTATGTTCTGATGTGAAATAAGAGACCTTAGTGATCTCTGTGTGTGTGTGTGTGTGTGTGTGTGTGTGTGTGTGTGTGTGTGTGTGTGTGTGTGTGTGTATGTCAGACAGACAGACAGGAAGGCGACACCATGGAAATCCAAACATCCACGAGAGAATGTCAGAAGTAACGAGAGCCCAGCATCGGCTAAAAAACTCCAGAGACTGAAAACTACACTCAAGCTAAAGCCATCTTAGTTTTTTTTAATCTTTTTCAACCAAGGACACAAAAAAGAAGACTCCTCTATAAATTATAGATAAAAAGGGATTATCTGGGTAGAAGCAGATACACAGCTGAATGGATTTAACAACATCTCCCATGGAGGACATTTTCATTAGACTACACAGACGTGAATGTTAAAAAGATCAACTGAGTTGGGTTTTAGTTATATTTGAGTAAGTAGCCTACATAAGAAAATATTGGCCGTGTGGGGTCTTAAAGGGCAAGACCTTTCATTTTCATTGGCCTGTAACTTTGAATTAGTTTGACAAATTGCATCATCATTTGATAAGATTTCAATTTTCAACAATGCCACCTGGAGATGTAGTATAGCAGGTTACACACAGACACCTGGAGATGTAGTATAGCAAATTAGACACACACACCTGGAGATGTAGTATAGCAAATTACACACAGACACCTGGAGATGTAGTATAGCAAATTACACACACACATCTGGAGGAAGAAACCTTGAGGACTTTGTTTGGCCCAACCTGTTTAAAGGGATATGCCAACATTTTGGGAGTTTGATGAGGGTAACTGTTGGAGTCCCAAATCAACACAACATAAACAACGAAAGACACAGAGGCTGTTGATTCAACATGGGACATTTTGCTGTAAACGTCTGTCGTCAGCTCTGCAGCCATTTCAGCAGGGATCAGCTGAAGGAGCTGGTAGCCACAGCTAACTTTGAGTGTTATATAGTAGGTTTTTGTTCCTTTCTTGACATGAAACATTCTTATTTCTTTAAGTTTCTTTTTTTTTTTTTTTAAATCACCTAACCAGATTTCTATGCCCTCGTTTTTGTTCGAGTTAGTTTCGTAAAAGGCTGGAAAACCAAACCTTTGTAAAGCGATCCCTCCAGGTGTCACAGATTTGCTTCGTACCATCTCTGAACACCGATGAAGAATTGTCAAAACAATCCCGATTTACCGAACAGTTTTAAAGTAACCAGCCAATGACGACTAAAAACCTTAAAAGATAGGACAGACATTTCTGTCCCATTCCTAAACCATACTTTTTGTCACATTTAGTAAAAATCTGTTACTGTACACTAAAAAAAATAATTTCTAAAAAGTGAAGAAAAAAAAAAAGCCTTGTTTCAAGACAATTAGTCTTGGTTTTGTCTACAGGACTGTTTTGACAGTTTTAAGAATTAGTCAAGCCGGTTTTTCTGACCCCATCGGCAGGGGTATTTTGCTGAATATAAAGCATTTAGACTAGATTTAGGAAGATTAGACTTATTTCTGGAGGAGTTTTTGCAGTGTGGCTATCCATCTCATGAGTACACTGTAAAACAACAAACCTGGTCTTCGTTCATGGACCCGGAACAGAACAGAAACCCAGCCCCCGAACCAGAACCAAAGCTGCAGGGTTGTACTAAAAGAAACTAAGAATTCTACACCTGCTGAAAACAGCTACTTGATGTTGCACTTTGCCACAAAAACCAAAAGGTTGTAATTATCAAAAGAACAAACTGAAATGATTTTATATGAAACAAGAATTGAATATTGGCTTATGTTCGTTTATATAAAAAAGCAGTTTCCCAGTATTCATTAAAACATAAACAGTCAGGACAAGCATTTACACTGCAGTAAAATTAAATATGAAGATGAACTGAAAAGAAAAACAAGTACAACTTGCATCATTTTGCACATGAAAAACAACAGGATGTGATGACACATCTCAGGGTTGTCATTATTCATTATTTATCCCTAAAGCTGTTTTGTCTTCAGACTGGTAGATACAACAGCACAAAGAAAATCCTTTTTACAAAATAAAAGCGCGTAGTGGGTTTCTTGTATCTACAGCGCTCCTCATACAGCTGAAGTCTGCTCCCTCTCGGTCATTCCTAAATCACTCCTGCTCTCCCGTGGCTCATCACAGTCGCTGATGGAGGGGAATCCAACCCTCTTCTCCACCCACCGAGCCACACTGAGCAGCTGCTTGTCCTTCAGGGCCGGGCCAATCAGCTGCAGGCCAATGGGAAGGCCCCGCCTTGATAATGCCACTGGGACGGAGACGGCGGGCAGACCTGCAGCGAAGAAAAAACAGATCTGAAAGAAAACTCATGAAAGAGTGAAGGATTTGACAGAGAGGGCGAGTTAGAGAGCGGCTTGGAAGATGGAAAGAATCTCGTAATGAAATGTGTAAATGAAGGCCTCTTTAATACAGGGGAACATATGACGTCTTAACCACACTGACGCTGGTTTAGACAATCCAGTTACAGGTGTGGCTGCTCACACTCTGCATCTGCGCACTTGTGGGGGAGGGATAGTACTTCCTGCACTCCGTCGCCGGCTTAGCTTGAAGGGATTTTTTTGTACCTGCCATGTTTGCAGGCTGGGTGAAGACGTCTTCCTGTGCACTGCGTGTGCGGTTGTCTTCTTGTGTAAAGTCGTGGAAGCAGGCCGCATCCGTTAGGGTGGTGGGCGTCAGCAGCAAATCGACTCCTGAGCCAAACACGCGCCTGAAATCATCCGCGATCAGCCGGCGGACCTGCTGGGCCTTTACAAAGTAGTGCTGGTAGTTCCTGAAATAATTCAAGTGTCAGGAAACATCCAGCTGATAGACATGCAGCTTTAGTTTTAGTGAGTAAATAAGGAGGGCACAGACAGGTGCAATCTGCCGCCTTACTGTTGAAGCAGGAAGTAGTTTCCGGACAGTATCCTCCCTCTGACCACATCGTTGAAGCCCTCGTGTCGAGTTGTAGAGTACATGACCTCAGTGGAGTTGTCCATCTCGCTCCGGTGGCCTGGCAGACCAGATCAATAACCTTTATCACCACTTACATGCCACAAGCAAGACAATTACTTTTAACCAACAATATAAGCAAGCTGCTTGGAATTCACTGGTTTCCTGCATTAAATATTCACAGCTGGATTCACACCCCGACACTAATCGTTTCAGTCAGTGGCTTCCACACCTGGAGTCCAGCTGATGAACAGAGTTTGGAGGTGTAGTTTAGAGCTACGTGGTTTAAATAGACACAAACATTTTGTTTACTGTTCGTAAGAAGCATCTGCTGACGAGACGCATGCCTCGCAAGAAGAAGACCTCTGAAGACAGCGACCAAGAGTGGTTCATCTCCATGGGACTGGAGACAGAAACAGAGTCATCTCAAAGCGTTTAAACATCCATCGGTCCAGAGTTTGACAAACTGTCTGGAAGTGGAGGCAGTTTAGTTCGGTGGCTACCCTTTCCTAGAAGTGGATATCTCCAAAGACATGACAGAACCCTCAATGAGGCAAAGAAGAACTGTTGGGTTTAAGGTCAGGGCCTGTCGGGTAACAGCGCCACCTGTAGGCAGAGAGGGGAAATGCCTCACCTCCCTGCTGAGGAGAGGAAAATCCCCTGCTGATTAGGTGACTGAGAACACCTGCCTTCGGTGCTCCAGCAGAATCACTCCAGACAAGAGAGGAGAAGCATGTGTTCAGCTTGGGTCAAACCTTGGAGAAGCTACTGGTATGATTGTTTGCACTTTAAAATCATTTATGTTAAAGTTACAAGGACTTTGAATATTAAGTTAATTAAAATATTGAAAAAGTAGATACTACATGTTTTGTTTAAAAGTGATGTTAATACATTTCTGTTTTCTGTTCGAAGGTTTTCAACCTGAAACCTGATGAGATTCCTCCAATGAAAAAATAAATAAAAATTGGAGAAAGGAAGGAAAGAGTTGTCCCGTTGCTTCCTTCATGGTTTACCAGGCCTTTGTCAAGTTTGGGCAGTAGCTGAATACTGAAAAAACTAAATAACTTGTCAGTTGAAAACCAATGCATGACAGTGAAGACGAAGAAGGATTAAAGGCCTGATAAAAGTCAAAAAGGAAGCTGTCGAAGCAGAAGGGAAAACTGGACTTGATTATAAATTGTAAAATCCTCACAAAATGGCGGAGGAAGCTTTTGGAAAGACAGTGAGCCAACTGAAGAAAGAAAGGACTTTGGCTAAAAGTGCTTTCACCAGAGCAGCTAATTTCCTCACCAGAGGAGCACAAGACATGGCTAAAAGTGAACTACAACAGGAGTTTAGAAAGCTCACCTGTGAAGCAAGAAAACTCTGTGAAGCAAGTGATGACTACAAAGCTGGTTTACTAGCAGACCTTGAAGCTGAAGATGAAGAAGCAGATCTTAGCAAGCAACAGGAGGCTGACCTGGAGAAAACAATTAATGACTGTCAGTCAAAATTGGATGAAGTCAGGGAGCTGGTTCGAGTCAGACTATGGTCAAGCTATGGACAGGATGAATTGGAGACTGCAATCCAGGAAGCAGAGAAAGCTTGTGAGGATGCTGCTGCAATGCCAGTTAGTGCTGTAAATCAAGATGGCTATGAAGTACAGATGACCTTCAGTAAACAGCTGGTCCAAGAAGCTACAAAGAGCCTAGAAGCTTGGGAGATGTGGATTCAAGTGGAGGAAAAAGCTGATCTGGAAGGCAGAGTGAAGGCCCTTAAACTAATGAGTAATAAGCTTGAAACGAAAAGAGCAAACTTTGCCATAGCACAAAGCGTTGCAAAGGAGGAGAAAGATGCAGCAGTCCCAGTGTCAGCAGCAGCTAGCATAGCAACCACACCAGCTGCACACGCCGCACCCATTGTGAGAATAAAGCCAACTAGTCTGCCCAGGTTTTATGGTTGCAAAAGAGAGTTTCACCGATGGAAAAAAGACTGGGAGAGCCTACAAAAGCAGGGGGAACCCACCGGCTCAGTGGAAGTGAAAAAAATGCAACTGTTGGACAGTGTTGATGAAAAAATCTCCAGAGACCTCCGTCTGTCATCATATAACAGTGCTCAAGACATGTTCAGAGTGTTGGAGAACCGATTTGGAAATAAGTCCACAATCACTGTGGAGATAATCGAAGAACTCGATAAGATCCCCGCCTTAAAAGCACATCAGCCAAGAAAGGTCATTGATTTAATCCAAACTGTTGAAAAAGCCCTGGCTGACCTTACAGAGCTTGGAAACACGGGTGCCATCAAGAACCCTCTGGTAATTAAGTCCATCGAAAGCAAGCTACCAGATGTTGTGAAGAAAGACTGGCTCGTGTTCATGGTGAATCCCGCAAACAATGTCACTCCTGACAACCACTTCGATAGTCTCCTCAAGTTCCTGAAAACTCAAGAGGAAATTCTGGAGAAATTGGAGCAGCTCGGAGTAACTGAGAAGCCAGAGAGGCAAGAAAGGAAGTTCGAAAGGAAATTTGCTTCCACACGTTCTGCAAGACAAGAAGTAGGATGTGTTGTCTGTGGAGATGTAAGGCACGGAGAGAAAGTTTTCTTCTGTAAGCGGTTCAAGGAATTGAAGCTGGCTGGGAAACTGAATGCTGTAAAGAAGCTGGGAGCATGTAAAAGGTGCTTAGAATGTCATAAAGAAGAGGATGAATGTACAAGCACCTACCTGTGCAGAAACAAAGACTGCAGAAAGGGGAGCTCATCAGACCACCATTTCTTTCTCTGTCCGAGAGGAGGATCCAGGAGGGGCGAGGAAGACAGAGGTGGGAAAGACAGCAGGAAAAGGACTGAGCTTACAGAGGAACAGGAAAAATTCATGGCTGAACTCTCCCCTGAAATGGCAGAAAAATGCAGACGGGCTTTTACCAACATGACTGCAATAACCAACTGTGCAGAGAAGGACCGGTTGGGACTAGTGAAGGCAAATGGATTAGAAGAGCTACCTGTTATTATGATGCTGCTAGAAGTCACTGCCAATGCAGGTCAGAAGATCGGAACCTTGATCGACTTAGCATCGGACACCAACTACATCACTCACAGAGCTGCTGAAAGACTTAAGCTGAGGAGTGAAGCGATTACCTTAGTTGTCCAGGGAGTTGGAGAAATGGCGATGAGAGTCAACACCAGGCGATATCTACTCCGAGTGAGAGTCAAGACACCCCGAGGGACGGAACGAGCTCATGAACTCGTCTGCTATGGTCTAGATGAAATAGCAAAAATCCATAGAGTCATCAAACCTGAACAGTTGAGGAAGTTCTTCCCAGAGACTGAGCTGGAGGATTTGAAGCGACCAGAGAGTATTGAATTACTCATCAGCCACCGCGAAGGCAGACTTGCCCCACAGAGAGTGAAGATCGTTGGGGACCTCGTCTTGTGGGACGGCCCACTGGGGAAAACTGTAGGAGGAGCTCATCCAGGTCTCTTTGAGGAGGTTTACATGGCAGCACATCAATCTGAAACACACTTCGCTCGCTCAATGAGAACAGCTGCCGTGAAATATGAAGAGCTCATTGAAGCAGGAGGGAGGCAGGCTGACACCATGGTTGCTGGCAGAGAGTTCCTTGATTGGTGGAAATGGGACAGCATCGGAGCAGCCTGTGAACCGAAGTGTGGTGGATGTCGCTGTGGTAGCTGTCAACCAGGGGGAAAGGAGATGACACTGAACGAAGAAAAGGAACTTGAAATTATAAGACAAGGCCTCACCTATGTAAGAGCGGATGACCACAGTAATGCCCCACACTGGGACACAAAGTATCCCTGGACTGAAGACCCAATTTCTCTTCCCAACAACAGGAGTGGAGTGGTGGCTACCTTTCTGAAGACAGAAAAACAGCTCAGGAAGGACACCGAGTGGCAGGCTGCCTACACAGCCCAAATACACGAAATGGTGGCAAGAGGAGCAGCAAAGAAACTCACCAAAGAGAGTATTGACTGTTGGAGGGGACCGTTGTGGTATGTGAGCCACTTAGCAGCACCAAATCCCCACTCTTTGACGACACCAATCCGCATTGTATGGAACAGCAGCCAAAAATTCAAGGGGCTGAGTATGAATGATCTCCTTCTAAAAGGACCCGACGTTCTTAATCCAATCCAGGCAGTCTTACTCAGGTTCAGAAGAGGAGTTTTTGCAGTTCTGGGGGACATCATGAAGATGTATAACTCTGTGTGGCTGGAAGACCGGGAGATGCACCTCCACAGGTTCCTCTGGAGAGATACTCAGGATGAGGAGATCGGAGAGTATGCAATCACCAGAGTCAACATGGGTGATCGACCAGCAGGATGCATAGCACAGCTGGCTATGCGGGAGACGGCAAGGCTGCCAATGTTTACTCACCAAGAGGAGGAGCGTAGAGTCCTAGAGGAGGACAGCTATGTTGATGATATCCTGACATCCCACAGTGACTCAAACAGGCTGGAAAAGACCATCAAGGGCGTAGAGGAAATTCTGAAAGCTGGTGGATTCTTCCTGAAGCCGTGGGTCCGATCAGGGCAAAGTGGGAGGCAGACAAACCCGGAGGCAGGAAAACCTGGATCTGGAACATCAGCAGAAAAGGATGGAGTCATGATACTTCCAAATCAAAGGAGGGAAGGTGAAAACAGAGCCCTAGGGATTGGATACCTGGTCCAGGAAGACAAGCTTTACATCATAACCTCAATCAACTTCTCAAGAAGAAGAAAGAAAATAAGAACTGGACAAGACCTTCTTGAAGGGGAAGTGAAAGTAAAGACTCCTGACCCACTAACCAGAAGAGAGCTATTGAGCCAAGTAGCTGGACTCTATGACCCAATCGGGCTAGTCTCACCTACCAAGCAGAAAGGAGCCATACTTGTCAGGAAAGCATTCCAAGAGGCTGGAGGTGGAAGTCTGACCCGAGACACTTGGGACAAGCCACTTTCTGGAGACCTCAGAAAAGAAGCCATCAAACTGTTTGAGGAGTATGTGCGTCTTGGCCAGATCACTTTCCACAGAAGTCTCACACCAGCAGGCTGGGTTGGAAAACCTTGGGGAGTAACATTCTCGGATGGAAGTGACAAGAGCTTCGGAGCTGTGGTGTACCTCAGATGGGAGACAGAGCAAGGCATCCAGGTCAGATTGGTTGGATCCAAAGCGAAGCTCACACCACTGGACCAAAAAGGGGAACCAGTCAAGGCAGAGATTTGTGGTGCAGTCTTTGCAACCCGGCTCAGAAGATACTTTGAAAAGCACAGCCGAATGGAAGTAGAACGGTGGTTCCACCTGCTAGACAGCCAAACTGTGCTGGGAGCCATTCACCGAGACAGTTATGGATACCAGACCTTCTTTGGAAACAGGGTTGGTGAAATCCAGAAAGCCGGATCGCTTGAGGACTGGTGGTGGATCCCAGGAGACGTGAATATTGCTGACATTATTACCAGAGGAGCAACTCCTGAGGTTCTCCATGAGGATTCAGAATGGCAAAATGGACCATGGTTCCTGAGGCAGCCAGTGGAGGTGTGGCCAAAGAAGTCAGCTAAAGAAGTTGCAGCAAACGCCAAGGAGGGCATAGACCGACTCCAAAGGAAGGCTTTCTCAGCAGTAATGACCAGGGCTCAGGCAAGGAGTAACCAAAGTGTTGCACCACAAACTACTGACTGCAATAAACCTGTGACTCCTCCAATGACTCCTGATAATCGGAGAGAAGATCCAATCCGCAGACCTCCAGCAGGCTCTGCAATCAAACTGCTTGTGGATGAAAGGAGGTTCAGCAGTTTAACCAAACTGATCAGAGTCATTGCCTGGGTGTGGAGAGCTGCAACAAGGTGGAAGATGAAAGGCTCAGCTGTCAGTCAGCCAAAGTGGGAGGTAATAACCCCAAAGGAGGATGCTAAGACCAAGGCCAAACAAGCTGTACTGTCTGCTGGGGAGTGTGAAGACGCATTTCGAGACCTTTGCCTTGCGGCCCAGGATGGGGTCACCTTTCATGACACTACCCTCAACGGACTGGCTGTATACAGACACAAAGAATCAGGATTGCTGCTATGTGGAGGAAGAATACAGATCTTCAATGAAGAGGAAACCGCAGTACCAATCCTACCATATGAGGCTTGGATATCAACACTTCTGGCTCAGGAAGCCCACAAAGTGAACCACGAGGAGGTAGCAGGAACACTCCTACGGATGAGGAAGAAAGCCTGGGTTGTAAGAGGCCGAAGATTGGCTAAGAAAGTTGTTGACAGCTGTGTGATATGCAGAAAGGCCAGAGCAAGGAAGTGCCAGCAGATCATGGGCGACCTTCCAATGGAGCGGACGCAGCCAGCCAGACCATTTGAGTTCACAACAGTAGATCTATTCGGACCGTATGAAGTGAAGGATGCGGTGAAAAAGAGAGTGAAGCTCAAGGTCTGGGGTGTTGTCTTCTGCTGTATGGCGTCGAGGGCTATACACACAGATGTCGTTAGTGACCAATCAACCGAAGGGTTTTTACTTGTTTACCTAAGATTCACAGCATTGAGAGGGCATCCAAGAAAGCTGTGGTCAGACCCTGGGACGAACTTTGTGGGAGCCAAGCCTGCCCTGAAAGAACTTTACCTCTTTCTGCAGCAGTTGGAAAAGGCAGAACTAGAGAATGAGGCTTCCAAACATGGAACAGACTGGAGCTGGAAGATCCACCCAGCAGACTCGCCTCACAGGAATGGAGCTGCTGAAGCAGCCGTTAAGCTCGTGAAAAGAGCCCTGCATAACCTGGGAGGAGATGGAATCTTTACATGGGGGGAGTTTCAAACATTCCTTCACATGGCAGCCAACCTGGCTAATGAGAGGCCGATAGATGCCCGGACTCAGAGTCGAGAGGACTGCATAGACTACATCAGCCCAAACTCTCTACTGCTAGGTAGAGCTGGACCTAAGGGGGACCCAGGAAGCTTTGACTTTGAAAGCTACTCTTACAAGAGGCTAAGAGTGATCCAAGCAGAAGTTAACAAATTCTGGAAAAAGTGGAGTCAGTTGGCTGGCCCCAACCTGTTTGTCAGGAGTAAATGGCATACAAGAGAGCGCAATGTTGCCATTGGAGACATCGTCTGGGTAGCGGACCAGAACGCCTTGAGGGGCCAGTATAGGATGGCCAGAGTTGTCGGTGTCAACACCGACAGGAAAGGAGTCGTGAGGGATGTGTACGTTCGAACCTTCCCAAGCTACCCAGTCTCCTCTGGGAAACCTATCAAAGGGGTTGGCAAAGCAAAGACGGAACATTCAACCCAACTCCCTGCTACAGTTCTTCACAGAGATGTCAGGCGGATAGTCGTCTTGCTTCCAATGGAAGAGCAGGGTAACACAGGAGATACAGGTGATGAAGAGGATGGACCAAAGGTTGGACAGGCCACCACTAAGTAGATGGCTGTGACCTCCTTGGGTTCAGGAACCAGGAGCTCAAGTGGGAGGTGTTGGGTTTAAGGTCAGGGCCTGTCGGGTAACAGCGCCACCTGTAGGCAGAGAGGGGAAATGCCTCACCTCCCTGCTGAGGAGAGGAAAATCCCCTGCTGATTAGGTGACTGAGAACACCTGCCTTCGGTGCTCCAGCAGAATCACTCCAGACAAGAGAGGAGAAGCATGTGTTCAGCTTGGGTCAAACCTTGGAGAAGCTACTGGTATGATTGTTTGCACTTTAAAATCATTTATGTTAAAGTTACAAGGACTTTGAATATTAAGTTAATTAAAATATTGAAAAAGTAGATACTACATGTTTTGTTTAAAAGTGATGTTAATACATTTCTGTTTTCTGTTCGAAGGTTTTCAACCTGAAACCTGATGAGATTCCTCCAATGAAAAAATAAATAAAAATTGGAGAAAGGAAGGAAAGAGTTGTCCCGTTGCTTCCTTCATGGTTTACCAGGCCTTTGTCAAGTTTGGGCAGTAGCTGAATACTGAAAAAACTAAATAACTTGTCAAGAACCCATGGTGAAGCATGGTGGAGGGAGCATCATGTCTTGGGCTTACTTTACTTCTTCAAGACCTGGACAACGCGTCAACATCTTTAGTTATTGCCGCTACAGCTGTTGCGAAAGTAGTCAACGGATGACGACAGCAGCAGATGATCATTTAAATGATTATTCAGAGGCAGAGCCCTGATGTAATGCAGTGATGAATAATGATTAAGTTGTGTTATAGCACAACTACATCAGATAAATGAGTAGGCCTGCAACGATTCCTCGAGTATCTCGAATACAAAAAATAATCGAGGAATTTCTTTTGCCTCGAAGCCTTGTTTAATTCAAAAATAAATTTAAAGCTCACGTTTCACACTGATTCTTTTTGATGTGACACCACACCACAGATACGCCCATAGATACACATGATAGACTATATTTAGATACACTGGATATATAGATACACATATGACATGTATACCAGTGTATATTATATATAATATTATATATTAAAAATGTTTGGCAACAATATATAATATTATACATTGTACATTACATATTATACACTGTATATAGATACACTGTTTAAACGTTGCACAATTGAAAGGCATTTAGAGGTGTTTAAGAATAAATTTTATTTTAGATACTTAGATACTTAAAAACAAATAAAATTGTTTCTCAATATTTTTTCTATGTCTCAGGAAATGTTAAGTTTGAAGTAATTTTATTTATTTTTATTGGAAAATTTTACAAACAGTTAACTATTTATATGTAAATCAATGTCATTTTTTTCTTATAAAAGGAAACAAATTGGTTGTTTTTATTAAGTGATCTGTCTTGTTTTCTATTGTGTATTTGTAATTGGGCTTTAATGAATGAATGAATGAAAACCTTTATTGTCCCCGTAAGGAGACTCGGTTTGTCAGCCAGCAACAGAACAGTTAATTAAGCAAAAGTACGTTTTATCCGATTACTCGATTAATTGATAGAATTATCGATGACTAAAATATTCGATAGCTGCAACCCTACAAATGACACCAGAAAAACTAGATTTTGATAACTTTGGATTGACTGATTACGCCACATTGAGTCATGCTGGAGTCGTGCAAATGCAAAAAAGTGTTTCATTACACTTTTATAAATAACCTGGTTTATCGACACGTCTGCAAAACCACCACTTAGGCTTTGTGCAATTCTAGTGGTAATGAAAACACGACTAGTGATCCTAAACATAGAGATACTCTGTCCTATCTGCAGAGTTTGTACCTATTTTTGAGAGAAGGCTAAAGACTCAGCTCTTTAAAGAGCACTTCTGCATCTAGTAAACTAGACCTGAGAGCTTGACGAAGTCATTGCTGCCACAGAAGAGTCAACCAGCTGTTTGCTTACGTTTCCCTCCAGCACTGTGAATGTTTAATGGTCATGTTCAATAAAGACACAAGTAATTGCAATAGTTGGTGTTTTATCAGTGCAAGCACAATGTTTTTGTGTATTATTGTGGCTTAAATGAAGATCAGATCACAAACTATAATAAATCAATGCCACTTCTCTGCCACTGTAACGCGGTGCAGCTTGGCTCATACCGTACTCAAGTCCATCGAATCGGGCCATGTTGGATGCCACTTCAGCGTGGCATAGAACGTGGTAACAGACGATGGAGTACTGGGTATGTGGGAGGGACACTCGCTCCACCCGAGCCCCCGCCCTCTCAAACATGTCTGCCACACGACTCCACTGCGCCAATATCTCCTCGGACAGACCGGGGGCATGGTATTCCTGGTGGATAATCAGACAGGACAGCAGGATTGGAGGCGTTAGTCGGGCTAGTGCACCGTCTAGCCCCGTACTTACTCCTGGTAATACTGGGTACTCTTCACGGACTTCCCGCTGAGCCCAGGACTGAATTTTAAATCCTTCTTTAATCAATTGGCATTTTATGGATTTGAATGGGAATATATCTGAATGATGACTGGACTGTAACAGCTCTGTGGTCCATAAACGCTGAGACCTTTTATTAACTCACCTCTGGGATGCCGACGCAGATATTCCTGACGTCCAAGTCTTCAGGGAGCTCCATTTGTGATGAAGGGGCAGGAACTGTGGTGGAGTCTCTCACATCGAGTCCTTGGAGGACACCTGTTAGAAAACCAACGGAGTCTCAGGTTACAGAGTGTATCTGAGGCCGGTTTATCCCCGTCACATCAACCAGATAGCATCATCTAGTGCCACAGTTGATGGTTAGGAGCACATTAAACAATCTATCGTATGGGTGATCTACCCAATACTTTCATGTTTGCATTTTGGCTATAAACATATAAACGAGCTGATTGATAGAATTTTTTTTTTCTTATCCTGTTTTCAGGGTCAAGAAATTTTTTGGGGCAGGTGCTCATATCAAGAGAAAAAGCACTCAGTTAAGTAATATTTGTTTCCAGTGTGATATGCTGCATACGAGACCTAAAGCAGCACTTGTTTGGTCAAAAGCGGCATTTGTTTGGTTTAATTGTGTAAAACTGCTTGGTGACAAAGCTTTGGCACTGTAAAAGTAAACATATTGTAACTGTTGCGGTGTTTTATGTTTAACTGGCTCAACAAAGCCTTGCTTTGTTTGCTGCTAATAAATGTCATTGGAATAACTGTTACTTTTAAATGCTTTTATGAAAATGTGTGACATCATATGTGACCCATTGAAAGAAATCAGACCAACTTCCTGTCTTCTTGCAGCTCATTTTGCACCACTTGTGATGTGACTTCTGTCCTACTTTAACGATCTCCCATTCTGCTGCCAGACGCACAAACATTTACACTGTTTTAAACGGTCCACATAACGGGAATCGATGCAAACAGAAAGCTTTAGAGGTGGAATGGAGCTGCTGTGGAGGCAGACAACTACTCAACAGGTGTACTTTCTCCTGGCTTTTTCCTCTTGCATGTTTGGTGCTTCACGCTCTCGTAGCCTCCGACACTGTTTTCATTATTTAACATTTGCCTGCAGGAAGCTGGATTAACATCATTTGGCTGCTGCGACACACACGTCGATGGAGCTGTCAGAACTAGTACTTAATCATCTTTGTTGTGACCAGTTTTTCATTCAAATTAAATTCTGAGAGATAAAATAATGTTTCTTTTTAAAACGCAAAATAAAAAATTGCTGGAAAAAAAGTTCAGTAAGGGTATTCATAAAGTCAGAACGTGAAAGATAGTTGCCTCAGCACCACCAGGAGCCTTCCCATTTTCGTCAATTGGTCTTAGGTCATAAGAAAAATTAACTAGTTGTTTATCAGCACCTTCACTTCTCACCTAAGACGACAGATGCATCGCTGACGCAGCGCGTCATTATTCCTGGGACGTCCATGGAGTTGACCAGTGGGATGAGACCGTGTCTGGACAGGAGGCCGTACGTGGGCTTCAGGGCCACAACACCACACAGCGCTCCGGGGTTACGCGTCGACCCGCCCGTGTCTGACCCCAAAGCCCTGCCAGGTAATTTACCAAAACAGTCCATGAACATTTGAAAGCTCCAGTTTGGATTTTGCTCTATATTTCTTGTTGGCTTGATTTCCTGAAACATGAGAGTGCCCCTCACAGGTAGCTGGTGAGTGAAGCGACAGCTGCGGCGCTTCCACCTGAACTTCCTCCAGCGATGACCCAGTCGGAGTCTGCCGCCGTCTCCCTATGCCCCCTGTAGGAAGCAGCGTAGCTCCAGGGGTTCCTGACTGGACCGAAAGCCCCGTCAGTACTGCCTGAACTGAGAGAAAAACAGAAAAGGAAATACATTCCCAGTCATTTGTATTTATTTGTATTTAAACAGTTCTACTTGTAGTCATGTGAAAAGGTTTGTACCTGCTCTCTTAATGGTCATATGTATTTAAAAACATTGTAAAAATCCTCTGATTATAATAGGTCAACAAAAGACCTGTTTTTTTACTGTATCGTTGGGGGTTGTTTCTTTTAAAAAAAAGTGAAGCCAAAGACAAAAATAAAACTGGACAATGCAAAGTACCCACTTAATGCTTCAGTAGGATTTAAGAGGGTTACTTGCTGTCAGGTCCTGCTGATCATCTGCCCCGTGGAACTGATCATTGACCTCATGGGAACTGATCATCAGCCCTGTAGGAATTGATCATCAGCAGTTGTGCTGATATTTTGGCAGTTTGCTGTTTTAGGTGCGTGACAGAAAAACCAAACAGTATCTCAAGCACGGTGGTGGAGGAGGGGTGACGATTTGCAGAGACAGTGAGATGCAACACTGGCGTACCTCTGTATCTCAACATCTCCACTCTTTCGAAAGAGCCACAATGCGCATTACCCTGTTTTTGAGGTGGCCTAACCTACTCTTAAGTGCCACAAAACGTGTATATTTGGGTTTTGTGGTGAATACTGATCTATCGGTGTTTAGACACCACCTAGGTGGCCTGGTCTTGCTTTTGGATGCATGACACTGCTCTCAGATGCTGCACCACAGTGTAATACGAGGCTGTATTGTGAAATTACGTTCATGTTAATAATAGTGCATATAGCAGACCTATTGGTTAGTTTATTTATTTTTATTATTTAAAAAAGGACAATGTTAACCATCGCCATTTCACATTTCAGGAAGCTGAGCAGCGAGCATGGAGGGTTAGTGTCCGTGCAGTAGAAGAGGGAAGTAGGGCTTTCGTAGTTAGATCAGTAGTCACATCCCGGGGGAACTGGGAGTGTGGGGACAGAGTTTGAGGAAGACATATGTAGTCTGGTTATTTATTTGAAGTTTGTTTTTCTTTTAGTATGAAAATGAGGGTGTGAGAGGTCTGATGAGATCAACCAGGCCTTTGAGAACGAAATCCAGGGAGAGGAAGTTTATTTACGGCTCGGCAGTGGCCTATTTGCATTTCTTTGTTAGGGACCATCCTGGTAAGTTTGTTTGCTTGTGATAGGTGTTAGGGAAGGTAGTATCAGCACTGTTAGTACCTGGAGCTTGCACGAATGGGACCTGGGTGTGTTGAAGATGGCAGAGGTTGGGCTTTGGCAACCACTAGTTGTCAAAGCCCGACCTCTGAGGTAGTTGTGTTGTTGAGGAGCAGTGACAGCTGCATAAGAGGAGTGACCCTGGGACGCCAGAGATCACCGTTTAGCCTTCTGAAGATGTTGTGGGACCAAATAAACGAGACACTAGCAAAAGGAGGTTCCCATCTGAAGACCCCTGAGACACGTCAGTTACTGCAACTCTCAGGTCACAGTCAAGTTGTGCCACAGCCTTTACTGAGAGCTAATCCTTCTGGGAGCACAAGGGTCAACCTGCCTAATACTAACACCCACTATGATCAGAGGATTTTTGTAATGTTTTTATACAAAAGACAGGATTAAAGAACAAACTTGGTCAAAAGCGCATTTAAAACAAAACACGTTCATAGACAGAAATAGAGTTACTGTGAAAAAACATAGTGACAATGTGAACTTTACCCCATTGCAAACTCGTCCATGTTGGTTTTGCCCATGAGAACGGCTCCCTGGTCGAGGAGCTTCTGCACCACGGTGGCGTTGTACAGCGGAGCGTAGTCTGTGGACAACACAGACACAGGTTCATAGTTCTGGACCCGTATGATTGGAAATAAAACCTGAAGGAATTTTTACTACAGACTTTTAAGCATCCTGGAAGCACATGTGGTCTTGATATTCTCAGTGCAGAAGTTGTCCTTGACTGCAAAGGGGATTCCATCCAGGGGGCCTCTGGGAACACCTGCAGGAAGACAAGTTCAAGCGGTAACTCTGATGCGTCCACTCAGAGCAGGAGCAGAGCTCATGACTACAAACCTTGCAGCAGCCGGGCTTCCGACTGCTCGGCCTGCTTCAGGGACAGCTCCTCTGTCACAGTGATGTAAGCGTTAAGGTGCCAGGTTTTCTTGATGCGATTCAGACATTTCCTGCAGAGCTCCGTTGGGGAGATTTTCCCCTCCCTGAACGCCAGAGATACCTGGAAAACAACAACGAAACAACGTCAATGGAAGGTAACTCCACATGGATGAAAGCATATCTACTGGGCCCCGATGCTGCATCATTCCAGGGAAAGTCATCAACAAGTCGATGGTCAAATGGACAAGCCCATAAACAGTGTGGCTGAGCTGAAGTCTGGACCTCTGAGATGCTTCTGACAGGCTTGATATAATTTAAGTTACCTGGAGCTATACCTGTGGGAGTATTTTATTCCCATCAAACACAAGGGGTTCACTGCATGACATCATCAAAAAATCTAAAGAAATCATCAGGGAGAAAATAATTGTCTGGATTATCCTTTGCCACAATTTCCAGACACCTGGAGGTCCCATGTTCAACTGTGAAAACAATAATATGCAAGAAGAAACAGCTTGCAGGCCTCAGAAAACCATCCTCACTTTGAAATATGGGAATGGCAGCATCATAAAGTGGGGCTGCTTTATTATAGTACACATCACAAAATAGACATGATGAGGAAAGTCCTTTCCTCATTATGTGGAAATACTGAAGCAACAACATCTAAAAGTGAAAGCTTGGGCATGGATCTCCTTCCAAGGAGACAATGACCTCAAGTAAAGCTCCAGATGAGCTGCAAAGAGGCTTCAGGACGAGTGTAAGGGTGCGTCCCAATACTCCCCCTCGCCCTCCTTTTCTTCCCTAACCCTAACTTTTGCGCGTTCCCGTGAAGGTAGTGGTGTCCCAATTCCTCTTTTCACCAAGGGGGAGGGGGCATAACGAGGGCTAGGGGCTGAGAATATCCCCTTCAAATCGAGGGATTTCAGATGCTGACTTGGCGAGCGAGGGGGTATGAAGATTTCCCAGAATGCTTTTCGTCGTCATTTGCGGACTGAATCAAAAAAAAAAACATGGAGGACATTTCTGTTTTTTTTGGGAGTAAAATCAATATTTTGAGTTAGTTTCTGCATAAAAATGCATTTTGATTACATTTCTCGGCGCAAACCGATATTTTACTTTCATAATATTCACTCAGTGAATGTACATCATCCCTTTTTTGTCCGTTGTTCGCTAAGATCACGCCGGAATATGGTTACGTAAGCTACGCCGTAAGCTACGTAAGCTACGCCGTAGGCTGCGTCTATTTAAAGCTCGCCGACCGAGGAAAACATGCTTTACAGACTCGTCTCGATTTTGAGCAAGCAAGCATTTTTTCATTTTTTTGAGTCAAATGGCGAACCGCAAAGAGCAGGAGGATATTGAACCCACAAATGTAAGTATAATGTCCCATGGAATTAAAAAAATCACAGTGCTTTTGTATGTTTTAACAGTTTGAACAGTACATAGAAATACCACATTGTTTATTGTTTATTTTTAATACCAAAGAGTGAAATTACCGGAGTCAAATTACTTGTTGGACAATGTTCGAACCTGGCCAATAAAGCTGATTATGATTCTGAGTTAACGTAAGATAATATGTGGCTGTTGATGATGAGTCGGGTAGATAACATGCCGTGTCCTGTTAACTACTCGTTAACTCTCATATTTTCTACAAATTTGTTGTATATTTCACATTACTATAAGGCAGCAACGTTATTTGGGGGGGGTTACGAAGTAATAACGTCGCTTGCTGCCTTGTTATCATAGTTCAAACTTTTTTTTTTTGTTGTTTGTTTGTTTTTTTTACGAGGACGTTTGTGCATTGCAGTAATCACATTTCATTCCAGGGACTCCGGATCAGGTCCGACACCTAATAAGGTGAAAAAAAAGAATGAAAAAACATGGACAGGTTCCTGAACCTTTTAGAGAAAATGGTGGACCAGACACCTCATCAGCAGTAGCAGCACATACACTGCAAACTTTTTTTTTGTACATATTTCTGTGCAAATTTTTTTATATGGAACAGCACCTTTCTTTGTTCTGCGTGCAATGTTTACTTTTTTTCTTTTTAAAAATGTTATTTGAATATAGCAAATAAAGCCTTTTTTACTGCGGATTCTCTCACTATCCTTATTTTACTATTGATCTTGTTGTACAGTTTATAATTTGAGACATTACCTTACTTTGAGAAACCCCAGAAGAGAAAACTGTTGTGAAACAAGTTTTATTAGACAATTTAAAAGTATTTCCAAGTGAGTAAAACCACACAAGTACAAAACTATATGAAGAACATATGGACAGGTTCCTAAACCTTTAAGAGAAAATGGTGGACAGGACACCTCATCAGCAGTAGCAGCACATACACTGCAAACTTTTTTTTTTGTAAATATTTCTGTGCACATTTTTTTATATGGAATATAAGTGCCATATTAACAGCGCTACAGCTGAAATTAAAACAGCTTTTGGCTCTCAGCTTCCTGATCAGGCTAGGGATGGAAACGAGGGGTAGGGGGAGAATTGGGACAGGCACCTGGGCCAAGTGCCCTAGATTTTAAGTGCCCTAAAATCTCCCCCTTCTTTTTTAGGGCTTAGGGAAGAAAAGAAGTGCGAGTGGAGAAAAGAAGGGCGAGGGCTGTTGAAAATTTGTGTAAGCCCTGAAAAAGGCATCTACGAGCAAGAAGCCCACAAACTGGACTCAGCTCCAAGAGATCTGTCACGGCCAAACCAACCAATCAACCAAAATTCAAACAAGATACTGTGAGAAGTTGTGGATGCCCACATATCTGAACTTAAACGGCTGTAAATTTCAAAGAAAGTAATGAAAACTTCTTTAAAATAACTTTGTATCATCATTCTCACATGGAAAAAAGGGGAGAATCACTCAACTGCATTTAACTACATAAGGCTGTGACGGATCGATAATAATAATAATGTTGATAAGTCAACGTTTGAAGTGGATCGAAATATTTCACCTAGTCCTAAAACAAGTCTTAATACTGTGCGTGTTTTTTTATCCGCTTCAGATGTGGACTACTGTGCCAGTAATTGTGCTAGTCTTCTGTAACAAGGTCATTCCAAAAAGCTGTATTTCCAGTTTTGATATTATATTAGTGGTTGTTTTTTTCCCCTATGATAAAATATTAAAGCATATTTAATTTTTTTTTAATAAAAAGGAGACATATAATGAAATGTTTCAAATAAAACTATTTGATGAGGTCTAAATGAAATATTTGTAATTATTATTTGGTCAAAACAAAGTTACAGGCGGAGGGGGCGGAGGCAGCTCTTCAACTTAACTCTACACCTTTTATCTGCTGGAAGTGCCTCTTTCAAAATGTGTGTTACAGCTTTGTGCTACTCAATTCTGAGATATAGTGAATGCAGCATAATATGAGGCTCGGTGGATGTAAAAAAAATTGGGAGGCTGGAAAATTGACCTATTGGTAACTCCCGCCCCCTTTAGTTTTTGCTGTAAAACTTGAACATCTATCAGCTTGGATTAAAGTTTTACCGTCTGTGTTGAAACCTTGTCCCAAGATTTTTAAGACACATTTTGCACACAAGAGGACTACTTTTCATCAAGGAGCATTCAAATGAGACTTAACTATGACATGCTGGGATATGTACAACATATAGAAATAGATATAAATGGTAGTAATGTTAAATTTGCAGGTGAGGGTTTACAGATCACACTGAAGCAGGAGAAGCCTCATCTTATTGTTGTCATGATTATGAAGCCTCACGACTGGAAAACATCCGGGCTGTTTATTCACCGCCAGGTAAGAAAGGTTATACGTTTGTGTCTGGTGCTCGGTGGCTCCATAATCTGAAGAAAACTCAAGACGCTAGTGATGATTAATGTTAGCTACCGTTAGCATCAGCAAGATAACTTATCAGAGGCAAAGTCTGTGTTGCTTCGTCACGATGGTCATTCAGTAACTCTGGGTAATGTTAGAGTTAAAAACGTGAACCTTCTTGACATTAGGCAGCTTAATCCAAAGCAGACATTAAGCTTTGTTCTGTTTGGATTTAGGAAATGGAGCAAAATAAACTCCGCTGTCCAACTTCTCAGAACAAAATAGAGTTCAGGATGTTCCATGGTGCGTCCGAAATGCCATACTAAAAAGTATATACTAAAAAGTATACTTAAATTGGGCACACTTTTGAGTAAATATCAGTAGTGTGCATTAATTGGGACGTACTATTAAGAGCACACACGGCACTTCCTGCCGTTGGGAGGAAGTGACGTGTCACAGCAGCAGTAGCAGCACTGCTCCGCTCTTTCCCGTTTATTCTGGCCGAAACAAGATGACATTATATAATATTATTATATACGAATATTATAATATTAATATTATATAATAATATTATTATACTTAATATTATACTTATGACATATACGTAACACTTAGCAACCAAACACCGCTGCATTGCATTGTGGGAAGTTTCTGCTCGGCTAGTGTCCATCAATCCACACTAATAAATTTCTACGGAATGAGTATGGATAGCGCATACTATTGAGTACGTCCTAATGTTTCGGACGCACTAAAAAATCTCGCATACTCATTTTGCATACTCATTAGGGTGCAATTTCGGACGCAGCCCCAGTGTTTTTCTAGGAATCTGAAAGCTACAGATGTCCAAGCTCCAGTCCCTGTGGAACTGATAATGGACAGTTATTGGTTTATCTGCTTGGGGGCGGGGCTTACTGACACGTCACTTCTTCCCTGTCGGGGTCTGTGATGTCACAGAACCCTTCACATCTGAATTTCTCCTGCAGAAATAATCTGCCCCAAATTAAGTAACAGGTTGTTTTTGCTGGTGATTTTGAGAGGCTCGTTACTTCAAACATTCAACAAACAGTTTTTAAACACACAAGTAGTTTTTTTTCTTTTTACATAACACGCCCCCTTTAAAGCATTGTTACGTATTGGCTATTTAACAGCTTTATTTACGATTTTGCAGGCACATATTGTCGTTTATACACACATAAAGCAGTAAAATGCTGATTGTCGATTAAAGTTTACTTGAAAATAAAGACAATTGAGCAGCAAAACAGGTTTTAAGTTAATATTCCATGAACATACAACAGAGACTATCAAGCTAAACAATGAGGCAATGCGCAGTCAGTCTTACTAACCTCCTTTAACGTCAGGCCAAGCATGTTTTGTTGGTTTTTTAAACAATTGTTCAAATTCACAACAACCTTAACAGTGTGCTGCACAGAGAGCTGCCATGTTTGAGCCGGCTGTCAAAACCCAACATCCTCATCTGTGATTGGACGAGGCGTGAAGAAGCCGCGCTCTGATTGGTGGAGGTGCTGAGGAGCCTGTCGAGGACAGCCGTCTCAGAGTTTTACTAAAGAACAGAAAGAAAAGATGATTTACTGCACGAGTCGTTAGACGTTTCTAGATGAGAAGAAGCAATTGTTGAGTGATTTCTGCACTTGTCGCTGATCTGCAGTTGAACAGTGTTTTGGGGGGTTCAGACATGAATCCTGCAGGATATCTAGTGTCCAGAAGGTTGCTGCTTCATCTCGCCAAGGCAAAGTGCACACACACGTGTGCGTCCTGGCGCTGCGGCCAGGTGAGACTGCTGAGGACCTCCGGCAGGTCCAGGACTGTCATGCCGGCCTGGGTCATAGACACATACGGAAACAACGATGTTTTGCGGTTCACGAGAGATGCCAGCTTCCCCGTCATCAACTACCCCAATGAGGTGGTGGTTAAGGTGTGTGCGGCGGCTCTGAACCCGCTTGACGTCAGCATGAGAGGTGAGTGCATCATTTCCCACCAGCACAAGGAGGTCAAATAAAAATACATTTGCATATCCGTGTGTGTAAAATACACTTGCCACCCAGTTAGGGTTGCCACCTTTCAGAAATAGAAATAAGGGACGCCCTGATTTCAGCAGCGCAGGAGCCAAAAAAAAGCCCCAAAACTTCTAAACTGAATAAAAATGTGTTTATTTTATATGAAAAAACAAAATGCTTTGATTTAAAGTTTAAAGTGCTTTAATAGCATTGAATTTTCATGACTGTACAGACAGCCAACCATACTAGCAACTGAAATAGCCTCCTATGCTCTGTATGTCCACATCAGCCCAGATGTAATATAGCCTACAGGTAAAGAATATGGTGTAAAAGTTAACTTATTTCAATAATTCAACTAGAATATGGTGTAAAAGTTAATTTATTTCAATAATTCAACTAGAATATGGTGTAAAAGTTAATTTATTTCAATAATTCAACTAGAATATGGTGTAAAAGTCAATGAAAATACGGAATCGTGTCCCGTATTAGTTCAATACGGGACGCAACATTTTTTTCTCAAATAAAGGACAATTCCGTATTTTACGGGACGGGTGGCAACCCTACCCCCAGTAGATACCACTGCTGTCTGCTGTGGGTTGGGGAGGTTGTGATTAGGACTGGGTAGATTGTATTCACCACACAGAAAATATACCTGTTTTATTTTTAAACGTAGACTAAAAACTCATCTCTTTGGTCTGGCTTTTATGTAGCATCAAATTTTATAGATTTATTCTGTTTAACATTTTTTTAAGGGTATCTGTTTTATTTATTTATCTATCTCTTGTAATGTATATATATTTTTTATTGCTGTGGACTGATTATTTTTTAGCCTTAATCCTTGAACTTTTATCCTTTTTTTTTCATTTTAATTAACTATATTGTATGTCAGTGTGCATTGGTCTCCCAGTTTTTATTTTTTTGGTCTCCCAGTTTGTTTGTTTTTTTTTTTTGTTTATTACGCTTATCCTTCAGTCAAAATGTCAAAGCACTTTGTATTTCATGTACCTGGATGAAAGGTGCTATATAAATAAAATTTGATTGATTGATTGATGTTTCAGCTTAATGGAAAGCTTTCTGTCATTTGCTGGATTGCTTTCTGGTTACAAAGTGTTATAATACATTTTAGATTCATGTAAATGACTGAGGGAGACCAGAAAGAATCTAAAAAGTAAAATCAAATAAACAACATCATGTAGACATCATGTGTGTAAAGATATTTTTAAAAACCGTCTGATCATAGTGGGTCTTATTATAAGACATAACATTATTATTTACCAAAATAAAGTGGTCATCAGCAGATGTGCAGACCTCTATAAAAGAAGATATTTTGTCAGTTTGTTGGGTCTGAAGGATGATTTAATATATTTTAGTCTTTAGATATTCCTTGTGGGTTCTTCTTTGCCTTGTTCATTCTGTGAAGCATCTTGGCTGGATGTCCACTTCTAGGAAGAGTAGCGTTCGTCCTAAACTGTCTGCATTTTGAGACCGTTATTCTAAGTTTGGACTGATGGATGCCTGGCCACTTTGAGATGACGCTTGGTCCTTTTTAATCTTCTTGAAGGCATGTCTATGGAGATCTCCTTTTACTGAGCTATGGTTCACATCTTTTATCAAAGTCAATATAAACTACAGTTTCAAACCCAGTTTGTTAAGTTGACTCCTTGCACACAAGTTAGTGGTCCCTCTTTGCAGCCAGTGTTTGGTTTTATTCAAGATTTAAGAAAAATCCTCTGATTGGAGCAGCACCAACATCTAACCTTTTTCACCACATTATTTATTAAAGAAAAAATTTTGCCAAAAAGAAGAAATCATGGCGATAACGAGCACCCCATGAGTCAGGAGTTTATCGAGCTGCCTTCAGCAGGAACATTAAGTCATTTCCTGTATAGACTACTCAGTTTTGTCCTTCTTCTTTACAATGTTGTTTCACTTTGTTAATAATTTAGTTTGTTTTATTTGTATCCATTTATATTTTATGATTTTCACTTTTTGCTTTTGCATTTCAGATTTATTTATTTATTTAGATTCATGTAGTTAAATTTATTTTTTTCCTTTGAGGGGCCATGTTGTTTTATTTCTCTTCAATAGTTTTTTTTTCAACCATTTTATATCTTATTTCTTATCTTATTTCATTCAAAGTACAGATGTGTTTTGCACTGATGAATATTTTTGATCATATTCATGTAATATAATAATTTCCACCCCTTTTTAAGATTAAAATGATCCCAATCATTTTTTGTTTGAGAACACTTCCTTTGAACTTTTAAGTGGGAAAAATAGCAAATAATAGCAAAAGTGATGAAGAGACATGGATGTTGTCTGTGATGTAGCGTAGAAAAATGCTTCTGAGGTTTTAAAAAACGTTTTTATTACAGAGTTCACAAAGTCTGCTGAAAGTGAGGTGAAATGCTCAGCTCTTTTGTGTTGCACAGTTCTGTTTAAGTAAACATATGTAACATTTAAACGTGAGGTGGCTACTCCGGGTTTGAAGCTCCTGCTGTTTAGCAGGCTTGTAGGAGTTTCCAGTGTAAAGCAGCTGAGGTTGGTGTGGATGTAACCAGCACAAGAGTTATTCTCGTGTCACAGGTCTTTCTCTTCTGGCTGCAACTGAAATTACATTTTCATCTTCATGTTACACAGCTCTTTGACTTCTCTCTTTTATATTTTGCTCATCTCAGCTTCAGGCTCATTAAGATGTTTGGTTGAATCAGAAACTCTCTCCCTGTCAGGTGGCTTCGGTGCTGCTACGCTGGCTATGAAGAGAGACCCTCTGAACATCAGCCAGTCAGGCAGTGAGTTCCCTCTGATTCTGGGGAGGGATGTGTCTGGGGTCATCATGGAGTGTGGTCTGGATGTGAAGTACTTCAGAGAAGGAGATGAGGTAAAGAAACCAAATGGCATCTGAGTAGAGTAATAGGAGCTAAATGAGTCTTGTGTGAGCAGCATGTCGTCAGAGGTTTTAAAGAACGACCTCGCTGCAGCGGTGGTGCGTACACGACATGCGTAAAGATTATTTGCAATTTAAAAACACAAAACCTCAGCTGCAGAATGAGCTGTCTGATGCCACATGATGAGGGTGTAGTCACACTCTACAACAGAGATGTAATCATGCAAAATACACAAACAGCTGCTGTTCTACTTTTGTGGGATTGATTTTCAGCTTTGTCACGGCAACAAGACAACAACTCTACTGTGAGCGCCGTCAGTCACATGTTTTACAAACTTCAGAGTTTACGACGGCTCCAGCAGCCCAGAGTCTGTTCAGAAGCTTGTAGGGTTGATTTTTACTGTGCTTGACTCCCTTTTGACATGACGCCTTAAACTTAATGTTATTTGAAATGTTTAAATTAATGAAATGTCATTCTTAAGAAAAAACATGTATTCTTGTGTCTAATGGCATCCACTCATCTGGAAGAGTCAGGACACGGTGTTTACCACAGTGGAGCATCCTCTCCTCTTTTAACGACGGTCCACAAACGTCTGGGAACAAAGGAGAGCAGTTGTTGTTTTTTCAGATGCTCCAAATTTTTTCACTTGGTGAACGGTCTGAACTGCGGGCGAAGCCGTGCTTTTTCAGTGGACGCAGTTTAGCATTGTCTTGCTGAAAGAAGGCAACGGCTTCCCTGAAAAAGGGATGGACAATGGACCTCGAAATCTTCATACATCTGGAAGCAGATTTGCACATAAATCCCCACCTTGGCAGAAACCTGCTCCAGATTGACAAACAGCATGTAAAAGTTGGTTGATAAATAGTGTGCTTGCATTTATGAATGACAGTTGCTTGCAAACTAACAGCACTATGGAAGAGGATTAGGGCCACTGAAGAGAACATTTAATTCTGAGAAAAAAAGTCTTTAATCTCAGAATTCTGACTTAAAGCCTAAACCTAAAACAAAAATAAAATTTTACTGAGGATTTTTGTTTTCATTTCTAAAAAAAAAGTCAGTCTGGGGGGCACGGTGGCGCAGCTGGTAGTGCAGCGGTCTCACAGCAAGAAGGTGGGTGGGGTTGGCGAAAGAATCTTTCTGTGTGGAGTTTGTATGTTCTCCCCGTGTTCCCTTGGGTAGCTAGTGTGAGCTACCCTCACAAAAACATGCACACAGTCCTGGGCTATACATGCCCCCTCTGGCCAACCGGGGCGCCAGATGGGGTGGGGAGGATCCGGCCGGAATAACGTGATCCTTCCACGCGCTACGTCCAGCCAGAGAAGCCCCACCCTGTCTGGTGAAAAGAAGCGGCCTGCTCACTCCTCAGGTTAAGGAGGAGACCTGAGCTCAGTGCAGGGCCCTCCTGGGGTTGGTAGAGGATGGCAATGCCCAGGACTGTCAGTAGGTAGGAGCACGGGGTGGTAAAAATGGGAAAAAAAACGGGATAAAAATATTAAAAAAAAAAAAAAAAAAAAAAAAAGTCAGTGGCCCTAATCCTCTTCCGTACAGCTCCTCCTGTTGCTCAATAATGAACACAATTCCTCATCCAGAGACGACCATATGAGGACGTGTAAAGGTGCATCCTCAACGTGCATGTTTACGTGACATCACAATAGAGAGAATTGTAGCTGAAGTGGAGAAAACAAGTTATTTTGCTCCATTAGTGGGGTATGATGGGGACATGTGAGGCACAGGCTTGGAAAGATGCAGGTAAAACGTCTGGTCAGTGAAACGTTCAAAAGGTGAAGCAAAGATGGTGGGATAGAAAGTTAAATGCAAAAAATTAGTATTTCTCTACATCAACAAAACTCTGCTGCAAACAACCGTGTTGCCCCAAAAACTGGAGTGACGTCTTTTATCAGGACTCATATCCAATGGAGACAACAAACTCTGAAGTAAAGCGTATACTTTTATACAGTATGTGTTGCATCTATGCACCATGTATCTGTGCACTGAGGCAACCGGGGGGATGTATGGCTCCTAAAACACTTTTAAAGTAACTATAGATAGGAATATAATAAGCTCCAATAAATCAATCTGCAGACAAAGGTAATTTTAAACAATAATTCACATCATGCAAATTTTATTTTTCATTTATTTGGTAAATTGAATCCCAATTCCTGTTCGAGTCGACGTGTGCCCTTCACCTCCTGGTCCATTGATTTTAAGAAACATAATCTGAACCGTAAATATGTGAAATTCCCAACAATTAAGACAAATATATTTCTAATTTATTCTCATCAAACATGTTTTTAAATGTATCTGCACATTATGAAGGTGATATAATGCTGTAAAGTCTGGTGTTGACGAACTTAGACGTGGGATTCTTGTTTACACGAGCTCTGCGGTGCTCAGGGGAGGACGAGGTTTTGTTCGTTCCTACAAAAAGTTTGGAACTGCTAATGTTTTTGAGGAATGGCGAAACACCCCGTTAACAGTTTATGACTATTTGTTCTGCTCACATTTCATGAAAAAGGCAAATAGCCTGGATGGGAGCGTGTTGTGCTGCATCATGTTACGTGACTGAAGCTGATTTGTGGCACAGCGACTGTTTAAACCCAGATTCCTCGACGGGGTCCCGAGTCCTTGGAGTGGTTTCCATCAGATAATCATGGCTGGTTCTGACGCAGCCTTGACCGTTTGACAGTTTGAAGATGTAGTTTTTACAGAGGGGTGAACCTCCACCCATCTTTACTTCGGCAGACTGCTGCACGTCACTGATCTAATGACCTTAATGCCCCTCCAGGTGTTTGATTTACATTATTTTTCCAGTCGTCACATTTGCTGTCAGGAAATTCAAAAAGAGCAAATGCTTTGCATGAAATGGTAAAATGTCACACTTTGTTTTCTGTGTTCGTTGGGGAATATGATATGGAGTTAGGAAATTTGCAAATCATCGCATTTTTATTTTTATTTACATCCTAGTAGTTGATATAATCACCAAAATGCAAAACCGAACGCCACAGAAAGTCGTTCCTTCCAGCTGCCATCAAGCTCTATAATGTGCAATAACTGTCCTATGTGCAATACTCAAGCACTTTATTCTTAGCACTTTATTACTCAGTACTTTAGTACCCCGGCATTTTAATTTTAATTTTAAATCTAATTTTAATTCTAAGTGATCTGTTTTTTTTATTGGATCTGTTTTTTATCTTTGTGTTGAATGCATGCAGAAAAAATGCACTGATGCTGCTGCTGCTGCTGATGTAACACCTTAATTTCCTGCAAAGGATTAATAAAGTATCTATCATAATGGCTCAACTACAGCTGTGGAGCTTATCGCTGAACTGATCAGGTTTTATGGTAGAATAAGTGATGTACAGTATTTCAATACAGTGGATAGAGGTGATAAACAAACCTCCCCCATATAGTGTAAATAGCTCAGCTCGGCTGTGAGCTTTTGTTATTATCAGCATCATCTTAACTGATAATAAAACATTATTTTCTTTCAGAATCAGCGTGCGCTGACGTACCCCTGAATCAATCCTTGTTTGAATAATGTGTCATAAACCACTTTTACATTCCTGCCGAGTTATGTGGTATCAGAGATATGTGCCTGTGGCGCTAAAATGTTTCCGCAGTCAGATCATTTGTTATAGAACCCCAAGTTAGACAAAGTTTGGACGATATGAAGGAGAATGAACAAAGAAGGTATAAAGCAAAGACAGTATATTTGTTTATTTAATTGGATCCCCATTAGCAGCTGCACTGCAGCTACTAATCTTCCTGGGGTCCACCCGTAAGTTCACATAGAGTGATGAAAAAGTTCAACTAAAATACAAATTATAATGATAAGGAAAAGCTTACACTAATGATGACAGCAACTATTGCAGTAAAGTATATGGTTTCATGAAATATAATTTAATTTCATATATATATATATATATATATATATATATATATATATATATATATATATATATATATAATGATATTAAAGATCATTCTATTAAATTATACTAGTTGGGTATTAAAAAAAATTAACATTTCTTTAACAGAGGATTTTTTTATTTATTTATTTTTAAAAACTTACAAAGAAAACTAAAGTCAAGTTTTCTTTATTTTGTGTTTTTATCACTTCCCGAAATCAAATTCTGTAATTCGCGCCGCATTGGGGCAATCGCAGTGAACCAGCTGCACAGATATATCAATAACAGTTTCTTCCCCCAAGCTGTTGCTTTGATGAACTCTCATCACTCATAGAGTCTCAAAGTAATCAATCACCGTGCAATAATAATAATAAAAATAATAGCAGTAATTATAATAACACAATCATATGCTGCAACAATGCACTTTCCAATAATCATATCAACCTCATTCTGCTGCACCTTTCACTTTTTTTAAAATTGTATATGTTAATAAGAGCTGTCATTTGTCTATTACCTATTTACTGTAGAGTGAGCGAAAATAACCAAATCAAATTCCATGTCTTGTCTGACCTGACCTGGCCAAATAAATGTGATTCCTATAAAGTTGATTTTCTTTTCTTCCCTGGATTAATTAGTTTCTTTTTGGTGTTGTCTCCCTCAGGTGTGGGCAGCGATCCCACCGTGGAGGCAGGGCAGCCTGGCTGAGTTTGTGGTGCTGAGCGCCAATGAGGTACAACTCTGCTGATAAAACTCTTATCTTGTTTATGGAAATGTGTCACCTTGCTGTTTATGTTCGATTTGCCTGCATGAAGGTTTTTTTCATCACTTTCTCCTGTGGTAGCGTTATCTGTTTCCTTTTTAATGGTTTGTTGCATAACACAAGTCTGCTCTTGAAAGGTGGTGCAGCGCTGCTCGCCTAACCGCTGTTCCTGCTTGTGTGTGTTGCCTTCAGGTATCCTGGAAACCTAAATCACTCAGCCACACGGAGGCAGCAGCCCTTCCTTATGTGGCAGCCACTGCATGGTCGGCACTGGTGAACACTGGTGGACTCAATAAAGACAACTGCACCAACAAACGGTGAGAGAACATGGACATGCATCACTGTGTCCATCCCAAACAAGCTCTCTCTCTCCAGTCTGGTCACTCGCTGCTCCTGAAGTGCCGTCCTGATGTGTCGCGCCAGTGCTGCTTTGTAATGCAGTAGACATGAATAAGGGAATTCAAATTCTGGGAGTTTTCATAGTCGGAAATAGTCCCTGGAAATTAAAGAGAATATTTCCGAAGTTATAGAAATTTGCAAAACTGCGGGTGAGCTTCTTACAAAGAACTTCAATGCAGGAGAAAATGAAAACAATCAGATGGAAAATGCAAAGAAAGATTATTGTACAAACAATATCTGAGTTTAAGGGTTACATTTAGGTAAGTATGGTTTGCTGAAAAAAGTAAACAAGAGATTCTAATTTTTAACATACACTGCAGTGGTAGTGATGGAGATTTAAAAGAACCCACCTGATAATACATGAGAGTCTATGGGAGAGATCTTGATGGGAGTGATTTTGAACCTGGCTGAAATGGCGCCAGTATGGACGGGGCCACTGGTGGCCTGGCTTTAGGCTGGTTGGACAATAACACACAGAGTTCGCTCAAGTTGTCAAATCAGTCACGACTCTAATAGAGCGTATGAATGAATGAATGAATGAATGAATGAATGAATGAATGAATGAATGAATGAATGAATGAATGAATGAATGAATGAATGAATGAATGAATGAATGCTTTTCTTAGTGGATGCATCTCCTGATCGTCCTTATGAACAAACCGTTTCTGGAGTAGACCAAACAACTGTAAAGCTTAAATAGTTTACTTGACCTCCACGCCTATAGGGAGAGCCACCGTGCTACACGTTCAGAGGCTAAAGCCTGATTTAAGGTTCTGCGTTAAACCAACGCAGAGCATACGCCGTCGCCGTGACGCCGTCGTGAACCCGTCTGACTTTTCCGTCACTCCATTTCGCTGCGGTGCAAAACCCCCCGAGAGCGCTAGTTGATACTTTGTTTAGCTTCCGGCTTTTCCGGTCACAGTGAATCAAAGAGATAAGGACAACTATTGTGCAAAAAAACAAAACAACCTCAAAAAATAAAAATCAGACACACACACGAAGAAAAGAGCGCTGAAAGTTCACGACTGCTTCACGAACCGGAACCGGAAATGCTCTTGAAATGCTCATCACTGTGATGCTTTTTCTTTTCCTCCTGTTTGACAGTTTCTTGTTTTCATTTAAGAATTTAGGTTATAATTGTTTTTAACTCGATTAAGGAAAGCTCAGCTAGTTTATATCTAGTCATTTTTCCAACATCAATTTCAAATTCTTTTAACTTGGGCATATTTGGCAAAACAAGGATGCAGTATTTCATGGCTTTGCGTTATTATATTCTATGAAAAATGCTGCCCCATTTCATCCCAATTTGTATTATTTCCCAAATACCTCAGTTTAACTTCTCATTGGATTGTTTCTGCAACTTGTACAACCATAATCTTAGTCAGGTAAACAAATGTAGTGTCATAACCACGTTGATGCAACGTTCATATTGCATCTGTGTTTCATTCTTTACTTTGCAGGATTTTGATCCTCGGGGGGTCAGGGGGAGTGGGAACGTTTGCAATACAGGTATGTACGTTCGACTGACCAAGCTGCATATTTTATAGATGTTATTCTGTCACATTCAGTGTTTTTCACTTACCGTAACCCAAACGTGGGAAGTTAGAACAAAAATGGTACGAATGACATCCCTTAAGCCTGAATACAGCTGCTCATATTTGGTGACTGAACTTGTGTGTAGCTGCTGAAGGCGTGGGGAGCCCACGTGACAGTTACCTGCTCCCAGAATGCCGAGGGCTTTGTAAGGGGACTCAGGGTGGACCATGTTGTGGACTACACAGACGGACCTGTTGAGGAGCCACTCGGTGCATTGGAGAAGTAAGAGGATCTCACACCCAGATAAACCCTTCAGAGTTTATGCTTGAAGTGTGTTACCGGGAGAAACCAGACCTCTAAGCTGCACCATCAGTCATCTGCCTGAAGTTCTGCCTCTCGTTTCTGTCCTGCTCAGTCTCCTGATGTTCATTTATCTCTGTCTTCACACTGAAGATTTCACCTGATCCTGGATAATATCGGTGGAGACACAGAGCGCTGGGCGCTGGGCCTCCTGAAGCCATGGAGTGGAGCTAAATATGTCACTCTTGTGACACCCTTTCTGCAAAACACTGACCTGCTGGGTGTCGCTGACGGTATGATGCAGACTGCGGTGACAGTGGCCACCAAGGCCCTCAAGGTAATCCTGGCACAGTAAACTTAAACTTAAACTTTATTTATTTATATAGCACCAAATCATACAGTGCATATACAGTCTGATTACACACAGTACCTTTTTATTTAAAAAAAGAAAAAAGGGTCTTCCCTTCTGCCACTTATATGTAGTCATTTACATGTAATATGATGATTCTAGCTGAGTGAAGAAAGATTACGTTTTAATTCCTCTCTATTTACATGTGTTTCTCTTCTCCATCTTTGCACTTCTTCAATTTGTTTTTGAAAAACGTTGTGGTTTTCTCTTTTAAGCCTGGAACACTTGTAAAAGAGGCATTACTTCAAGTAGAGAAGTTCCTGTATGTCAGGGTGTTGTTCATTATTCATGGGTAAGTAAGTGATGGAACAGGAGATCAACAGGCGGGTTGATGTGGCGTCTGCTGTTTCTGGTCTTTTGTGATGAACAGAGTCGAGCCAAAAGGCAAGACTCTTTATATACCAGTTGATCTTTGCTCTTACTGACATCCATGGTCGTGAGGTGTGGGTCGTGATTGGAAATAACGAGACTGCAAATCCCAACAGCTGAAACAAGTTTCCACTGCACAGCAGCTAGACGCTCTCTTAGAGATTTGGGGCAAGAAGTTCAGTCATCTGGGAGGAGTTCAGAGCAGAGCCACGGCTCCGTCACGTGAAGAGAAGCCAGTTGAGGTGGTGCTCACAAAGCTGAACAGTCTGACTTGGGGTACCCCAGAGATCAGAATTGGGGCCTCTCCTTTTTTTCATCTACATCTTCTTCTTGACAACATCTTCCATCACTATGCAGGAGTAGATTTACGGTTCTTAAATTCAAATCAAGTTAAATTTCAACAGGAACCCACCGCCAAAGGCGACTGTTCCCGACGTCTGTTAATCCCCTGTCAAAACAGTTTGTTACATCTGAATTGTTGTTGTATCGCAGGGCTGTCAACTCTCACGCATTTCTCACGCTGAGAAGTGATTAACTTCAATGCACAGAAATCCCAACAGCCCATTTTACGAGTCAAAGGTAGACTACACTGCAATGCTGAGCCCTCACAGCTCAGAGCAGCTGTCTGGAGTTAACGACCTATCGGCCAATCAGGAAATAAAATTTTTCAACCAATCAGAAAATAGAATTTTTTGTTGCCAGGTGACATCTGAGTTTCAGCTTCAAGTATTTCATCTCCTGTAAGACATTTCAATTTTGAACATTTGAAAACAGAAATATTACGTTATTAAGAATTCAGGAGGTTCAGATTTGAGAGCGGCATAGACGTAACTGACGTTTGCATAGACGTAACTGACGTTTGCATAGATGTAACTGACGTTTGCATAGATGTAACTGACGTTTGCATAGATGTAACTGACGTTTGCATAGATGTAACTGACGTTTGCATAGATGTAACTGACGTTTGCATAGAGTAACTGACGTTTGCATAGAGTAACTGACGTTTGCATAGATGTAACTGACGTTTGCATAGATGTAACTGACGTTTGCATAGATGTAACTGACGTTTGCATAGAGTAACATACTTTAAGAAAAATCTGTTTAAAGGTTAAATGTGTGAAGCTTTACAAGTAATCTCATTTTAGCCCTAATTGCACTTAACCACATCCTGTGGTGGAGAAATGGTGTTAGCTGCATTTGCCAATTTTATTTGTCACTGTTTTGTTTTTTTTATGAGTTTTTTTTTCCAGACATATCAAAATGTAAAGGGGATGTACGGAGGAGTATCAGGTCCACAGAGGAAAAAAAACTACTGGCAGAAAAAAGGCAGAATTCTGACTTTTTTCTCAGAATTGTATTTTTTTCCGTAGGGGTGCACCAGGGCAAACTGATTTAAAGGCGTTCCCTAAAACCCTCCAAGGAGCAGCAAAAAGAGGTTTACATAGACATTAGAACCTCCTCATACTGCAATGATGTTGCCCCTCACAACCTGTCCAGACCCCTGCCACCCTTTTGCCCCCCCATGTAAAATAGACTAGATCCGCCACTGTCACTATGGTACTCATGTTTGCTGATCACACTGATGTGAACAAAGCTCACCACCCCTATACTCTCCACTACCCAGCCTACAAACATGTATTTAAGAAGAAGAAAAAAACTACATGACTGAAATGGCAGCAGAACCAAGATACCAAAATGAGCATTTGCTGAAGCAGATATAAATCCACCATTTATGAAACCATCATCCCAGTTCCCACACAGGTCAAGAGGTTGTGAGTTAGTTTAGACAATACTCTCACTTTCAAGTCATATGAACTTTATCTCCCAGGTGGCTTTCTTCCACCTTCCTCTTCCTCTTCCTCTTCACTCGACGCTGCTGTATATTTACCCCTCAGATCGGATATTATAATAATAACCCATCAGGCACGTGACAAAGCTTCCCCAAGAAACTCTCATAAGAACCAGTCATAAGAACACTTTTTTTTCTCAATTTTGAGATTTTCTTGAATTTATTTTACATTTCTGTGCAACTTGTTTCTCTTTTCTGAGTTAGATGGAATCTGTGATTCCAGAAACTCTGCTTTCACTTAACCTTGGAGATGTTTTATTCTGCCTTGGCAGCCTAAAAAATGACCGTACAAACTGTGAAATTTAGTCAATCATACAAAGTCAAGCTCCTTACATACTGGAGGCCGTTTGAAAACTTCCCATGTGATGCAAATGTGATGTGAAAAAATTATCATTAAAATACTGCAAAAATACCAAAACCTTTAAACTTCTGTTCAGGCTTGCTCCCCACGTTTCCTTAGATTCTGTCCTGTGTTTATTAATTTGTTTGGAAACGGTTTCGGCCTCCCCAGACGGATGTGCAGCAGCATCTGCTTCTCTCAGTCTACGTTCCCAGGCAAAAGCGATCAAAATCAGAATTTTTATTCCCATATCTGATTTTGTTTCACTGTCTGAACAAATTCCGACTTGGGTCACTTTCATATGTGGCGCTAAATCGGATACATATCCAATGTTTTCCAGTGCAACGTCAGTCTGAACGCTCAGGTCGAATCTGAGGTCGCTGTTATGGGCTGATGGTCTCAGTTCTGTGCTGGCGGGACTTTTGTGGCTGAAATTTGCTTTAATGAAACCGGTCAGGTTATGGTCCACATGTCCACCGGTCCACCACTCCCTGCTCTGATTCCTCATCGCCACACGTCTTTGTACAGCTATTGACGCCATCATTCCATGCATGGCAAATGTTAAAAGTCTGGCTCTCCTTTTCCTCAGGTTTCTTCTCATTATAATTAGCTTATGAATTTGTCCAGTTCCACTGCACAAAATCATCTTTGTTTACATCTGTACGCTTGACGTACACTCTTTGACGTCACTTCGTCTTCACAAGAGACTCCTGTTCACAACGAAGTCTGATATAAGACGCCCCTGAAATACTAATGTGAACAACCACAAAAACACACAGAACAGATCTCTGCAATCTGGTCAAGTGCATGTATGCAGCGGCGCCCGGCTGCCACTTAGCTGCCATGTAGAAGCAGGTAGAGAGTATTTCTCAGGTGAGATGAAGTAGTGCTGCAACCTTCAGAAGGTCCGTGGAGGGAACTCGAGGCCGAGTAGGACTGTGTTAGTCTTCCTTTGGTCCCTGATACGAAACATGTGGACAGCTACAGATTATTTCATAGCTAATTTTAATTCCCCTTTACAAATTAATAGTTTTTCAAAGCTTTTTTTATTGGACACTGTATTTTCTTCTCTGGAGTAAATAGTTAGAACATCAAACTGGGGATGACAACTTTATCAGGCTCTATGTGGAAAAGCAGACGTGGTTGTGCATCTTTGATTCTGTGCTGCAACGTGTTCTCTGCACCACAGAAACTCATGGTTTCCTCTTGAAGTTCTTTCATGTATTTAAAATTTTTAAGGAAGTACTAAGGCCAAGAGAGCTCGATTTGTCATTGTTGTAACGGATCTATTACATTTTTTTGCGATATGCAAACTGTGTTTTTTCTAAAGGAAACAGGATGACAAACTAGTGATGTAGTTCACCTCAGGCAGCTGGTTGGGATTTCAAAAAGCTACCAATGTCTGTAAATGATACCTATAGATACAATATATGTTTTACAAGTACCAGTCTATCAAATAAGTACCCAAAGAAACGTGGCCACAACTCTTTAAAGAAGAGCTAAAGATGCCAGATGACCGAGTAAGAGACAGAACAAGTCTAACAAACGTTCCTTTGTGCTGCTTTAAATGACACTTGTTTACAGTGTAACATACAGTGTATATAATACCTACAGTACAACTTGTTCATTGACATTGACACTTCTTTCTCACCTGTACAACCATAGATATACTCATCAGTTTTTTCTTTTCTACTATTATTTGTTTACGTGTTGACCGTCATCAGAGAGCAGCTGAGTCAGAGCCTGAACTGGAACATCCATTTCCATCTCTCTGTTTTCTTGCAGCATCTGGCCAAAGGAGTTCACTATCGCTGGGGGTTCTTTGCTCCTAGCGGGACTGCACTGGACGAAGTGAAAGACCTGGTGGATGCAGGACAGGTGAGAGACGGCTTTATCCTCTCAACCGTCCGGTGAGGGCAGGCAGACTTTAATTTCTGACCAGTTTTATGTGTCCGTATGTTCATCTGCTCCTCTCTCTTTCTATTCCACATGTTCCTGCATTGACCTGCGTTAAGAATTCACTGGAACGTTATTTAAATGCTTTAATGATGATGTTTTCTGCATACACATTTTGTGATGTTCTGTCTGAAATGCTCTGTTTAGCTCCTGAGTCTTTAAGGTCTGTTTCATGGAAGGCCATATCTCCTCTGTTTGGTTACAGATTGATCCACAATAGGAAAGTGTGAGACAGTTGGCCATTCTTTGTTTTCAAATGTGCTGAAGCAGCGACTTGGTTTCAGTTACACTATTGGGCATGCACGAGCCTGGCCAGCCGTCCTAAGAGATATTATGGTTCCATTGGATCCAGGTTTCAGTACAAGGGGGCATGAGATGCAGATGAAACTGCCTCCAGATGCTATCAGATTGCTCAAGAACAAAGCATGTGATGTAAACCGAGTGACAGCTAGACTAGTGTTGGCAAATCAGATCCAGAATGGCTGCAGTCGAGAAGGAAGCTGGCGAATGAAATGTTTTGCAGTTAAAAATGTGTTTCTCCAAGGTTTAAGTAGCAATGCTGCAGTCATCTCTGTTGGTTTGAACAGTGACTCTTGGAAGCTCCTGCATAAGTAATTGCATAACATCCGCCTCCACCCACTGGGATGGATTTGTAAGTCCTGTACTGGTGGAAATGGTTTGAACAGAAGAGGTACCAGACTGTTGTATGTGAGGGACTTTCAGCTAAGTAGATGGGTAGAGCAGTACGTCTAGAGCAGGGGTCTCCAACCCTGGGCCTGGAGAGCACCTATCCAGCATGTTTTAGGTGTCTCCCTGCATGAACACACCTGATTCTAATCAATGGTCGTCATTAACTTGTCATCAAGGTCTGGACAGTTCTGTTGTTGACACAGCTCCTTGTATCATGGTGTCTGAAGCAGGGAAAGATCTAAAACCTGCTGGATAGGTGCTCTCCAGGACCAGGGTTGGAGACCCCTGGTCTAGAAGAGCAGAAGGTTGTAGTGATCCCGTCTCACTGGCCTTTACATGAAACGGTTCACAAAAAAACATGACGGCTGAATGATCATCTGTATTGTTATGGAAATTGCGTTATCCGCCTCGCTCACTGATTATTGGTTACGTTCAAAATGGAGAAGTGTGACTTTCACTTCCTGTCTCTGTGTCAGATCCGGGCCGTGGTGGAGGAGACCTTCAGCTTTTCTCAGGTTCCTCAGGCCTTCAGCAAGGTGGAGAAGGGCCATGCCAGAGGAAAGACCGTAGTGGAGATCAGCAAAGGGGAGAGTGATTCACAAGGCTGACCCCCCCCTACCACCACCACGACACAAACTGAAGTTGTTGAACACAGAGCCTCCGACTGTGGCTTTCATGGTGCACTAAACAGTTACCACGAATACTGCTCCTGCAGAGAACAGCTGGACTCCATGTTGCTGAGCTGCTGAACCCATGCACACTGTCAGCATAAATGTGGGTGTTTGCTTACTGATGTTTGTCATTTATATTGGATGAATGGAAGAAAAATAAATAATTTAACTTTTTGCCACGTCAAACCTTTATTCTCTCGACACTATAAAATGTGAATGAAAACTGTTATTACAAAGATCCTAGGTCCCTGTAACGATGAGACATCGTTACTCCACTGGACATGTGTGGACACATAACTTTGCTTGTGTATTTGTTATGTCTTTTAATACAAACCATATGCCTGCCTGTCAGCTTCACCTGTAAATGGAGGGGCAGCAAGTGGGATGTAAAGTGTATATTGTATCAATTTTAGTAATGTGTGAGCATTTGGAGCAAATTGGAAAGGATCTCCTGTATGTACTTACCCCTGGGGTGTGTGCGGCCAAACGGTTCCCCGGGGGTTCATGCACTATTTATTGTCTTTGGGAGGGAAGGGTAAATGGTGTAAGGGGTGTATATTTACACTCACCGGCCACTTTATTAGGTGCACCTGTCAAACTGTTGAATTGGATCAGAATCTCCGTCATTCATTCCCGCACAACACAACGCAGAGGGAAAATAGATGGCTGCATAGACATGGTCAAGACGATCTGCTGCAGTTCAAACCGAGCATCAGACTAGGAAAGAAAGGTGATTTAAGTGACTTTGAACATGGCATGATTGTTGGTGCCAGACAGGTTGGTCTGAGTATTTCAGAACTGCTGATCTACTGGGATTTTCACACAACCATCTCTAGGGTTTACAGAGAAGGGTCTGAAATAGAGAAAATATCCAGTGAGCAGCAGTTCTGTGGGTGCAAATGCCTTGTTGATGCCAGAGGAGAATGGTCAGACTGGTTCAAGCTGATAGAAAGATAACAGTAACTCAACCAGTCGTTACAACCGAGGTGTGCAGAAGAGCAACACATGGAACCTTGAGGCGGATGGACTACAGTAGCAGAGGACCACACCGGGTCACTCCTGTCAGCTAAGAACAGGAAACTGAGGCTACAATTCACAGAGGCTCACCAAAACTGGACAACAGAAGATGGAAAAACATTCCCTGGTTTGAGTCTTGATTTCTGCTGCAACATTCAGATAGTATCTAAGGGGTGAGGTTTTGGACCCAAAAGCAGCACCAACTGGACCAGATAGATTGGTAATGACTTTTATTGTCAGCAGAAGCAGGTAAGCACAGCAAACACTCACAACTGTTGAAATGATGACACTGTTCCAGTGATGAGCAACGGAGAGCCGAGGAGAAATCACACACTGCAGCAGTGGAGGTGGAGGACTCTGAGAAGCCCCGTGAGCAGGCAGACAAAGTCCCGGAAGTGGCAAACACAGAAGGGCTGAGGCCTTTACCAGGGCAGAGACGAGGCAGGTAGGTCGGGAGCAAGCTGGGTCGAAACCGGAAGATCAGACGAAGGGTGAACGCTGGAAAGTCTTGCATGAGTACAAAGAACAACCTGGCAGTGAGTGTGGAGGAAAGTGGAGCTTTTAACCTGGCTTGAAAAATAGCAAAGGGAAATAACTTTACAAAATAGTCAAGTGATGAAGTTTTGTACAGTCGGCTGTGTAATTTAAAAAAGCAACATCATGCTTTTCCTTCACTGAAGGTTGAAGGAAAAAGGACAATGTTTCTTCATGTCAGCAGCTTATTGTAAAATTAAACCAAATACTGAAACTTAATACTGAATAAAAAGCATTAGTCACTGCAAAGTCACTGCTGCGCCTCACTTATCCACCAGCAGATGACAGTGTTGGCTGGGAAGAATCTCCTCCAGGGTTGGAGATGAAAGACTGGATGCAGCAAACTATGGTACGATAAAATGTTTTTCATTAATATGAATGTTAACCTCAACCACTATGATGAATTTATCTGTACTGATCAATAAAACTCAAACAGAAACCCTAGATAAGCACCAGCAGGGGGCCGGTACACTACCACTAACAAAACTGGCTTCTCTTATTTCCAGCTCAGGAGTTTTAGACTAAGCATGAGGCTTTTTAACGTATTATAATCGCATTTAAGTTTAATTTTATTTGAAGACTGGAGTTATAGATCGCCGCTACTCCTCTGCCTTGGCCCAAGCTTCGGGGAATATGATGATTAAAGTAGCCAGGCGGAGTCGATTCATTTAAACTAACATACTCTTCCTCCTGTAGCCATGTTTCTGTTAAACAGAAAATATCACTCCTGGTCTTGGTAATTAGATCTTTTACTAATATCGACTTGAACATTAAAGATTGTATATGTAGTGGTCCACATCTAACTTTCCGTTCATTAATTGGCACTGTGACAAATATGTATAAAATAAACACAAAAACCTCTGTCATTCAAATGAATCAGAATTTATTTACACAAGGATTAAAAGTGAAACAGTACTTACAATAAATTCTGATATCTAAACTACACATAAGCAAACACATCGGCGTGCACGGGTCAACATGCAGCTCGTCTGGGGCTCGGAACACTAGCGGGTCGCCCGTTGCAGCGTTACTGTAGTTGCCTTTTCCTGGCAACCAAATGCTTCTTTAGATACAACGGTTGAGAATGAAGGCCTTCAGCTACTAGCTCTCACGTAGGAGTTGTGGCCTTCACAGCTCACAGGCTCAGAAGAGAAGTCTGTGTTTGTGAGAGTGAATTTGAGAGAGAAGAGAGCGAGTGAGAGGGGGAGCCGCTCTTTATAGGTGTATGTAGGTGGGCCTGGGCTGCTGTGCATCAGCGGGCAACCCTGCTGGGTTTTGGGATCCATGTCCAACAGGAGGCCAGTGGCATCACTTTCACCCCTGTTTGTGAAAAGCAATGAAATGCAAAGCCTGCTGGGGTTTTGAGTCATTTTTAAGGTTTTTTGTCTTTCTTTGTTCAACACAGTGTTGTGGCTCAACACCTTATTAGAATCGCCAATTACATAATGCATTCCTATATTGTTACTGGCAGGCGGTAGTCCTTTAGAAGCAGCAGAGAAGCATGAGAGACTGCAGCTCTGCATCCTGGCCTGGTTTGTCAGGGGGAGTGTCTAATAATATCAGCCAGACTTCTAGAAATAAGAGCTGCACCATCCCGGGTGGGATGAAGGCCGTCTCTTCTAATCAGACCAGTCTTTCCCCAAAACGTCTTCCAGTCGTCAATAAAGGCCAAGTCATTATCTGAACAGCACCGATACAAACAGCGGCGGAGCGATGACATGCAGCTAAACATATCATCACTAGTCGGATTGGGAAGGGGACCAGAGAAACCTACGGAGTACGACATAGTTTTGGCGTAGTTACACAGCGACACAATATTAATTTTAGTGACCTCCGACTGGCTTAGACGGGTGTCATTAGCGCCGACATGAATGATAACTTTACTGAATTTACTTCAAATTTGCTTCGATGTGGCCTCTGGAATCCACAAACTAACGATGGTCGCTGGAGTTGGCCTCACGTGTCTCAAAATAGACTCGCCAATCACCAAGGTCGGTTTCTGGTTTGTCGTTGAGTGTGTTTTTAGTGCTTGTCTTATATTCTCAGCTATCTCGATCCAATATTGTTAAAAATGAGTTGGAACTTCTTTGATTTTGTCAAAATCAAAGACGTTCCAACTAATTTTGATATTTTTAAATTCAACATTATTTGATGACACGTCAAGTAATGTCAGATTTGAAAATAAAATAATTATTTTGAATTAGTGCCATCCTTTGCTTGAAGTTGTGAGAAAGCCCTGAGTCATTCCTTCAAATAATTGATTTGTTGGGATGAAGCCCCTCCCCCCGCCCATCTAATAAAACCACTGTCAATTTTTTTTCAGGGAGTCAGTGGCAGTAGGTTGAGAAGGGTTGTGAGCAATATATTTTTTAATTACCTTTTTCTATATATACCCATTTTGTGTCCATATGGAATCATATCCATGAAACCAATTTTCCAAGTTGTGCTGCCCAGTAGTAACTTCTGAAATGCGGCAAGGCTAATCCACTCTTATCCTTGTGTGAACAGAGGACTTTGAGTTACACTTTAGGCCTTTTGTTCTGCCACATGAATTTCACTTGTCTGTCCAAGCATGTAGGTACTCTTGTACTCTGAAACCTCCACATATTTCCCCAGGCAATGCATAAGAGCCAGTATAGATGACTGTGGAATTCTTATAAACAAAAGAAAATCATCTGTGAACAGCGAAATTGTATGCATCTCATCTCCATCATCAACTTTTCCCTCAATATGATAATTTCCGTTATCAACTCAGCAAGAGGTTCAATATACAGTACAAACAAAATAGAAGAGATTTGATTTCCTTGCCAAGCACTCTGCTAACAATCCTTAGGTCAAAAAACTTGGAGCAGGTGTGTCATTGTCCTGTATACATAATGAAAGATCTGATAACGTTTTTGGCGCAAGCTCTTCCATGGATGGATGGATGGATAGATGGATCTCACTTTTTCAAATTGCAGCTATTAATTCATCCGCCCGAGATGCAAATTAAGGTCTTTGAACATAGCTTCCAGTTTCCTTTGCCTTCAGGCTTTTAAGTCCTGTACAAATGAAGCTAGAGTTTAGTCCACATTACCGGTAGCAAGTCAGATTCTTCCCAGGTGGGACATAGAGTCCAGCAAGACTGCCCTTTCTCACAGATTCTCTTCATAACTTCTTTGGGCAGAATTTATAGGTGCAGCGAAGGACCAGAGGGGTTCAGGGGATTAAATATCTGGTTTTTGCAGATGATGTGGTCCTCAAGACTTTATATAGTGGTAATCTTCAAATCTCACTGGAACAGTTGTCAGACAAATGTGAAATGGGGAGGATGAGAATCAGAACCTCCAAATCTGAAACCATGGTTTTGAGTCAGAAAAGGCTGGAATGTCCTCTCCAAGTCAGGAGTGAGGTGTTCTCTCGAACAGAGGTTAGGTTAGGTTTGTTGAGGTTTTGTTCATGGCCGAGGCGAAGAATGGAGCAGGAGATCTACAGAGATCTGCAGTATTGTGGGCTTTGTACTGGTCTGTTGTGCTGGAGAGCTGAGCTGAGACTGTTTATTGGTGTATCTACATTCTTCCCCTCAACTATGGAACTATGGGAAGTGACTGAAAAGACAAGATGAAGGATACAAGTGGTTGAAGTGAGTTTCCTCTGCACTCTCCCTTAGAGATAGGAGGATAAGTCATCCAGGATAGACTCGGAGTAGACTCACTACTCCTTCACATTCAGAAGATGTGGCAGTGAAGACACTGAAAATGATTTATTTGCACTTGTACCTGTTCATTAAAATCTCAAAGCAGGGATGGTTTATCTGGATAAAACATCTCTGGGACGCCTCCCGGGGGATGCTGTTTTTGGCAAACTGGCCCAAGGCAGAAACAGGGCAAGAAGAAAACCATCCTCTCCAGCTGGAGAAAGGGACGTTTGCATTTTGTTTCAGAGTTGTATTTTAAGAAGGTAGAACCTTTGAAATGTGAGTCTTCAGACTGAGTTGCATGAAGTCACACAGAATCACACCAAAGTTTCATTCTCAATTTAGTTTGTTGTGTTGCTGGAGGAAGATACATCGCTATGAATCTGAGAGCCAGCCTGTCTGTCAAAACACAAGAGAGCAATTTTGAAATTCTGACTCTAGAAATACAAGTCCATGTGCAGTGACATGTTCATTGTTGGTTTGTTATTGTAACTGAACCACAAACCATGACAAGAAAGTGAAGCAAGTGGAGTTTACACAGTAAATACCACAGAACAGTCCATAATCATACAGAGATAGGTACAATAGAAAGATAAACACTGACAGGAAGTTAAACCATTACAACGCCCTACACAGGGTAATAACAGGGTCATTTAATACTAATATACTGTCATAGTACAGCAACACTGTCTCACGGGGTCAGATGTTGTTGAGATATTGTCATGGGAACCTGGGTACTGATGGTGATCCGCTGCCTGGTTTGACAGCGAATCATTCCAATGATTGCTCTTCTGAACCTGCAAGAGAAGATCATTTAAGTCCCTGAATGTCCCATCAGCACAACCCAAACCATGTAACAGTGAGCCAATATCACAGATACTCACTTTTTGTTGGCAATAACGTAAATGCAGGGGTTATAAAAGGTGGACGACTTGGCAAAGAGGGGAGCTATTATTGCCATGGGGGCAGGGATGGTCCTTGGGTCGCCAAACGATGCCCAGAGACACACTATGGAGTACGGAGACCAGGCAACCAGGAACATGAGGATCATTACTATGGACATCTGTCAACAGAAAAACAAAGAGTCAGAGGAGATAACACAGCAAAACAACGCTACAGGAGTGTGGCTCACCCTGCTCAACAAGCAGAACTACAGCATATGCTGTATTTATCCTTTAAAACGGATTATGTCACTGGAAGCCATTGCTGTAATAGCCTAAAATGAACGCTGAAAACCACTGAAGGAGGCTCACTAGCTCAACAACTACAAGAACAAGTCTGAGTTTTCACCTTGGTGACATCCATCTGGTCCGACCAGTCGATGTTGAGGTTTTCCAGACAGTTGCTCGCTTTATATCTCTTCATAGTGACGGACACGTTGTAGTAGCAGTAAAACATGACGGACAGAGGAATGATGAAGTTTACAGCTATCACTGCCATGGTGTAGGAGATAAAGGAGCTGTGGAAAAACAACAGTGGAGTTTACAGGTCTGGCACTACAGATGTCCTCGTCACTATCAGGGCGCTCAGGTTGTCTGCACTGGGAATACTGACATTTCCACATTGTCATCTCAGAGAAAATGTTAACATTCAGAGTTCCAACGTGTTTGAATAAAGCACAAATTATTAAAACACTCGTGCCTCGGAAGTCTACCTGATGTGTTTCCATATTTGTTTACTTCTCAGTTCAACATTTTTGTCTGCGCTTTGTTTTTTTATTCTCATCTTTTCTTGGATTTCTGCTGTGGTCTTGTGTTTGATTTGTTTCCTGATTTATTTTGAAAGTCTGGTTTCTTGTGTGTTGTTTCTTGTTTGACTTCCCTTTGCCAATCTTCCCTGACTGCACCTACGTCTCACCAGCCCCAGAGTAAATATTGTCTTTCCTTTGACCCTTGCTGGTCCATACTGTGTCTCCTGTTTTTGTGTTTCCTTTGGACGGAGGGTTTCTGAATTTATATTCGTCGCCATTTGGATTCCTTCCTGTGTAGTATTTTGTTCATTAGAAGACTTTTTGTAAATTATTCATGACTCTAGACTCCTTCAGCTGATCCAAATGAAACAGTTCCTGGTTAACACCTGCAGCAGGACCTCCTGTCTCAAATGTCTTGTGGTGGGGACATCAGTTAGCACAAGCTGCGTGCTCTGAGCCAAGCTTCATCCTCAGACACTTCCAGACCAACCCTCTACCTGTCACGGTGTTCTGTTAGTAAAATTAACAACACACCAAAACATCTTCTCCCTAAAATATGAATGACTCTGCTCTATCAGGTCTTTATTAATGGCTCAAAGGTCAATAGAGTGTTATTCCTCTTTTTAATGTTACTTTCTGTTTGACAGAAATTACTGCCTTTACTCCTCTTTTAAACTATCCATCTTCTCTGTCTAAAAAGAGGACATTATTGTCCTCAAAATGTTCCTCTTCCCAGAGATGCAGGTGGAGATTCACCTGGACCTGATGAATTGCTTTTCAACAATGGTCCGTGTGTTTAAGTTGTCTATTTCTCTGAAGTAAAGGCGTGTGACTTCAACAGTGAACACTAAAACTATAAATGCCTCGTACCATTTTCCTGTTTGCAGCCAAAGGCCACGTGGACGTGCTGGAAGGGCTTTCGTGGACCTGTCTGCCCCCTCAGCTCTCAGTTACCCATGTCCACCAGTTCTTCACCTTTCCTCCTTGGATCTGCAGTTTATTACAGACTTCTTGCAAGTGTGAAAATAAATCACCCCTCAAACTGTTTACTCTCCTGCTGTCTGACTGTGGCTCTAGTCCACGAGTCAAAAGTCTTGTTTGATCTAAAATATCACAAGCTGCTGCAGACTCACGCATCATTCTTCCTCCAGTTGATGGTGCACGTGGCTCCGGTGGGGTCCGGGGCGTAACCGGCCCAGCCCACTACTGGCATGGAGGACCAGAACACGGCATTCAGCCAGGCAGCCAGAATCAGAAGGTTGTAGGACCGCATCGTCATTTTCTGCCCTGGAGGAAGACAAACAACGATCCCTGTAAATCAGTAACTTTGAGAGGAAGGAACATGATGTTGAGAATTTGATGTTTGGTTCCGAGTATCCCAGTAAATGAGAACTAAAATTATTTTGTTTTCCACCTATTGGGGAAAACTGGGTCTTTCTGTTGTGGACGTCATCTTGAGAAAGGCCTGAAAGTTGGAGAAAGCACCCTCAGTCCCAGGACGGAGGACACAGAACTCCTCGAGACATTTGAATCATTTAAAAAATGTATTACATGCTTTATTTACATGCAGCAGGTCCACTCGCCTGTTACAGGTTTAAAGCTCAGACTGTGACGGTGTCAGGATGTCCACTCTGAAAAAACAACAACAACTACACCTTCTTCACTCCAGCTCTAAATTAAGTCTTACCTTTGGTGTTTCAACATCCTAAATCCTAATCTAGTGGAAATCTCCACGAGTTTCATGTGACTCCAAGTCTGTGTCAAATCTAAATAATCTTTGATCCTGCTGATTATTTCTAATCTGCCAATAAAAATTGAGCTTGCATCTTTGAAACAGCCTTTACTTCATTCTGATTGAATCATTTCTGAAGTTATGTGGATTTGTAAACTAGTCATTGATTATATTGGCTGTGAAGAGTCCCTGGAGCTGTCAATAATCCAGATCCATCTTCCTTCCTGAGATATGTCCTCTGCCCAGCAACTGTCCCACATGGGTGCGTTAGAACATACTGAAGAAGTCTGCTGACACAATTAAACCCCAAACTGTTGTGGTTGCAAAGGATTTAATGCATTTAGTGACATTTATACCAAATGTCACAGGTAAGACTAAATGTACCTAAACATTCCTTCCAAAACAAACTATTCCAAAAACCTTCAAAAACTCCACAACAGGAGCATCATTCTTGTTCCAGTAAATGGTGAGATGTTCTATGATAACCAGATGACCCCTGACCCCCTTCCTTTCCTTTATCGGGTAGGCGGAGCTCTACAAAGACGTACCGATGTCCGGTCTGCAGATGGTCAGGTAGCGATCGATGGCCACCACAGTCAGGAGGCCGATGCTTGCCATGCCAAAGAAGATGTTGAGAGCTGCATAGATCTGGAGGCAGACATGTGGAACGATCAGTGACTGAAATTACATGTTTATGTAAAGTTAGAGGGACAAACGTGAGTTCAAGTGCTTTTCTGTTAACCAGTTGAGTATGGTTTTGGTTTGATTCTGTTTGTCTGTGATGCTGGATAGTACATTATGTTTCTAAACCAGTGGATATTTTGGTTAAATCAATAACTTTAAAGTACTTAAAATGTTCTGTTTTGAGAGGACTTCAATTATTTTTGACCTGTTTCACTACAGAGCATGGACCAGAAGGACCCCAGTGGTCAAAAGAGGAACCGCATGTCTGGATCCAGACCCTAGTGGTCAGTAGAGGAACTGCACCTTTTGGCTCTTACGTAAATGGGGGCATTTTGAAAACTGGAGGTTGGCTCTGTTCTATCTGGCTCAGTATGTCACTAAACTCTTGGTACAAGTCATACTTATCTCTCACCTCGACTTCTGCATCTCTTCTTGCACGGATCTTCCTTTATAACTGAATTCCCAATAGATGCTCCAGAAAACCTGTGAGTGATGTCACAGGGGGCATGTCCAGCTCTTTTTACGGTCTATGGGTAAAAGTTGTCTTCATACTGGTTCTCCATTATTTGTCAGTACTAGTAACCCCTCTTTTAATCCTATATTGTTGTTTTTGAGTAGAGACACAATAGAAATCTTGATATTGTCGTGGGTCTTTGTACAACCTCAGTCACAATATCTAACCTCTTTCATCATGTCATTGTTTACTGAAAAGATAAGACCGTGATATGGGCATACTTAGTAACCCTCTTATTCATTAAGATGGATGCGATAAATGTTGACTGAAGGATATGGAAATGTTAAGAGTTCAAACCGTTTAATTATAATACTTTAATTCTATTCAAAGTGTCCATGCATAGTCGCTGTTTTGCCTCACTCAGATAAAATAACATAATTACACGTCTAGTTTCAGTCCTCCAAACTGAGCATTTTTCTCTGCACACATCACCTGCAGGCCAACAGTAAATGTCTGGCCTTCCTTTTTCTCTGCATTAGCTTCACATAGTTCAGCGTCAGTGTGCAAGAACAAGAACGGAGGGCAAAGATAATCTGCAGAAGGAATGCAAACCGCTGTGCTGCAGGAGCAGAACATGCGTCAGTCTGCTCAAAGGCTGGCCTTATGGCAGCTTAGATTAAACAATAGAAATATTACTGCAACATGTTTAAAGGTTTCAGGTTTCAAACCTCAAACGTGCAGCCCATTGACTTTACAGGAACTGGTTCAGAGAGGAGAAATGTTCTCATCTGCTGCAGGCCAGCAGTCAGGGTTCATGTCAAATACATCAGACATGACAGGTTCCACCACGGTGTACCAACCTGACAGCCGGCATAGCCAAACTTCCAGCTGCCGTGGAGGTCTGACGCCGCCGACATGGGATAACCAATCCCAGACACGCCGATGTCAGTGAAGGCCAAGTGGATGATGATGAAGTTGGTGGCAGTGCGGAGCTCCCTGAACTTCACAAACATCAGCAGCACCACAATGTTACTCGCTAAACTGATGACGCCTGATGGGAAAAAAGAAGAGCAGCGTCACAGGTAAAAAACATCTAAATTCAGTTAGAATCCTTTACTCAACGAAAACATGAAAAAATCTCATCGTAGCAGATCTTATACAAATAAAACTTCAAATGAACAATAATATCTTATTCTCTCCCACCCCACTTCATTATTTCTGACAAAACAAGAAGAAGACAAAATATGTGGACAATCCTAAGTACTTCTATGATTCAACATCGTGTAGATCCACCTTCAGCAGCAGGAACTCTCCGTAAATGTTTTCCTGTCTGACTTTATCAGTGTCTCATTGTGGTTGTGGAGGAGATCTGGTCCGTTCTTTTCCCCAACATTGCTTTGGTTTTTAGACGTTCACTTCTACACAGGTCTCTGCAGGTCCCACCACAGCATCTTAACCAGGTTCAGGTCTGGACTTGGACCAGGTCATTCTAGAACCTGGATTCTTTTATTTTTCATCATTCGGATCTGCTGTTGTGTTTGAGACCATTTCCTGTCACATAACCCAGTTTTCTACCTTTATCTGTCAGTGGTCACATTTGTCTCTAGAAGACTCTGGTCTACAGAGGAGTTCATGGTCCACTCAATGACTGACAGGTGTCCAGGTCCAGACCATCATCCCTCCACCACCGTGCTTGACAGTGGGTGTGAGGTGTTTCTGCTGGTTTTCTCCAAACATGGTTCTGGACATGAAGACCAAAATCTCCACGTTGGTCTCATCTGTCCAGAGGACATGGTTCCAGAAGTCTTCTGGTTGTACAGATGCAGTTGTGTGGACCTCATTTGTGTTATCATGTTCTTTTTAGACAAAAGAAGTTTCCTTCTGGAAAACTCTTCCAAACTAACCGTCCTGGTTCAGACTTCTTCTGATGGTGCTTCACGGACTTCAGCATCTTACATGTTCAGAGGAGCCTCTAGACTCTGTGATGGAGCTTTTAGTTTATTTAGGTTTGTTGTTGTTCTTTTTATGTTTATTGTTCTTTTGCTTGTTTTTTTAATTGTTTTTTGTTGTTTTTTTGGTATTCATCTGGTCATTGTATATGGTCTAATCTTGTGTACATGTTCTGGTACGTTCACTCCTGGTGAGATTATAATTGTTCTCACTGGAGAATATCAAACTCCAAGTACTTGTCAAATACTTTGATATCCCTTTCTGGGGGGAATAAGGGGAAACTAAGTATTACAAAAAATTAAATATTGGCACTGTGAATAAAAGTTATATTTTGTCGTTCATCTGAGGTGGTTGTATTTGTTTCCTATTCTAAGATCATTATTATTAAGTTTGTTCGAATATACCTTAAAAGAAAACCAGTCCTGCTTTATTATTATTAATATTATTATTTTGGTCTCTGAAGATTATCATAAACTTCAAAATCCAACACAGCAGACTCATACAAAAAAAATTAAATCAAATCCCTGATTTCAGGCGTCTTTGTGGTCATGGAGAGGAAATAATAAGCTCAAGTCTGAGTCTTACCCTACTGAGCAGCAAAGATAACATTGTTCACTTGTTTCAGTTAATTTTCTGTTTATTTGTGTTGGGACGTAAAAGTCCTCACACAAAGAATGCTTTCATCTTCTAAATGTGACACAAAAACCTCTAAAAATGTGATGTTGTGATTTTAGAGCAAAACTGCAGCCGTTCCCTTATCATTCACTTTCCTAATGTTCCTGCAGCTCTGTTGAGTTGGGGGCTTCCACATCAAACACCTTCTCATGCATTAACCTGGAGGACTCAGCTCCTTATGCTGGTGGCTGGAAACACTAAGGGCCTGATTTACTAAGATCCTAAATAAAGAGTACTAAATTGCGTGTGTACTGAAAAAAGTTTGCACGTGCTGTTGTTGTGTGTTTTGTGGGTGATCAACTAAGAATGCTTGCGCAATTGATAACAGGTGCAAACCGCAGTATTTAAATGAGGTGTTGCGTGTCTTACGGTTTGCGCCATGGAGAGTCTGGATGGAAAGCAGATAGTCGCAAGCGCAAAATGAAATTTGACGAGTTGGAGTTAGAGATATTAGTGGAAGAGGCAAATAAACACATTCATGAACTACAGCAATTTAAATATTACCAAAAGAAACGCAATATGCGAGAAAATCTGCGATAGAATAAATGCAGTTGGTAAGACAAAAAGAACGGCAGATGAGGTTAAAAGAAGGTGGCAAGATATAAGGCGAAGAACTAAAGAAAAAGTGGCCTTTAATAAAACTTGTGCAACCATTTTTAAAATAGCATGCAGCAGAATAAAGACTCTGTCTCTGCGTATTCTTTGATTTTGGCGATGTCGCCTCCTTGCCAGTTGTGCCGTATTCAGCACCCCTGCTGTGAAAAGCACCCCCTCGTCGCGGGAACGCACATGTGGAGATGACGCTATAAACTACTACCAAACGGACATATATTATCCACAGATCTCTTATTCACGAGTAAATGTCAAAAAGGACTAAATGCTCATGTTTAATTTACTACAAATGACAACGTACACACAATGACAAAAATTATATTCTCATTCCGTGTCACGTTCTGTTTAGCGTCCAGTTTTGTGTTAATGATTCATGTTTAAATGCGCTCATGTAATATATGTCCGTTTGGTAGTAGTTTATAGCGTCCTCTCCACATGTGCGTTCCCGCGACGAGGGGGTGCTTTTCACGGCAGGGGTGCTGAATACGGCACAACACCACAATAACAGCAGCCATCGGTGCGTAATGGCAGGCAGATTAGCACCTTCCTTTCGAACGTATTAAATACAGACACAATCACAATCCCCGCAATAACTTTCAGGCTTGGTAAATCTCATTGCGTGTGGTAAATTAACCTATTTGCATTTTCCCCTCCCAGTATTTAGCGCTTTCTGGCGGGTACGCCCCATATTGATTATTCATCAGGGCAAAAGTACTAAATGAACAGCGTGTGCTATTTTGCTCATTTGAGAGGCGCAGTCCTCTTTGCACGCTGTTAGTAGATCAGCTTGCACATTGGTTTGCGCGTGATGTCAAGTTTGCACACGTTTTACGCACGCAAACCTTTAGTAAATCAGGCCCTAAGACTGATACCTGCCAGCCCTCAGGTGAGCAGCTTCAGCATCACCCCCTCATGAAAATGTTGCTAACTTAGCAGAAGTGTCACAAGGATCAACTTAGACGAGTTTCCTGACATCAGAATCATCGGCTGTAGAGTTTTTAAAGACCCTGCCTTTATTGTCATTTGCCTGTAACTTTGTAATAGTTTGACAGACTTCTTCTTCTCCTTCTTTTATTTTTAATTTTATCATTGCTGTCTGGAGATGGCTTTTGTGACTACAGGAAGGACCTCGGAGGAGTTGTTTTTCTCACCATTTTTATGAAATTATAACCGTAAGAACAGCTGAGGGAGTGGAAATGTGATTATCAATAAGTGAAAACAGAAGGTACTGATGCTGCTCCCAAGATTGAAGTGAAACCATTATTTGCCAACTACATTCCCCCGTAATGCCATCTGGTTTTAAATTTTGGTGCACCATTTCTGCACACCTGGGGCCTCGTGTACAAAGAGGGCGTGGATTTCATCATGAATCCTTGCGTGGAAATGTTCAGATGTTCAAAACTGTGCATACGTCCAAATCCACGCATGTTTCATTTGAACATCACAACCAACGTGAAATTGAATGTGGACACAGGGGCACAACACTCCTCCCTGTGTCCTCCCTCAGGTAGATCAATTTGAATATATGATGAGGATAAATATCAATGAAAAACCACTCATCCAAACAAGGAACTTACAAAAGTAAATGATAAATTGAAGAAAAAAAACATCGGCCGTGAGCTGGATACGCTCCTGTCAGAGTTTTACAACTCCCAGAATACGTGTCCAGGATCCCCTCTCTCATAAGTATAACAACTCTGGATCCAACAGTGACTCAATCTCCACTGACCTCCATGTTAAAATGTCCAACTTCACAGCAGACCTTCACCTCAAATCATTTCAGAAACCTTACCCGTAAATGGCTAACCAATCATGCATAGCAGCACTCAATAACCTGTTGCTGCAATCACCTGCCTGGGCTTGCTAACTTACTGCCTGGGCGACTGTGGCTCCCTGCAGAGCTCTGTTAGTCCTCGGTTCAGCCCTGGCAGCAATGGCTTCAGATGTCATTTCAGTAATGACTTTTGAAATTAGGACGTTTGGACATTTGATCAGGTAACATTAGTGAGCATCATAGTTCACATAAGTTTTGGAGACTGGTGTTTGGTGGAAATGTTCCAATGAGTCAATGGACATTTCTGTTCCACCCATTCCTATTGTTGGATTAATCAGTTGTGTGATGTCACATCCTGTCAACATGGCGCCCTGCAGTAAGACGAAAAAGAGGCTTCAAAAGCACACTTCAGCAAACCCATGGATGATGTCACAGAGGGTTGTCCCGTTCTTTTTATGCAGAGTGGGAATAAACTTTAACATTCTATCAGACTGAGCATGTACATAAACGTTGAGTCAATCTGCAACTATTTGAAAAGAAACTCTACCTAAATGATATATCTTTGTTACTAATAGCAGGAGGAGCCATTCTCACAGACATCAATGTGACATCTGAAGTAAAATTGTTTACATACAGTACAGGTGAGATAAAACAATGTAAGTTTTGGATATATTTGGAAATCCTGCTCCCATTTTGTTTTGGGTTCTTTGAGGCAGAAGAAAAAGAAGATAACAGAGAGACGAGTAGAGGGAAAACTCTGCGGTTTAGAGAAGGCTGAAGACAAACATTTTCTTCATACGTTACATCTTCCCCCACTCTGCTAAATGTCCTCACTCTAGAAATCTACATGAAATTTCATATCAGATTTTTCCTGATCATGGTTTAATGCAGGTCTGTAAAAAATCATCTCATCTGACACAGAACTGAGCCGGTGTTTTTGATGTTCCAATAGACATAAGTGTGTGACCAGTGAGCGGAGAGAAATTGCAGAAGATCTCAACCAAAAAATAAATGACAGCATTTGAGACTCGGTTCTAGTCACAAACTGGTAGACCATCTAAACTTTGTACAGGCTACTGGTCAGTATCTGATTACTTTAGGTATAAAATCTGAAGAAGGCACATTTGAGGTATATTAAACTGAAGTTACATTCACTTATTGTCATTTCAGACTGATTATAATCAATGTTTTACCAGAGGAATGAAAGTCTTCTCTTTTCTCTGCTCAGTTACACAAACATTAATCATTATAAACAAACGAGATATGAAGATGTGACGCTCATTACCTGCACTGATCAGATATCCAGCCACAATGTTGTGCTCCAGCTGGGTGAAAGCACTTTTCCCTCCATAAGGTACAACTTCATCTGAAATGTTCACTTTAGCCTCAATCATCTTCACATAAAATGATCTAAACAAGAATACTAAAATGATCTGAAATGAACAGCACAAAATGATACTGATCCTTGATGAACCAGAACAAAAGTCCATATAGGAGGAGTTGTGTAGTACTGCTTCGAACTAAAGTTGATTAGAGCTGGGGGTTGAGGGGGTTCAGGGATTATCACATACCACATCTTCTCTGCCCAGCGGGCAGCAGTTTGTACACAACGGCCCTCTGGAGAGGATTATTGCTCACGTGGAGCTGCACGAAGAACAGAGCTGTATCTGGCTTTCAGGTTACAACACTGAATTAAAGCTGCAAGCAGCGTTGATTGGGCCTTATGGCCCCCGCCCCCAGATGCCAACACTATTCTGTAAATTCAAATGTATGCGTTTTGCATTCAGAAGGTCCTATACTGACACAATGACAATCATGTCTAAACTTTCTGATATTTCTGTGAGACATCATAAATTTATTAAAAGTACTTCCTCACAATATCTGACTTTCGTCTAATGGTGTTATATTCATTCTTCCCCCATTTATCTATCCAGGACCTGTACCTGTCCAGGACCAGGAAACGGGCAAGTAGCATCTCTGCAGACCCCTCACACCCAGGACACAGTCTGTTTGAACTCCTCCCCTCTGGACGGCGCTACAGAGCTCTGTACGCTAAAACCTCCAGACTCAGAGACAGTTTCTTCTCCCAAGCTGTTGCTCTGATGAACTCTCATCACTCATAGAGTCTCAGAGTAATCAATCACTGTGCAATAATAATAATAATAATAATAATAATAATAATAATAGCAATAATAATAACCACAATCATATGCTGTAACAATGCACCTTTCAATAACCATGACTACCTCATACTACCTCGCACCACTTTTTTTTTTAAACTGTATATATGTTAATAAGAGCTACATGTGTCTATTTACTGTTTGCTACTATTCAAATCTGGGTTCAGTGATTCCCTGTCTGGCATGTTCAAACTTAGCCAATAAAGCTGATTCTGATTTGTGATCTAATCTGAGCAGCATGGTGGTTTAGTGGTTAGCACTGTTGCCTCACAGCAAGAAAGTCCCGGTTCAACTCCGAGGGCCCAGCAGGGGCCTTTCTGTGTGGAGTTTGCATGTTCTCCCCGTGCCTGCGTGGGTTCCCTCCGGGTACTCCGGCTTCCTCCCACAGTCCAAAAACATGCATATTAGGTTAATTGGTGATTCTATATTGCCCAAAGGTGTGAGTGTGCATGGTTGTGTGTATATATGTGGCCCTGTGATGGACTGGTGACCTGTCCAGGGTGAACCCCTGCCTCTCGCCTAAAATGAGCTGGGAGAGGCTCCAGCAGACCCCCGTGACCCTGCAAAGGATAAAGCGGGTATAGATAATGGATGGATGATTTGTAATCTTTCATTCATTTTCTACTCTACTTTAATTTTTTCAACTGAAAATACTTGGGCTCCTTTATCGACAAATTATCTCCCACAAATTATCTCCCACATCCCCTCATTTTAATCTAACAGCAATTTATGTCCTAAATGTGCTGTCATAATCCAGTTCCAACTCCGCTCAGTAGGCGGCAGTAACTCACCAGTTACTCAAGAAAAAGAAGAAGAAGAAGAAGCAGCAGCAGACAGAATTTCCTTCGACGAAGAAGAAGCAGCAGCATCGAGACAACTTCAGATCACAAACATGTCAGGTCTTCTGAGAACCATGACCGCCCGAGCTGCCCCTGTCCTGCGGGAACCCGCCGTCCTGCAGAAGGCGAGCCTGTTCACCAGACCCCCGAAGGATAAGATCGGGCCCCTGGTGAGTTTGTCACGGCATGCTAACCGGCGGCTAGCCGCTAGCCTCCGTCCTTGCCGAGGTCACGACCGGTTACGCTCAAAACCTCAACATTTCTGTCCTTATTTAGCCTACACTTTGTGTTTAAGTTACTCAACTGAGTGCACACATCTCCATTCCATCTTGTTCTGTCATTTTAACATTTTCTAGCTCTTGTATCGAAACTGTCAGGTTTTATTGATGCAGCGTCATTTCTGTCTCTGCACTGTAAATATATTCTTATTTATCTGGTTATACGAAGGTAGCTACATATACAAATACACTGAAATTATATTTATGTTAATATACTGTATTTCTACAGTGAAACACAGCAGTTTTCTGCCCAGACATGTTGATATTAGGGTGTTCTGTCCTCCACATGTGGGTCAGGGGTTTGTCAGGTATGGCCGCTCAAACCCACTCCTGATTAGGGTTGCCACCTTTCACAAATAGAAATAAGGGACGCCCTGTTTCAGCAGTGCAGGTGCCAAAAAAAGGCACATCCCCAAAACTTCTAAACTGCATAGAAGTGTATTCATTTGATATAAAAAAAACAAAATGCTTTGATTTAAAGTTTAAAGTGCTTTAATAGCATTTAACTTGCATGATTGTACAGACAGCCAACCATACTAGCAACTGAAATAGCTTCTTATGCTATGTATGTCCACATCAGCCAAGATGTAGAATAAAGCTACAGGTGAAGGTCGGAAAATTAGAATACGGTGTAAAAGTTAATTTATTTCAATAATTCAATTTAAAAGGGGAAACTAATACATTACATAGTCTCATTACATGCAAAGCAAGATGTGTTAAACCGTTATTTGTTATAATTTTGATGATTTAATTGTTTTTTTATTTCATAATATAGAGATTTTTTTTATTTAGGGTTTTCATAAGCCATAATCACCAAAATTATAACAAATAAAGGCTTGAAATATCTCACTTTGAATCTAGTGGGAAATAATATATTTGTTTCACCTTTTAGTTGAATTTACTACAAATGAAGTTTTATTCAAATATAAGTATATTCAAATTTTCCGACCTTCACCTATATATTATGACATCAATAAATAAGACCATAATATATGTCCGTATTGGTTCAATACGGAACGCAACTTTTAATTCCCAATTACGTAACAATTCTGTATTTCAAGGGACGGGTGGCAAGCCTACTCCTGATCATGTTCAGCTGTGTTTGTCCTCTCAGGAGACACTACTTCACCTTCTGTCGTCTCAGGTGCTAAGACCAGTATTTAAGTCAGGGCCGCATCCCTGCATGTTTCAGATGTTTCCCTGTTTCAGCACACCGTGGTAAAAGTAGCTGTGACACCAACAGAGCTGTCCAAACCTTGATGACCAGCTGGTGACGACCATTAATTTGAATCAGGTGTGTTGATGCAGGGAGACACCTAAAACATGCAGGATTGCGGCCCTTGATGACTGGAGTCCGAGACCTCTGATTTAGGTGAAGTTGTGCTGATGTTTCTGGCCAATAATCCTTTTGAGAATTATAAGAGCAAGGAAGGTTACATTTTTTTAAGTTTGAATGAAAAGTTTTTCAAAATTTGGTTCATTTAAATATAAATTGTGCTCTCAGTCCTTATCCCATAACCAAGCAGCCTTACAGACAGGCATGAAATCCTGCTGTTAACAGAAATAAAAGAGCATTAATAAACTCAGTCATCACACACACACACACACACACGTTGTCCATCTCTGAGCTTCATGCAACCATGTTTGTGGCTAATTAAAATGAAACGAGTGCATGAAGAACAAGTCCAAACACTTTTGTCATATAAACAAAAAGCTCAACCAAAACTTGTTTAATCTAAAAGTCTTGCCTATTAAAAAATGCAGGGGTGAATTTTAAAAAGTGCACATGGGGAAGTTGATGTTCAGGTAAAATAGAGTGATTCATATTTTTTATATATATATATATGAATTTTTAATTCAAACTTTTGTCACACTTCGGATCCAGATCCTTTGTCACATATCGATAGTTGCCTTTTATTTATTAAACATATTATTGTTACAAATATTTGATTGATATGAATGTAGTTGTATGAGAGATGTCAATTTTCCCCTTTTTTTTCATGATTTTTCATTGAGCAAAAGTTTTTCTACATGTTCATTATTTTGCTTTTCCTCTTGTTAATTTGAGAATTCAGGGATAGACAAGTCACACTTGAGACTTGGATGCCAGATTTCTTTAATCAGTCAACAGTCGTGACTTTCAGATTAAAGTCGGACTTCAGGGAACGGCAAGTCCTGCAGCGTTTTTCTTTGACGGCGTCGCTGACCCTCTTCTGTGGTTTACAGACACCAGTCGTTTAGCAGCTTGGTCTTTCAGCTGTGTTTCAGCAGAGCTCCAAGATTGATCTTTGGAGAATTGTCATCATACTGATACAAACCAATTAAAGTTCTTCCTGCTTGTGGTTTTTAAAATGGCTCCACCCACGCGTGCGATTTCATTGCTTTGTGCTGCAATGCAGTTGGCAGAGGAGGCGGGTAGCAACCAAAAAGTCTGAAACAGTCAGCATCATCCGTCTGCACATCTGTCAGCTGAATCAGTAAAAACAGATGGGGGGGGGGGGACAAACGGCAGTCACGGTAATGTTTCTATAGCAGTGACCATAATGAACAAATCCATAACCAGATTGTTTCTCACCCTGACAGAACTTCTTTTAGACTTAAGATTATGATTAAAAGTTTATGTCTATGTTTCTGCAGAATGCTAAATGTGGTTTTATTTTTATTTCCACTGCTCTGCTGATGGATCTGAGTCTCAGAAACTATCTGCCGAGCGTACTTGGTTTTTGGCCTAACTCTCCAAAGCTTATAAAGCTCCTGCCTCTGTGTGACCTTCTTGTACCTCAGTTCTTGTTTCTAATTCATTGTTGATTCTGATCAAACATCCTCTCACTCTGTCATCTAGGAAACCTGCATTGGATTCGCCATGTTCTCCCTGGCCATCCTGGGACCATCTGGATGGGTCCTGGCCCACCTGGAGGAGTACAAGAAGAAGGCGGCATAGAGTGGACAGCCCAGCCTGGTGCATGGATCCTGTCTCGACAATGGACCACAACTTTTCTGTTTTACATCTGATAAAAACCTGGACGAGTCTTACCTGTTCTCTACCTCTGAGAGTTCCACTCCAGACCATGTTACAACCCAACCAAACAATGATGTGTCGCACATGTTTGTCGGCACAATGACCACATTGCATAATTAAACTTTAGTGTTCTAAATCTCACTGCGTCTTCTCAGATTTGTTTGTACCTTCGGTTAAAGAAAGGAAGAAAAAAATGCAATGGCTACTATGACTAAAACTGTATGTATGTGAAAAACAAAAGAATCGAGAATGATTGTCCAGGTCCATCTGAAATTGTATTGGAAGGAACCCAGAATATGATGGACAATCAAAGAATATTGAATTATACTTTCTTTATTCCAAAAGGGGAATGGCATTGCTGCAGTGTAAATGAATGAGAAATATAAGTAAATTCAAAAATGTAATTACAATACACAAGGTAAGAAATTGATGCATTCTAGACACGGTTGAAACCATGTCTATTTTTGTTTTGTTTTGTTTTTCATTCTGTTGCCAGGCATCAACTGCAGTGACGACATCACATGCACTATCAACAGATAAACTGTCAGAAGACGACATGGGTGGATACATTTCAATATATGGAGTAAAGCAGTGCTCCTTCAGTCACATGTCCAGGATTGCATGACAAGGTTTTAACAGAAATCCTCCGGGTACAACAGCCTCCAAACATAAAATATGCTCCAACAGACGTGAAGCACGTTAGCATTCAGGTTTACGGCAACCACAAGACTACTTAAATGAAAAACCTATTTATTTTACATAACTGCCTCTGCACTTAACTTGTTTGCCAAACTATGGATAGACAAATCTGTCTTTATGCCACTAAAAAAAAATACTAGTTTATCTTTAAACTGCTATCCCACTCAAGTTTGTCTTTTCTTGGACACTTTAGTTTCAAATCTGTGACTTCAGCACAGATATGTTGTAATAAATATCTGTGGTGCTGCCACCTGGGGGGGTCGTTGAGGCTGCAGGTACTGAAATCCAGATATATTGCAAGACATGTAGTCATGGTCCATGTCCACAAAATTATAGAATTGCATCGTAAATACAGAATCTTTGCATGTTCTTTTGAGGCAGATGAAATGAGGTGGTGAGCCAGATTTGGCCCGCAGGCCTTGAGTTTGACGTCCGACCTGGAACATGTGAAGACAGACAAACAGCAGCAGGCTAAGGTCCTGTTGTCCAAGTAGAAAACATGACTTCTTACAAATGAAAATTGTGAAACTTGGATGTAAACTTCCCAGACATATCCTTTGTTCTTCGTACATGTTAAACATGCGAACACTATTAGAGGTCAGGTCTTCCCCAGGTCCGTGGTGACAACTCAGACCACCTCCTAAAAAGTCTTTGAAATACTGAACAGTCTTGTAGACATGGAGGAACCAGAGAGGTGAGCAAGAAGTCTACGCCACGGCGGGGATGAAGTACTGCAGGGAAACGTCTTCATGCAGCAGAATCAGGTGGACGATACTCTGATGGACGATATCTGTGGAGACAAGAGGAAAGCCAGTCAAAAAATGTCCAGACAGCGGCCAAAAACAAACGTGGTCTCCGTGATTTCTTTTTGGTATAAGCAGGAGAACATCATGGATGAGATGAAGCTCCGACTCAGACACAGGGTTTGAAACCCACGGAGCAGAAAACTTCTCTGACAAGTTTGTTGGGGTTGTTTTTTCTCATCATGATGCAGCACTTCAATAATGCTCATCAAAAGCTGTGCTATTCATCCTAAAGCACTGAGTCCACCGTTCCTCTGGACATCATGGACGACTCCATATAAAGGGGTTTGATTTTTGACAGTTCATTACATGCAAGTCATTTAAGAGTAAAAATAACTGACTAGTGTCGTTGCAGAAACTCCTCCCACCCGGCCTTCCTGTCTCCTCACCTCCTAACTTGATGGAAATGAAAGAACGTCTGGACATCATCACTATAATTCTTGGAAGGACTTGGAGGAGAAAACATAAATGTCTTTTCACAGATGGGTTTTATGGAGATTTCAAAATAGGATTTGAGCCAATGCGAAAGGGAAACAGCTTCTGTCTGCCTCGACTTCTCGTGTCTCCCGCCTGCCTGTTCTCTTCACCCCCTGACTACTGTGTCCCGCCTCATCTTCTGCCTGCCTCCTCGTCTCCTTGCCTCCAACCTCCCTGTCTCCTGCATCCTTGCCTTCCGTGTCCTGTCTCATTCACCTGTATCTCCTCACCTTCTGTCTCCTCATTACCTCCCTGTGTCTCCTGCCACCTGTGTCCCGTGTCCCATCTCTCTTCCGCGTTCATTTCATCACCTCCTGTCTGATTTACCTTCTGTCTCCATGTCTCCAAGCCTCCCATCTCCTCAGCTCCCTGTCTCCTCTTCCCCCACTTGCCTGTGTCCTTGCCTCCCCATCTCCTCCCTGCCTTCCTGTCTCCTCAGCTCCCTTTCTCTTTGCCTTCTGGCTCCTCTCATCCCCGTCTCCTCACCTCCCTCCCTCCCCGTCTCCTCACCTTCCTCCCTCCCCATCTCCAGTCTGCTGCCTCTCATCTGCCTGCATCTTCGCAACACCCCTCTCCACAACTTCGTTATCCTCGCCTCTTCACTTCCTGTCTCCTCACCTCCATTCTCCTGCCTCCTCGGCTCCCTGTATCCTCTCCTTCCTGATTCCCCTATTCTCGCCTCCTGTCTCCTACCTCCTTGTCTCTTGTCGCCTCACCTCCCTGACTCCTCGGCTCCTGCGTCCCCGTCTCCTCGCCTCCTCTCCTTGCTGCCTCTTCGCCTCCTCTCTCCTGCCTCCCTGTCTCTTCAACTCCTGTCTCCTATCTCCTTTCCTCCCTATCGCTTTGTCTCCTTGCCTCCTGTCTCCTTGCCTCCTGTCTTCTGCCTCTTCGGCTCCCTGTCACTTCGCCTCTCGTCTCACATCTCCTGTCTCCTGTATGTGGGTCCACTCTGAATAACTAACATAGCTGCTAGTTTAAACCACAGAGAATGGTGGAGACAGGCTTTTGCTTTTGGTCAGGTAGAGGTATAAAACTACTATAAAGATAAAGGAAATATTTTATAAATTTAAATTGTGTTTCTATTTTTATTTAATGGATTTTTAAATGAATTGTGGTAAATTTAGACTAGAATGAAGCACTCCTAGCAGACAACAGTCGTGCATGGATGTGGACAGTTGATGATCTGACATTGATCTGCTACACTGGATGAGAAGTAATAATGCCGCTCTTTAAACCAGTTCTTAAAAAAGGTTTCTCTGAAGACCAGAGTATTTCAGATACAGCAAATCTATATCAGAATGATACAAATGAAAATAATCCAGGTTTAAGAATGAACTGGTCCAAGTCCAGACCTGAACCTGGCTGAGATGCTGTGGTGGGACCTTCAGAGACCTGTGTAGAAGTGAATGTCCAAGAACCTCAATGAACTGAAGCAACGATATGAAAGAATAACGCACCAGAATTAGAAACTAAGGATATGGAAAACCATGAAGAGTTTCCTCTTGTTTGAATGACATCATGTGTAACCCATTGGAGCAGCAGGAAAGGATTTCTGGAGGGCTGTATAAGGAGCTGTGAGGGGACTTACTGCACATGGCCTTGCTGGGGTTGACCTGCTGTCCCATGAGGAACTGCTGTAGCTTCCGGATGTCCACTCGGGCCTCTGACAAGGTCTCTGGATCTCTGCTCTGAGACGGACCTCCTTCCTGAGAGGCATCATCACCTGCAGGGAGAGGAAGTAGAGGGAGATCTCGGATGAAACACTGTAATGGCTCTGAGCTCTTCCCATCAGCCAGAAAGAGGTTTTCTGGTTCAGCGAGTTAGAGGGCACACAAGTAAAAGTTCTGGTATCAAAGATGCAGTTGTAAGTCTTTAACTCTACATGCAGCCATCACTAGTTCATCTCTGAACAAAGAACACTGGAGCATAGGAAACTTTTCAAGTTACTCCTTAACCAGATGTGTATTCCTTTATGTGGTGAGTCTGAGACAACTCCTCCCAGATGTGTGAAGTGGCAGGGTTAATGCGGATTCCAGTCTCCGGTCTGGAGATTATCACCTGTAATTCACTCATACACAGACCTGGTCTAGCTATTGTCATTAGCACCGCATTTGCATCGTCTAGCATAGCCTTGGTAAGGGGGTCATGGTGTCTAGAGCTATCCAGCGTTGTTATGATCTTGCTTTTCAGCTGCCCTTGTGTTCAGCCATAGCCTTGTTGTTGTACCTCAACCTCTAGCTGCAACATCAGGTTCTGCTTCCAGATGTGGGAACACTGAGCCACCAGGTGTTTCTTGGTTAAGATAGATGTTGGGTTTCGTAGCATCTAATGGCGCTTTTGCACTAGTCCCGCCTTCGCCCGGCTCGGCTCGGTTCAGCCCCGTCTTGCACGTTTGCACTAGGGGCTGTTTGGTGATCCAACTCTGAGGTGCAGATGTTCATAAACCTGGTGACCGACGAGAGAATTAAAAAAGGGATGTAGACGGGCTGTATTACTCTCAGCTGCTCGCGGCTCCAGCTGATTTCTGATCTGCGCCGACATGAACAAAGCGGTTGCGCAATCGAGTACGTCACAGCAGCTTCACCCCAACCTGCACACTTCTCCCCTGGCTGTGGAAAAACACACGGGTGGAGGCGGGTTAAGGCGTGACGAGCCGAGTCGGGCCGAGTAAGTCCTAGTGCAAAAGTGCCATAAAAGGTCCAATATCCTCTGGTATTTATCCTTTTTCATCTGGGTTGGTTGCATAGTAGCATGTCCTCTCTATTCCACACGTCTCATTCCAGTGTGTCCTGGTCCCCTAACAACTAATCTTGTTGATCTGAGCAACCTCCAAGCTGGCACGGTATTATTATTATTATTATTATTATTATTATTATTATGTCTTTCACTCATGATTCTGTTGCCAAGGTATGTGACTGTAGCTTCATATAAAAATAATGGTGGAAATTCACAGAAATGTCTTTGATTTGCCAACTAAAAAGGAACATGGGAAAAAAACAAATTGTTCTTGTCTGTACAATTCTTGATATAGGAGTAATATTAAACCGTTGTATTCCAGCACCCTCTAGAAGTATACCCGTGTAACTGTAATTGTTAGGGATCTTTTTCCTGAATCCATGTATCAGGTTTGATGTTTATATAGCATAGTGTTTAGTTTTGGCTGTGAAGACACTTTTATGGCAGAATAAACTGGGACAATAATAAACAATAAGCTCTGTCCTGAACTTAAAGCGAAGTTTAGGGTTAGGAGGCAAACGTCTCCTACTGCTGCTACTAAACATGGTTCTCACCCCACGCTGGGTTCCCCAGGTCCTTGAAGTGGGTTGTGACGGACACCAGATCTGTCTCTATCTTCAGGTTCATCTCTCCGTTCAGGTTGGCTTCAATTATCTGACACACACACACACACACACACACACACACACACACACGCACACGTTACTTCTTATCCAACAGTTTTAAAGCAGTTTCTCCTGAGTTGTGTCAGGTTTCAGGTGTCAACAGAACAGACCTGAGGACTCTGAAAGTGTCTGCATCGAGAACTGTTTTCAAATGAATACAAGAACTTTGGGACAAAACCAGAACATCCAAGTGTGTGAACATTTCAGAACAAAGAACCCGAGGACTTCTGTGGTCCTCAGCTTGTGACTTGCTGCTGAAGATCCAAAACACGTATGTTTGTTTGTTTGTTGATTGGTTTAATTCAATTGAATTTGATTCAATTTTATTTATATAGCGTCTATTACAATAGAAATTGTCTCTAGGATCTTTCCAGAGACCCAGAACATGACCCCGAGCAATTATTACATAAACATAACATAAACAATGGCAGGTAAAAACTCCCCTAGTGGGAGAAAAACCTTAAGCCAAACAGTGGCAAGAAAAACTGCCCTTTAGGAGGGAAGAAACCTGAACCAGGACCTGGATCATAAGGGGGGACGCTCCTGCTGAAGGCCAGCTGAGCAGAGCAGGAAAAGAGAAAACAGACAGAGAGAATGAAGAACAGAGAAAGGTGAGACACAGACACAATGGCTAACTGGTGCACTACAGGGATTATTATAAACAGGTGTAGACAGCAGACACTGAGGTGGTCATAAAATATACAGAGAAAATGCACATTAATAAACATTTCTGTAAATATGCCAGTTTAGCCTAGTGGGCTAATTTTCTACCTTGGTCCGTGGGGCAGGTAACATGAGCACAACAGTTAAGAAGCATTAAAAACAGTACTATACGCATTTATGAAATACATTGCATACAATAAATTATAACACATACAATAAAATAAAAACACATTACATTCTTAGAGAAGATTGTAACACACTTGACTCTCTCTCAACTGTCATTTTAAATTTATTTTAAAAGCAGGATAGGGGGAGAAGTTTTACTGGGAAAGCTTGCTGAGAAGGACACCGTGATCCACAGTGTCAAAGGTTTAAAAAAAGTTTTAAAAAACTGTCTGGAGTTATCAAATGTGTTCATACCAGGAAGTTGGAGAGGTTCTTCATCCTGTCCACAACATTCTTCATGGTTTTCAGAGGAGGCATGTAGATACTGACCTGAAAGGAAATAGATAGTTGTGGATGAAAGCCAAAATCACTTCAATCCTGAAGGAGGATAATCACATCAGAATCATATGACGTGGGACTCTAAAAGAGGATCTCGCTTCATAGAGATGACACTTACGTCAAAGTCTGGCATGTCTGGCTCTTTCAGTTCGTGCCAGAGTCTCCGGGGAATTACCTCAACCGGGATATCATGGGTGACAACGCGACTGATGCTGGATAGGGTGGGCTGGACAGGACAGAGGGACAGATATCTGCATTACTGTTACTGATGAGCCAGCAGGTATCTCTGTGGGTTTAGACCCATCAGGAGGCAGCTTCAGGAAGCATAAAGTATCTCCAGCTCTGTCTCTTATCCTGCATCATACAGATCCACAGCCAGAGATGCTTCTGCTGCTGCTCTCAGACTATTATTTTGGCTAATAAAGTAACTCCTCATTGTTTACATTTGTTCACCAACGTCTCACCAGCTCTGCTGCGATGGTGAGGCAGGGGCAGTGCTTCTTGGTCAGCTTGACTTTAACAGATTTGGCGTTCTGAACTGTCTTCAGGGCTCTGGACAGGTTCTCCGGAGCCACCTCTAGACAAATCTCATTGTCCTCAGAGGACACGCCCTCCATCTGGTACTCATCAAAGAAGTTGGCCTGCCGGGAGAAGAAGCACGTGGACAAGTAGACGCACGGACATAATGAGCTAGAAGAATGAAGGCTCACTGCATGTTTAAAGTACACATCAAACATTTAATGGTTTCATCTTCTCATATGTAGAGATTTCAATCTTGGATGCACAACAATAGAGAATGACGCTTTAATAAGGTAAAAAGGTGGATTTTTATGGGAAAGGGACTTAAAATTAAACCCATCAGAGGTTTCTTAAGCTCTTTTTGCATTTTTTCTATTGTTTTTCTCAAACATTTACCTGTCCTTACTGATTTTTCAGGGGTTATTTGTAGTTGTGATTAAATCTCCTCGGACTTCTGGGGTTGCGTTAGAAAGGGTATCCGGACTAAATCAAGCCAAATCAATGTGCGGACTATGATCTGCTGTGTTGAACCCCCCCCCCCCCCCGGCTCTACAGACATGTCTCTCCCGACCAGTTATTATAGTTAATGAAAACTAAGACTAAAACTGAAACTAAGAGTGAAAAAATAATCCTGTTAACTGAAATAAAAATCCAAAGTTAACAATGCAAAACTACCGTAACTGAAACTATACAGAACTGCAGGTAAAATCAACTTTGTTTTCATTTCGTGCCTTATTTTTTATGTTTGTGACTTCATTTTTCTAATTTATTATTTTATTCATTTTAATTATTCAAAATAAAGATTAAAAAATGTCAAAAGAAAAAATGCAGGCACTCTGGTGGATTGAAAAAAGTTAAAAAACCTTTATCTTATCATGGGTTACATCTAAAAAACACCAACGCGTGTCGGCTTGCGCCTTCCTCAGGGTGTATGGAGACTTTTTTCAATCCACCAGAGTGCCTGCATTTTTTCTTTTGAGTTCACTGTTGCACCCATTGCAAGAGCACTGGTGGTCGTAGGGACACCAGCAGCGCTCCTGTTTTTTGTAAAGATTAAAAAATGTTGTACTGTATATAATTGCTGATAGGATATTTTCATTTTAGATTTTCTTTTGTCATTATCTATAAGTAAATACCTCAAAAAGTAAAACTAACACTTTTTCAAAACTAAACTAAACTCCTGATGCGCTTGTTAAACTAACCAAAACTAATCAAACCAACCAAAAAAGGAAAAATTATAATGAAAACAATTGAAAAGGTAAAAACTATGATAATGGTGATCCAGGATCGTCTCTCCAGACTGTGTTCTGGGAGTCGAGTTTGTTTACTGACAGGTGAAACGTCAGGTGAGCTCACCTGTGACAGCTCACACCACATGCTGACTCCTCCGTTGGCCACTTTACTGGACAGAACAAAGAACAGGTTGTCTGGAGTCAGTCGCAGAACGCACGTTTTCGTCAGCTTTGAGATGGTGTTCACAACCCCTGAGGAGGACCAGGATGTTACAAGTCTGACAAAAACTCTCAGTAAACACATTTTATCATACATAAACACACTCTGGATGGTACTTAGTTTTGACCGTGACACCAAGTTTTGTGTCCGCAAACTTTGCAGCCTCAGTGCGTCACCCTCAGATTTCACATTTACTGAATCAAGTTCTTCTTCAAAACTTTTACATTTCTCCCTGGCATTGTGGATATCAGTTTCTGGACCTCACTGATGGAGATCTATCTGATTTTTGAGGACGTACCACAGGTTCCTGATGGGATCAGAAGATCTGTGGAATCTCCTGGCCACAGTTCCAACATTTCAAAGCCATAATCTCTAAGCCACTTTTCATCTTTCCGGCCATCTTCTAACGCTACAGGTTGAATCGGGTCGGGTTATTGAGGCTGCTGCCTATGCAGAGAACGACAGACTTTCCTCTCCCTGTCCACTTCATCCAGATCAAAAGGGGGAATCCCAAGGAGACCATCTGAGAGACATATTGCTTCCAGCGATTTTTCCACCGCCAAAGTATTTTGCCACAGTAATAAGAAAGTGAAAAGTGTAACTGGATTTACTTTGAACATGTGGAAGTCAAACAAAAAACATTGAAGAATTCTTTATAATTTTTGAAAAATGATACATGGACGATGTCCCATCAATACAATTTTGGGTTTGATGCTGATTCCAACCCTGTAGCGCCTTTATCCCGCCCTACTGCACTGTGGGATTTACGCTGAAGCGTAATGGCATACCATGTTTTTCTGCATCTGTTACACCTGAGTTCCACTGTGTACGGTATTAACACCAAAATAATTGTAACGATGTCAGTGCTGTGTGAACTAACATTGCAAAAAGGTGTAATGTGCACTCACACAGTGCCTTCACGTTAAAGCTGATGGGGCATCTTCGCCATACCATAAATAACCAACTAAATATGTTCTTGATCGCGACACACAATTTAATTCATGACTGCAAACTCCGTACAGAGGATGAACCTAGTCCGTCACTGGGACAGTGAGCCACCAGAGAGGTATTCTGGTCAGCTGAAGGTAGATAAGCAGCTGTACTTGTCCCGTTCTTCTTATACAGTCAGGAGTGGGCGTGGTCTGTCTTCACCGCATGACCAATCTAAAGTTTTGTTTCTTTTAAATAAAGTACTTTATTAATCACAGACCAGCAGACCTCGGGGCGATGTGTTAAAATGTCTTAATCTTCTTTTTTTTTTTAACGTACAAACGTACAAAAAAAAACATACAAACTACAATAGGAACAACCAGTTAAATAAATGTTGACAAACTACAATAACAGGCTGTTCACCATTAAAGCATTTAGTAGCTTCAGTTACCTTGATGAACAATACTTTTTGTTATAATTTAGATAAAATGTTTAACCTGCACAGCCTTTGAACAAGTGTACAGAGTAACGTCGAACATTAAAATGTGACTTTCCTGCTGTTTCCATGTCGGTTTAGAGACTCACGGGTAAAGTGGTTGAGACAGGCAACGTCTATAATTTTCCCTCGAAACTTCATGGTGGACGGGGTCGCAGAAACTGCGCAGTTGTCTGCACAAAAATCCTTTCAGTGATGAGTCTGCGGAGGTTTCTCACACACGGAGCTTCTTCCTCCTGCCGGTTGTTTTGTCCAGCCGCGTAAGAGGTCCGACGGAAACAGCAGCCTGAAGCATTCTGTTCCTAATCCAGAGGCCACCGCAGCTTCACCGCGCCTTCATGATGTCCTGTTGAAATAAATATAAAAAATATACAATTCGGTGGTTGTATCATAATCCTAGTCATTTTAAACAAATATTCTGATACGATTTAAACAAACAACGGTTAAACAAAATAAAATACGTTTGTTACCACCACACAATTGGGCTGTCCAGTATGGCCTTCAAAAAGAAGATCCTCTCCAGACAACATGTATAAACTAGTACTGATTTAAAAAAAAAAAAATAATAATAATGATAATAACACTAATACTAATAATAATAAGAAATAAATAATTTAATAATGTGTAATAAGCCTTTTTTTTTACATCTTATAACATGAAGACATTAGCTTTTATTTTTGTTTTGAAGGACCCTTAAACAGATTATCTTGTAGTGTTTTGTTGTTTATATCTTTTCCAGAAATGTTGGCTGAGTATTATGATCAATATGCTGGAGCGAAATATAGGAAGAAAAAAAATCAAATACATGATCTTGGCTAACAGTTTTGCACTAGTTACCCACCTCACTAAGCGACCTGTGTATGAAGAATGAAGAGAAAGTCGACATATACTTTCATCTAAAGATCTGATGGTCCAGTCTGACTTCAGCACAGAGTTACAGCTGTCTATAGTAGTTACTACTTTTACAAAACTGTACACAAATGCCCCCATCAAATGCGGACAAACAAACAAAGACGGACCTATCTCACAATGTTATTGTTTTATTACAACTCCAGTATCAAAAAAGATGAGATGTAAATAGACACAGAATTGACCTATTGTCTCAATGCAAAAGGAAACACAGTTGTCTCTGTATCATCACACCTGATTCTGATTAATGGTCATCATCAGCTTGTCATCAAGGTCTGGACAAGTGTGTTAATGACACAGTCATTTGTATGATGGTGTGTTGAAGCAGGGAAACATCTAAAACCTGCAGGTTGAGGGTCCTGAGGACCAGGGTTGAAGACCACTGAGCACCAAGCCTAGAGTGGACATCCAGCCCTGCTGAGCAGCTCCAGTCTAATATCAGACAACATCCTTCTACAAAACGCTATTTGCTGGTCTTCTCAGCTCCAGACTGTTGTAGGAAGATCAGATGACAGACAGTGGGAGAGATCACGCTCAACCAACTTTTTTGAGACACGTTGCTGCCATCAAATTCAAAATGAGCTTTATGTGGACACTTGAAAGATGTAAAACAAGTAAAAGCCAATCAGAAGCCAAAGTTTGATTTTTATTTCCCAGTAAACTATAGTATAATAAAAGCTATTGAGATCAATACCCGTACTTCTTTGACTAATAGAGTATTGGTAACAGTAGTGGTTTTCAAAAGAGATGAAAACATCACTTTTTTTTAATAAACACAATTAACATAGACATAAAAATAAATTAGCAAAAATCAATCGAATGAGAAGCAAACATTTTGAAAAAGAAAAATAATGCTTAAACATAATTTAAAACTTGCTTTGGGAGTTTTTAATTAAATAAACTCACAGAAACAGTCCGAACCCCAAAAGACAAAGTTGTAAAACCCCAGATATTCCTTAATAATCCCATATTCATTTGATTAGATTTGGTGATGCCATTTCCAGGTCCACCTCCCTCCTGAACTCGAGCTCTCAACAGGTTCATAAACAGGAAGTGGGTGGTGAATTAGTAATTATTGTGATTGTGATGTGAAACGGTGCAGTTTGTTCCTGAGGATCTACGTACTACTTTTTAGTCTGGAGACTTTCCCTATGGTCTTCCTCAGAGAATAAAGACCTCAAGCTTTTAACTAAAACCCTGAGAGAGCAGGCAACAATTCAGCAGGCTTCTCGTTCAGAAGCTACGGTCCTCGTGCAGTCAACCCCGTCTGAGTCCTGGCCTGAGTCCCGGGCTGTGTCTCTTCTCTCTTTCCACCCTCGTGTCAATAAAAATCACTAAGGCCATAGCATCTTAGACTAAAAATTGAAGATGTGAAATGCAGATCAAAACTCTCAAACATTATCAGACCTTTTGGGGGTAAAAACTCCCCAAGGCGTGACAAAGTTTCTCGTAGTCTCAGTACAATGTCTGTAACAGGTTTTGATCAATAGACCCGAGACATGTTCAACCTTGGCTAAACATGGTTTGGGGACGGGGTTAGACACAAGACCCCACCGCCCTCTTATTCTAGGTTTTTCTCTTTGGAAATTGGAATTAAACACTTCAGAGCTGCAGGAGATGCAGAATGGTATGAAGCTGGATGGAGATACAGACGGGGAAGCTGGGTATTTCTGCCTATCTGGATCTGTGATGTCAGAGAACCCTGCAAACTTCAACCTAAATTAGAGTGTTTGAACTTGTAGCTACTTCTGCAAATCTGTTTTGTATTTACAAGAAAAGATTTTCTTTCTCTTTTTGAAATGTCCCATTCAAGAAGGAATGTTTATTACTCAATCAGCACACAGCTGACAGAAAAAAGGGACAGTTTGGTGTTCAACATCAGTTATAGTACTACAGGGAGAATCTGACATTTAACATGTTCCATGAGGTCTGTGGGGGCTGAGATGTAAAAGGTTTTTATTTTGTGACCCATGGGGTACATTTGCTGGCACGTCCAGTCCACCCTGAAACACTGAACTCCAAAATGTGCTTAAATGGTTTTATGACCCCTTTAGATTGATGTGCAGCAACAACTACAAGTATTTGCCTATGTCTCTCCACCTTGGCATTATGTTAATGAAAAGAGCCAAAACACCCATTTTATTCCAACATTTTCTGCAGATGGCATTTGGATGAACACCAAACTCCTTGTTGGTTGTTCTTTTTAGCCAAGAGTGTAAGAGCAAATCTTAATTTTAACAGATGTGCTGGATCATCTACCCAGAAAGATTCAATAATCAAAAAAGTCATGTTATCTGCTGAGGTGAAGAAGCAGAATGCTCCAGAATCAGCTAGAAAGTCCACTTTAATCAGAAATCTGAGAAACACGATGAAACATGGCTAAAAACCTTACAAGTTAAGAGCCTCTCTTCAGACTTTATTGAGCAGACTGAATTGTTAGGGCTGTTTATCTGACGTGTCTACAATTAAAACTGAAATTATAAGGCTCTTGCAAATAAAAGGGCAAGCCAAAACTTTGCATGCAGTTCTTCTTGACTAACAAGACAAATGCGTGGATTTTTGCTTCCTTGGGATTTGATCTGAAAGGTCTGAGCTACGGGGGATTGATAGTGTGAATGTTTGCACAGAAGATCAACAGATTGAGTCACAGACAGGTGTGGATGTACATATGTTTTTGTGGGAGCTGCAGGGAGACTGAGTGAGTTGCTCTTGTCTCATGTGAACCATCCAGGCACTGTGGGAGAGTTAATGGGTGGCCGTGCTCAGCTCTTCCAGAAGTTGGGGTTCTGCGCCAGCCTCCTCTGGAAGTTCTCGTACCACTTGAGGATGCAGCTGGACGGGATGAAGGTCTCCGTGGGGTTGGGCCTCATCTGCGCCTGCGCCACGGCGAAGGAGGACGCGTAGTTGTAGAGACTGTCCAGCATCTTCTGCGTGAACTGCAGGAACGAGTCCACGGCGGCCACGGCGGCGCCGGCCGCCGGCATCTGCTGGGCCAGCTGCTCCAGGGACTCCACCGACACGCCGAGCTGCGCCACGGCCGCGGCCCCCGGGGACGCGGCGGCCGCCGCCCCGAACGGGTGCGCGCCGCCCTCGCCGGCCGCCAGCCCGGAGATCTTGAAGATGGCGCTGGGCTTGTCGTTGGTGATGAAGCCGAGCAGCTGCCACACGGCGGCCCCGCTGCCCGGGTCCGGGAAGGAGAAGTACACGGCGCCGCCCACGCCGGCGGGGAACGGCACGGTGCCCAGCATGAACACCACCACGTGCTTCACCTGCTCGTAGTCCGCCAGCGGGAACACAAACTTGTCCGCAGCCACCTGCACCGCGTCCGTCTGGACCAGCCTGCCGGCCACCAGACACCCGAACATCCTGCTGACGGCCGAGGATAGAGGGGAGAGCTGCGGGGCTCGGCGGCCGGTACCGGAGACGGAACCGGAGTTCTGCTCGGTTCCTCCGTGTCAAAACAACCACTTCTTCTTCTCTGAGCAGGCCGGGCGTTGCTCAGCTCTCTGCTGGTCTCTGCCGCCCCCTGCTGCCCAGACTGCACATCTGGGTTTTCTTTTGTCAAATATATTTTATTGAAGAAGATATTTCAATTCAATTCAATTTTATTTATATAGCGTCTAATACAACAAAAGTTGTCTCTAGATGCTTTCCAGAGACATAGAATAGAATAGAAGACTTTATTGATCTCCCAGAGGAGAAATTCAATCGTGCAGCAGCCAAACACACACACGCTCAACGGTTTATACAAAAAATTTAAATAGAATAACCAATAAATAGCTGAATAATAAAAAAGAGCAATATAAAATGTAGAGAAATGAGTAATGTACAAGAGGAAAAAAAAATAGTAAACACAAAAAAACGGATAATATTTACATGTGCAAAAATACGTGAGGTATTTAGCGGGCAAAGGTTATTGCACTTACAAATAGACAGGTTATTGCACTCGGGTGGCTACAGTTTGTTATTATAAAGTCTGATGGCTGTGGGGATGAAGGACCTAGAACATGACCCCCGAGCAATTATTACACAAACAATGGCAGGTAAAAACTCCCATAGTGGGAGAAAAGCCTTAAGCCAAACAGTGGCAAGGAAAAACTCCCCTTTAGGAGGGAAGAAACCTTGAGCAGGACCAGGCTCATAAGGGGGGACCCTCCTGCCAAGGGCCAAACTGGGGGTCGGGGAAGTCAACAGCACAGCAGGCAGGTGGAAACAGCAACAGGATGACCGGGGGTGGGGACCGCAGGCCAGCATGCAGCTCCCGAAGCTCCGGCCCAATCAGCAAGCCCCAGGTTAGGTGCAGGGTCGGGGAAAGGTTGAGAAGCTATTTGAGCTGTAGGACATGAACGCAATATATATATTTTTTTTAAGAAGAACAAATGAATGTGCTCAGGTGTTTGTTATGAATGCTCACCCCATTATGATCATGTGGAGGCGCCTGATTGGATCACATAGGCCTACCAGCCATAGACAAGCTCTTTGTCCGATCTGCTTGATGCCTTGAAAAAGGTCTATGACCGAAACGTTGGCATAATAAGTAAGTGAACAGTGAGAAGAAGGTGTTTTCTTGTTAAGTTTGGCTGCTGCTTTCCTCCTCCGACGCACCTTTCTGCAAATCCGGTGTGCAAAAAGTTGCCCACTTAAAAAGAACAAAAAAAAAAACAGAAAAGATAACATCACAACACATGATACACAGGAACATAAGAAAAACACCTCCTATCACAACCACCCTCCCTCCCACCTATTCTGCTCAGTACATAGTGTGTAACAATACAGGTAGCAATGGAAAATAATAATTTCAATAAGACAGAGTGGAAAATACTAGTGGACAACTAACTACAAAGAGTGTCCACTGTGGGTTATTTGTCAGTGGTGGTGGGGGAAAAAAATCGATATTGCAATATATTGTTGCACTCTCGGTCGCAATAAATAATCGATAAACTGACGGCATATATCGATATTTTATTACAACACACATAAGGATTTAGGCAGTTGTCACCGCACTATTGTTCAAGCACTTTAATTTGTCCAGCTGTACAGTGTTTACATTTACAAGACTAGGAGGCAGTGAGGTACTATGCTATATTAAGTTGATTACTGGCTTTTCAGTATTAGAAACAAAGCAGTGCACTGTCCCGGTTTATATAAAACATGTTATCAATGTTCATGCACTTTAATTTGTCCAGCTGTACAGTGTTTACATTTACCTAGCAAGCTGGGCAAGCCTAGGAGGCAGTGAGGCACTATACAAATGCACTTTCTTTATACAATGTATGAAGTTTTGGCATTGAATAAATGCATAACTACAGACGTTTTACTTTTTATGGGAAGTTTTTCTTTTTCAGTCACATATATCGGGATATATCGTTGATTAAATTTCTTACAATATATCGAATATCGTAGATAGATATGTAGATATCGTGTATCGTGATTTTATCGTTAGCTGCTCCAGGGACTCCACGGACACGGCGTTATCAATTCCTCATCCATAATCATCATGCTTAGTAAAGCAACCAGCTGTTTGTATTATATTATATATATACCCAGCGTCGGCTCTGTGCAGTGGTCATTTTTAATTTTGCCGTCGAGTCAACATGTTAAAGGGTATATCCCGCTGTAAATGTCTGACAACAGCTCTGGATATTTCAGCAGGGTTTAGCTGAAGGAGCTGGTATCCACTGCTAACTTTGATTGACACACGGTGGGCCCAGTAAACATGGCTGCGCCTTGTACGAAGAAAAAAAGCCTTCAAAACCACTCTTCAGACACCAATGGGTCATGTGACCAAATGCTTTGTCCGTTGTTTTGTACAGTCTATGGTTGATGCCTGAAGTTCTCTTTAATGCAGCTCACCACCTTACCTGGGCAAACTCAACTCGTATTTAATACAAATAGGTAAATGGACGGAGTAAACTAGTCTGCAGGCCTCCTAGAACACGCCCACTTTAATCAGTCCAAACATCCTCATTTCATCTCAGCTTGTTCCTGACAGAGCTCCGTATGGTAAAATCCCTTTTACCTGGCCTGGGAACATTTTATTGTTTTCATTATTGCAGTCTACATCCACCCCAGTACCAACACAAAAGAGGTCCTGTACCAGACTATCACTTAGTGGCGAAACACACACCTAGAGGGTGTGTGGTTTTTCAACTTCATTCATCTTCATTGTAACTGGAGGTGTCAACCAGGCTGACTTGAAGACCTAGGAATATGTGGATTTTGCAACTAGAGGATGTAACACACTTGGCTTGGCTTATACAAACATCAAAAATACTTATAGAGCTGCCCCTCGACCACACCTTGGCTCCTCTGACCATCTCTCTGTGATGCTAATACCTGCATACAGGCCCCTAGTGACCAGAGAAACCCCCACTGTGAGGCAGGTGTGGGTCTGGCCTGAGGGAACAATGGAAGCCTTAGAGGACTGTTTCCAGTATACAGACTGGGAGATGTTCCAAGCTGCTGCAACAGATACGAACACACCAAGAAGTGCGCATCATCCGTCTGACTACATCTAAAAGTGCACAGAGGACTTCTGCGTCGTAAAGCACATCTCCACCAGGGCCAACGAGAAGCCATGGATGGTATGGGAGGTATGGGAGATGGTGAAAGCAAGAAATGCTGCTTTTAAGTCGGGTGACATGGTCGTGCTCAGAACAGCCAGAGCCAACCTCAACAGGGTTATTAGAACAGCAAAGCGTGCACATGCAAGGAAGATTAAACGCTTCTTTCATGATCCGAACAACACCAGGAGCATGTGGCAAGGGATCCAGGCAATAACGGATTAAGAAGCTACTCATCCACTGTGTGACGACAATCCTTTCCTCCATAATGAAGTTAATAGTTTTTTATGTTGTTTTGGAGAGAGACCACCAACAACCCTGCAACAGAAACCAGGCCCTTCCCTGAGGAAACGAAACCTTAGCATGGCTGTGGTCCATCACACCCTGGGCAGAGTGGATGTGCACAAGACAGCAGGCTTGATAACACTCTACGATGAATACTCAGGGAGTGTGCTGCCCAGTTTATGTGCTCACAGACATTTTAACAGTTCGCTGGAGCAGGCAGTTGTTCCATTATGTTTCAAATCCGCCAGTGACCAAAAATCCACCATCATATGCCTAAATGACTACCGCCTGTGGCATTAACAAGCCGCTGAACCACTCCATCGAGGATATCATCTCCTCTGCTTTCCATCTGAGTCTGGCACATCTGGAGGATAAAAACACCCACGTACGAAAGCTGCTGGCTTTCTTACGTTCAGCTTTCAACACAATCACTTCCCAGCAGCTGATACCCAGGAGTCCACTGGGTATCAGCACCCCTATGTGCAACTGGCTGCTAGACTTCCTCACCAACAGATCACAGTCAGTGAGAGTGAGAAACATCATCTCCGGCTCCATCTCTGTCTCCGTCGAATACCCACAAAGATGTGTTCTGAGCCCATTTTGGTTCATACTGACACACAGAGGTGGACAGAGTACTCGACCCCAGTACTTGAGTAAAAGTACAAATACTACTGGTCAAAATTTACTCCGTAACAAGTAAAAGTAGCTCAGTCAAAATATTACTTGAGTAAGAGTAGAAAAGTACTTGCTTTTAAAGGTACTTAAGTATCCAAAAGTAAATGCTTTTAAATTTACTTTAAGTAAGAGTAAGAGTAAGAGTAAGAGTAAATTTCTTATTTTCCACATCAGTAAATTACTATATTTTTTCTAAATTAATTTAAGGATCTTTTAACTCTTGTTTCTGAGAATTTGATGTTGAGTTGTTGAAAGCAGAGAGGTAGTTCTGCTTCGGCAGACACAATAAACATTTGAAAATAAATGTCTGTGGTTTTTCTGTGCCCTCGTATTTTACTCGGTCGAACTCAAACATTGAGTTAAGATACGGCCAAGGATTTTGTGAAAGACCCTGCTCCGAGTCCGGCTCATTATCAGACTCAGACGACTCAGCGGATTGTCTTTCTTCTCCTGACGCAGGCGTAGCCATTGTTGCGGCTCTGTCTTGACTTGTTGCGGCTCTGTCTTGACTTGTTGCGGCTCTGTCTTGACAAACGCAGGCTACTTTGGCGGTATCGTTTTGAGGAGGCTTGACGTATTTCCGCTTTACGTACATCCCAGTGGAGAGCGTGCACTGTGATAGGTCTCCTCCTTTGACAAAAACAGCTTGTGTCCAATAGGATTTTAGGGAAGAAGAAAAAAGAGCAGACCTGAAAGTAACGAGTACTTTTCAGCCTTCCTAGAAATTTACTTGAGTAAAAGTAAAAATATTTGTCTTGGAAATGTATTCAAGTAAGAGTAATAAGTACCAAAGAAATCTAATACTCAAGTAAAGTACAAATCCTCTGGATATGTACTTAAGTACAGTACTCAGTAAGTAAATTTACTCCGTTACTGTCCACCACTGCTGACACACGACTACTGCTCTGTGTCTGCCTCAAATCACATCATTAAGTATGCAGCTGACACAACAGCAGTGGGTCTGATTCGGGACAACAATGAACAGTCCTTAGAGAGGAGGTGAGATGGCTGGTGGACTGGACAAGGAGTTAATCATCCACTTCAGGAGGAATCAGACCAGCCATTCACCGTTCATCATTAACAATAAAGCTGTGGAAGTGGTCAGCAGGACCAGATTTATGGAGGTGAATATTACAGACAGTCTGGACTGGTCATTGACCACATAATTTTTGGTTAAACGGACGCAGCAACATCTGTACTTACTGCAACTGATGAGGAGAGAAAAGCTGTGCCCTTCTGTCCTGACTACCTTCTACAGTGAACCATAGAGAGCTTGCTGACCAGATGCATCTCTATCTGGTTTGGCAGCTCCAGGGTCTACGATATGCATTTTTTTTGTGCTGGCTCAAAGACAAATAAAGAATCTTGATAGGAAGTTCCTGTGGAGAGTGATGAGGTCAGCGGAGAAGATCATCAGGACTTTTCTTCCATCTGTCCAGGATGCGGTACACAAACGCTGTCTCAGCAGGGTCCGCAGCGTCATAAAAGACTCCCCACATCCACACCGTGGCCTATTCTCCTCGCTCCCCTCTGGGAGGAGGTTCTGTAGCTCCAGAGCTTGAACAACCAGGTTCTGCAAAAGTTTCATACCCCAAGCCATCAGACTCTTGAATTCAGAATAATCCTTCTAGGCGAGGACACTCATGGTTCACACCTCTAACCGCTGCCACATTCACTGTTTTAGTGCAATAATGCTGCTACTAGCGTGTGTATGTGTGTATGATTTGTGCATGTGGGTACGTATGTATAGATATGTATGTGTGTATCCAGAGCCGCCGCAAGGGGTGTGCGAACCGTGCGACCGCACGGGGCCTCGCGCCCCAAGGGGCCTCGCGCTATGGGCCTTTTGGAAAAAAAAAAAAAAAAAAAAAAATTTTTTTTTTTTTTTTTCGTTTTTTGTTTTCGTTTTTTCCCTTATAAATATCAACAGTCACATTCCATTACAGACCTAAATGTGTACTAGTCTGTGCATATCAATAAAATATATGTGCAATGATGACGCGTGTCTGTTGTTCAATACAACTGATCAAACCAAGCGCATTGACACAAGCTGCTCTGATCCAGACGGGTGGAGTTGGAACAAACTGTCACACAATGTCGAGAGAACGAGACAGATTCAGGAAATTTCCATCAGGGGATGAAAAAAGAAAAAAACTAAAGAAAATGGAAGAGTTTAATGCCTCTCTGAAAGGCTCGTTTGATAAATTTGTCACAAAAATCACCAATCCGACCGGGTCTCAAGCAGCCGTGGGGCCCCGCGTCGAGGCAAGTCAAATGATGATGAGGCAGGGGAAGGTATCCAGTATTTTGCTAATTGGAGAGTTAAAATTGCGCATATAGACACCCGATCCGACCCAAAAAACCCAAAAATTTCAAAATTTCGAGGGCCCCCCCGAGCCATTTCGCACAGGGCCTCGCAAATCTCCCAGACGGCTCTGTGTGTATCTATATGTGTATACATGTAAAGGTAAGTATATTTCAATCAAGAGCTCAGACGTGGAGCTGGTCAGGACTTACAAGTACCTGAGACTGCAGCTGGATGACAAATCGGACTGGGCTTTTAACACAGACAGCATCCACCGTAAAGGACAAAGTCATCTTTACTTCCTAAGAAGACTGGTGTCCTTTAACATATCTAAGAAACTGATGATGATGTTTTACCAGTCGGTTGTGTCTAGTGTTCTTTTTTATACTGTGGTTTGTTGGGCAGGTTATATTAAATAGAGGGATGCTTGACATTTAGACAAACTGGTGTAAACTGGAGGGCTGGATCTGTGCTTGGCCTCTAGTAAACCGTTGCATTGAAATTTCAGCTGTGTCAAATGTGCATTCCGTTGCCCTGTACTTTAACATGTGCAATGACAATAAAGTTTAATCTAATCTAATCTAATCTAATCTAGTGTATGTTTTGTTTGACAATAAAGTGGCTATTCTAATCTTTTCATTCTCTATTTCAGATGTTTCTCTTGAAACATTTTAAATGAATACTGCTCAAGCTGAAGTGAACTGGCAAAATCTCTGTGCACATGAGACAAGGCTGTAAATCAAAAGTGGATGCCAGAGATATTCAGGCCCTGAGACAGAACTCTTATTTAAGCCAGACATGATTCTGTAACGGAAATCACTTCATGGACTCAAGAAAAAAAATCCAGAAATCCCTGTCTAGGAACATGGTTGGCCCATAGATGGTAAAAAAAAGTACTGTACAAATCCTCTGTGTGACCAATTAGTTTGCCAGGTTTCTGAAGAGTGGTTCTGAAGTCCATTTAGCAAGATCAATGTGGACCAGATGAATAGAGGCAAAGCTGTCACGCATACAAAAGAAGACGTGCACATGATCTGGAAACATTGTCTTCTCTGGGATAAAGCTAAGTCAAAATTAAGGCAATGAGGCAAATTTGAAAACTCTGAGTTAAATATGGAATATTTTTTGGAAACCACATACGCTGTGTCTTGCAGATTAAAGAGAAGGACCATCCAGTTTATCAGCACTCACTTCATAACCCTGCATCTTGGATGGTACGAGGATGCATCAGTATCTAACACATTGGCAGCTTGTACATCTGGAAAGGAAATATAAAGGCTGAAAGGTTAATATAGGTTTTACGGCAACATTTGGTTCCATACAGACGTCTTTTTCAGGAAAAGCCCTATACAATATTTTCCCACAACTGCCTTTTCTTCATTTACTGGTCTCCTAAGATCCCAGACGTATGCATTGTTGTTAAAAGAAGATGCTATACAGTGATAAACAAGCCATGTTGTTGCTGTCAAATTCAAAATCAGCTTATTTCTTTAATTTTATGAAATGGTAAATTGCCAGTTAAGTAACATCTGTTATGTTCGATATATTCTATTATGAATAAAAGGTATATGGGGTTTTAAGCTTTGCAAATGATTGCATTCTGTTCTTATTTATACTTTACACAGTTGAAATTGGAGTTGTACCCTCCCACATACAATATATGGATCCAAAAAGTATGGGATCTCTATCAAATGGAGCAAATCACCTTCTCATTAAGGCTCCAAAAATCCACCTTTATTAAGCGGTGGAGCCCTGTCATAGCTTTATTAATACAATGAGGTCTATTACTCTATTACTGGGGGTCATGTTCTGGGTATGGGTCTCTGTAAAGCGTCTAGAGACAACTCTGTTGTATTAGACGCTATATAAATAAAATTGAATTGAAATTGAATTGAATTACCCAATGTTGCTCGGCCCACCTGCCTAATTCTTACTGTATTCCCTCTATACACATATTTTATACACATGCCAATTTTTCCTAGAGTAAATATGGTGCCTGCTTTTCTATATACACCGTTGTACCTTGGAGTGGACAATTATTAGTATTGACTTTACTATTTTTTTTAAATTTATGGGTTTGTTATTATATACATATATTTTCGAGTGAATAATTATGTTGTTGTTTTCTCTTGTTGTATTTGCTTAATACTTAATGTGTACAAATGTTGTATGCAGCTGAAAAAAGAAAAAAGAAAGAAGAAAATGTATGTGGTGTATTGTTGTTGAAAACTAAATAAAAATTAGGTTCCAAAAAAAAGAAATTGGAGTTGTACCTTTTAAGGGGGTATTACTTTAGTAGTGTATTTTTTATTCGACAAAAATCTACAAAAATTCTACGTTATGTTTTTTTTCTCCAAATAACAATTGTGTTATTGCATAGAAATACAACATAATAAGGTAATCGTAATAATAAAATGATTCAATTAAAGATGTTTTTACAGCTTGTTTACCATGAGCGGCCCCTGGACGGTGTTTTTTCCGAGCTCGGGGGCGTGCCGTGAACGCAGCAGCAGCGCTGCTGAATTGTCCCCGCAGTCCGGTCGCTCAGCTCTCCGCACCGGCGCAGAACAACGACACCTCCGCCATCCCTCACACACCATGGCAGTGCCTTGATCTCCCCACCAAGGTCGGTGGTACGAACCTGGACCTGGACCTGTTCGCCTGGACGCAGCAGCTCGCCGCTCACACGGCTGCCGGTCGTTTCCCCGAAGGAAAAGCTGGTCCTGAAGGTGAGACGGAGCTGGGCCCCGCGTCGCTTGTGGTGAGTGCCGGCGCTGCTGCGCGGCCTCTCGGCTCTCCCAGAACTCGAGACCCGAGGCTTGCATGTGCAGTATAGGGCCGCGACTGCTGCTGACTCATTTGAACGTGAAAAACAAAACAAAAACCCATCTTTACTGTGGTATATGCTGTGTAGCTGCGGTATTCGAGGTTTGGGCTGAAGTACGCTGTTATGAAGAGCTGTTGTCAACAGAGTCCGGCTCAGACCAGCCGGGCTGGAGCTAACCGGCTAGCGGACTAGCTTCTACCTTTTACTCGAGGCTCACTGTTTCACCGATACATTTCAGGTGTTTTCACCAAGTAATAGTGTGTGCTGTTGGGGTGACAGTGTGGACACGTTTATAGGTTATATTATTACAGCACCAGCAGGTTCTGGTGAGGGTGTAGGAGCTGGGGGTGCAGCAGCATCCCGGGTAGATCCTCTTAGGTCGGTGTGTGTCTTTAAATTAATCAGCTGACGCCCCGTTAGCTTTGTCAGATTTGCGTGTCTGTGAGTTACCAACCCCCGTGTGTTTGTGACCTGGCATTGTGTAAACTGAAAGTCGCATAATGATGCAAGTTTGAGTCAGAAAGTGAAAAGACGAAAAAGTGACAACCAGCAAACACGAGGAGGGATTTATTGTTCTGCTTACAGGCTTGGTTGTGTAATGGGGTTCTGTGTTACTTTAACTGACAGTAACTTTGTCTGTTGTCCTCGATAGTTGGTCACATTAGTCTGAAAATGTAGAGGAGGCCATGGATTCGTATTTCCAGGCAAAGTTTCTGAAGTATTTGATAATAAGACCCCCACTTTGGTGTGTGTGTGTGTGTGTGTGTGTGTGTGTGTGTGTGTGTGTGTGTGTGTGTGTGTGTGTGTGTGTGTGTGTGTGTGTGTGTGTGTGTGTGTGTGTGTGTGTGTGTGTGTGTGTGTGTGTGTGTGTGTGTGTGTTATATCAAAATAACAAGATCACTTCACAAGTTAACTTTTTGTTTCACCGTATATAAAATGAAACCAGTGAGGGGAAAAAAAATCATATTAGCAGTACTAAGTCCCTTCTCACCACTTCAGTAGAATTTATGAGGTAAAGTTGCAGCCAGGTGTTGCTAATTACCATAACTGATTAACTAATCATCAGTTGTGAAGACCTATAGATCTGTAAAACCAAGCTGTTTTGGTCTGGCCCATTGAGGTATGTGTTAACACAATATCATGAAAAGAGGGAACAATGTCAGCAGTGGTTTTCTAGAAGCATATGTCAGTCTGGAAAGGGTTACCAAACAATTTTGTAACAATTTGTACTTTGTGTCCTACAGTTGGAAAGATTATAAACAATTGTAATACATTTAAGATAGTTGTCAATCTTCCCAGGAATAGTTGTCCCAGTACATTTACCCTAAGGTCATACTATGCTATTTGCAGAGAAGTAGAAAAAGCCCAAGATCTCTATCTCAGAGTCTACAGGCCTCAATGTTGAAGTTCTTGAAGCACAATTAGAAGAAAACTGAACAAGTAGAGTTTGTTTTGAAGACCTCTTTTATCTAAAAAGAACATAACACAACTGAGGTTTACAAAAATGCATCTGAACAAACCAGGAGACTTCTGGGATCAAACTCCTCTAGACAGATGAGACCAAAGTGGAGATGTTTGGTCTTAATGTCCATAATCATGTTATGAGAAAACCAAACAGCATTCCAGCAGAAACACCTCAGACCCACTGTCATGCACGGTGGTGGAGGGGCGATGGCCTGCACCATGGCATCTTGCAGTCAGTGAGTGGACCATTAAGTCCTCTGTAGACCAGAGACAAATACGAGGACAACTATCTGACAGCTGAAGATTGGCTGAAATTGGGTCATGTGACAGGAAATGATCCCAAATACAGCACCAGATCTACATCAGAATGATGAAAAATGAAATAATCCAGGTTCTGGAATTACCTGGTCCAAGTCCAGACCTGAAACTGGTTGAGATGCTTGGTGGGTCCTTCAGAGACGTGTGTAGAAGTCAATGTCCACAAACTTGAATTGCAGCAATGTTTGAAAGAAGAATAGACCAGAACTCATCCAGAACCAAGAGATACACTGATGAAGTCAGATAGGATACATGTACCGAGAGTTCCTGCTGTTGAAGGAAACGGCTACTTGAGAGTAGGCCTGGGTGATAAACCGAAAATTTACCGTTAACGACATTCACTGCGATGATCGACGTCAAATTTCCCATGACAGTAAATTCTGTGTTTTGATAAAAAAAAAAAGAAAATAAAGGTCTTTGTGTCTGTGTGTGTGCGCTGACAGGCTATTTTCATTCCCCTTTTAAGGTGTGTGTGTGTGTGTGTGTGTGTGTGTGTGTGTGTGTGTGTGTGTGTGTGTGTGTGTGTGTGTGTGTGTGTGTGTGTGTGTGTGTGTGTGTGTGTGTGTGTGTGTGTGTGTGTGTGTGTGTGTGTGTGTGTTCACATGACTCCACCCATCACAGTCTGAGTGAGAAGGGAAACCCAAGAAAATTTTATTATGCATTTATCGTTATTGAGGTAAAACTGCCCAATTTATCATGATATTGATTTGAGGTCATACCGCCCGGCCCTGCTCGAGAGTTCCTGCTGCTGAAGGAAATTCTACACGGGGATCTGCTGGAGTCTATCCCAGCTCTTCCCAGGTGAAAGGCAGGCATACACTTGGACAGGTCACCAGTCCATCGCAGGGCCACATGCAGATAAACAACAATTTAGAATCATCAGGTAACCTGATTAATACCAAAATGGATATTTTCTTGTAGCATAAACGGAGAATAGATGCACAGAAAAATGGAATTAGTGGTTGGACTGTTCGAAAGTAGGAAGTGTCGCAAAGAGGAAGCATTGTTGGAACCCGCAGAGGTCAGCATGGATATATGCTGAAAGGGCCAAGGAGATGGTCGGCCCTGTCGGAGGTTCCCGTCTGGCAGATTTACCCTGAACTCCTGCTAGTGGAAACCTGCCTTTACTGTGGTAAGCTAGGTCAGCTGTTTCCACATGTAAACAACTTTCCCAACATAACAGATGTTGAAAAACGGCAAAATAAGCAGGTAGTCTTTTTAAGCAACAAAACATCCAAACCAAGGAAGTAAAAATATTGTACCAATAACACCAGCACTGGTGTTATGCTGAGACCTGCACGTTAGTCAAGAACCCCCCCCCCCCCAAGTCATATTATTTTGATGTTTTTGTAAGCACAGAAAAAACCTGACCCAAACATGATGTACAAATATGATGTTGGTCATTATTTTAAGAGTGTGATAATATGGAAGTCATAAATTCCAACATGAAAATTGAAATTGATAAGACTTCTGCATGCACACAGCGGTGACGGAGAAAAAAAATCTGATAGCTGTCATGTAAACGAAAAAAAATTGGATGCAGTCAGTGTGGCGGTATAGATGCAGACAAAAACACTTGATTAAAAATGGAATTAAAGCTGCAAGCAGCATTGATCGGGCCCTCGCACATGTGGGCACCGCCCCCCAGGTGCAACCACATCCTTGGGTCAATATCACTATAAAGTGCCTTTTGGTGTCAGTCACTCAATCATTATAAACTTATTTAGAAAACAGCAGCATTCTGAGGTCAGCGAGTAAATTACCAAACATTTACACACACACACGTCTTTTGACGTGGATTTAAACCATTTTATACAGTTTTCTTTGATTGAATGTAATTTGGACATGTCCCTCATGCTGTTCTGCTAACTCCGGTGAATGTTAAAAGTGGACACAGTATCAAAATACTTTTTATATCTCTTCATTTTTCCTCACATGTTATTTGATAAAAGTAGCAACTTTGATGATTTGTATTCCATTTTTGTAATAATTTTAAACATTTTGTCAGCGTCCCTGAAACTGCTGCCCACCATGTTGTTATGGGGTAATTAACCATTTAACAGACCACTGACCTAACTGATGTAATTAGTAACATCATCAACACCATTCTGTCTTTCTTCACAAGATGTTGACTCAACTGCTGCAAATACATCAATCTCCTGCACTTATATTTCTTCATTTTCTTCATATTGTGTTTTGAGTTGATGTATCCACACTGTCATGCTGAAATATAAATTATTATAAAAGTAGCCAAAAGTGAGGGGCCAAGGCTGCAGAAACCAGAAGCAAAGAATATGTCATTTATTTGTCAGACCATATCAAATATACACAAAATGAAAAGTTTAAGAAGAAATATCTGAGATGTTGATCCATCCATCTTTTACATTTAAATTGGAACAAGACCATCTAATGTTTCGAAAGTGATGGCTTATATTTTGAAATCAGTATTAAATTCAACAGGAAGCCAGTGAAGGGAAGCAAGTACAGAGTCGATGTGATCATACTTTCTTTGTACCAGTAATAAGTCTTGCTGCAGCATTTTGAATTTGTTGGAGAATACGGAGGGAACCATAAGTGATACCTAAATGCAATGATTTACGTATTCTCACCATTATTTCTGTTAGGCATCATTAACTTTTTAAGTATTTTTTCAAAAAGTTTCACATGTCTCTGATTGTTTTGAGAGTTGAGGCACATGCAATCATTAAGGTAGGTGGTCCTATAACCATGATCAAATATGAGCATATGGATCTCAACTCTGATCACACACAGAAAATTTGAGGTGTCCATGCCAATGCAAAATGTAATACAAAGCATGTTTCCTGTTGTCAACAGGTGGCACTACAAGTTTTCCTGAATATTACACTCCAGGTGTGTTCAGAGTTGCATCAAATTTGGGCCAGATTAAACAATAAGCGTTTTTAGATTGGATCCAGCTAATATCGCTGGGTGATGAACGTGTGTTTACTGCGTGTTGGTAATGTAAACGCAAGGTGTATTATTTGTCACCTCGGGCCTGAAGGCTAGTTGAAGTGTTACTCAACTAATGCGAGTCGGGAGGCGTTGTCTGCGAGAATGATGTATTGTCCCTAAATCAGCAAGATTTAGTTCTGTGTACATTAGACCTGACCCGTGGTTAAAACGACCCTCGGAGGAGTTATTTGTGGGGCAGCTTGACACGCCACCCCGCGTCGTTCAAATGTAAAAGGGGCACACAACAGATCCATGCGTTAAATGTGGGGTATTCAACAATATAAAAGGGGCTTCTGGGTAGCTTTTTTTCAAACGGACCGACCACTTCCTACACAGCAGGTAGTTGAGAGGGAGTTCAGCAACTACCTTTTTGTCTCCAGGTGGAAGGTCTATCAAAAGAACTTCCCCGGAGTAAGACAACTGGCAAAACATTACTTGTGCATTCAGGCCACATGTTCCGCATCTGAGGTGGTTTTCAGTACAGGTGGCAACATTGTCACATGCAAAAGGGCATCTTTGAAGCCAGATAATGTAGACCAGCTTGTATTTCTGGCCAGAAACCCCTAGAGCCTGTCATGGGGTGTCATCAACCCTCAATAATGTCCCTGCCCCAGCAACATTTGCATTTGTTGTTGCTCACTCTCTCTCTCTCTTTTTTTTTTCCTGTTTAATGCTGGAATTCTGAGCACTTATTTTTTTTTCGCCTGGCTGAAGCACCTTTGTTTAAATCTATAAGAATAACATAAAAAGCCTGTTGTAGTTTAAACTTTGTCAATATTAATAGCTTTAACTTTAGAGTTTTATGTTTATTTGACTGCAATTTCAAATGTATTTGTTTGAAGGCTAAATACTAATGAACAGTGAACAGTTTTTATTTTTAAAATGTTATTCTGGAGGACTTTCATAGACCTGGCAAAATAATTTGTGGTTTTACAGGCATCTGTTGTGTGCATTCTTGGCAGTATTTTCGGAGGCTTTTTATATTTTTTATATCTATCGGAATGTTATCGTATCAACCAAAATTATGAAATTATATTGTGATGCAAGTTTATCTATCGGAATATCGTCCAGCCCTAGGTTCCGGACATACTCTGTTTTTTGGTGTCCTCAGCTCTTCGGCTGAGCAGCTCCCAGATGTCCTTGTCCCCCCCAGTTACTCATCTTGTAAATAAAGGCCCTGCCAGTAACCTTCACCCCCTCATAGCATCCACAGGTCCTTTTCCTAATCTATGGGGACTTCAACCATGCTTCCCCCTTATCTGTTCTGTTATCTGTTCTACACTCAGTACGTCACCTGCCCAACCAGAGACAATAAAATACTGGACTTATTTTATGCCAACACTAAAGAGGCATATTCTCCATCCCCCCTCCCTCTCCTAGGAAGAGCTGACCACAACATTGTCAATCTGCAGCATGTGTGTAAACCTGTAGTGTCATGTGTGGTGAAGAGGTGGACTCCTGAGAGTGAGGATGTTCTGAGGGAGTTTGTATCCACCACTGTGTGGACAGAGCTCTGTGACTCACAAGGGGAGGACATCAACGAAATTGCAGAATAGAGCACAGAGTATACATTTTTGCTTTGAAAACACTGTACCCTCCTAGATGGTGCTGTTTTTCCAATACCAAGCCATGGATTACTCCTGGTATTAAAGTTCTACTGAAGGAGAAAAGGAGAGCTTTTAGATCAAGGAACAAGGAGGAGCTGAGGACTGTACGGAAGGAGCTGAGGAGGAAGATCAGAGAGGGGATGCCCAGCTGCCGGAGGGAGATGGAGGAGCAGCTGCAACTGACGGAACATTAGTGGGGTGGGGAGGAGCCGAAAGACCATCTCCTGCTTCAAAGCTCCCCATGTTCAGGCGGACCTGAAATTGTTTTACGATCTGAACTTTCAGTAGATTTGATCAATCACCCTCTCCTCCCCCCACACAGCTGCATACCACACCTGGACAGTGTCCAACTCCCTCAATCCTTCACACCTTTGACTCATCCCATCATGGCAACACTTCACATGTCTTTGGAGTAGCCAACCCCCACAGCACACAATCCCCTGCCGAACTTTGTCCTTTACAACAGCCCAGGCGAGAAGAGAGCTGATGGTGAGGAAAGGAAGAAAGGAAGCTGGACCAGACGGCATCAGCTCCAGGCTCCATAAGTATTGTGTGGAGTTACGGAGCATGTCTGAGCCTCAACCTGAGGCTGTTACCACAACTGTGGAAGACTTCTTGCATGATACCAGTTCCCAAAACATCACATGCTAAAGATGTCAGCAGCTCCAGGCCGGTGGCTCTCGCGTCCCATCTGATGAAGACACTGAAGAGACTGGTCCTGGACCACCTCCACTCTGTGGTGGGTTCAAATATGGACCCACTGCAGTATGCCTATCAGATGGAGGTGACCATCATTATCTTGCTTCTCTGTGCTCTGGCTCACCTTGAGGAGCTTTTCAATTTCTCCAGTGCTTTCAATACCATGCAGCCAATGCTTCTGAGGGACAAACTGGAGATGGCTGCGGTGGACTCTGACCTGGTGTCGTGGTTCCTGGACCACCCCCAGTTTGTGAGAGCCCAGGACTGTATCACTGACTTTCTGATTTGCAGTGTGGTTGCTCCCCTAGGGGACTGTACTAGTCTCCTTCCTCTTCACCCTCTATGCTGCAGTTTTGAGACACAACACAGACAGCTGTGTTCTGTGGAAGTTCTCTGTTGATTCTGCAATTATCAGCCTCATCATTGATGATGACAGCGTGGAGTACAGAGGACTGACGCAGGACTTCGCATACTGATGTCAACAAAACCACTGCTTCATCAACGTAGGAAAGATCAAGGGTGGTGGATTTCCGTAGATGTCAGTCTTCTGCTCTAATGCTGGTCAAAATTCAGGGAATGGACATTGAGAGAGTACAGCGTGAACTCTTATAAGTAACTGGGTCCTGTACAATAAATTGGACTGGACTGACAACAAGGACACAGGAGTTAAGGAGCTGGACAGCCCTGGGGACAAATTGCCCTTTTCCACTAGTACCTACTCAGCGCGCCCCGGCTCGGGACGGTTTGTCACGCCTCGTACCGCCTCTACCCGCTTTGTCCTTGTTTGTTTTTCGACACCCAGGTGAGAAGTGGGCGGGTTGGGGTGAAACTGCTGTGAGGTACTCTATTGCGCAACCCCTTTGTTTGTGTCGGCGCTGATGAGAAATCAACTGGGAGCCGCGAGCGGCTGAGAAAAAAACAGAGCGCCTGGTGGATCTGCTCGTTCCTTATCGACGGTCTACATCCCTTTTTAATTCTCTCCTCAGCCACCAGGTTTATGAACATCTGCACCTCAGAGTTGGATCACCAAACAGACGTTTGCGCTGTATAATAAAATCGCCGCGAGTTGTCTCGGGCTGACTCCCCGCTTCCCGATTCAAACGTCTGACGGCCCCGCCCCCCGACCAATCAGTGGCGTGGAGGGTGATGACGTCTGATACAGGGCCGACTATGCACGCTCAGAACCTCGGCCTAACGGGTACAGAAAAAGTATCTACTTGGCCAGCCTTTACCCGTCTCGGCCCATAGTGGAAAAGTGCAAGACGGGGGCGTGGCGAGTAGAAGCATGCAGAATAGGTACTAGTCGAAAAGGGCCAAAAGTTTGCTCTTCTCCTCTCTGTCCTGCACCAGGGACGGCAAACCCAGCGTCCTGAGGGGAGCCACTCAGATACTGGGAAGAGAGCGTGTGAGGGGTCCTGCATGATTCGTCCTGCTAACCTGAGAATCTGCTACTCGTAGATGGTAGACAGAGTCCTTACAGGAAGTCCAATGGTCTTAGACAGACTGTGACCATGCTCTTCAGGTGGTTTCTGTTCAGGAGACTGGTGGAGTGGAACCAGCAGGTTATCAAGAATATAGTGATGCTCTCAATGGAGTAACAGAAGGTAGCTTGTCCGTTTCTGTAGCATTTCCTTGGGAAGCGATCTATGATGATGGTGTGATGTGTTTGGAGTCCCAGCTGCAGCAGAGTCTCTATGGCGTATGAGATCAGCGGGTCGCAAGGGGCACTGTTTCTGTTTGCAGTCACAAACTCTCAGAAAAGTGCAGCCGTCTCACAGCAAGAAGGTCCTGGGTTTGATTCCCACCGGGGGTGCTGAAGTGCGTGTTCGTTCCCCCATGACTTCGGCGCTCACACCCTGGGTGGGGTTGGCGAAAGGGCCTTTCTGTGTGGAGTTTGCATGTTCTCCCCATGTTCCCTTGGGTAGCTAATGTGAGCTACCCTCACAAAAACATGCACACAGTCCTGGGCTATACATGCCCCCTCTGGCCAGCCGGGGCGCCAGATGGGGTGGGGAGGATCTGGCCGGAATAACGTGATCCTTCCACGCGCTACGTCCGGCCAGAGAAACCCCACCCTGTCTGGTGAAAAGATGCGGCCTGCTCACTCCTCAGGTTAAGGAGGAGACCTGAGCTCAGTGCAGGGCCCTCCCTGGGTTGGTAGAGGATGACAATGCCCAGGACTGTCACTTAGGTAGAGCACTGGGTGATGAAAAATGGGGAAAAAAATCGGGGAGATATATATATATATATATATATATATATATATATATATATATATAATTAAAAAAAAAACTCCCAGAGAAGCCAAACTTGCAGAAATGCCATAGCACTGTCCGTGCTGGAAGCCATGTTGAACTGACTGAATGTCACATGGATATAGTGCGGTTTGAATGGCTTAATGTGATTGGCTTATGAGTAAATCGTCCCCCACGTGGGGTGCGTACTTATGATTGGCTGAAACAAGGAAGATATCTGATTGGGTACAGATCATTTTGTATTTAAAAAAAGACATTTGTGGGTTGAGGCTAGTCGGGGGAGTCTCAAAAATCCACACAGAAATGCAGAGAAGTCCAGAGACCACAAGCCATTTATATATCAGGTTATATTTTTGTGCATCAGAAATACATTTGTGAATCTTGTCCTACGCACCTATGAAACGTCCTGTTCATTTGTGAATATTGACTGTTCTAGCTCCATACTTGACAGAGGTGCAACTTTTTTCTACAAACTTGACAATGAAGAGAACTGGTATCTACTACCTAGTCTGGTTCTGCCATTTTCAAACACTGCTGTGTGTTAATTCAGGAAGCAGATATGCACGCAACCGGACAGGTGTGCGATTTGTGTGTGTACACTACTAGTTAAGGAAAGAGTGAGCAGTTAGAGACGTTGCCATTGTTAGGACGGTTTCAGCTCAGCTGTGAGTAAAAAAAAAAAAAAAAAACTATCTTTGAGAAGAAAGCAGATATGCTTTCTTCAGACACCCATATGAGGTTGTGTGAGGTGGACAAGGATTTTGTCTCCTATCGGTGCAGCAGATGAGTCGGAACATAAAGTCTGCTGCTTTATCTCCAAACACAACTTAGCTCTTCAGTTTATTTTACAACTAAAGTCATCTGTTGAGAGTTTACAAAGAAAACGGTTTCACCGCAGTCCACTTAAATTCCAGTCAAATCCTGCTTGTGGTTCTGATTGGTGAGAATAACCATGTCCTCAGCCTTCTATGGAAGCAATTCTTTGTTCTGGACCATCAAAGTCTTGTTCTGCTGCAAGACCTGTTTCGAACTGATACTTTAGTGGTTGCAACAGACCTGGTTTTACACTGGATTCTTGTTGGACGCTGTCTCTGAACCAGTAATTGGAATAACTATGGTGGAAACTGCTGTAATGAGAATAAGACGATGCAGCAGTGTCTTTATTCCCTCTGATTGTACTGTTCCAAACAGGTCAGGAACCAGCTCTACAACTTCGCTAACGCTCTTTTCAGAGTTGGCCCGGGGTTCTTTACTGCGTGTGTGTCGGTGTGCGTGTGCGTGGACAGACAAACATGTTCTATCCTTGAAATAGTCCGAAAATTGCTTCAGAAACCACCTCCCTAATTTCATGCTGTCAAGTATTTTAACTTTTTGTGTCTGTTTTTCCTCATCCATGTTGTGTTATTGTTCACAGAAATCCCCTCGGAGAGCAGAAACCACCTCCTTGCAAGTGTTAGGCTCTCCTTCCACCCGGTTGGATGAGTACCGAACAGTGTCACAACTCTGAGCAGTGATTGGGCACTGAGCCAGACGGGGTAGCCAAGGGGGAGCCAGGTGAGGCTTTTTCTATGTCCTTTACTTGACTCCACACATTTTACCCTCTAAGCAAAGTATAGAACTGGTTAAATGGTTCACATTCATAACTCAGAGTGCCTTTGATCAGACATTCATGGGAACATCCTAAACGGTCTACAAAAGAACATATAATTTTGTGAGAGCATATTGAAATGGTTGATCTGAAAGTCCATGAGTAGTCTGTATCTTTTGTGGTGTAAAGTTGTATTTGTCCTGTTGCTTACTAGGCTAGCCATCATGGCAGACGTGGACCCAGACACCTTGCTGGAGTGGCTGCAGATGGGCCAGGGTGATGAGCGTGACATGCAGCTTATCGCTCTCGAGCAGCTCTGCATGCTGCTGCTCATGTCAGACAACGTCGACCGCTGCTTCGAGACGTGAGTTTTTACTTTTGTTTCACAGACATTGTGTCCTCCAGTCAGTTGTGAAGCTGGAGCTGAAAAAGCTCTCCCTTCCCCGTCTATCAGGTGCCCTCCTCGGACCTTCCTCCCAGCACTCTGTAAGATCTTCCTGGATGAGAGCGCTCCAGATAATGTGCTGGAGGTTACGGCCCGGGCCATCACCTACTACCTGGACGTGTCTGCAGAGTGTACCCGCAGGATTGTGGGGGTGGATGGAGCGATCAAGGCACTGTGCAACAGGCTGGTGGTGGTGGAGCTTAACAACAGGACCAGCAGAGACCTGGCTGAGCAGTGTGTCAAGGTATGAGCCAAGTTAGGAGGCCACGTTCATCAGGGTGATTAGATCAAGTCAGGGTTCTGACTAGAGGGCTGCATTGGGATTGGGTCCTGCTGGGTCCTGCGGGACCCAATGCAAATTTCGCGGCAGCGGGTGGTTTGAACTTTGCTTCGGGCGGCTAAAAAAAAAAAACACTGCGGGATCGGGATGTAGTCTAGCGACAAGATGGAAATACATGACGTGGAAAAGAACCTCAAACAAGGTCTTTACAAAACAAAGACAAAGCAAGGCAAGTCAGATATTTGGAGAAGCTGCATTTTGTGTCTGTGGGCGCATCTTGGAAGAGAGACGCGTGGGATTGGGACTGCAGTCGGTCAGCAGCATTCTCTTCCTCCACAGCAATGTAATGGCTAAGCGATTTATTTGTTAAATGAATTCATTTCATTCGTTAACTTTGTTTATTTTATGTTATTTATTAGTGTTATTTGAGCCACTCACAGCCTACTCTCGTTGCTATAACTTCAATCACATAATTGATACATGTGTGCGAAAGGCGAAATAGCTTGTGCGGTTAATGACAATGATGGATTTGCATCCAACTTTCGGTCAGGAGGCCTATGAACTGCCAATTATCCATCAAGCTCCACAGTGATCATGTTAACATTAAATCAGATATTTATCTCAGACAACATTTCTCTTGCGGGACGGGAGAAGACAAAATCATTGCATCTCTATTATTGTGCGGGCATAAACTCTCAGTTTTGCGGATGCGGGAGGGAGTGGATATCAACACTGCGGGAGTGGAAGGGAGTGTAACACACACGTTGCGGGTGGTAATGGTCAGAAATTCAACGGGAGCGGGATGAAGAAAACAGTCCCACGCAGGGCTCTACTGCTGACCTCCTAGCGGTGCTTTCTGGTGCTGCATTTACCTGTATTTCACCTGATGATTCCCGTTTTATCATGTTCACAAAGCTTCTTTGGTCTTTGAGTCTGTATTCTCACTCCCACTGATTTTTGAAATTCACAAAAGTCCCTGACAGAGAAGTCCAGTGTTAGGTGGGTGTATATAAACAGGCTGATCTTCATGTGCAGGTTCTGGAATTGATCTGTACCAGAGAGTCCGGCGCCGTCTTTGAGGCTGGCGGTTTGAACTGCGTGTTGAGTTTCATCAGGGACAGCGGCCACCTGGTCCACAAAGACACGCTCCACTCTGCCATGGCTGTGGTTTCCCGCCTTTGCAGCAAGATGGAGCCTCAAGACTCTTCCCTGGAGACCTGTGTTGAGTCTTTGTCCAGTCTCCTTAAACATGAGGACCACCAGGTAACACATCGATTTACTTCTGAATTACTCCAACTTAAAGCCAAAGGCTGCTGTTTTGAATAACTTTATTGGGGAAAAAAAGTCTTTCCCGTTCACAAAGACAAGTGTTAGCATTAGCACATCACTGTTGGCAGAATGACAAAAACACACAACAGTAGCTATAAGAGCCAAATCAGTCATTACATTTACATGGACTAAAAGAAAGTCAAATTACTGCCTTAGTCTGACTGATATCGACGTTTAAAAAGTCATGTATACACCTTAGTCGGGCTGCAGTCGAACCGAACTGGAGTTCTTGGAATCGAATGAATAGAGTCGTCTGAATCAAGCTATTCAGTCATGTATATGCAAACCACGGTTAGCCGAGCGATTGACTGCCCGGAACTTCCCCGTCTGGAAGTGACGAGACAAATTGTAAAATTTACCTCTAATACAAGAATCTGAAAATATGAACATTACCTTTCCACATACAGAGAACAACATACACAGAAGTGGGTGAGAAAAGCTGTGGAATGATAAAACAAGGAAAAAGAAAATCTGATTCTATTCAATTTGCCGCCGGTTTCCCATCTTTGTCTCAAGAAAACATTTCTGATTGAGATAAAAACTTGAATAAATGAGATTTCTAGCTGATGATGGGAGAATTGTTCTCCGTCAGATGGCTTCAGTGTTGATGTATTAATTGACCAGGGAACACTTTTTTAGAATCACTGTTAGGTGTTGTGTGTAGGGATTTAAGTGAATGAAGGTAAAATGAGTAGAAATTATTATTATTATTAACAGTACAACAAGATCATCTAATTGTGGATGTGTCAAGTTTAAGGTGTGTATCTGCAGTTAACTGCAGGCGGGTTTGGACAATGACGGAGTATTTCTGATTTGGGTGAAAATAAAATTGTCAAGGCATGACAAAAACACAGTAGCAGAAGAAGAAGAGGAGGAATTAGCATGCATCTTATGTGCAGCATGATCAGGCTTAGTATGTACGAAATGTACAGAGCTGCTGCATCACTGCCGTCCATATTGTTGCGTGTTGTTGTCCTCCTACGTCTGCTTCAAATCTGCAGCGTTTGTTCACTAATTATTCAATTCAATTTTATTTATATAGCGTCTATTACAACAGAAGTTGTCTCTAGGATCTTTCCAGAGACCCAGAACATGACCCCCGAGCAATTATTACATAAACATAAAATAAACAATGGCAGGTAAAAACTCCCCTTGTGGGAGAAAAACCTTAAGCCAAACAGTGGCAAGAAAAACTGGGCAGAGCAGGAAAAGAGAAACAGATGGAGAGAATGAAGAACAGCAAAAGGAGTTAGTTGTTCTAACTAACTGGAAGAATGCCAACGTGAAAGGTTGTGTAGATTTTTCAGCAGCTGATGAATTAATAATTTTTGTCTGAAGGGAAATACAGTCTGAAATAAAGAAGTAATCTAGATTTAGAATTTATAATTTTTAGCTAAACCTGAAATGAGTCCACGTTTTTCCTCCCCTCCAGGTGTCTGATGGGGCTCTGCGCTGCTTCGCCTCATTGGCTGATCGGTTCACTCGACGAGGCGTTGACCCTGCACCTTTAGCCAAGCACGGCCTGACGGAGGAACTTCTGTCCCGCATGGCGGCTGCTGGGGGGACGGTGGCAGGCTCTTCCTCCTCATGTAAGCCGGGCCGGCCCTCCACGGGTGCCACCCCCTCCACCCCTGACTCCAAACTGAGCAACCAAGTGTCCACCATCGTCAGCCTGCTTTCCACGCTGTGCAGGGGGTCTCCTCTGGTTACGCATGTAGGTCAACAGAAAACTCAGACATTTCAATGTGTTTAAAATAGTCAGTGTTGTCGAATGTGTATCAACCCTCTGCTTCGGGTTCAGGATTTGTTACGCTCAGCTCTACCCAACTCAATGGAGTCTGCTCTGGGAGGGGATGAGCGCTGTGTGCTGGACACCATGCGGCTGGTGGATCTCTTGCTGGTGCTCCTGTTCGAAGGGCGGAAGGCGCTGCCCAAGTCCACTGCAGGTTCAGCAGGTCGGATTCCCGGGCTGCGACGTCTGGACAGCTCAGGGGAGAGGTCACACCGACAGCTCATCGACTGTATCCGCAGCAAAGACACCGATGCACTGATAGACGCCATAGACACTGGAGGTGAGGATGGAGATCAAACACTACAATACCCATGAGCCTTTGTCGTTGTAGCTCGAAAAAAATACCTCTGCATATATCGTATCATGTATGTGACTTAATATTAGCAGGATAACTTTAAAAGTTAACTTTACAGCATAAAAGCCCTTAAAAAAGCCCAAAAAAACCCCCATAAATTACCACTCTTGAAGGATTATTGTTCAACTTTTTTTTTGTGTGTGTGTGTGTTTCTTTTCAGCCCACTGGAGCCTGCTTTTCTATAAAATCAGGACGTTATCCAGTTAAATTGAGTAATTGTGTATCCGATTGTTGAATATTTTCTTCTTATTGTTCTTTACAATAACCTACAGCGGTTATTTACATTTCTGTTATGTTTTTGTAATCCATTTAAAAATAATCCTTCAATTGCTATCAGTCCAACCACAATAAAGTTTTTTTTTTTTTTTTAAGATTTGTTCCTAACAGACGTAGTGCAGTAATCCCAGAAACCATTGGGGCTCTGTAGTTTCCTGGTGATAATGGACTGTTGTCTCTTACAGCTTTTGAGGTGAACTTCATGGATGATGTGGGACAGACACTGCTCAACTGGGCTTCTGCTTTTGGAACGCAGGAAATGGTAAAATAAATATGATTTTTTTTTTTTTTTTTTTTTTTTTTTGTGATGTTTACTGTGTGGAATTTGAGTTGGTAGAGAGGTGAATGTGTTAACAATGACTGGATGATTCATTAATCCTCAGAGGATGATTACTAGTTATACAAGTAACTTAATTTCGCACTGTCAGTAGTTGTTGGCTTTTTTGGCGTTTTATTGAATGACATCCTTCTCAGACACGCATGTTTCTTCTGGTGGGGGAGCACTGTCTCACATAATGACATTTCTGATGGTTTGTGTAAATTGTGTTGCTGCTAGGGATAAAATAAATTCAAGGGTAAGGACAAGCTCCTAAAATAATCATTGACTGGTTACAGAAAGGAAACAGAAGCTTTGAGACTAACAGGAGTTGCGTCTCGTGCACTAATGTGAGTTTGACCTGTTTACTGGTTTGAGCAGATTAATCTTCAGGTTGGACGAGTGTCTTCCAAATACAGTCTAGACATCTCGTAAAAGATTAGGGACATGTCAGAAACTTGGTGAAAGCTCAATTGTATAGTGCATTTAGTGTGACTTTTGGCTGTATCCTCATGAAAATAGACTTTTAACCCAATATGAAATGTTTTCTTTATTTTAAAGTTTCCCATAACCACAGCATTGTTTCTAGAAGCCCTCATAAATGCACAAACCCTGTTTTAAATAAATGAAATTAAAAAATAGCATATGAGGACTCCCGAAACATCAATATCATGTGGATAAACACTGAGGATGAAACAGTGTTTATCCTCGAGGATTGCAGTGCCTGGTAGAAGTCCTGCTGGGTAATCGTATACACACCAAACAATCTACAACAAACAAACACATCAATGACAGATCAGTGACACAGGAAGCAGAACACCAGTATGGAGTCTTATTCCTGCTAACAGCATACATGACAAATGAGCAGTGAAGCAGCGTTAACGCTTCACGCACACTAGTCCATATTTGTTCCAGAATGCTTTTTCAAAACTAAACTGATCCACGTCCAGACCAGCGTTTCAACTCGGACAAGATCACCATCCACATTACACTGCTGTAAATCCACATCACATGCTAGTGTGGACCAGAGAAAACAGATTGAAATCTCTGTTGCAAATAAACTTTGCTCTTTCCTCATGCACATGTACAGAGGTACAGGAAGGCGATTCTGAGGACGACAAAGTCGGCAGAACTTGCTCCTCAGACTCCATCTTGTTGTCTACATCACCGTTAAAAAGAACCCCGGTTATTAAGACTTGTAGGCCCTAATAAGCCATAATTGTTCTCTTATACTAAAATATGTTGTTAGAAACACATAAAATAATGTAATTGCTTTAAAGATTTACAATGTTTATTACATATTTTGACCTGCGGGAGACGCCATGTTTTACCTGCGCAATGCACTCTGGGGGCGATGACGTAGTTCGGTTGCCCTGGGAAGATAAGCCGTGTTTGTTTAACTGCGGCAGGTATCTAAAACATAGATGAGCAGCACTCTCCCGGTCGTGGAGGCTGACGAGGGCAGCCCATAAGACGTCTCGGTTAAGGCAAACTGGCTCAAAACTCCCGTGTGCTGTGTGATGCACGGGAGCAAAAATGATCAAAGTGGTGCACATCTTATCAGTGCATTAAACTGTATATCCTAATGCAGTGGCACCGCCAGCCGGAATCCTGCACTGTGCGTACCCTTTTTTTGAAGGATTTATGTATTTATTTTTGGTACGTGCTGGGTCCACCGTTTGATGGTACCATGACAGACAAGAGGCTGAGTAGACTTGCACAGGAGTTTGACGAAACGGGGAGGCGCAGACTTTGCTTCAAATAGGCAAGAACATCATTATTTAATTTAATGACTATTCTGATCATTTTGGTGGAGCCACATCTGGCTGGGGTTTGTATTGTAGCATAGGCTATCTGCTAGTTGAAACGTGTGGTCGGTTAGCCTATCTGAGTTTTATGGTGTTTTTGTAGTTCATGCTTTATGGTGCTGCACTTTTTTTTTTTTTTTTTTTTTTAAACTTTTTTGTAGGTGCGCCGTCACCTTAATGTTTAGCTGTGTTTTAATCTGTGTTTCTGGTGCGCCGACACGACACCATAGTGTTTATGTTTTCATCTTTGTGGAGGTGCGCATAATAATGTCACCATATCTGTACTGCGCTGTGTGCACGTTATCCAATTTGTCACTGCAAAGTTTTGTTTGAGGAAAAAAGATCTTTGAAATACTTATTGAACTCTGAATAGCCAACCAATCTATCCTCTACCTAATATAATGGATAGTGGAATATTCAGGCCGAGTGAGAGCCTGAAATTAGCCGTATAGAGCAGTGGACGGACTGTTTCTGTGCCTACTACGAAATTGAATCCTGGCGGCACCACTGTCCTAATGATTTATAAAGCATAGGACAGTGGTGGATGCTTATAATCTCCAAAATTATTTATATTGGAATATGTTTTATCACACAATAGCTTAAAGTGAACAGCTGCTGACAAAAATATGAGCTCTTCACAGCAAACGCTCTCCTCCTCTGTTGGCATCGAGACACAGTTGCTGCACAGACACCATCGATTTTGTCCCACTCTCGCCTCATCCCGTCTTTCTTGGTCTTCATTTGGCTCGTTTTGAGATATGTTTTCAGTGTTGTCCTCCTCCTTGACCTTGCGCTTGGGTTCAAATTGAAATGGCTGAACAGATGACATGTTTATCATCTGGATTATCTCGTTGAACAGTCACAACAGTGTACGGGGGCAAGCAGGTGCAACCGACTGACGCCACTACCCAGAGTGCATTGTGGTGTAAACAACAATGGCGACCTACGAGTTAAATTATATTTTCAAATTTTATAAAAACGAAGACATCAAAAAGGTTTTTTATATCACATTGTTATAATTGATACCAACATTTATCTTTTAAGACCTACATGTCTTAATAGCCAGGGTTCCCTTTTAAGAGTTCGTCTGATCTCTTCTGGTCACATGACACACACCTGGAGAATCAGGGAAGGATACGTTATGACCCAGAAGAACAAATCATGAATCTCTGTTACTATAATCATTGTCTCCAAGTGGTTTAGTTTTGATCCATTCACATGAGACTGCTGCATCTAGAAACTGAAACTGAAAGTCTGCAGGGGTTTAAAGGTTTTCTGTTTTGAGGGTTGAATTCTTAGAGCAGAGAGGGTGCCAGGTGGAACCAGAAGAAACTGAACCAAGGTAAAAATACAAGTTTACAAGCTCTCGCGATTCAGAGCAGAACCCCTGAACTCAGGTGTGAAAGCAGCTTGAAAGTGTTCCCAGCTTTCTGAGGGCGTCCTTTGTAATAAAATATGTTGAGAAAAGTAGTTGGAGGTTGGAGGGATGGTCTCATTCTGGGATTGGGAGACCCACTTCCTTCTGGACCAACTGTGTGCTGTTTCAGGTGGAGTTTCTATGTGAGAGGGGGGCAGATGTGAACAGAGGCCAGCGGTCCTCTTCCCTACACTACGCTGCCTGTTTTGGACGCCCACAAGTGGCTAAGGTAACACGCACTCGGCTTCCTCATGTAACATGGAATTATAAAACATGGTGATCTTTAAACTTATTCGGTGAGGTGTCTCAGTTTCCTCTCTGTTGTAATTATAACTACCCCTCACCTGGAGTAACCTTGTTCATTCAGACTCTGCTGAGGCATGGAGCCAACCCAGACCTGAGAGACGAGGATGGAAAGACTCCTCTGGACAAAGCCAGGGAGAGGGGACACAGTGAGGTAGTGGCGATACTGCAGTCACCAGGTCAGTTTAACCCAGAGCACCACTTTTTACTTACTGGTGTGTCTAACAGTTTATATCGAATGTAGGCTGACTCCAGACTTCCTCATTTGTGAGACTGCCAGAGTTTTTTTTTTGTTTTGTGAGACACTTGATTCAGATGAAAATGTGTTGGTTTCCCATCCAGGTTGATAAAAAAATCTGTGTTTCAGGAGACTGGATGTGTCCGGTGAACAAGGGCGATGACAAGAGGAAGAAAGATGCCAGCAAGGAGGAGGAAGAGGGCAGTGAGCCCAAAGGAGACCCAGAAATGGCTCCCTTCTACCTGAAGAGACTTCTTCCTGTTTTTGCACAAACCTTTCAGCAAACCATGCTGCCTTCGATTAGGTAAATTCCCTCAATCTTAAACTGCTCCCTGGGTGCCGTTGCCCACTGCTCCTAGTCTAACTAGTGATGGGTTAAACGAAGAGGACCATGTGGGATAAATTTAAGTTAATAAAAAATAGTTACTAGGCCTTCTCTAAGTGCTTCTTGCAGAACTTGGAGCTAGATCTTGGAGAATTTTTTGTCAAAGTATATCCTTAAATGTTATTGAACGAACGTAAGACTGATTTTAAACCTTATGAAATAAGAAAAACTCTAGCTTTATTTAAAGGAGACCTATTATGGCATCTAATACCTATTTTAAACCGGCCTTGAATGTCTTAAACAAGCTTTTGATTTTTTTTTGCTAAATAAATTAGAAATTCTGCCTCTGAGCCATGTCTGCAGCATCCCAGTCTCTAACCTCATTCTCTATGTGGGATTCTGAGTGGGTGGGGAGGCTATGATAATGAGGCACTGTGCTGATTGGCTGCCTGAATGACACGTAGCAGGGGAGGACACAAAGTGTTGGTTTTTACAACAAACAACAGAGCAATTTGCATGTCTAGCTCAGACAGACGCCATCACGATACACCGCTACAAAAAAATGGCGGAAGCTCCGGCCGGCAGAGTTGTTGTTGTTCCGGCCAGAGTTAGTTGTGGGCGTGGTTTCATGCATCGGAGGCCAACCTATGTAAATCTTATTGGCTCGTAGAAGCCACATCACACTGGATGGCTCATCCGGGCAGCTGTACAGACACTGCAGAATTTGGTTGCTTTCCTCCTTCTCTGAGTTGGCAGGCTGAGGGGAGACCACTTTATATATGTTAAAGCAAGAGAAAACATGTTTTTCATAATAGGTCTCCTTTAAAGTGGGAACAGAAATGTGACTCATGATGGAGTTAAAGCTCATTGATGTTTCTTGGAGTAGATCAAACAAATCTTACACACCGGACATTACTTCTGAATTTTCCCAGCTCGCTACACTTTTCCACATAACTAAATTAGTTATGATCATGTCTCTGCCCAATATGATCTTGTTTATATTAGATATTAAAAAGCGTTGATGCATTTCATCAACACCTTTGTCCTTTTGCATTAATTCTGTCTACAAATCGGCCCGGTTTCTTTGGAACAAAAAGGTTGTTGATCTGAACTATGATTAAAATGATTCGTCAGTGGAATTAACTCGGTAGTCTCACCGTGACGAGGCTGTGGGGATGTCTGGTGAGGGCTTGTGATGAGACAGTGACAGCACTTTGACCTGACCGTCTTTTGTTGGTTTGTAGGAAAGCCAGCCTTGCTCTGATTAGAAAGATGGTCCACTACAGCAGTGAAGTCCTGCTGAGGGAGGTGTGTGACAGCGAGACGGGACATAACCTGCCTACGGTTCTGGTGGAGATCACTGCTACTGTCCTTGACCAGGAGGTACTGACACGATATAATACAATAGATGCCAATATAGAGTGCATCTTTGTGTGGATTAACCTTTCTGTTCCCTCTGTCTTTCTGTCAGGACGATGATGATGGTCATCTCCTGGCTCTGCAGATCATCAGGGATCTGGTGGATAAAGGTGGAGATGTCTTCCTCGACCAGCTGGCCCGACTGGGTGTCATCAACAAGGTGTCGACTCTGGCTGGACCGGCGTCTGATGACGAGAATGAGGATGAAGTAAAGCCTGAAAAGGTGGGAGGGGAAGGCAGAAGTGACACATTCTTGGATGAGATTTTCTGCATCACATCCTGTTGAACTGTATCTCTGGTTTTTAACCAAACATGTTGCAGACTAAACCTCTGGAATGTTATTAAAACAAGGATGCAAAGTTGACCCTTTGTTCCTTTTTTTCCCCTCCAAAATGTATAGTCAAAAAGATTGATAAAATTGTAAAAAGCGTGTAAAACAAGATCACGTTTGCTTCCCCTGCAGGAGGAGGAGGTGCAGGAAGATGCTAAGGAGATCCAGCAAGGGAAGCCGTACCACTGGAGGGACTGGTCCATCATCAGAGGCAGGGACTGTCTCTACATTTGGTCGGATGCTGCTGCCCTCGAGCTCTCCAACGGCTCCAACGGCTGGTTCAGGTTCATCCTGGATGGAAAGCTGGCCACCATGTACTCCAGCGGGAGTCCAGAGGGGGGTTCGGACAGCTCAGGTGGGTTTTGAAAAGCAAGTGTTGCAGCTTATTGATTGGTTTGAATTCTAACTCTGACCAATGATCGTCTCGTTTTCCTGCAGAGTCTCGCAGCGAATTCCTGGAGAAGCTGCAGCGAGCGAGGAGCCAGGTGAAACCAGTGACAGCCAGCCAGCCCATCCTCTCCAGTGTTGGTCCCACTAAGCTGACAGTGGGGAACTGGTCCCTCACCTGTCTGAAAGAGGGAGAAATCGCCATCCATAACTCTGACGGGCAGCAGGCCACCATCCTGAAGGAGGACCTGCCTGGCTTTGTGTTCGAGTCAAACCGAGGAACTAAACACTCGTTCACGGCTGAGACGTCTCTGGGTGAGTCTTCATCTTGAAATGCTTCCTTTTATGGAAAATGCGTGCAGATCTCAGGAGGACCCACATTTATAAAAAAAACTGAGATGCTGCGTAAGGTGTAAATTTAGACAGAATGAAATAATTTATATAGTTCTTATTAACCCATAGCCTATTCACAGTCAATCATAGAAAACAAATAAAAGCTTTAAACTGAGGAAATATACACTCAATGATTGAAATAAACACAAGAAAAATTAAGGAAAAAGTAATTTAGGACTTGATGGAAGCAGTGCATCTTAAAAAGGTTGGTTCAAATGCCTGGGAAGTGAGGAGACCAGTTGATGGAGTTTTGGTAGAGGAATGTTGTCCCATTCTAATCCGAAAAAAGATTGGAACAGATGCGATTCTTCATTCTCTTGGGCTGCGTCCGAAATCGCATACTTCCACCCTAATTAGTATGCAAAATGAGTATGCAAGATTTTGCTAAGTGATATGTATATGTCATAAGTATAAAATGAAGTATAATAATATTATTATATAATATTAATATTATAATATTCGTATATAATAATATTATATAATGTCATCTTGTATCGGCCAGAATAAACGGGAAAGAGCTTAGCGGAGCGCTGCTACTGCTGCTATGACACGTCACTTCCTCCCAACGACAGGAAGTGACGTGTGCGCTCTTAATAGTACGTCTGAATTAATGCACACTACTGATTTACTCAAAAGTGTGCCGAACCTAAGTATACTTTTTAGCATATACTTTTTAGTATGGCTTTTCAGACGCACCGATAGTTTTCCTTTTGTGATGTTCCAAATGTGTCCAGTTAATCCTTTCAGACCTTTCAGTCCAGTGAAAGGTCTGGACTGCAGTGGACCAATTCAGGGCCTGGAGCTGTTGTAAGGGATGCAGTTAAACATTGTCTTGCTGAAAGATGCAAGACCAATATGTTGTCTGGATGGGAGCAGATGTTCCTCTAAAACCACTGATGTTTCCTTTCCCCTTTTTCAAAGTATCTAAAATAAAAAAATATTCTTAAACACTGCCTTTAAATTGTGCAACGTTTCAACAGAAATGCTTGGCTGTGGACCGGGACTTGGAACAATAGTCTTAAGCCCCAGATATACTTGCTGTTGGTTCTTGCGTTCGTGTCCGTTCACGTCTGTTCGCGTGCACCACCAACTGCAACGTTGCTCGTGTAGTACACAAGGAGAGCGCGTCGTACCGGCGGTAACCGATTGGGGGCAGTAAGCAGAGCAACAGTTGGAAAAGTGATTAAATATGTACTAGGAGCGGTAGTAGCAGTAGCAGATTAGAACAATGAACAAGTTTACATGACACCATTGGATGATGCAGGAGATTATAACATTGCTTTGGTTGCGATTTCGGCAAAGGAAACGGCACCAGCGACCTCCGCGTCGTCACTTGTGGCCAGCTGGTATCTGACCGGGACCACTCGCGGGCAGAGCGAGAACTGCAGGTCGCGTATGCGTTCAGTGTCTTTTTGAGAAGGTACTGTACATGTCGACGCGTCAAATGAATGCAGGATATGCGTGGTGGCCATGATGCGTACGTGGTCTGAACTGCAAGTGTATCCCAGGCTTAAAACAATGTGGACCGGGACCTTAATTTTTTATTTAAAATGATCCCACACCTTCGAAATCTTCTGTCTCTTCCTCTAATTACTTTGGCTTTGCTGCGTTTGCTCATCGTCGCTGTTTTCGGTCCTGGGCCGGTGTCTGCACAGCAAAACTGTTCACACGTTACGAAAAACCCGCCGCCGTCTTCTTCCGCTTTATAGGGGACGCACACGTGTAAGCACGTTGTGTCACACTAAAAAGAATCCGTGCGAAACATGAGCTGTACATTTTTTTTTTTTTTATTAAACGAAGCTTTGAGGCAGAGAACATTTTTTTGTAATAGAGTTACTCGAGGAATCATTGCAGTCCTACTTTGGGTGATTGAGCCCAAACTGTAAACACCTGATGACCTCTAGTGAGGGCACCGATATTACAAACATAACCACTTTAAAGCCACAGTTGCCTGGGAACAGGGCTACTGTTGTTTTTGTTCCACTAATAATTATTAGAAAGTGTTTTTTGAAATAGAAAGTATTTGAACCATAAAACAACACATAGCGTTTTGTTAGTCTTTGAAAGTTAGTATGGTGGAAACCTGCTCTGACATCTTTAGTACAACTCAAATATCCTAATGCTGCTTTCCAGACCAGGAGGTGACCAGCTCTGACTATATTGTTTATGGGCAGGCTCTGAGTTTGTGACGGGCTGGACGGGGAAGCGAGGCAGGAAGCTGAAGTCAAAACTGGAGAAGACGAAGCAGAAGGTGAAGAGCATGGCCAGGGAGCTGTACGATGACCACTTCAAAGCTGTGGAGAGCATGCCCAGAGGCGTGGTGGTGACCCTGAGGAACATCTCTACTCAGCTGGAGTCTGCCTGGGAGCTTCACATTAATAGACAGGTACAGAGAAACCCAGAAACCTCTGTGTAAAGCACTATGAAGTCATTACAGGCGTAAATGTTAAAATGAGTGTTGTGTTGACAGTGTATCGAAGGAGAGAACACATGGAGAGACCTGATGAAAACGGCTCTGGAGAACCTGATCGTAGTTTTGAAGGATGAAAACACAATTTCTCCATATGAAATGTGCAGCAGTGGCCTGGTCCAGGCTCTATTTACCGTCCTCAGCAACGTGAGTGCATTTTCCACTTTACTATTCTTTAAAAAAAGAAACTTGCATTTCATTACCCTCCAAAACAAATAAAGTTCAGCGTTGCAGATAGTAGATGTGCAACTCCTCAAAGTGACGTTAGTGATGTCCCACATACTGCATTCAGCAAAACCTGAAAGATTATATATATATATATATATATATATATATGTGTGTTACAGGCCTCTTGACAGTGCACCTTATTTATTGACTCCTAAAAAAACCCACCCGATTCTGTCAGAGCACCAAAATCACAGACAGTGGGACAACATGAGCAGGAGATAAAAAAGGCAAGACAGTGGTGGGCGCAGCTTGGTGACTGTGTGGTGACTTGTAGTGTATGAGTTTGCATTCAATTGTTAGAATAAAAGCACAGATATTTTAATGACAGAGAAAGAGAGTAGCATTCCCTGTTCAATTGTATAATTAGTGTATTTCATGTGTGTGGGGTGCGTCGCGTCTAAGCCTGTGAGTATATTTAAATGGCTGTGTCTGGGCTGGGGGAGGGGTGGGGAGAGGACATAAGTACATACTGATTACATAAAAATTACACAACCATACTATCTATGTATAGACATATACAGCCATGCATCTTTAAATGCTCATACATATGTACACATAACAATATCATTACATGTAGTCAGTTATACAAACATATTGTATACAGTTAAATTAATGGTAAACAAAGAAATTGTGCAGTCCTCGATTTAAGGCAAACAAATATGTAAAGACCTATTTATGAGTATGTACACATCCCAAGTTTATCATAAATTTAAATATCTATTGTGTGGTGTGTACTGTATAACAGTTCATGGTTAGCACTCATGGATAGTTATATTTATACCTAAACTACATCATGCACATATGTGATCAAATATATATATATACACACACACACACACACACACGTACGTACGTATGTATATAAATACGATGGTAAGTTTAGAAAATTACCTGCGATCTCCTTCCATTTTCAGCCAACCTGACCGCAACTGGAACTACAAATTTTGATAAATTCTAAATAATACCCGACCTGCTAAGTGACCCACATTTTTTTTTTTTTTTTTAATTCCAAAAATAAAATGCATAAAGGTATGCTCTTGACCCATCATTGGCTTAAGGACAGCAAATAAAAGTGTTGAAATGTTGTCTTAAGTGACTTGAGGTCTAGCGTCCTAAAAAAAACCCTGCCAGGATGCTGGGTATGTGGATCTGGGATTGAAATCAGTCAAAGATCCAACATCAGTGATGGTGACCTCCATGCTGACGTGCTGCGTTTCCTTTTTGAAACAATGTATTTTTAGTATCGCGTGAAAGGACTTTTGCATTTAGTATGCAAAACAATAAAAGAATAACACAGTAAATGGAACAGTATTAACTTTGAAAAGCTGTGAAATGCACTTGTATGTGTTATTGAGATGTCCCAACTCGCTGTCTGGTCTTACATGATGTGGTGTTCTTACCAGATGTTCGCTGTCTTTGTATCTCTTCAGAGTGTGGAGCTGGACATGAAGCATGATTGTAAACCTTTAATGGAAAGGATCAACGTCTTTAAGGCTGCTTTCAGTGAAAACGAAGATAACGAAAGGTCAGAAAACTGTTTCATCCTTTGGGAGGGGGATTAAAGTTGTCCTTTTTAAAGAACTGCTTTACAATAGGGAGTAGAATCAAAGGCCAACAGAGCTTTTAGTTTGAACACTAATGAATGTTTTGTTTTGAATACAGTGAAGAGAAATGTGTTTTCAAGAAAGAGTGTGGAAAGTAAGACACCTGGATGGAAACAAAGAAACCAGAACAATCTTCTAGGAGATTCGTTCTTTTCAGTTGTGATTTTGATCCCTTTCACCCTCTCAGAGATTTTTTTTATATTGTTGGAATAGTTGTCCTAAAGCAGATTCCTGCTTAAAACAGTCAGATTACAGGTGGTGATAAAACTGTGTGTTTGTGTTTCTTTGCAGCCGACCTGCTGTTGCCTTAATCCGAAAGCTGATAGCAGTGCTGGAGTCGATAGAGCGTCTTCCCTTGCACCTGTACGACACTCCAGGTTCCTCTTACAACCTGCAGGTGAGCCGTGTTCCCGGGTCCCGCCGTCATCTCTGGGAAAGCCTGTCATTCCACTTGTCTCTGCAGGTGCACAGCTGATGGAGTGTGTTTGTGTCTGTCAGATCTTGACGAGGAGGCTGCGGTTCCGGTTGGAGCGAGCACCGGGGGAGACAGCTCTGATCGACCGGACGGGTCGCATGTTAAAGATGGAGCCTCTGGCCACGGTGGAGTCTCTGGAGCAGTACCTGCTGAAAATGGTGAGGTCGCACGGAAACCATGTGACACGCTCAACCAGTATAGACCTTGGTTTCAGCTCACCTCTCTGTCTTCAGGTGGCCAAGCAGTGGTACGACTTTGAGCGCTCCTCATTTGTTTTTGTGAGGAAGCTGAGAGAAGGACAGACTTTCACATTCAGACACCAACACGACTTCGATGAGAACGGCATCATCTACTGGGTTGGAACCAATGCCAAGTAAGAGCAGTGACTCTGTAAAGTCAGCTCCTCTATTTGTTTAATTTCAGTCAGTACAGGCATGGACTTTTATTATTTCCTTTTGTTTTTTGAAACACTGGGGACACCAGATACATACAACAAGCTTTGCATGGTGATGATAACTTTTTTTCACTCCTGTGAGCACATGATAACATCACAAGCCCCATCAATGACCTTTTTGTGTTGTAATCTGACATTTCATTCCTGACTGAGTTGCTCTAGGGGGATATTTGTTTTCCTTTCCATTTCCTTTTTATGAAAGGCAAAAGTTAAGATTATTCTGAAAATGCCTTCAAATGATAATTTTAGATTCTATTGCGTGTTCATGAACAAACACTTGCGCCGGCTTTTTGGTTGATATGATTACGAAGGAATCTGTACAAAAAGGTTCATGATAGCCAGTTCTGATCTGCGTTTCTCTACAGGACCGCCTACGAGTGGGTTAATCCTGCGGTGTATGGGCTTGTGGTAGTGACATCATCAGAGGGGCGTAACCTTCCCTACGGGCGTCTGGAGGACATTCTGAGTCGGGATAGCTCCGCCCTCAACTGCCACACCAACGATGACAAAAATGCATGGTTCGCTGTCGACCTCGGCCTCTGGGTCATTCCCTCAGCATACACTCTGAGACACGCCAGGTAACGACACACACACACACACACACACACACACACACCAAATACACACCGCGTAACGAGACATGCACACCTGATGCACACCAGGTAGTGAAACACACATGCCAGGTACCAACACACACTCAAGACAAGCCAGGTAACGACACACACACACACACCTGAGACACACGCCAGGTAATGACACACACACACACACACACACACACCTGAGACACTGCAATGAAGCAGCATTCTGCCTCAAACAGCTAAGAGAGGCTCAGATAGACATAGAAACAATGATTTCTTTGAAATATGTAGGAGACTAATTCTTTCTGTCCTTGCCCCCCCTGTTCTTCACATCTCCACCTGTTCCTCCCGTCCCCTCGTCTTTGTCCTCGTCCTGTTCCTCCTGTCCCATCCTCCTCGTCCTCCTGCAGAGGTTACGGGCGGTCAGCATTGAGGAACTGGGTCTTTCAGGTGTCGAAGGACGGTCAGAACTGGTCCACACTCTACACCCACATAGATGACAGCAGCCTCAACGAACCAGGGTACAACATTCATCTGAACTGAGTGAACCATCATTACACTTAAAATGTTAACTTTGTTTTAAATTAATGCTAAAGGTAAAATATTGACATGCCTCCCTTTTTATCTCAAACACGATGCAAATTTCTGAATAACCTATTAAACTCCTCGTCATTTCTAATTGCTGCATGGACTTCTGGGAGTTAATGCAGATCTGTCTGAAACAGGTCGACGGCCACATGGCCTCTGGACCCCTCCAAAGACGAGAAGCAGGGCTGGAGACACATCCGGATCAAACAGATGGGGAAGAATGCCAGCGGTCAGACACATTACCTGTCCCTGTCAGGACTGGAGCTATACGGCACCGTCATCGCCGTCTGTGAGGACCAACTGGGTGAGGACTGATGTCACCCGGACCGTCTAAACGGATGCTTTTTGATGAAATGAGGCACGCACCAGTGTGGATATAGAGAGGTTTTCATTTGCAGCAGACATATTTTGACTGCTACCGCTGGACTGATCCTCAGTCTAGAGTCTTTTCTTTCACAGCCAAAAGAGCTGCAGATTTGAACATGTTACCCTGTTAAAATGCATCACAGCGGGTGAATGGCTGCTAGTCATGTATTTTTAGCTCAGGATGGGTCCAGTTCCATAAAACCATGTGCTTCTCAGTACGATATACTATACCAGAGAAGGAGGCCTGGGTTGACGAATCTCATTTTCTTTCAATCTTTTTCTGTCAAATTCATGTTTTAGGCCTCAGGTTGGTCATTTTACAGAGTCAGAACACACAACAATATTAACCTGATGTCTTCAACTTCATTAAAGTATTTGTTGAATGATTACTAACAGCAGATTTCTAAAATACTTTCTTAGAAATAATCTCCCAAACTTTGAATTTTAGAAACCTCCTCCTGCTATTGCTTTGCTCATCTACACTTTTATCTCTGGAATTGTTTTTTTACAAAGATCCTTTTTCCATTTATATACCAGTTAAATGTAATCCATTAACCTGTCTCTCCATCTCTGACTCCTCCCCCTCCAGGTAAAGCTGTGAAAGAGGCAGAGGCAAACCTTCGCCGCCAACGGCGTCTGTTCCGCTCCCAAGTAATGAAGTACATCGTCCCGGGAGCACGGGTTGTTCGTGGTATTGACTGGAAGTGGCGGGACCAGGATGGAAACCCGGCTGGAGAGGGCACTGTCACTGGGGAGGCTCACAACGGTAAGACCCGTCCCGATGAAACAAGAAAAAACTGTAAATGAAAACTATAAAATCATGAGGCCTCATTCATCTCAGAGTCACAAACCAGCTGCTGTTGTGCTTTCAAAATATCTATTCTTTTTAATCTTTACACAGGAATTCAGCTCTTTATTTCAGGACTTCAGTGTGAGCATATGTTTTTGTCCCCATCTCCTTTTCCTTTGAATGTAGCTTTTCAACTATGCTCACGTTTATTATCTAATGTATTCTCCTCTAAAGCGGTGAAGTTCAGGAAGATCAGTCTGAGCATGCACATTACCTATGTTCTCTCTAAACATGACCTGCAACCCTGCTGATGTCAGAGGTCACATGTCTGCGTGATGTTTCTCATCCGTGCTTCAGCTTCATGTTCACATAATCACAATAGTTTTACTTTAATTCCAAAATGATTGTCCAGATCATGCACAGTGAAAAGCAAACCGTGGTGTCAAATCAACTTATGTGATTCACTATCAGCTACTTTCCATCTCAATTTCCTTTCATGTGATTTTGCTGAGTTCTGTGCAGGTTTCGGGTGCTGAAAAGTACATTTTGGGTTATTTCTGAAATACCACAATAATAATGTTCTTAGTGTGTCTCAGTAATAATAGTTCAAATTTTAAACTCATTAACACAGTACTGTCAGTTGCTCGTAAGTCAACACAGCAGATCTGTACGCCCCCATGTGGTCAGCAGTGGTACTGGTGCATGGAGAGGCCTTAAAGCTTATTCAGGAGCACCTTCATGACGATGGTCTGATCTTCCAGAAACTCTGGATTCTTCCTTTTTTCTGTCATTCTTTCTCTTTTTATTTCTTTATTTCTTAATTTATAGTGAAAATACATCTTTACGCAGTATTGCATGTTATTTTATGAAGGCAAATTTAGTAAAAGCAATCCAAAAACTTGCGATTAATAAATAAAATTGCTGAAGAAAAACTTGAAAGCACTCTATACGGAGAAGAAGGAATGCCCATTTCTGTCAACATTTATGCTGATAGAAATGTTTAAAACTGCCGCAGCGGTTTTATTTTGAGCAGCTCCAGTATGACTGCGTCGTACCGGTGATCTCGTCTCGGTTCCGCCTCCACTCCTCAGCTGCCCACTCAGTGATCCGTCCCCAGTGTGTGTTTGCAGCGTTCCATGATCTGAAGATGGTCCCTTTCCTCTACTCCACCATCGACCGTCAGCGCCAGTTCCCAAACGTTTCTGGTCCCTGGCTGGTTTTACGTTAGAAAGTCTGAATAATAATCTCACTAGTCTTGATATTTTTACTCGTCACTCAACAGGACTGCTGATCTGCAGATATAACATTAAAGGACAAACATATGCAGCGTCAGTGGTTATGATCTGACTTCCAGAAGGATTTATAGATAAGTGCTGCTTTAACTTTCATACTCCAAACATATGTTCACCGTCACCGACATCTGGCCTTTGAGCTAAATTAACAGGATAATGGACTCAGACTTAAACGTGCTTAAATCTAAAAGTAACTTGTGTGTGAGTGCCATCTCACAGACCAGTGAACGCCTTTATCATTTATAAAAATACCACTTATTGCGCGATTATCTAAGTAGTTGCATATTCATCTTCTGTCACTCAACTATTGATAACATTCATGTAAGGGACAGGGACATTCAAATTGGCAGCACCGCGCCTTTTCTGAGTTCATGTGATTGCAGTAGTTCTAACCATTACACAAATACAACCTCGGATTAAAAACGTAACTTTTTTTCAGTTTTTGTTGATGTGAAAAATGAAATATAATGTGGGCAGTCGTAAGTACTCCCTTACTGCTTTCAAATGATTTAAGAGCGAAGTTGTAGTCGGATGCTGCTAATCATCATCATTGATGAACTGATAATCAGCAGGTGTGCAGACCTCTATTAAAAAATTAAAGCAGATGTTTTATCAGTTTACTTGTCTGGAGCATATTGACAAAGGGAAAGACATCAGCAATGATCTTAGACAAGCATCAATCTGGAAACATTTATAAAATCGTTCCCAAGCGATTTGGAATTTAACATTCTGCAGTAAGAAGAACTAGTCACAAGTGGAAATCGTTCAAGACACTTGTCAATCTTCCCAGGAGTAGATATCCAAGTAGATCTACCCCTGAGCAGCAGGTGGCTCTAATGGTTTGAGCAGGTGCAGCTTATGCGGAGGCTGTCGTCGTCATCCAGGTTTAAGTCCCGGCCTGTGGCTCTTTGCTGCATATCTTCCCCTTCAATTAACTCTAAGTTTCCAGTGTTTCTGATAAAGGGTACTTAAAAAAAAAGGATTTACCTCAATATCAGACCCAAGATCAGATATAGTTCCCAGAGAAATGGGAAAAAATAAAGAAAAAATGAATCTAAAAATAAAGAGCTTCATCTCAGAATCTAGACACCTCACTGAGCATGTTAAGCCTGAATTATGGTTCCGTGTCAAACCAACGCTGTAGGGTACACGGCTACGCGGAGAGGCTCTCCTTAGCCTACGCCGTAGCCTGACCTGCGCCTCCCAAAAAAATGTAACTACGCGGACCCAACGCAGACCGAGAGGGCTGTGATTGGTTTGCTTGGTAGCAACGCATTTCCGGTTCTGGTTAGTGAAGCAGTAGTGAACTTTCAGTGCTCTTTTCTTCGTGTTTGTGTGTGATTTCCTTTCCTTTCCGCCGGGAAATGGAGTGACGGAGAAGTCCGAAGGGTTCACGACGGCATTACGGCTACGGTGTAGGCTCTGCATTGGTTTAACGCAGAACCATAATTCAGGCTTTAGATGTTAACATCCATGAAATACAGTCAGAAGAAGTTTGTTTGGAAGTTTCCAGGAGAAAACTTCTCAAATGAACACGGAAGCACAACTGAGGTTCACCAACTGCATCTGAACAAACCAGCAGACTTCTGGAACGATGTCCTCTGGACAGATGAGACCAACGTGGAGATGTTTGGTCTTCATGTCCAGAACCATGTTTGGAGAAAACCAGCAGAAACACCTCAGACCTACTGTCAAGCACGGTAGTGGAGGGATGATGGTCTGGACCTGGACACCTGTCAATCATTGAGTCGACCATGAACTCCTCTGTAGACCAGAGTCTTCTGGAGACAAATGTGAGGACATCTGACTGACAGAGATAAAGATTGGCTGAAACCGGGTCATGTGACATGAAATAATCCCAAACGCATCAACAGATCTATATCAGGATGATGAAAAATAAAATAATCCAGGTCCAAATCCAGACCTGAACCTAGTTGAGATGCTGTGGTGGGACCTGCAGAGACCTGTGTAGACATGAATGTCTAGAAAACCCAGTGACCTGAGTAATGTTGGAAAGAAGAACGGACCAGAATTCCTCCAGAAACACTGATGAAGTCAGACAGGAATCATCTACTGAGGGTTCCTGCTGCTGAAGGTGGATCTGCACGATGTTGAATCATGAGTTATTTTTATTTTGGTAAAATAAACGGGTGCCTCAATGAAATACAACTATGTTCTTCTCCATTTGAGGTTGTATCTCTCTATGAAAACCTACTTCTATCAGATACTTCTATCAGATACCTTTTCTATCGTTTTTACACATATGACCTGATGCAGTGTGGAGCTGTTCTGACTGCAAGTTGGTTATTTGCTGTCTGCCTCTTTCTACCTCTTTGTCTCTCTGTCTGCCTCTCTGCCGGGTCTCTGACATCCATCCGTCCGTCTGCCTCCTATCTCTCTGTCCATCCAGGCTGGATTGATGTAACCTGGGATGCTGGCGGCTCTAACTCTTACCGTATGGGCGCTGAAGGGAAGTTTGACCTCAAGCTTGCTCCAGGGTACGACCCTGAGTTGGCTGCCACAGCGCCATCACCCAAACCTGTCTCATCCACTGTTTCAGGTCCCGCCTCCTCCACGGTGGGACCCTCTGTGACACCCGCGGCCATTGGCGGAACCACCACCACCACGTCATCCTCGTCATCATCCACCTCATCGTCCTCGCAGCAGCCTTCATGGAGCAGCTTGGTGAAAAATAACTGTCCCGACAAAGGCGGGGCCAGCTCCTCCAGCAGGAAGGGCAGCAGCAGCTCCGTCTGCAGCGTCGCCTCCTCCTCGGATATCAGTCTGAGTTCGTCCGCTGGACTGACTGGGGCAGGGGGCCTGCAGCTGGAGAGGAAGGCTGAGGGGCTGCTGCTGGATCAGGGTGTCGGGGTGGGAGGAGTACTGGGAGGAGGAGGAGGAGTTGGTTCTGATGGACATCAGCAGGAGCCAATTGTTGTTCTGTCCTCGGCGGCAGAAGGAGGATCCGGTTCAGCTTCCAGCTCTGGTACAATCACCGCGGACACATCCGCAGCCGGAGAAGAACCCCACTCACCCACGGCGATGGCTGCCACCGACCCAGCAACCGCCATCTCCATGGGGCTGGTGAGCGTCAGCTCCCCGGATGTGAGCTCGGTGTCCGAGTCATCCAGCAAGGATACGCACTCTCAGAGGCCGCTGTGCTCGGCAGCCAACACGCGGCTGTCCGTCAGCTCCCTGCTGGCTGCCGGCGCTCCCATGAGCTCCAGCGCCAGTGTGCCCAACCTTTCTTCCAGAGAGGCCAGCCTCATGGAGTCCTTCGTCCGCCGGGCACCCAACATGTCTCGCACCAATGCCACCAACAACATGAACCTGAGCCGCAGTAGCAGCGACAACAACACCAACACACTGGGCAGGAACGTCATGAGCACAGCCAGTGAGTACCACAGCACCACACACTAATACACAGAAATACACACCAGGGGCGCATTTACACTTGTACTTGGTACTTCAGTCCAAACTAAGGCAGTTATACTTTCTGATACAAAGTCATGTTAGTCTTTCAACTTTGGATGGGAACGACACAACAGAAGAAATGTGGAAAAGTTCACAACCTGATTGGACATGTTAATGAGAATAATTGTTAATTGGTTTGAACCATTTGGACTTAGACTAGGAGCCACATTTCCAAGGGGTCTTGGTCTGCTTGTTTGGTGCCCACCAAGGCTCAGGTAGCAGCTTTGACACATTCAAGCAAACCAAACCACTAGGACAGCCCAAACATGCATGAACATGAACACATCCTGCTCTGCTGACATGAGGACACAGGTCTGTGGTGAGTGTGCTGTGTTTTCAATGACTAAAGATGCATTAACTTTTGTTGTCAGCTTCAAATTTTGTCGCATATGCCTGTATGCCGCTCAGCCACGACATTAAAACCTTTAACAGTTGAGGTTACTAACTGATGAACTACAGCTGATGGACCATAAGCTGCTTGGGTTGAAAAATAGGAAGAAAATGAAAATTAAGTGTTCCCAATGATCACATGCAGCTGCAGAGAGAAGGGTCCTACTTTTTTTCCCCCTGACTAATAAGCATAGTGCTCTTCTGAAAGTTACTGTCACCACAATTTTTGTTTTCCTGACAACTCACTGCCCAGATATCTTCAAAAGTAGTAAAGAAACACTTCTAGCGATTGATGCTGCGTTGAATGTTTATGATAAAGTTGTTTATTTGGAGTGAAGCACAATGAATCACCTTGTTGTTGAATTGTGCTATACAAATAAACTTGTTCTCTCAGATGTAAGTCGCTTTGGATAAAAGCGTCTGCTAAATGGTGGTAGTAGTGGTAGTAGTAGTGGTAGTAGTAGTAGTCTGTGCATTAACTTCTTCCTGAGGAGGGCCCATCGTTGCAGAAAAACAGCACTGAGATCATTCAAAACATTGAAGGTTGTAACATTTTAAACTTCAAAGTGTGGAATGAATATGGTTGATTTTAAAATATACCTAAGCAAAGGTTTGGTTAATGCATATATTTACTGTGTTGATGAAAGGGCCACTGAATGTTCTGTGGAGACCCTCTGTCGAACCTTGTAGTAGTAATTATTGTAGTGTTCAGTCTATGTTCATCCACTCAAATGAAGAACAATAAGTGATGCTTATTTTACATATTTCTCGACGGTCCATCTAGGTGGAACTAAGTGTTAGTTCCACCTAGATGGACCGTTTAGGCCGAGCTCATAGACAGGTTGAGGTCAGATAAATGAGCAGTCAGCAGCAGCTTTGTGTGAACAACACTGGTCAGTAAGTCATTTCCAACTACCAACGGACAACCTTCCATACTTCATAGTTGTACGTTGTTGTCTGGCAATCCATCTGACTCATGAACTTTCTCTTGGCATGCTGCTCCCATTTGGTGTGGAGTGGGCTCGAGTGATGGAAATATTGGTCTTAACCATTCTATGACCTTCCTTACGAGTACAGTTTTTGTCTTTGAGAGTTTTGGCTCTGCTGTCACACAGCTGCAACAGCCGATTATGATATTCATTTAGTGTTTAGCCTTAATCATTATGTTGTTCAAATTACTATGTATTCAGTTTTTCTGTGCCACTTTTGCACTGAGGTTCCTGATGTATGTTTTGACCCACTTGCATGCAAATTACATTTCTTGAACTTGGACCATCTGTCATGTCTTTTTTCTTGTTAACTTAATGCACTCAGTTTTACCCCAGATAGTCACCCAGGTGGTTAAAACATATAATAGAGGTGTTTGTGATGGATGTTAATATTTTTTTCTACAACAGGGTGCTACATAGTGTCACACAGAGGATGATAAGATATGCACTTGCACCATTTTATAATGGGGAAACACAAAATACCGTACTGGACCACTCAGTGGAAATGGGGCTTTAAAGACCATCTCCTAAACAAGCCTTAATTCAGACACCAAGCAGCTACTAGATATATGACTACATGCACCAAGTGGTGAATTTAGAAAGGCAATTAAAAAAAAAGTGGAGTATTTATGCATTATGCATAAAAAGAAGTAGAGATGTGTGTAACAAAAGGCTGGAAAAGAACATGGATGAACATCTACAACTAATGATGTTGATTAACACAACAGTGACATTTAGAATTTCATTATCTTCAGGAGGCAGAGTCTCTGAGAAATAAAGGACAGATGTTATCAACCTGAGGAATAAAGTATGTACTTATGAGCTTTGCCGATCATTTCATCCTGTTTTTATTTACATTTTAGACATTGTCCTTACTTGTTTGGGACTAAAGTTAGTCAAAATTGACTCTTGGAGCTGCATATCAGGGGTCTGTGATTGGACGAAGGGACCTGACACATCATTGAACAACTGGTTTTAATGTTGTAGCTGAGTGAATGTAAGCGCAGCATGAGCGCCCTGCGGGCAGCGGCTGTTACCCGTCAGCTGACCGGAGCATGTACTGCTGTGTCTCTCTGGTTTCTGACCAACTAACTGCTGTTTGTTTTTTGTTTTGTTTGTTTGCAGCTTCTCCTCTCATGGGTGCTCAGAGCTTTCCTAATCTCACCACCACTGGTACCACCTCCACCGTAACCATGTCAACTTCCATAGTAACCAGTGGCAATAATGTAGCCACAGCTACCACGGGTCTGTCAGTGGGCCAGTTGCTAAGCAACACCCTGACGACCAGCCTGACATCCACGTCCAGTGAGAGCGACACAGGACAGGAGGCGGAGTTTTCTCTCTATGGTTGGTGCTCACACTTGCGTAGAAGAACAAATTGAGCCTGCTCCAGCTTAACCTGCAGCCTAACCCTCCGTATGGCAAAGAGCATTGGCCTTTAACTGTTTTCTTTATATCTGATATGCAAGGTGTTGAATCAGAATTAGCGTTAAGTAGAGAAAATTCAGCTAAGCTTCCTCAAGTAATTCAGTCTGCTCTTCTGTCTCTTGTTGTAAATGGCATCAGTGTCACATTTACAATCCATTCTGGTCTCCAAGTGAACACCCAGGTGTCCAGGTGGGTGATTAATTAGGTGGGAAAAAGTTGTTTTAATTCTGAAGAATTATGCATGAGAATATTTTTTTTAAATCATATGGGCATAACGAGGTCGTAGAGTAAGATAAAAACAACCTTGGATGAATAAGAAGGCAATTATTACACTACTATTTATCAACCAGAAAAAAGAAAGCAGAAACAGTGTTTGTAAAGACTAAGTACCCCCTTCCATAGGATTTAAGAGGGTAAGTTGCAGCCAGGTGCTGCTGATCATCATCAGGTGTGCAGACCGCTACAAAGGCAGGTTTGCTGGTCTGACCTTGCAACCCTCAGAGAACCTGTAAAGACCACACAGAGACCCTACTGCGGAAACATGATAAATGTTAATATTGATTTCAGTACAACGGGTAAAGACTGAACAATGTGGGTCGTTTGAAAACGATGCCTTGGAGGAACCCTCGTCTGTCTGAAAGATATTACGGCAGGATTGTAAAACTGCATCTGAACAGACCAGCATAGAACGATGTCCTCTGGACAGATGAGACCGACGTCTATCGCGTGCAACCAATCAGAGAACAGGACACTTATCACCTCCCATTTATATTTGTGGATTTGTGAAAGACGAATGATTTAAAATGTGTTCCTAAAAGTGTGTGTTTGACTATTTTTGTGCAGCGTTTCTCACCCAGTAGGAGTCTTATTAGCAGTTTGCTCATTCTGAAACCTTTTGTTGTGTCTTCCTGAAAACAGACTTCCTGGACAGTTGCCGTGCCAACACGCTGCTGGCTGAGCTGGATGATGAGGAAGACCTTCCAGAGCCTGATGACGACGACGATGAGAATGAAGATGACAATCAGGAGGATCAGGAGTATGAAGAGGTCTTGGTACGTAAACTGACCCTGTTTTCATGGTGGTTCTGGTTTTGTGTCTGACTGGTATTTTTGCTTTTTAACATTGTTTTGTAATAGTGCGTTTGTTGAGACTCAGTTCTCTGGTTTCACTCAGATATTTGCAGCTTCACACAGGAAATGATGTCAGACCATTTAATGAGCGTATTGTCATTGTGCTATTTTCCTAACTACCGTTCAGGTGCAGTTTAAATATATCAATAAAAGAAATGAGACAGAATACAAGCCATATACGGAAGGCAAGGAAGATAAGAGTCGTGGATGTCATGAGGTAGGGATTTTATAATAGTACACATGAGGTAGGGATGTTATCGTAGTACACATCATGAGGTAGGGATGTTATCGTAGTACACATCATGAGGTAGGGATGTTATAATAGTACACATCATGAGGTAGGGATGTTATCGTAGTACACATCATGAGGTAGGGATGTTATAATAGTACACATCATGAGGTAGGGATGTTATAATAGTACACATCATGAGGTAGGGATGTTATAACAGTACACATGAGGTAGGGATGTTATAATAGTACACATCATGAGGTAGGGATGTTATAATAGTACACATCATGAGGTAGGGATGTTATAACAGTACACATCATGAGGTAGGGATGTTATAATAGTACACATCATGAGGTAGGGATGTTATAATAGTACACATCATGAGGTAGGGATGTTGTAATAGTACACATAATGAGGTAGGGATTTTATAATAGTACACATGAGGTAGGGATGTTATAATAGTACACATCATGAGGTAGGGATGTTGTAATAGTACACATCATGAGGTAGGGATGTTATAATAGTACACATCATGAGGTAGGGATGTTGTAATAGTACACATCATGAGGTAGGGATGTTATAATAGTACACATCATGAGGTAGGGATGTTATAACAGTACACATCATGAGGTAGGGATGTTATAGTAGTACACATCATGAGGTAGGGATGTTATAGTAGTACACATCATGAGGTAGGGATGTTATAGTATTACAAGTCATGAGGTAGGGATGTTGTAATAGTACACATCATGAGGTAGGGATGTTATAATAGTACACATCATGAGGTAGGGATGTTATAATAGTACACATCATGAGGTAGGGATGTTATAATAGTACACATCATGAGGTAGGGATGTTATAGTATTACAAGTCATGAGGTAGGGATGTTGTAATAGTACACATCATGAGGTAGGGATGTTATAATAGTACACATCATGAGGTAGGGATGTTATAATAGTACACATCATGAGGTAGGGATGTTGTAATAGTACACATCATGAGGTAGGGATGTTATAATAGTACACATCATGAGGTAGGGATGTTATAATAGTACACATCATGAGGTAGGGATGTTATAATAGTACACATCATGAGGTAGGGATGTTGTAATAGTACACATCATGAGGTAGGGATGTTATAATAGTACACATCATGAGGTAGGGATGTTATAATAGTACACATCATGAGGTAGGGATGTTATAGTAGTACACATCATGAGGTAGGGATGTTATAATAGTACACATCATGAGGTAGGGATGTTATAATAGTACACATCATGAGGTAGGGATGTTATCGTAGTACACATCATGAGGTAGGGATGTTATCGTAGTACACATCATGAGGTAGGGATGTTATCGTAGTACACATCATGAGGTAGGGATGTTATCGTAGTACACATCATGAGGTAAGGATGTTATAATACTACACCAGTAAGATTGCATGGATTATGTCTTCCAGGAGGAGGAGGAGTACGAGACCAAGGGAGGACGCAGGAGGACCTGGGACGATGATTTTGTCCTGAAGAGGCAGTTCTCTGCTCTGGTTCCCGCCTTCGACCCCCGCCCAGGAAGGACTAACGTCCAGCAGACCACGGACCTGGAGATCCCCCCACCAGGCATGCCCCCCGCACAAACACAAACACAAACATTACCAGTCTAATCTTGAAATCATTTTCACTTTTTTACTTTGAAAATGTGAAACTAGTACAAAATAAGGTCCAACCAGAGCTTTAGCAAAGTTTTAGATGTTTATGTGAACATTAAAAAGGTGAAGTTTTAAATTTAACTTTAATTGAGGGCTCATCTGTGAAGGTGCTCATTTTTCCACATGATTCCCTACCAACCTTGTTTAATTTTCAGATTTTGTGATTTTTGTTCTTCTGAAGTATTAAAATGGAAAAAGTGAAACCGTCCTGTTTAGGTGTGAACTAAGCACTAAAACTCAATTTCCTCTTACCTTTGTTTCAGGGACGCCTCGGTCGGAGGTTCGGGAAGAGGTGGAGTGTGCCCCGTCTCCTCACCTGGCTCTCACTCTAAAGGTAAGACGAAAAGATGTTGCTTCACACCCTAAATCAGGTTCATTTTTCACTGAGCGCATCAACTCGAGAGAATTGTACGCCAGCCAAACAACATTTAATACAAATGACCTGAACATACGCAGCAGGAATGCTGCTGGAACAAACCCATGAACCTCCAGACGTGTTCCAGCTGCATGGCTGTGCTGAAAACTGGAACTGCTACACATTGTACCATGTAGAATGTGCATGTGACGAAGACAATTTGGGATTTGATTGACTGCTGTCTTGAAGGCTTTCCAATTGTCAATAATCTTTCTCACAGTAGAACATAGACTTCAAAATAGTTTGGAGATGGTGGTATAACTGTTTCCAGGTCAATGTGCAGCAGCTCATGCTTCTCTAAGATCATATGTTCCAGACCAGAAAACTAACAAGAGATGGAAAAAAAATAACACATAATATGCATTATTTCGTCAGAGGGTGCATTTGCATTATTTTAATATCTTGTAAAGAGCAGATTAAAAAAAAAAACCACATTTTTTAAATTGGGTATGTTTCGTTGTGTGTGCTTTCAGGTGGCAGGGCTCGGCACAACCCGGGAAGTGGAACTTCCTCTGTCCAACTACAAGTTGACCATCTTCTACTACGTTCAGCGGCTCCTGCAGCTCTCCTGCAACGGATCTGTGAAGACGGACAAACTGCGGCGCATCTGGGAGCCTACGTACACGTAAGACAGAAGGCAATGTGAATGAAAGCTCAGGGAAACCCGTGTTTCAGATGTTTGAGTTTTAACGGCGCCTGTCGTCCCGCAGGATCATGTACCGGGAGCTCAAAGACACCGAAAAAGAGAAGGAGAGTGGGAAGATGGTGAGTGGACGGGATATCAGCGTTTGTTCTGCCAGCTGGAGAAGATGACTGACAGTAAACCGTGACTTTCATTTGGGATGGGGTTCTCTCAGTTAAGGTAAATGTTGTTTTTGTTTGCAGGAGTTGTTTGAAAACGGCGTCAGTCTTGGGGGTCGTTCTGGCGGTCTGAGCCCGAGCTCGGTTTCAGGCAATCAGAGCAGTGAGATCCTGGGATGGGCGAAGGAGGCGGTGCAGGCCAAAGCCGGCTGCAGCCAGAACGCCTGCGGGGTGGAGGACGTCCTGCAGCTGCTGCGCATCCTCTATGTCATCGGACGAGACTCTGCCTCCAGTTCACGAACGCTGCAGGAAGGTACAAAAATCACTTACTCTTCTACGGTTGCTGCAGTTTTAGTCACATCAGCTGGAATTCAGGAGCAGCTTGGAGCTTACTATTTAAATAGTAAACGGTAAATGGCTTACACTTATATAGCGCTCTCCAGCTGTACCCCAAAACGCTTTAAACTTTAGAGATTCACCCACACACTCACACACCGGTTGTCGGCGTAGCTGCCATACAACAGCGCTGGCATGACAACTGGGAGCAATTTAAAAACTCCAACTGGAGAAATCCAGAGAAAAAGGCCACAGGTGTAGGATGTCCTGATATTTATCACACATTTCAACAAAACAGAGGAAAGCAGATGATATGGAACCAGAAGTCAGCAGAAAAATAATCACTGAGGGGGTTTTTTTAATTTTGAAATTGTGTTGCAGATATTGATGAGCTGCAGTTCAATGCGCCGCTAGAAGAGTTCACCAGCAAGAAGATCACCACCAAGATTCTGCAGCAGATCGAGGTCAGTTTGCTCTCTTCAACTCTCCAGTTACATACAAGCCTTTATTACTCAACCTTTTTCATCATTGGCCTTAAAACTTTTAAAAAAGAAGACAAAACAGGACTTCTCTCATTTTTTTTATCGTAGTTATGACAACAGTGGTTGACAGTAGTAGTTATAATAATTATGACATTCAAACTGTGTGAAGTTTTAAGAGGCTGACTTTGTAAAAGAAAATAGAACTAACTTTGTGTAAAAAAAATATGAAGTTTAGTTTTAGTTCTAGATTTAGTGGTGCCGTTTCCCCGTTAGCCCCCTCACCTGTGCAAACCGCGCTTGCTGATGTTTCGTTCTGCAGGAGCCTCTGGCCCTGGCCAGCGGAGCGCTGCCGGACTGGTGCGAGCAGCTCACCTCCAAGTGTCCTTTCCTCATCCCCTTTGAGACCAGACAGCTGTATTTCACCTGCACTGCCTTCGGGGCCTCCAGGTGAGTCTGACACATGAGGGGATGAACATTTTAAACTTTAAATATCTTCAGTGGTTTCCCTTTCTTACTGTTACTTGGTTTATTACAACCCTGATGACTGTTAAGTCCACAACATCTTGTGTTTTTGATGTCTTAATCCCGCCCGTTAAGTGGACTGTAGAAGAGAGGGGCCCAGTGCATCGTGGGAGGTTCTCCCAGTAGTCTAGAACCTATGACAGCAGAACTACAAGGATGGTTCAGATCACTGAGTAGCAACAATGAGCTTTATCAAAAGTAAAGTTTGATGGCTAATGTTTAAGGTAGAGACTGCTAGAGGTAGGTGTCTGCCTCCTGGCCCCAGACTGGTTCCACCAGAACCAGGAGCCTGGTTACTGAAGACTCTGCCTGAAGACTGTTCAAAACTCTAGGAACCACCAGTAAACCTGAAGTCTTGAGAGACCAGAGCTCTGCTGGGATGATTTGGAGCTAGGTCGTCACATGGCTTCACTCACTCACAGCTGTGGCCAGGGTGAAGGGTGAAGGTCGGAGTGCAGAGCATTAAAAAAGAGGAGCAGTGTTTAGCTGAGTACCTGTCGGGGGACAGAATGTGATTATTCCACTTCAGAGCTCTGGGATGTTGTCTTCCTGTCCGTAGCATTGGGCAACCTCAGTTTTCCACCTATAACTCAGACCTTCTGGCCGTTGTCCTCTGGTGTCTGCAGGGCAATCGTGTGGCTGCAGAACCGGCGGGAGGCCACCATGGAGCGCTCCCGGACCTCCACCACGGTGCGGCGGGATGATCCCGGGGAGTTCAGGGTGGGTCGGCTCAAACACGAGCGGGTCAAGGTTCCCAGAGGAGAAGCCATGATGGAGTGGGCAGAATCAGTCATGCAGCTCCACGCCGACCGGAAGTCCGTGCTGGAGGTGAGGGGGGCAACTAGGGAGGCAGGATCCACTCCACCTGTGGATTTTTAATTTGACTGATTGTTACTTTGATGATTTAATATTTACATTTATGAGGTTTTGAGTTTAAGGTCCATTCAGAGGTTTGTTGGATGTTCTCTTTGTTAGACAGATGTTTTGCCACATTCTCAGAGTGTCAGATTTCAAATATGATGAAGAAAAATAGCTGATGTCATTAATTATCTTTAACTATCCCATCTGGGATTAATAAAGTATTTTAGATTGAATTTAAATTGATTATCCTGGTTGGTGTTTTCCAGGTGGAGTTCCAGGGAGAGGAGGGGACCGGTCTGGGCCCAACTCTGGAGTTTTACGCTCTGGTGGCTGCAGAGTTTCAGAGAACGGCTCTGGGTATCTGGCTGTGTGACGACGACTTCCCTGACGATGAGTCGCGACAGGTCAGTCACAAAAAAAAAAAAAAAGAAAAGTGGACGAATTTTCTTTTAATGTCAGTACAAAATAAGATTAACTAGCCGCTGAAAGGTCAGGTGGCCAGAAACCGAGTGAGCAGCCAAAACAGATCCACAATAACCTGGAGTTTTACTGGTCGTTTGGGAAACACATTTACTGCCCGTTGATGTATTTTTGTGACGCGCTTGGGTCTGTGTGCCTCAGGTGGATCTGGGTGGAGGCCTGAAGCCTCCTGGTTACTACGTCCAGCGTTCCTGTGGACTGTTTCCGGCTCCATTCCCTCAGGACAGCGAGGAGCTGGAGCGAAATACCAAACTTTTCCACTTCCTGGGAGTTTTTCTGGCCAAGTGCATCCAGGACAACCGGCTGGTGGACCTGCCGGTCTCTCAGCCTTTCTTCAAGCTGCTCTGCATGGGGGACATCAAGTCCAACATGAGCAAGCTGCTGTACCAGTCTCGCGGCTCGCCACAAGGTCACGTCTCGGAGCGGCACCTGCAGCCCTTCCTGCTGCTGTCGGAGATGCAGTCGGAGGCGTCCACCGAGGAAAGCCAGGAGACCTACTCGGTGGGCAGCTTGGACGAGGACTCAAAGTCTGAATTCATCATGGACCCACCAAAGCCCAAACCGCCCGCCTGGTACCATGGCATCCTGACCTGGGATGACTTCAAGCTGGTCAACCCACACAGGTGAGAGAAGCGGAAGCTGCTCGGCTGCAAGTGCCGCTGTTTGATCTTCTTTGTGTCAATTCTGTTCCGTTACGGCTCCTTCATCTCCTCTCTCCATCTGTCCTCTCTCCTCCAGAGCTGGATTCCTGAAGGAGGTGAAGGAGCTGGCGGTGAAAAGGAGACAGGTTTTAGCAAGTAAGAGTTTGTCAGAGGATGATAAGAACACTCGGCTGCAGGACCTGATGCTGAGGAACCCGCTGGGCTCCGGACCTCCACTCAGCATTGAGGACCTTGGGTAAGATACGCACACAAGCACTAGACCTACAGGTTTCCATGGAAACGGGCTTATCACATATACAGTATATCTCAAAAGTGAGTACACCCTTTAGATTTTTGCAAATATTCTGTCATATCCTTTCAGAGGATAACATTATCCTACTGAAACTTTGATATAACTTAAAGTAGTCAGTGTGCTGCTTGAATAACAGTATGGATTTATTGTCCTTTGAAAATTACTCAGTACACAGCTGTTAATGTCTAAACAGCTGGCAACAAAAGTGAGTACACCCCATAGTGAACATGTCCTAATTGTGCCCAATGATGTTGTTTTCCCGTCCTGGTGTCATGTGACTCGTTAGTCTTACAAGGATTCAGGTGTAAATGATAAGCAGGGCTGTTAAATTTGGTGTTTTGGGCACAATTCTCTCTGAATGCTGGACAACATGGCACCTCATGGCAAGGAACTCTCTGAGCGGCTGAAAAAAAGGATTATTGCACTTCACAAAGATGGCCTTGGCTATAAGAAGATTGCCAACACCATGAAAATGAGTTGCAGCACAGTGGCTAAGATCATACAGCGGTTTTCCAGGACAGGTTCCACTCGGAATAGGCCTGGCCTGGGTCGACCAAAGAAGTTGAGTCCTCAGCTCAGCGTCATATCAAGAGGTTGGTTTTCAAAAATAGACGTGCGAGTGCTTCCAGCATTGCTGCAGAGGTTGCAGAAGTGGGATGTCAGCCTGTCAGTGCCCAGACCATACGCCACACACTGCATCAAATCGGTTTGTATGGCCGTCGCCCCAGACGGAAGGCTCTTCCGAAACCGATGCATGAGAAAGCCCGCAAACAGTTTGCTGAAGACAATGAATCCAAGAACATGAGTTACTGGAACCATGTCCTGTGGTCTGATGAGACCAAAATAAACCTGTTTGGGTCAGATGGTGTCCGGGGTGTGTGGCGGAACCCTGGTGAGGAGTACCAAGACAAATGTGTTTTGCGTACAGTCAAGCATGGTGGTGGCAGCATCATGGTCTGGGGCTGCATGACTGCTGCCGGCACTGGGGAGCTGCATTTCATTGAGAGACACGTGAATTCCAATATATACTGTGACATCCTGCAGCAGAGCATGATCCCCTCTCTTCGGGAACTGGGCCATAGGGCAGTTTTCCAACATGATAATGACCCTAAACACACCTCCAAGATGACAACGGCCTTGCTGAAGAAGCTGAAGGTTAAGGTGATGGACTGGCCAAGTTTGTCTCCAGACCTAAACCCAATTGAGCACATGTGGGGCATCCTTAAGAGGAAGGTGGAGGAGTGCAAGGTGTCCAACATCCATGCGCTCCGTGATGTCGTCATGGAGGAGTGGAAGAAGATTCCAGAAGCAACCTGTGCAGCTCTGGTGAATTCCATGCCCAGGAGGGTTAGCAGTGCTGGATAACAATGGTGGTCACACAAAATATTGACACTTTGGGCACAATTTAGACATGTTCACTATGGGGTGTACTCACTTTTGTTGCCAGCTGTTTAGACATTAACAGCTGTGTACTGAGTAATTTTCAATGGACAATAAATCTATACTGTTATTCAAGCAGCACACTGACTACTTTAAGTTATATCAAAGTTTCAGTAAGATAGTGTTATCCCCTGAAAGGATATGGCAGAATATTTGCAAAAATCTAAAGGGTGCACTCACTTTTGAGATATACTGTATATGAACATTCATTTATCGAATTGTAACGTCTGATTAGTGGCTGACAGGTCATTCTACAAAATATTCTGGTTCTTATTTATTTCTAATCCTTGATGTCAAACTTTTATAGAATTCGTGTTTGTTTTTTTGTTGTTTTTTTAAGTATCCATGTGTAAATTGTGACTGAAAATGCATCTTAAAACTGACCTGAACATGTTCTTCTGTCTCCAGGTTAAACTTCCAGTTCTGTCCGTCCTCCAAGGTTCACGGATTCTTTGCAGTGGATCTGAAACCCAACGGAGATGACGAGGTAACATGAGGATCAATGGATGGGAGGGTGGGCGGATGGAGGGATGGGTGGTTGGATCGGCAGGTGGACAGATGGACAGATGGAGAGATGGATGGGTGGATAATAGAATAAATCTTCACAGCAGGTTTTGAAAAAACCTGTAGAAGTTGAAGGAGATGGAAGATCTGTAGGAAGGCTGCGTTCAGCCACGACTGAACTTGACAGAGATGGAACTCCTGATGTTTACTGGTGACACAAACATCTCAGGTCCAGCTGAGCTTCTGAATTCATTTAAGGAAAGAACATAAATTCATTATTGATCTGAGATGGTTAAGACTCAGAATTAGCACTTCAAGTCAACTCCAGATTCACGGTGACCTCTGCAGATCTAAACCCTATATCTCTGCTGCACCTCAACCATCATTTACTTTACGCTCAGTAAATTATACTGATATAAAGTTCCTTTTAATCTTCACTATGTTTGTGTTTGTATGCAGATGGTGACCATGGAGAACGTAGAAGAATACGTGGAGCTGATGTTCGACTTCTGTATGCACAATGGCATCCAGAAGCAGATGGTGGCCTTTAGAGGTAAAAACAGAATCTTACTTCTGTCCCTCTGGGGTCGTCTGTGATGTTCTGACATGCAGGTCAGATGGAAGGAGCTCATCTGACTGATGCTGAAGCAGAAAGAGGTTGTCACTTTGTGGCCTCCAGTAGGATTAACCAAGTGAGGAGTGTGAAACAGAGCAGAGGATTGAGCTCATGGTGGTGAAATAACAACACCCGCTGTGTGATGGATCATGAGACACAAATGATCCCTCATTCAGGAATCCAGTGACGATGGAAAAAGAGAAACTGGCTGTTTCTCAGTTCTCAAGAACGCAAGTCCATACTTGTAAGAACAAGTTGGGAGAATGTACTTTGGTGGACGGACCAAGAGAACACATCCCTTTCTTCCTGCAGTTGGAGAAACAGCGTAACTTGTGTTCATGGTGATATCAGAACTGAGATAACAGGCTAACGTATCATGAAAACAAACACCCTTAACACTAAAACAACTGACAATAGGCCATATATTGCGCCCACTTAAGTCTGTATAATCATTGCCTTATATGATCCGCCTTTAATGGATTTTACGCTTTTGTGTGCCAGCTGTGTTGTAAGTTCGGTAGAAAAGAAAAAGGTTCAGAAAACGTCAGAGGAAATTTTAAAATACACTCTATCTCTGACATTAGCACAAATATAAAGTTATGATATCATATTCTTCGATGAAAACATGTTAAAACTACTAAAACTACATTCTCTCAAACGAAAATAAAGTTATCTGCAAAACTTAATGTAACCTGTGTGTAGACGGAGGTATTATCCCCACACCAGCAGGATGAAATACGCCGTCAGATAGGTGTAGTTTTCAAAACCAGGATGGATGAACATCAGTATGAGAGTCTTTTGGCCGGGTTCTGGTTCTTGCAAAGTCCCAGTTTGTCATCTTTGTGTCCACTTCAAACAGTGGACCATCATCCTTTTGTGGTTCCGGACATCCACCGGTTTATGGCGTCCTCGTCTCTGAGGCTGAGCAGCTCCCAGATCTCCTCGTCTCTCCAGTTACTCATCTTGCACATATAGATCCTACCTGTGACGTTCTGCTACTGCTGTTTCTTTATTTTATAAAATAATAAATAAATAAAAACTTCCCTGGTGGGTTGTACTGAGGTTGATCAACAAACCCCTCCCACGACCCGCTACCCCAGTTAGTTCGTTTACATTAGACCTGACCCGCGGTTAAGACGACCCTCGGAGGAGAGTTATTCATGGGCAGCTCGACACGGCACACAGGTCAATGTAAAAGGACAGGTGACAGGCTAGATCCATGCGTTAGACGCAGGGTGTCTGGCAATGTAAAAGGGTCTCATGTCCACCAGTACAGAACATACCAAACCATTAACGGCAGGGAGGGGGGGGGCTTTATGTGATGACTCATGCAGGAGTATCCAGGAACCATGATTCAAAACATCAGAGATGGCCATCATCACACCTGTCTCTGAGTGGCTGTTTGTCTATCCAGTGGGGGTCGGCATCTTCTGGCACCGCCTCCTGGAAAACCCAATCCAGAAGATGGGAACAGCCAGCTGGCTGAAGCTCTGAACCTTCCTGTTTAGAACAAATCAGTATTGATCAGAGTTCATTTAATCTTGTCTGGATGATCAGGTGTGTTTGTCTGCTGCGGTGCTGATGGGTTTTGTCTGAAAGCAGCACAAGATTCATTTTAAATGTAATTTAGAACATCATGTGACAGGACCTGAACTACCTGGTCACCTTACCACTATGAAGTTCACGTCCTTTTGTTGTGAAAATGTTTCTCAGGTCGTTCCAAACTTCTTCCAGAGATGCTGTATTTTCTCGTAGCCAGCTTTCTTTCTTACTGATGAAATAATTAATCTGTCTCCTGTTCTTCAGAGGGGTTCAATCGTGTCTTTCCAATGGAGAAGTTGAGCTCCTTCAGTCATAAAGAGGTACAGATGATCCTCTGTGGCAACCAGTCACCTTCTTGGACTTCTGATGACATCATCAACTACACTGAACCAAAGCTCGGATACACCAGAGACAGGTACTCCTCTTCTGACTGACTTTTTTTTATTTTTTAAAGTAGATGGTGACATCATTGTTACTTACCACTCCTCCTCTGTCTCTTCTCCCTCCCTGCTTCTCCTCTGTCATTCTCTCATCAGCCCTGGGTTCCTGCGCTTTGTCAGGGTGTTGTGTGGGATGTCATCCGATGAGAGAAAAGCTTTCCTGCAGTTCACCACCGGCTGCTCCACACTGCCCCCCGGCGGCCTGGCCAACCTGCACCCGCGCCTCACCATCGTCAGGAAGGTATGTCTCTGCTCCAATTGGTTCATTGGCAGGTGAAGATGTGGGTGGAGTCTGACTTGTTGCCGCCCCCTGCAGGTGGACGCCACAGACTCCAGCTACCCGTCAGTCAACACGTGCGTCCACTATCTGAAGCTGCCTGAGTATTCATCTGAAGACATCATGAGGGAGCGTCTGTTAGCCGCCACCATGGAGAAGGGCTTCCACCTCAACTGACCTGCTGCACACTGAGCATGCTCCTCAGACTCACCTCTCCGTCTCGCCAGAGCAGCCGGCCGAGTGAAGGATGGACCGACGGCTGCTGGAGGAAGAAGTTTACGTTTAAAAACCCGATAGAAGAGCTGCGGTCCTCACGTCTTCTCCTCCTTCCTCCTGATCAGCATCATCTTCCTCGCCACAACCTCCAGAGCTGCCATGTTGTCTTCAGCTCATCGTTGCAGGCTGGCGCATGTGTGTGTGTGTGCGCGTGTGTGTGTGTGTGTGTGTGTGCGTGTGTATGCGTGTGCGCTGATCTGGTTTGACTTGTAGCTTTTGTTTTCACTTCAGACTCGTTTTTAGTTTTTCTTCTTTCAGCTTCTGTGTGTGCGACAGTTTTTGGTTTCTGACCAGAAGAAGAGGTCAAAGCTCAGTTTGTTTCCTTTCCGATGAAGCGACGGAGATGCTGCTGGTGTGCGAGGCACACCTAAAAACAAGAAAGAAGCTCTGCTCTCCCTATATTTCTTTGTATATTATAAACATTTATTTAACTGAAGTTGCAGTTTGAGGTAAACAGATATTTTCAAATGTGTATGCTCCAAAAATAATCATTAAAACGTTTGCAAAGTATGAAGACAAGACTGAGTCGTGTCATCTGTGGATGGAAGCATGTTTTAATAAACCTAGTTTAAACTATTTTGGAATAAAAACATTCTAAATGCATTCATTTTCAAACGATTTATTTTGTATATGTATTCTTACATATTAAACATTTTGCAGCAACAGCCTGTTCAAGGCAACGGAGAGATACGCTAGAGGGCTCATTCATTTTGGTTTGGAACGCTTCATCTGACATTATTACTAGAAAACTAAAACGTTTACGAATTTTTTTAATAAATCCTGCCTGAAGCTCCTTTAAAACTTAAATTTTAAACTTTGTGATGTAATTTTAAAACCAGCAGTTTAATACCACGTCTGACCACAGGAGGACCACAGACCTGCTCACACAGAACTACTAGAATGCAACCAGCGGTCTAATGCTGCCACCTACTGGCAACTAACAACCAATGAAAATAACATCTAAGAATAATGCTGTGCTTCACAAGAGTAAAACAAACTGGACATTAAGACATGTCTATATGTATATAATATATATGTCTAGGGTTTCAGCAGCAACACGTCAAATGATGTTTGAACAGATTTGATCCAAACTGATATAAACTAACAACTGAGTGAAAGTGTCCAGTTTGCTTCCAGACCTGCTTGATCCAGCAGTTTGTCCTGTTTCAGATGAACCAGGCCAGTTCCTACCAACATGACGCTGTGCAGTAAGAAAAGCCTACAAAAACACACTTCAGGCATGTGTGTGGGTTACGTCACAGGCTTCTCAAGTCTTATTTGAGTCCGATGCACAAACTTTATTTTGATATACTGCTCCCATGTGGTCACAAGTGGTGCTACAAACACTACAATATTTATATCAAACGGTAGAACAGGATGGGCAATCATAATTATTATTCCTGGTCCTGGGGGGCCGTGCCTCCACATTTTAGATGTGTCCCTGCACGTGGAAGGATGGTCCAGGAGAAAAGTAGGAGAGCTGCTGCAGCCAAAACCAGGAGAAGTGTTTCAGCTGTCTCGCCGACAAACAAACCCGAGTCACCAGTCTGAGTTTATTGGTACAGCAGCAGCATTCACACCTAGATTCTGGACTGACACTGGTTTCATGCCTCTTCAGTCTGACATCTGGAGACACCTGTCGAGTCCAGGTCCGACTGAAATAGTCTGTGACATCAGTGCTGCAGGCGTCATCCGTCTGACATCTTGTCGATGGCCGTGAGCGGCGCAAGGATGCGGCTCTTGTTGGTCTCCACGATGCGACCATTCTGGATCATTTCGTCGAGGATGATGTGAACGGAGTCCAGGTTAAACATGATCTGAAGACGTTATGTAATCAAGGAAATGTCAAGAAAACTTGTTTTTATTGTTCAGTAACTTCCACATCCTCACCTCCACCTATAAATCTGATTAAACCAGTTCTGAGTTTCAGACAGCTCATATCTAATAATAAAAAGCTGTTCAATTCAAAAATACTTTATCACTGAAGGGAAATTTGATTAATTATAGATATTAAAATGAATCTTTCCAGCTAAACTTGTAAAATAATGATCTGCATCCAAACGTCTTCCTCGTCCACCAGAGTTTGTCTTGAACTATTATTTTTCACTCTACAAATGCTTCCATTAGCTGCTTTCATCCAGCAGTGTTTCTACACCGATGCTGCTCAGATAAACCTGCAATGAAACCAGATTAGACTAAAAAACTAACTGGACTACAAACATGTATGAGTCTGAGCACGATTCCCAGCAGCCTTCAGCTTATCCAAAAAGGTTGCAGCGGCAGTTCTGATGACCACCAGGAACAATCACGTTTCTGTTAAAGGATACATCCAGTTCACTCTGTTGGCAGGCAGACAGACAAAAAGACAGTTACTGCAGTAAAACTGACCCGCAGGCCTTATGCACTTGAATATAATTCTAAAGTTATTGTCATTCTGGTCAAAGAAAGCCTTATAATAGTGTTTGGTTGGACATGGAAAAGGGACATAAATGTTATTTTTTCTCTGCTTGTCAGTAAGGACGGGAATTGATAAGATTTTTACAATTCCAATTCCATTTTTGATTCTGCTTATCAAGTTATTCTTTACCAATTCTCATTTTGAAAAAAGGGCAACAAAAGGTCGATTAGCATCACCAATGAAAATTGTAATATTCTTCTGTAGAAATGAACAAAATACAACATTAATTCTGTGGCAATTCCTTGAAAATGTCCAACATTTTTCTAATAGAAAATTAAAATTCTCCTTTTTAAAAGGAAAACTGTCAGCCAGTGACAAATCCAATTGAGACAAATCCAATCAAACTGTGCATTTTGCAAATCTGCAACCCTCACCCTCTGACGAAACATCCACTTGGCAAGTACTGAAAGTTGCCCTGTTGTATTTTTTACTGAAATGTGATGCAATGTTTACTATTGACTGCTAGCTTATGTAGTTGCATAGCAATGTGCGTGATGACATCATTCCTGCCCACTGGAATAAAAAAAAGGGAATCGTTTGCAAATTTTACAAATGATTCCAAGGAATTGAAACTCTGAGAATCGGTTCTGAACAAGAACCGGTTCTTGATTCTCATCCCTATTTGTCAGTGTAGAAAAATTGTTAGTCTTCTTGATCCCGTGCTTTTTAAGTATTTAATATTGTCCACTTGATTTCTTCATTTTCACTCTGTTTTTGTTAAATAAATAGTTGTACAGTAAGCTCACTGAAACTGAACTCACCACCCGACTGAAGTATTTATCCAAAACCTCCACAAAGTTATGAATCAGCTCGTAGATGGACAGCTCGTTCTGGAGAGTCACAACGAGAGAGAAATGTTGTGCTGATGAAGCAGACAAATTTCATCCACTGAGGTTCATCTGGAGGCTCACCTCGCTGTCTGAGATCCCCACCACAATGTACAGAGCAGCGTACTGCCGATAAACCAGCTTGAAGTCCTTGTACTCGACGAAGGAACACTGCAATCAGATGGGTCCGGAGTCAGAGGCCAGCGCTGCAGCGGATCAAAGCTCCGGTTAACAAGACCATACCTGCTCTTTCTTGCGGCTCAGACAGTAGCGAACGGCGTCGGCCTCCAGCGCCGCTCTCCTGCTCAGCTCCACCGGCTGGTAGTACCGGGACAGTCTGGTCTGACCCTGCTGGTTCACCATCAGCACAAAGTTTATCATCCTCCAGCCGTCCTGAAACCCAACCACAAACCCGAGTTACACTGACTCCATCCACCAATCAGCTTCTTCTTATCCAGGTTCAGATCAGAGGAACAGCAGCCCAAGTAGACCCCAAGCCACCCTCCATCTCTTCCAGGAGGACACCAAGGCATCCCCAGGCCTCTCCCCGGTGGGTCCTGGGTTTGCCTCAGGCCTCCTCCAGGAGGCATTCATAAAGCGCCTTTCTACAAAGAAATGTACGTTTTACGTCTCATTTATTCATTCACACACGCACTAATATACTTGGGAAACAGTTAGGCACCAAATATAATATATTTAATTTTCTCAGATGGCAAAAATAAGAACTTTATTGATCCCACATAGGAGTAATTCATGTTATATCAGCTATAGAGAACAAGGTAGTGCCGAAAAACAATATATATCCCCCCTCACAAAAATAAGAAAAATAGAGAAACATATTTTCTCATCAACAAAACATATTTTAAATTTTCAAGTAACAAAATAACATATTTGAACCATTTTTCAGACAACAAAATAACATTTGAACCATTTTTCAGACAATAAAATTGTTGATGAGAAAATATAGTTAAGCGGCTTTTCCCTAAAAGCCGCTTAACCTGCCTCTGCAGGTAAATATATACATAGATATAGAGCAGATACAGTTAATAGAGACAGTTAATAGAGACAGTATAGTGTAAATAAGTATATTTATATAAATATTTATATGGGCATGGGTGTACAAATATATAGAAATATGCGTGTGTGTGTGTGTGTGTGTGTGTGTGTGTGTGTGTGTGTGTGTGTGTGTGTGTGTGTGTGTGTGTGTGTGTGTGTGTGTGTGTGTGTGTGTGTGTGTGTGTGTATAATTACAGTATATAATAATAATAATAATTATTATTATTATTATAAATATTAGTTACTTAGCAGTGTGAGTACAGTGTGTGAGTATTGATAAATACAGGTTAAATGATCAGTCAATGGGGGTAGGACTAAATAAGTTCACACTTCTTCCTACTCCTTTTTTGGCACATGTAAATTAAGATAGCAAGTGTTAAAGGATGAAATTCTTTATTTTGTTGTTTTGTTTTCTTAAACTTCTCATGAAGTGTATTTTTTTTTACATGTACAAAAATAAATCAAATCAAATATGTTTCTGTATTTTTCTTATTTTTGTGAGGGGATATATATATTGTTTTTCGGCACTACCTTGTTCTCTATAGCTGATATAACATGAATTACTCCTATGTGGGATCAATAAAGTTCTATTTTTTGCCATCTGAGAAAATGAAATATATTATATTTGGTGCCTAACTGTTTCCCAAGTATATTAGTGCGTGTGTGAATGAATGAATGAGACGTAAAACGTACATTTCTTTGTAGAAAGGCACTTCATGAAAATAAGTCCATTTACTTGTATTAGTTTACAGCGCAGTCTTGCCACATCCAATATGGCGGCGTCGTTGACGTATCGCAGCAGCTCCATGGGGCGTCTACGTATATAATATGTCTATGCCTCTGAGTACCAATGGAAAAATAAAAAATACAGTCTAGAAGTGTACCCATGTCTCACCTGATGACAGGTGGGACAGGCTGTTTGTGCCTCTTTAAATGATCCTCATACACACACTACTGACGTCCCAGTGCGCACCTCCTCCAGACACACTTTTAATATTCTGAATCGTGTTGTTACATCTAAGGGCAGACAGAGAGAGGTGGCCCCGGTAGTTTGTCTCAGAGAGCAGGTAGCTGTCGGTCACCTGGAGAGGTAATCTCCAGATATAAAACAAAACAATGGTACAAATCACACAAGAGGCCCGGGAACCTCGCCAGCCTTACGGTTACGGCCTGATCTTGATATATTATTGTCTTCCAGAAGCACATAAGGCCACCACATTGATTGTTTCAACCCGATTACAGGTGCTTTTAACTGCGGTCTGGTGCCATCAGGACCAGTGTTGTACTTACCTGCGACTAGTTCGTGCCAGCTGTTAAACGAGTCTAAACCAGGAAGAACTACAATATAACCTGCTTCTAAATTGTACTGATACACATCCTATCATCCTAATGTGGCTCTATAATGCGCCTGTATTGATATACAGCCTGTTAAATCCATTACAACGAAAGCGGAGAAGAATAACAAATGTTAGTCAGCCATCACGTGTAGCGCGCTCACAGGCGGTATTACGGTTTCCGCCTTTAGGGAGGACTTTTCAAAATAAGAGCCCAGCAGAAGCACAAGAACCACTTCGTTCCAAAATGTCAAGACCTTCAAGTGTTGTATTTCAAAATAAGAGCCTGATAAAATGTCAATACCCATCACCTCAGACTGGTGTTAAAAGGAAAGAGAGAATGATTTCATTTGATTTTATTTACTTAAAGCTATTTCTACTTTTTACTTTCTTCATTTCAATTTTTTAATGTATTTTTCGTTTTTTTTTTCCCGTTGAATGAACTACTCCTCTTTTATTCTGTTATTCTATTTTATTTCTGTTGTATTTTATTTCTTTTATTTCTTTTGTGACACACTTGTGACACACTCGTGAAAACGGAAAACATATAAACAATTGAAAGTGCGATTTTTTAGAATTTCGGGGGGAAAAAAATATTAATAATATTAACTCATGTGGAATTTGATGGCAGCCACACGTGAATAAAATTTGATTCATGAACAACAAAATGTTGCAAAAGTACGCTGTAATAAGAAAAAGAAAGAGAGAAACACGGGAAGAATATCTACAACTAAATAAATTAACTTCCGACAATTCAATGATATGATTGCTTAGTAAATAAGTCTATCAGAAGTAAAGATAGACAGAACTTCACCAATCTGATTAAAAAAGAACATGGCTGCAAATTGTAAACCAATTTAACTGCTATTTAAATACAGTGACAGATTATTGGATTATAGCATTGCATTCTGTTTTCATTTACAGTTTAAATTGTTTAAATTAGGGGATGTACATTTTATTTATTTGCTTTCTTTTTGTGCTAAAGAATAAAAAAACAAAATGCGACTAAAAAAATAATTTACATGTAGGCTAAACTGGTACATAATCCGTGTTAAAACAGTAATGACTGGATTTAACCTCATCATAGTTTATGGGGAGTGTGATCTGCTTCTTCTCTTGAATTCATTCATATAATAGTTTTTACGGGTTCGTGATTCGGTTATTTTAACGACTCTATAAATAGTCGGGGTGGATGTCCCGTGATGCAGCGCGGCCAGCCCGTCCGGACCGGGTCCAGACCGACGGCAGTGATGGCGGCGGCTCGGATCCTCCTCACGTAAACACCGCCTACCGTAGACGCTCCGGGGCCGAGATCAGCTCCGAGCCGAGCTTTCTGCGGGGAAACTCGACTTGTTAGCGGCACTAGAGCCATGGAGGAGCAGCCCGGCGGAGCGGGAGCAGCCGTGTCCCCGCGGCCGCAGCACGGCGCCATGCTGCCGCAGCCCGGGGAGCACGACGGCCCGCGGCCGCAGCAGCACTACACCGTCCCCGGGATCCTGCACTACATCCAGCACGAGTGGGCCCGCTTCGAGATGGAGCGGGCTCACTGGGAGGTGGAGCGGGCCGAGCTGCAGGTCAGTGCCGGGGGGGGGTTCGGGGGAAATGTGGGGGGTTTGTGTGTGTTTTCTGGAGCTGAAGCTCCAGGACCAAGCTGTCAGGGGGGACTGGAGTTGTAGTTAGCCGCTAAGCACGCACTGCTGACGGGGGAACCAGCTGCTGCTGCTCCGTTAGCTCCAGCCTCCTGCTTTAAGCCTGATTTATGGTTCTGCGTTAAATCGACGCAGAGCCTACGCCGTAGGTTCTGCGTCGATTTAACGCGGAACCATAAATCAGGCTTAAATGTTATTGCTACTAGGGCTGGGTATCGATTCAAATGTCAAGAATCGATTCGATTCCGATTCTTAAGATTCAGAATCGATTATCACGATTTGATTCGATTCGATATTGATTTGGCTTAGTGTTATTTAAAAAGTTTTTTGAGCTGTTGCCTGAATTATGACTGTAAAATAACTAGTGAAATAATAATTTCACATTAATTATTGTGAAATAACTAAGAAATAACTCAAACAGGCCTTTCAATATCAATTTAAAGTGCAAAAAAAGAAAGAAATTGCAGTTCATGCAGTAAACAAATCATTTTAGTTTATCTAATTTATTCTGTCACCACGCACACATATTGCCATGAAGCACCTGGCATTTTTCAGAAGTGTCATGACAAACTGTGGAAAAAAAATATTAAAAAAAATCGATCTTTAGACATAAGAATCGATTTTTAGGAATTAATATGAGAATCGATTTAGAATCGGAAAATCGTTTTGTTTTTTTTCAACACAGGCCTAATTGCTACTTGTGCTCTTTAATCTCTTGATTTCCTTATCACTCCTTATTTTCTGTAACCCAGCAGTCCATTTTGATTAACCACGTTTAATTCTGTTTGTTCACAGTCCTAAAGCCTGAATTATGGTTCTGCGTTAAATCGACGCAGACCCAACGCAGAACCATAAATCAACCTTTACGCTGCTTCCACCAACTTACGTTTTTAAGGCTGATTTATGGTTCCGCGTTACACCAACGCAGAGCCTACGGCGTAGGGTACGCGGCGACGCTCACCGTACGGTGCACGTCGCCGCGTACCCTACGGCGTAGGCTCTGTGTCGATTTAACGCAGAGCCATAATTCAGGCGTTATGGACCAGTTTCTGGCTGCTGAGGGAAATATAAGAGGCAGTGCCAGCTGTTGTGGTCTGTCAGCGTGACAAAGTTAGCTGCATTTGTGGTGGTGTTAGTCTCAGGCCTATCTGTCTCTCACCCGGACACACACTATAGGAAAAGTGCTCAAAACCTCCTTCCACACGTGCAGGGTCTGTTTGGGTCCAGGACAGGGTTAGCAGAAGTCCAGAAGTGATTCTGTGGAGCTATGCCTGCCATCACCTGGATTTACCTGAGCAAAGAGGAATAATATTGCAGTGATTATTAGTTATTTACCCTCCAAGGGTGCATTGAACAGCCTCTCTACCTTAAACAGTGTCAGGATGTCAGACACATCCTGTAGTTTGGGGGGAAAAAAATGTCCCTGTTTCAGAAGGTCAAATTATTGCTCTGCAAAACAGCTGACAACATGGATGAACCTGCTACAAAAAGGTTTTTAATCTGCTACCCAGCATGAAGATTGGACTGTGGCTCTTTGGAAGACGGTCACGTGGTCTAAGTACAGATTTACTTCAGACTGACAGGGGCATCAGCGTAAGAAGAGTGCTGGATAAACTGATGGGTCCACCATGCTTTGTACCCAGTGTGCAAACCTTTGGTGACCGCATCACGATCACGGGTTTCATCGGTTGGCCAGACCAAAGTTCAGCTATGTTATGCTGCTGAACCTGGAAAAAAAGCCAACCACCTAAACAAGCAGTCCCCGACGCCCATCAATGGATTTTATTTTTTCTTTCCCTAAAGTTACTGGCATACTTCAAGATGACATTCGTCACATTTCCATTACCTTTGAAATCCCATTAATTGGAATTGTGAATAGAAAATATGCCTAATAGAAACAATTTTGTCCACAATGTTAATGTTTTTTTTTTTTTTTTTTACAAAACTCGCATTACTTTTTTTTCCTGGGCATTTTTAAAAAGGAATATTTCACACATTACACAAATCTGTAGGTCACATGACTTACCAAAAAGAGTCACCTTTTTTCCCTGTAGGGATGGGCTCCCTTAGTCATGATATGCAGGTTAACAGGACGAGTTACTGAGTTACTATTTTGAATCAACCACTCCTACAAGAAATGGTGGACAATAAGCTCCTAGACATTTCTGAGACGTGGCTGGCTCCACATGTAAGGGGCTTGCCTTGCAACAACTCCACATCCTTATGGAGCGATAATTCAATTTTATTTATATAGCATCTATTACAACAGAAGTTATCTCTAGGATCTTTCCAGAGACCTAAAACATGACCCCCGAGCAATTATTACATAAGCATAACATAAACAATGGCAGGTAAAAAAAAAAAACTCCCCTAGTGGGAGAAAAACCTTAAGCCAAACAGTGGCAGGAAAATATCCCCTTTTAGGAGGGAAGAAACCTTGAGCAGGACCTGGATCATAAGGGGGAACCCTCCTGCTAGAGACCAGCTGGGCAGAGCAGGGAAAGAGAGAACAGACAGAGAATGAAGAACAGAAACATGTACATAAACAGTAACATGATGATGGAAACAATCATTTTTCAGTTAAGTTTTGTTGACATTTAGAATTATTGCTTGAAGTCTTCTGACTCCCATTGATTTATTCGATGCTATCCTGACTGGAAATTCCCACTTTCTTTCTTTTTTTCGGGTCGGAAGTGTGAGGTGTGGTGCTGTGAATCCTTTCAGTCTGAGGTCTGGTGGTTGTAAACATAATCAGGGGGGCACACATTTATCCAACCATGAATGGATAAGTTCATCAGGCACCAAACGTTGGGGTTGTTCCTGACAAACTGAGCTCTGTGATTGGATAATGTGATCAAACTGATTTGAACATGTCTTTTATGACATAATTGGGACAGATTTTTGCACTTGTATATTTGTATCAATGTTGTAGATATTTTCTACAAATTCAGACAGTTATGTGCGTGTTCAAGGTGTTTTACTCATTCACACATTAGAGTGTAAGTCGTCGCACCAGGATTCACTTGTTCCTTGTATCAACACGTTCAGACCCAATGACGCGTTAAGCCGCGTTTATACTTGCAGTTCAGAACGCGTACGCGAGACGCAGGATACGCGTGACGTCACGTCTCGCGTATCCTGCGTATCCTGCGTACATTTGACGCGTCGACGTGCACGTTCTCAAAAAGACACTGAACGCGTACGCGACCTGCAGTTCTCGCTCTGTCTGCTAGTATCGCTGTTCCCGGTCTGATCCCGGCTGGCACGATTATGCTGCTCTCCCCTGGAGAAAGTTCCCCGTGCATATATTTATGCAATATTTAACTTCCCCCCAGGGTTTCCGTTGTCCGGTAAAATATGCCGAAGTCCGGTATTTTATAATCTCTCCGGTCAAAATACTCACTGGTGCTGCGGGACTAGAGTCCCCGGGAGTACCGCGGATGGCGAGCCCCGGCCGCCGAGCCCCGGCGACCGAGCCCCGGCGGAGGTACGCGCCGAGCCTCGGTGCCTCCCGGAGCCGGGAGGAAGCGGAGCCGGGAGCCAGGAGTCAATTGACGGGACTTATTTTATTTTAAATACTCTGTTTTTCAATAAAAATACTATTGAATGACTTGGAATCATATTAGGAACAATACATTTTTTGACCATGTTAATCTTTCTTATATATTGACATCTACTTCTCCATATGAACCTAAAATTAACTGGATTTATTGTTTCGTCATTCTTGTTGAGATGGGTGAGGAGAATGCTGGATAAATTAGTCTGGAAAGACTATCCACTTTTGATAATAAGATAAGATAAAATAGTCCTTTATTATTACTCCCTCAACGGGGAAACTCACGTAGCAGAAGTACACACACACACACACACAGGGAAGGGGGTAAAACAGTAATATAAATAAGTAATACACATTAAAAAAAGAGTAATAATAATAATAATAATAATGTTGTGGTTTTCTTTAGCTTCCTTCTAGGCACCCAGAGCTTTACAGAGATCATTATTCATTCACACACATTCTCCCCGGTGGTAGCTCCGTCTGTAGCCGCAGCTGCCCTGCAGACTGACGGGAGCGTGGCTGCCATATCGCGCCAAACGGCCCCTCCGACCACCACAAACATTCATACACACTCATACACATTCACACGATGTTATAATCTCCTACATCATCCAATATTGTCCTGTAAAAGTGTTCGTTTTTCTAATCTGCTACCGCTGCTGCTGCTACTACTTCTGCTACTTAATATAAGTAGCTTTTCCAACTGTTGCTCTGCTTACTGCCCCCTATCGGTCACCATCGGTATGACAGGCTCTACTCGGGTGGTACGCGACGTACGCAGTGGAGCATGAACAGACACAAAGCAGGCTACGCAGGCTACGCAGGTTACGTGCGTAGAGTATATTTCCGGCTTTACAAAGCTCCTGTCACTTATCTGCCTACATACACGTCACCCCAACGTTGGCAACATGTCTGTGACTCTCCAGTAAAATGAAATGGATTTTTAAAATGTCATGTAGCTTCTCTGCCATCCTGGTCATGGTAATCCTGTAAACAGAGGGGTTCTGGGGGAGTTTTCATGGGGCCACAAACACCCAGGTCCTGCAGTGAGGATTTTCAGGAGCAAGACAAGTCTGTTCCTCAGGTTAGGGGCTTCAGCTCTAACAAGCTTCTAGGTGGAGGTTGGAACTGGTCAGTGCTGATTGGATGTGCTGTTATTGAGCCATCTCAGTCTTCTCACTCATCGCTGCCATCGCAGCGTAAACAAACAAACGAACGCAGAAACCATATCAGCTCCTTCAGTGTTTCCTCATTCCAGTTTTCCAGTTTTGTTTTCCCTTTGCTTGCTTGCTTGCTTTTTTTTGTGATATTTATTGGCTGTTGGCAAGCAGTAAAAGTGGTTGTAGTAGTAATGATAACGATAAAAACTTGAACAGAATTGGCAATTAGAGTACATCCTTTCTTATGCACCAGATTTCAGATCATTAACTTTTATCATTTGAAAAATGAAAGTATATTGGAAAATAAGACATGCATTTTTTTGTTGAAACAGTAGAAAAAACTGATGTAGTTTAAATGCATCATGTAGCTGTGAGTTAATATGTTTTTAATTCAAAACAAGAAAAAGACAACAGAAGGAACAGAAACCAAAAGGTTTGGAACAGTAAATGTAATCCAGCACTTTTACCAGTAAAAGTTAATGTATCGGCCGATGCTATAGAGGCCTGTTCACACTTGTTATGAATATGTTGCCCAGTGTATTTATACGGAGTTGGACATATGCATTATGTATACACAACATGTTAGTAACTCGAATAGAATACTTATACCAACGAATACTTTGCGTGTTGCCAGTATTCACTAATTATGCCCAGTGACGGTTTGAATTATCCACCGCACATGTTGGCGTGTCACAGACCTATCACCTGTTGTAACCTGTAAACACGCTGCCACTTGAAGCCAAACAAGACATGTCAGAAGTTGCAGTATCAACATCACCTCATACCAAAAACATCAGACACTGCCAAGAAGTCTCCTGGTGAGAAACGTTTACCGTCACCCTCTGATAGGGATGACGTTCCGACGCCTCTCGTGCATCATCAGCTGAATCAGCCAGGCTGCGTCTGTGGCCTCCACTTTCTCTCAGCCAATGGAGCTCCACCATGAGGTGGTCATACAAGCCTCACTCTCAAACCGCAGCACAGGCAGCCACACTTCGCTCCAGGGATGAGCAGCACACGTGTTTTAAAATCCGTTCATAAATGGAAAACAGCAGCTGGTGAAGAAAACCTGGACGCTGGTCGAGCTGGAGGAGTTGCAGCGCTTTTATTTTTGGAACAAATACCGAGCGTCCAGCTGAATCTAGCGACGCTGTTCAAACCTTCCCTTCAACGTCTCTACATATCTGCCCAGTACTACGCTGTCACACTGATGTACGCTCACACACACACACACACACCGAGCTCAGCTTGTTAAAGGGACCATGAAGCTCGTAGGACCAGGTGATGCTGATGTTGTGGAACTAGTACGTATCTCGGCCTTGCTGGGTTCTGCATCTCTCGGATGGACATCTGCTCACCCTGTAGTTTTGAGGTGACACATGTGAACAAGCATCAGTGATCACATAACTTACGGCTCACATATGCGGGACATATGAGCCGTATGCTTCTATGACCTATGCTGGCGCGCTTCATTGCTCTCTTCACTTTTGCAAAACCTGCCCATAACTTGTTTGATGTATTTACCTATTTTATCATAAGTAGGCATAAGTGTGCTAAATCATCCAGGTACGGCAGGCTTTAACACCCGATGACGTGTAAGACGTGCCAGAGTCCATTCCCACTCATTAGCAGAGTATTGTCTGTGACTCTTTCCTGGCCACAGTAGTTCTTTATGCCCCCATTTGGTCAGGGGTGGTATTGCAGTGTAGAGTGGTTTTAAAATGGCATGTTCAGTGTTGCGAAGTTTATGAAAGTTAAGGAGATAAAAATAAAGTTGGCAGAGCACACCACTGCAAATGTTTTCACGATAGTCTTTATTGTTGCTGATTTTAGTTCTTAGGGCAAAAAAAGGTAAATGGGTGAGAGTTTTCCCCTGGACCCTCGGTTACCTCCTCCAGAATGTCCTACTGTAACTTCAGTGTCTGGTGAATCCTGTCTCTTCTCATTCAAGGTCTTCTTTGTGTCTCTCCAGGCTCGGATAGCGTTCCTGCAGGGGGAGAGGAAAGGTCAGGAGAACCTGAAGAACGACCTGGTTAGAAGAATTAAAATGTTAGAATACGCTTTAAAGCAGGAAAGGTAAGACACTCACAATGAGCCGTGTTCTGTTTAGAGGTGTTTTAATGTTGTTTCAACCCTTCTGCATTTCTGGAGTAACGGGAAGGTTTGACATGTGCTTCGGCAAACTGGATCCTATATTAAAAATGTTACATCTGCATTGTAATGTAGCTGCTAGTCTGTAAATGGTCAAAAAGAAGTCCAGAAATCCTGTCACAGAAAACAAGACCGTAAGAATCAGAGTGGAAATGCAACACACAGCAGTTTAACGAACCGTGAATACTGTGATGGCAAATTCTGATAACAGAAATTAAAACCTCACTTAGAACACATTAAATAACTTCATTTGTAGTAAATAACTGTGTACGAAAGCAGAAATGAAGAAAAAGTCCTTTTCAAAATTATGTAAGTAAAAGCAGTTCTCGCTTGAAAATTGTTTAGTTATTCTTGATTCATTACAATAGATCAATTACAGAATCTATTAATTGCCACTAACTGCAAACAAGTAGGCTACATTTAAGTTTCTAAAAAAAAAAAGTTTTTTCTAATGGCTTATTTCAACTGATGAATACAACTACACTAATTATTAGGCTTTGGTAAGTAACTGCCTTTTAGTTTCAAGTAGTGTTCATTTCAGAGTAAAATAATAAATTATATGAAAAAGACAGATTGCATAGGTAGTGCTGTAGCACTAGAGGTTCTTGAGTAATAAAACAAAAAGGCTAAATGTGACAAATCTCAGGGAGTATCATTAAACACTGTGCCATCACAACTTTATTGTACATAATTTCAACAACATCTGCAGTGATGTCGATGCAAAATATGAAGCTTGCACAAAATAAAACTGATCTCATGAACACGTTTCTCTGTAGGGCAAGGCAGGTTTACTTGTTCAGCACATTTCAGCAACAAGGCAATTCACGGTGCTTTACATGATGAAAAGTAAAGAGAAAAAGTTAAGAGAATCTACATGATGGCGTTGCATGCTTGGGCTCAACTGTCTGCAGCAGAGGTCAGAAACCCCCGTTATCTGATGCTGCCGGTCTTTTGCAGAGCTGGTGCCGGAGGGTTTTCTTTTTCTTGACTGTTCAGAATTAAGTGAAGCTGCGAGCAGCGTTGATCAGGCCCTCGCACCTATGGCCACCACCCCCAGCTGCCGCCACATTCCCCCACTATTTTGTGTCACATACACTTGTGTTTGATTAAATAAGTCCCATGTCAACGTCATGACAGCCATGCCTTCGAATGTGCACTCCTCCATATTTTTTGTGAGACATAATCAACTTAAGTACGATATCTGACACGTCTTGATCATTCTGAGAGGAATGATGCACGTGAGTCTGAAGCGAGGTACGTCCTTTCACCACAAGGTGGCGCTATTAGCATTAACACCTATGAGCATATGGATCTGTTCAGTGCTGGACTCTGATCAAACACAGAGAGTCTGAGGTCTCCAACGATGCATCCCAGACCTATAAGAGCTGGGTTGCCATGGCGAGTCACCGGCAGCACTGCCACATTCAGTCCAGAACATTTATTTATCAAAACAATGCTCTTTAAAGGTGTGAATCATCAGCACCTGTTTCATCAGACCAAGAGAGGAAAGTTTGTAGAAGCAGCAAATCACTTCCTGTTGTCCGTTAGGTCCAGGGTCACAGCCACATTTACTTTTAGTTTAGTGATATCGCCACTAATGGCACTTTTCCACTAGTGCCTTCTCGGCTCAACTTGCCTCGGTTTTGCGCTTTTCCACTAAGGGTGGAGGCGTGCCGAGTAGATACTTTTACCGTATCTATTCTGCCGAGGTTCTAAGCGGCTGAGTCGGCTGTATCTGACGTCATCGCACTACACGCCACCGATTGGTCGGGGCCGTCAGGCGTCTGAGTCAGGATGAGGACGTCAGTTGAAGAGCGAGTCTGACTGCAGCTTCTTGTTCATTTTATTGGACCAGCATTGGCAGCACAGAAGTCTGTTTTATGGTCCAACTCTGAGGTGCAGATGTTCATAAACCTGGTGCTGAGGAGAGAATTCAAAGGGATCTAGACGAGGCGATAAGGAACAAAAAGATCTACCAGAAGTTTCTCAGTCCATAGCTGTTCGCGGCTTCCAACAGACTTTTCAGCAGGACTGAGACAAGCTAAAAAAAAATTTTTTAAAGCGTTGCTGCTGAATCTTCTCTCACACTCATTTTTTAACTTGATATTGAACACAAGCCACAGACCCAGCAGCACATCTATCTCCTCCTTTCTTCTTCGTTTGGGTCCCACAATCAAGTTCATCACAGCAGCTTCGCTCCAACTGGATTGTAGTGGAGCATCGATCCATCTTTTCACACCACCCTTTACAGAATACTTCCACATTATCTAATCCACAATGTTGGGAAAGTAAAAATAGAACAGCACAACATCCCATGTCCTCAAAATGTCACCCTGTGGCCCAGATGTGTAGAAACAATCACGTTTCCTCTTTTCTTTACATGCTAAAGACATTTTTTCAATGAAAATTCACCTAGTTTTAGTAAAGTCAGGGGCCAGCAAGGATTCATGATTTTATTCAACTGTTCTTGATTATGCAAATTTCAGACCGGTCAAAATGATCGGTTGTTCTCAGGATATTGTATCAGGGTAGCTGGGACTGAGGTTGGAACTGGAGGGTTTGCAGATTTTTTTAAAATATAAAATGAAAGGCTTAATTTTAAGTCGGCAACAATACGGCATGGTATTTTGTGATGATGGTATTCAAGAAAAGCATTCTACCCTCACTTGGTGGTGGCAAGCAACATGCGTGGACACGGCTGCCCTGTGGCATACTGGTGGTACCATGGCAGTCAGTCTACCCCCAAAGTCAAAATATTCATAACCCCTGGAATCAAGGAGATGGAAGTGCCTTGCCCAAATAAAAAGGGAAGTGATGGAATAGTATCTGAAGCACAAATCTTACAGTGATTGGATAACCTGCTCTCCCACCTGGGCCACTGCCGCCTTTTGTTAAATAAATGTTAATGATCACATTGCCTAGCAAAGGTCGGGGGTAAACAAAATGATAAAAGTGAATATACAAAGGAGTTGATGTTGTCCCCTTACGGACGGGAGACAACACTTCCTCATCCTAAACTACAGGAACAACACAGCTTTCCTATATAAGACGGTATGCATGACATACTTTGAGGGAAATGCATTTTGCATGTTCTTTTATTGGAGCTTTTTTGGCATGAATGCGTTCATTGACTGTGTCATTTGTCCGGGAACGCAGAACTGAATGCAATACATTTATAGTTAAAGAATGTGAACTTATGTGAGGTCCTGGAACAGGCTATGGTCTGAGCCTGAGCACTGAAGGTTGTCTTGGCATCGGTATGGGACTTACTTAATGCACGACAGGAGGATGTGACTGTACAGAACACTGTAGGAGGGTCAGTATCACTATAAAGGGCCTTGGAGACTTCCTGACTTTGAACACAAAGAAAAGATTTTCCATTTAACTTAGAAATGGATGTTGGTCACGTTCCAGCCCTTTTAAAAAAATAAATTATAAACATAATGTACAAGGAACTCCAAAACATGTCCACCCTGTCATGGACAATATGGAAGTGGAATAAGTACATTTTCATTGCAGGATGATTATAAAAAACACATGTTCATAGAGAGAATCTGTCCCTTTCTTAACATATTTTTCTTAGATAAAGGGATAAAGACAATGGGAAAACGTTTTCAATGATATTACCTCAAAATAATTGTTTCCCTTAAAATATGTGATAGTTGTACTAATAGTTTTGTTTAAAATATATATATAGTCAGGTTTAAAACCTGACTGCAAATATATTTGATCAAACTTTTCAACCAAACAAAACCTTATTTCAAATCATCAAAATTGCTAGTTTTATTAAAGGTATTGTGACATAATTTTTAACATGCTTTTAACACTATTAAAGAACATGTAAACAACAATGAGGAAATGTAAAAAGTATTTGGATACTGCGTCCACTTTTTGCATTCACCAAAGTTAGCAGCGCAGCATGAGGGGTGTCAAGTTACACTCAAAGAAAATGGTGTAAATTCACGTCAAGAGACTTGCCATTAGGCAAGGCACGTTTTATTTGTGTAGCACAATTCAACAGCAAAGAGATTCAAAGTGCTTTACAAAGACATTTAAAACGTCACATAAATAAAACACATGATTTAACATTTAATCAAAAAGAAAAACAAAAGAACAATCAAGAAAATTCGTAGTTACATTGTAATCAAGTTTTGAAACTCAATTTTAAAAGTATCAGTGCAGATTTGGAGCATCTGAGAACAGGTGTGTCTTCTACCTGGACTTAAATAAACTTGAGTGTTTCAGCTGATCTGAGGCTTTCTGGGAGTTTGTTCCAAAAGCTGAATGCAGCTTCTCCATGTCTTGTTCTGACTCTGGGAACTGATAAAAACCAGATCCAGATGACCTGAGGGGTCTGGAAGGTTCATACTGGGTCAGGAGGTCCCTGATGTGTTTTAGTCCTAGACCATTCAGAGCTTTATAGACCAGCATCAGAACTTTAAAGTCTGTCCTCTGAGGGACAGGCAGCCAGTGTAAAAACCTCAGATCTGGACTGATGGGGTCCAGGACTCGAGCAGCAGTGTTCTGAATGAGCTGCAGTTGTCTAACTGACTTTTAAGGTGGACTGTAAAGATGCTACGCTCATTACACTCAAGTATGTAAATGTTTGGTCATTTTTACCAGGACCTCAGAATTTCACCATTTAGTAATATGTTCATGATGATTGGGTGACTTTGATGGGAACACCAAAACATGTTAGTGATGTTGACCCGGGAACGTGGTACCTGGGGGGCCATAGCTGCAAGGGCCTGATCAATGCTGCTCGCAGCTTTAATATTTCTTGTTGCTTTGGGCCCCCATTAAGGACATGAATATTATGATAATGTGTGATGTCCACATGTGTATGACTGGAGGATCATGTGCAATATCTGAGGGGCTACTTGGAGTCCAAGAAATACGTTTATTACCTGCATATGACAATAACATTTAAAACTAACAGTAATCATCACAGAACAGGCAAACTCTTCCTTTATTGTCAGTACGGCGTGACTTCTCACCACCAGTTCAGGTGAAACCAGAAACGGGCAGCTGGCTGCTCCTCGCTGTGTCTGGGCTCCATTCAATCTGGCTGTAACTTTTCTACTCTGGGTTCTAGTCATAAAATATTCAGTCTGTCTTCGTTTTAATGTTTGGCTTTTTGTCTGATTTTTATTGTCTTCTGTCCTTAGAGCAAAATATCACAAGTTAAAATATGGAACAGAATTAAACCAAGGAGAGATGAAGATGCCAAGCTTTGAATCAGGTAGGTGATGCACACAAGAGCTTCATACTTCCTGTCATCTTCCTCTTCAGACACGTACCAACTCTTCTTTCATTAGTTGTCATGCACTTTTATTCTGTTTTATTAAAACATTTTTCTGAAATGAATCAGAGCAGACCTGGGAAGCGGGCCGGAACATGTCCACTTTATCTTAATTACACTTAGCTGTTTTCGCGTGGCTGACTTAGCTTACGCTACTTCTGCAGGGATCCACCGTTGGCCCAAATAAAGCATTTTTATTTGGTGTCAGAGCAGAGATCGGTACAAACAAAATAATAGAAGAACTTCCACCTTAAACACAATTATATTCTCTCATGAAGTACTGAGTCAGGAAAAGAGAGCACTGTTAGTCAGTGGGTCTGTTTCTTGAGGAATCGATCAGTTTCTTTCATTACACAAACATGGCAGTGTGCTTCTTCACTCAGGATTTGTGTTTCTGTCCTTCAGACACCAAAGAGTCGGAGGTCTCTGCTGTTCCTGCCAACAGTCAGCTCACGTGGAAACAAGGACGGCAGCTACTGAGGCAGTAAGAGCACCTGATGTTGAACCAGAATTTAACTACGTTGTACATCTGTCAAGCTACAACCCAGTAGTGATATTTAAATGTTAAATTCCATTGTGGGAACGATTTAATATTAATTAAACTATTACATTTTTTTGAAGCCTTAAAATTAAATGAGTGCCCATCACAAATGATGTTTTGAAAAATGGTTTATCCAGTGGAATCTGATGTAAGTGTTTGTTTTTGTGGTGTGTTCAGGTACCTGCAGGAGGTTGGGTACACAGACACCATCCTGGATGTCCGGACTCAGAGGGTCCGCTCGTTACTCGGCCTGTCGGGTTCGGAGCAGAACGGAGCCATGGAGAACAAAAACCTGCAGCACCTCATCAACGGGACAGAGCGCTGCAAAGACAGCAAAAGGTCGGGTTTCCATGACATAACACAACTTGAAGATGACGTTTGTGAAAGACTTCCTTCTAAAAACCAAAAATACATAATTGTACACAAAACTCAACCTGTAGTGGCAAGCGAACATTAGTGAAACCTGTTTTAATGAACTGCTTTTCTGCATTATTTTTCCATAAAATGGGATCTGATTTTCAAAATGTAAAGCTTCCTGTTCAGAGGAGGTCTGTCCTGATGAGGGTGATCTCGGGGGCGCACGACACGAGCAGAAGTAGTTGATCTGCAGAAGGCTGGAACTTCATCTCAGCGGGTTTAGCCGTTCGTTGGTCTACTGAGAGACAAACGATGCTGAGTCCTCAGTGAAGTGGAGAAAAGCCCATGAAGATCAGCTGTTGGCGGGTGTAGATTTTCAGACGTCCAGGCTTTAATCATTAAGTGAAAAGATTACAGTTTACCACTATCAAAACATCATGCTGCTAGTAAAGCACAGTGGAGGGACCATCATGATTTTAACTTCCTTCAAAACCGGTCAACTGTCTCGAGACATGGACGGCTTACAATCCTCAATTCCTCCTCCAGGGTGATGTCAGGATGTCTGTCGTCCAGCTGAAGCTTAGTGGAAGTAGGGTGATGTACCAGGACAATGAGCCTAAATGTGGTAGTAAATCAACCACAGAATGACTTCAGAAAACTAAAATCCCCCTCCTGGAGTGGTCCAGTCAGAGTGCAGACCTGAACCCCAAAGAGATCCTGTGGAATGATCTCCAGAGAGCCGTTGCCAGCAGACGTCCTCCGGGAAGGAGCAGCGGTCCAGAACTCCCCCTGAGAGTTGAGCAGCTCTAACTCAGACGTCCTGAACGATCTCGTTGAAGCTGAAGAAGGTTCAGCCAACCAGTAACTACGAGACCCGTGGCTTTCTCCTCCCAGACTGTGAATGTTAGATGGATGTGTTCAGTGGAGACAGGAATGATAGCGGTTTGATTTTAGCTTTAGCTTATCTATTACCTATTTGTCATGAAAGTTACCCAAGGTCACATCAATAAACTCATGCAGAAAAGCAGGTCATTCAAGAGTTCACATACTTTTTCTATTTGTTTTTTTTTTCCCTGTGTATGGGGGGGTGGTACACACAAGGTTGTGTGTGACCTTGTGTGAATTTGTGTTCAGGATTCCGAGTGACGATCTGGAGACGTTCAACTTCCTGGAGAACGCCGAGGACAGCGACGAGGATGAGGAGGGAGACCTGATGGATGACATCAGCACAGACAAACACCACCGGGGCAAAAAACACAAGACCAAGGTGCAGCGACAGCAGGCGGCTCCCCTTCTGTTGGGTTTCTCTGCTTGCTTTTATTTCCTTCTTTTTTTAAATTTATCCCTCCAGGACATTTTTCTTCTGTTCTGCTTTTCTATTGTTTTTTTTTTTTTTTTCTTATTCTCTTCCAGGTTGGGAACGAGGGCTTAGCTTCGGAGGATGATGCTGACACAGAGGAAGCCCTGAAGGAGTTTGACTTCCTGGTGACGGCGGAGGACGGAGAAGGGGCGGGTGAAGCTCGGAGCTCTGGAGACGGGACAGAGTGGGGTGAGATGTTCATCAGTCGCTGCTGAGGAGATCCTCAACCATCGCCTTCATCTCAGCACTGCTGCACACCGCCGAGCAAATAATCACACACACACAAGTCACAGGGCACTGAGCTTCTACATGACACTCCTAAACGTTGTCATTGCAGCCACTTCCTGTCCAGGAAATGTCCGTGCCGGAGGAACTGGCTGCAATGACACTGTTTAGGAATCGGAGGACATGACTGCTCTTTTGGCTCCTCTGTCATTTTAAAAGTTAAGCACAGTCCTTTAATCAGTTTGATTCTGAGATAAAGGGACCAATATTAGGGCTTTGGCGCCATCATTTTAATGTTATATATGTTTAAAGTGTGGGCTATGCTATGCATCAGTGAGAATCTAAAAAAAGGTAAGTTTGTAATAGTAAGTTCTATTAGCTCTAATGAAACTAGCTTTGCTTAAATACTAGATCGCTTCTTTTAGGACATGTGATTCCATGATGCCGGCTACACATAAAGTAACCTGAAAGTGCCCAGTATAAAAACAAGGTAGATTTTACATCTAAATATGATACATTCCAACCCTGCTTATAATTTAGATTAAGAAAAAAACAAAACAACTACTGTATTAATCCCTGAAGGGAATAATACTTGCCCTCAGGGATGTAATACCACTTTGTCGCTCTAGTGGAGCACGTTGTTGTTTTCTGCCAGCGACTGACACGTGCACGTTTCTGTGAAATGCTGCCCCATGTGGTCAGACATGGTGTTGCTACAAAGAGCAACTTTAAAGGGGACCTATTATGGCATCTAATCCCTATTTTAAACAGGCCTTGAATGTCTTAAAAACAAGCTTTTGATTGTTTTTGCTAAATAAATTAGAAATTCAGCTGCTAAACCTTGTCTTTATCTTCCCAGTCTCTAACCTCCTTATCTATGCAGGATTCTGAGTGGGCGGGGAGCCGTGTCCTAACTGCATGCGATGCGAGCGTCGGTGATAAAATCAATTCCATTGCTTTATTTTCTATTGGACTGTCCTAACTGGCCGCAGCGCGACACGGCGCGCCGTTTTGAGCTGAACATTTGTCAGACGCCCTGCTTCTATTTTCTTCCTGTCGCTCACGTTGAAAGCCGGTTGAAAGCGCTGTAGGAAACAGTCATGGATGAGGAACGGCTGATCCAGTTAGTTGAAATGAGAAGTTATCTCTATGATACCTCCTTATTTCACTACAAAAACCTCAATAAAGTGACAGCTGGCTGGAGGGAGATGGACAGAGAGCATCCGATGTCACGCAGTGCTACGCGATGGTCGGACGCTCATGCAGTTACACGGTTTCATAGTTGTGGGCGTGGTTTGCATTTTGGTTACGTAACGAAAATGCACAGAATCTGAACGGCTAGTAGAAGCCTCATCACACTGGATGGCTCATCCGGGCGGCTGTACAGACACTGCAGAATCTGGTTGCTTTCCTCCTTCTCTGAGTTGGCAGGCTGAGGGGAGACCACTTTATATATGTTACAGCAAGAGAAAACGTGTTTTTCATAATAGGTCCCCTTTAAGATGCATCAATTTAAGAAAGAAGGAGCAGTCTGCCTCCCCAGGAGAGACGACTTGCTTCTGACAGGGCGTATCTTGTCATCTGGAGGATAACTTTGTTATTGAGTTACCTTTGTGACAGAAAAGAGTGATGTTTTCTTCTTTCTTTACTTTTTTTCTTCCTAATTTTGGAGAAAAAGAAACTTCATCCATATTGTTATTCTGTAATAAACCCGTTTCTTGAAAAATGTAGCTGATATGTTTCATTTGTGATCAGCAGGATGTTTTATGGGTGGAACTGAATGGCAGCATGTTTGTCTCTGCAGTGGAGCCGCTGCCGTTTCCTGCCGGTGGGGGGAAGACCTTCCTACTGGGAGGTTCAGACGACGTGCTGGAAAGTGTGCTGGGTCTGGGCGACCTCGCCGACCTCACCGTCACCAACGACGAGACGGACTTCGGCTACGATGTGAGACGAACTAAATGCAGCTGTATTCTATCAACTGAGGCGGCCACTAATAATGGTGATGTCACTGTCGTCACGCTCTCCCCTCAGATGTCGACCAGTAAGGACTCTTCGTTCAGGAAGACGTGGAACCCCAAGTACACGCTGCGGAGCCACTTTGACGGCGTGCGAGCACTGGCCTTCCACCCCGTCGAGCCCTGTCTGGTCACCGTGTCTGAAGACCACACGCTCAAACTGTGGAACCTCACCAAGACCGTCCCTGCCAAAAAGTAGGTTCCCTCCAGCCTAACCCTCCAATCCTGCCCTGAGAGACAGACGTTGACCTGTAGTTACTCAGAAGCCACGTCTTTGTCCAACACTAAAGGCGGGAATATACTCTACGCAGGTGGCTGCGTAGCCTGCGTAGCCTGCTTTGTGTCTGTTCATGCTCCACTGCGTACGTCGCGTACCACCCGAGTAGAGCCTGTCATACCGATGGTGACCGATAGGGGGCAGTAAGCAGAGCAACAGTTGGAAAAGCTACTTATATTAAGTAGCAGAAGTAGTAGCAGCAGCAGCGGTAGCAGATTAGAAAAACGAACACTTTTACAGGACAATATTGGATGATGTAGGAGATTATAACATCGTGTGAATGTGTGTGAATGTGTATGAATGTTTGGTGGTGGTCAGAGGGGCCGTTTGGCGCGACATGGCAGCCACGCTTCCGTCAGTCTGCAGGGCAGCTGCGGCTACAAACGGAGCTACCGGGAGGATGTGTGTGAATGAATAATGATCTCTGTAAAGCTCTGGGTGCCTTGAAGGAGCTATATAAAACCACAGCATTATTATTATTATTATTACTCTTTATTAATTTGTATTACTTATTTATATTACTGTTTTACCCCCTTCCCTGTATGTGTGTGTGTGTTGCTGCTACGTGAGTTTCCCCGTTGAGGGAGTAATAAAGGACTATTTTATCTTATCTTATTATTATTGCTTATTATCAAAAGTGGATAGTCTTTCCAGACTAATTTATCCAGCATTCTCCTTACCCATCTCAACAAGAATGACGAAACAATAAATCCAGTTAATTTTAGGTTCATATGGAGAAGTAGATGTCAATATATAAGAAAGATTAACATGGTAAAAAAATGTATTGTTCCTAATATGATTCCAAGTCATTCATTCATTCATTTGCAAGTCATTCAATAGTATTTTTATTGAAAAACAGAGTATTTAAAATAAAATAAGTCCCGTCAATTGACTCCTGGCTCCCGGCACCGCTTCCTCCCGGCTCCGGGAGGCACCGAGGCTCGGCGCGTACCTCCGCCGGGGCTCGGTCGCCGGGGCTCCGCCGGGGGTCGGCCGACCCCCGGCGGCCGGGGCTCGGCATCCGCGGTACTCCCGGGGACTCTAGTCCCGCAGCACCAGTGAGTATTTTGACCGGAGAGATTATAAAATACCGGACTTCGGCATATTTTACCGGACAACGGAAACCCTGGGGGGGAAGTTAAATATTGCATAAATATATGCACGGGGAACTTTCTCCAGGGGAGAGCAGCATAATCGTGCCAGCCGGGATCAGACCGGGAACAGCGATACTAGCGGCCAGAGCGAGAACTGCAGGTCGCGTACGCGTTCAGTGTCTTTTTGAGAACGTGCACGTCGACGCGTCAAATGTACGCAGGATACGCAGGATACGCGAGACGTGACGTCACGCGTATCCTGCGTCGCGCTTACGCGTTCTGAACGGCAAGTATATACAGCCCTTAACACATCTGCTGGCTGTCGGACTGATGAAGTTCAGCCATGCAGGAGCTCCATCTCACCTCCATCCATGTTCACAGTAACAGACTACACTCACACGGCAGGTCTTATTGCCAAAGATGTGTGTGGGTGAGGGATCAGGAGTGGAGGATCGAGGCAGGACCAGCTTCCTTGAAGCAGGTTTCATCCAAAAAATAGTTTTTACGACAACACCCTGAGTACATCCAGAAGCAACGTGTTGTTCAGCACCCTGCTCAAGGAGACGTGAGGGATCGGTCCGCTGTCCCTCAGCTTGGAGGAGGACGAACTCCTCTGTTTTCTGTCTCTCACCATCTTCCATTCCAGCAGTTATTTACAGTCTTTCCACAGCAGCTACTCGCATAGCCAGGGAGTCTGATGTATGAGACGTTAACGTCCACAGAGCAGATAATTCAGCCCAAAAAGAGCCACAACTCACTTCCATCCTGACAAATCCACCCCATCACAAAAGGAGATTAACTGTTTGCTCAAAACACACGGTACTTCAGACTGATCAACACGGTGATGGGAAAGGTTAATTAATGACAAATCCTCCACAGGAATCCTCTCCAACAGCGGCTTCAGCTGCTGGAAGTGACTCCAGAGAATTGTTTGAAATTTGTGCTGACTTGTCACGTTAGGATTGGAGTGGCTGTGGCTCTCCACTGAGAGTTACGCAGTTACACAGCAGAGGAGTTCTCCATAGTCACTGGCACTGATGCAGCTGCATCCATACAAGAAAGGTGCTGATGTTTGAAAGCCAGCCCTCATCCCCCTGAACTTAGGGTGGCACATTAAAGACAGCTAGAAGTTAACCTGCATCTGAACTAAAGTGTCAAGAGGCGAAAGGGAGATCTGAAAGAAACTGTGATTAGAGATCAAACTTAATTTCTGATCTCATTTGCTGGAAACACCAGAGGATTAACGGCATCAGGGTCACTTACAGAGTTACGTGCCAAGTGTTCCCCAGTCCTCTTGGATCTGGTTCATGTGGATGTTTCTGCATGTTAGCCCACATTAGATGTCCCTGGTGCACACAGGTATTCATAAGTCACCTTTGAATGTAGCCATGTTTTCTAAGCAAGAGGCCGGTCTGGAGGAGCAGGTGATGTTCAGCTCTGTGAGTTTGTAGACCAAGTGGTGGATCCATCCACTCACTCGTCTATCCCTCCTTCTGGATTACTGACTACCGGACAAACTGACCACAGTTTGTAAGACTGAACGGTTGTGTGTCTGACCAGGTGGTCAGCAGCACTGGAGCACCACATGGAACTGTACTCTCCCCCCTCTTCTTCACACTATACCCCTCAGACCTCCAGTACAAGTCAGAGTCCTGTCGTCTGCAGAAACACTCAGATGGTTCTGCAGTTGTGGGGTGTCTCGGTGATGGACCAGAGACTGAGGACAGAGAACTGGTGGACTGTTTCTGTCATGGTGGGAACAATCATCTCATCTCGAATGTGAACAAGACAAAGGAGATGATTGTGGTTTTAGGAAACCAGGATGAAGTTATCAATGGAGAAGAAGTGGTGGAGTATAAATACCTCAGTGTTCACCTGGACAACAGACTGGACTGGAGATGCATCACTGATGCTGTTGATAAGAAAGGACAGATCAGACTTTACTTCTTGAGGAAGTTTAGGTCCTTCTGTGTTTGCAGCAAGATGTTGAACATCTTTTACCAGTCTGTTGTGGAGAGTTCAGTCACATCTGCAGTCATCTGTTGGGGAGCAGCAAACTGATAAAGAAGGCTGGTTCTGTTCTGGCTCCTCTGGAAATGATTGTACAAAGGAGAATACTTCATAAAATGAAGATCGTTGACAACTCTGAGCATCCTTGTCCCGACACATTGACTGAAGATACTCTGTTGCTGAATCAGAGATTAAATTGATGCTGAAGTGTTCCTAGTCTGCCTCAGGTGACATGCACCCACACCAGATGGACCGCATTTTATTTTGTTTTCTTGTTGTTACAGAAGTTCCACTACGAAGGCCTAATTCAGTTTCCTCCCAACATTTCATGTTGAAGTTTGATCTTGGGCTCTAATCTCAGCTGCTGTCTCTGTGCATTTCTGGCACTTGTTTGTGTATTTATTTAGTTATTTATTTCAAACATGTAGAATAATTGAAACCCTAATGGCTGTTAACAAACCTCTCCTCTGAAGCTGAGGAGAGTCTTGCTCCTCTTTTCCTGGTGGGAGTCCCAAACACAGCAGGTGATTGTTTTTCATCATGAAGGAGTTTCTGAGCGGGACTGAGCTCTTAGCTGGAAACCATCCGGGTGATGAAACTGCTCCATTGAGCACAGCGTGAAGGATTTATCAGGCAGAAAGACTCTGGTTTTTACAACATGAAGGGCTGTTTAGTTTTACGTCTTCAGCTCCGGTGTGATCTGAGCATGCTGGTCTGTTTTTGTGCTGGTTTTAATCGATTAACTCTCAGGACTCAATGATGCAGGTTTCCAGGGTGACCAGAGATCGATGACAGGATCAGCTGCCAGGTTCTCTCTGGGTCCGAGGAAAATCCTCCTCTTAATCCTCCTAGGTTCTTCAGTATTTGCATAACATTTTCTCCTTGTCACAGCAGTTCTTTGATGGTATTCAGCCAGACTTCAAATACAGGCATATCACTGATTCACGTAAATCCCTGTGAAGGGATTTTCTGCTGCTCGTGAGCCTTATAAGAGCTTTGCTTCCACTTTTGCTTTCAGAACACCAGCAGAGATGATGAACACGCTGTTAAAGTTGATGATGTGCTGAATAACGCTGTGTCTGTTCTCTTTTTCAGAAGTGCCTCTTTTGATGTGGAGCCCATCTACACATTCAGGGGTCACGTGTACGTATCTGAGCCCTCGCCACACATGTTCTCAGTTAAACGTCCCACGTCATGTCATTTAGATCCTTGTTAATATTGATCAGCACCGCAACAGAGTCATTTTACTTTGATTACGACTCAAACTCTCCACCAGTCAGTTTGAACTGACAACGCATGCTGGAAGGAGAAATATCATAAAACCAAGAAAAGGAAGTCCAGTCTTCTTTTTTTTTTTTTTTTTAAGTGTTTGAGGATACCCACACTTTAATTTGAAGTATATAGTTTGAAAATCTTAAATGTGTTGGGCTTGATTTATCCTGCTGCCTGCGCGTCCAGCTTGGTTCTGTTCAGTTAAACTCATGGAAACTGCCCCGTAAGAGTCTTTGTACTAACGGCGACTCTGTTTTCAGCGGTCCAGTGTTGTCGTTGGCGATGACTGCGAGCGGTGAACAGTGTTTCAGCGGCGGCATCGACTCCACCATCCAGTGGTGGAACATCCCCAGCTCCAACGTGGACCCCTACGACACCTACGGTACCGTTTACCTGCTGTCCCAGCCAGGACTCCCGTTGCCATGAAAGGCTTTTCATACAATACATTTACCTCCAATTTCCCAAAGATGTCCACACATATAACTCATCTTTGAATTCAGTAAATCAGCCTCTAGATAACGTCCTCACTTTCCACACATTTTAGCTCCTCCGACATTCAGTTTTTGAAAATGTCATGAAACATCAATATTGACCAAAAAAACACAAGGCGAGTTTATTTGTTTAGCACATTTCAGACTGAAGTGGAGCTGCCGCACTTCAAGGTGCTTTTGTAATGAAAACATTCAAAGTAAAGAGAAAAATAAAATAAGATATAAAGAGATCTAGTGCAGTGGCAGAGTGAAAACAAGTTAGTTAGCTAGATTTACAGTGTAATACTGAAATTTACAACGTTTAAAGTTAAATTCAGAGTATTTTAAATGATTCAGCTGTAAACAAACAAGTTTTTAATCTTGATTTAAAGAAACAGAGTTTCAGCGTTCCTGCAGTTTTCTGGAAGTTTGTTCCAGATCTGTGGAGCATAGAAGCTGAGTGCTGCTTCTCCATGTTTGGTTCTGGTTCTGGGGACACAGAGCAGACCTGAGCCCGGAGACCTGAGCGGTCTGGATGTTGCTGTGGTCCAAAAACAACTGCTTCACTAATGTTTTTGTTCAGCTGAAGATAATTATGGAACATTTTTTTTATTTTATTGAACCTTTATTTCACCAGGAAACAAAAACTCGTTGAGATTAAAAATCTCTTTTACAAGAGGGTCCTGGCCAAGACAGGCAGCAACACAGTAACATGACATATGACACGACACATAACAAAACAAAACACTGTTGACATTACTCATAGCATTTGCAGGCAGAATTGGACATTTCAAGATCTGTCAGGAGCGATTTAAAAGCATTAAGTGAGACCATCCACTCACTGATCTGTTCCCTCAATCTACTCACTGTTTGGTCTCGTTGTCTCCTGGTGGCATTGTCATGTAAAGCTGTGTCATCTGCGTAGTTATGGTAACTAGTCTTCTAAAGGTCTGACAGCATGATGTAGAGTATTTATCATTTTGGTGACTTTGACACGTGGAAACCAGAGAATCACTGAAGAACTCAGCTGGACTGACACATTCATTGATCAGGAAAATCTGTGATTTTATTCCCTCAGAAGCATGTAGGGAAGCCTACAGGCCTGCTGTGATGTCTAAAGACCCAAACTGTCCTGTATGATTACATCCCATGTGTGTCCTCCTGTGGTCAGATTCCAGCGTCCAGGCGGGGTCGTGGGCGGGGCATACAGACGCCGTGTGGGGATTGGCCTACAGCGGCATCAAGAACCGCCTCCTGTCCTGCTCGGCTGATGGGACGGTGAAGCTGTGGAACCCGGTGGAGAAGGAGCCCTGCATCAGCACTTTCAACGCCAACGCGGGTGAGAGCAGCTGCTGGTTTTAGGATCTGAACCTCTAAAACTCCCCAACACTTTCAGTACTTCTTCATTCCACCTTTATTTCATCAAGAAATTCAGCCTTCATTTTAATTGATGTTGAGACGGAAATAAACAATTGGTGATCATAGTTTTAAATTGGCTAGAAATGTTGATGACCTGACTCTTGTAACCAGGTGTATCAGAAGTATCGGTACAGTTGCCTGTTGAGATGTTTCTACTGTAGTACAAACTGAAGAAGAAGGAAACCCCACAAAACATCTTTCAGCTTCATTTTGAGGAGGAATATTTTCCCAGATTAGTCAAACATCCAGAACTGAGCAGCGAGAGTAACTGACTGCGTTTACATGCAGTCAATAACCCTTTTTAAAACCCGAATATTGTCAATAACCGGAATTTGCACGGCCATGTAAACATCAATAACCCCTTTTGAATAACCCAAATTTGGCCACTGGGTTACTCCTTTTAAAACACGAGTATTCGGTCATGTAAACGCCAAACGGAATATCCCGATCAAACGGAACAGGAATTTGTTTTCTGCTCATGCTCTGTTTGCAAGGAATCCTGGTCTTTTGAGTCCAGGAAGTTCTTATAAACACGGATAAACACAAGACCACGCTACACTTTTGGAGTGAGGAGGAGACTAATCACTTCATAAATGTAATGAAGGATATGAACATTTTGGCATTTGTAGACGGTAGAAAGTACGGGGATAGTGAGATTTACAAGAAGGTGAGCGAAATGTTGCGCAAAGCAACATTTGTTTTGAATTTGGATACAGGAAGAAGAAGCGGAAATGACGCTAATTGCGTCATCATGTTCTCCGTGTGTCGCTGGTTTGATCGGGATATCCCAAATGATTAATTACCATGTATACAGGGATAACCCTGTTTGCTCACGCATGGAAACGGAATATTCCGAATGTCTCAGTAACCAGATAACCCGAATTTTGACTGCATGTAAACGTAGTGACTGATCCCTGCAGTGCAACCTCTCAAACGAGCCCTGAAGGCTTCCGGAGCTCCGGAGCTACGGGCCAACGCTGCTCCAGCAGCAGTTTACCAGCGAGAGCTAATTTCTGTGTGTCTGCAGAGCACGGTGTCCCCACATCGGTGGACTTCAACGGCTGCGACCCCGCCCACATGGTGGTGTCCTTCAACAGCGGAGACGTGGTGGTTTACGACCTGGAGACCTCCCAGATCGCACTGGTGCTGAAAGGGCAAGGAGACAATGGTAAGAACAGTTCTGAAGCGACGCCTGCTGCAGCGTTGAGTGTCAGGGACTTGTCAACACATGTGCTCCTCCCCCCTCAGCTGCCCCGTGTTGGAATCATATCAACAAAGTGGTGAGTCATCCCACGCTGCCCATCACCATCACCGCTCACGAAGATCGACACATCAAATTCTTCGATAACAAGTCAGGTCAGTCTGCACGCCGGTTGGTTTGTCATGTTTAACAGTGACATCGACAGCATTTTCACACGATGTGAACGTGGAGGCGTGGAAGTACGGCTGGGCGATATGGACCAAAAGTCATATCTCGATGTTTTCTAGCTGAATGGCGATACTCGATATATATCGATATTTTTTCTGTGCCATAATTGGGGTTTCCCCCAAATCAATATAGAATAGCATCTCTGTTAGCTCAAAACAGTCAGTTTTAATACAAAGCCTCGTGCCAAATGTCACACAGGTACCTTTATTAACAGAGGTCTGCACAATATCAAAATGTATAAAACAAATGAAATAAAAATAAACTGCCTGCATATATAGAATAAAAATGCTTCTTGAATAAAATAAAACAAATATCCCTTTCCTGCATAACAATTAAATTAAAATACACTGTGCAATTAATACAATGTAGACAGTAACAGGCAGACTTTTCCACTGAGGTTGACAGTTGTGCAAATAACAAAACATTTGTGCAAATCTCAAATAAAACATTCAAGTCAATTTGTCACAAAATAAGCTATATCAAAATCATAAAAAAAAAAAAAAAAATGAAATCGATATAAACGATATTGTCTCGTACCATATCACGTTTGAAAATATATCGATATATATTAAAGTCTCGATATATCGCCCAGCCCTACGTGGAAGTGACGTTTGGAAGAACCAGAAACGATGACCGAGCCGTCGTCTTCTTGCTTTGGTGTGAACATGTTGAACTATCCGGGTCTCTGGTTATGAACCTTATCATCTCAACCATGTGACAGATACGTCCTCCTCTGTCTCTGAAGTCTGACCCGTCCTCTCCATTCTGCAGGTAAAGTGATCCATGCCATGGTGGCTCACCTGGACGCAGTGACCAGTCTGGCTGTGGACCCTAACGGGATCTACCTGATCTCCGGCAGTAAGTTCACACAGCTCCAAACACAAATGTTTGCTTTAGTGGCAAACGTAAAACCCACCTGTTTCTCCAAGCTCTTAAACATCAGTAGTTAGAGGGTTGTTTTATGACCACCATGTTGATTTCATGTACTTTTATTCTAGGAGTTTTTATCCGTATTGTCTTGTTTTTATCGTATTTCTACTTTTATTGTAGTGTTTTATTTGTGTTGTTATTATTGATGTGACATTGTCTGTGAAAGGTGCTATATAAATAAAACTTACTTAGTTGCTGATTCAGCTGCTGGCTTGTGTTTCAGTCTGGTTCTGGTTCCGGTGATGGGAAGATCTGATTTTAATGTTGATTTCAGGTCACGACTGCTCTCTCCGTCTGTGGAACCTCGACAGCAAAACGTGCGTCCAGGAGATCACGGCTCACCGCAAGAAGAGCGAGGAGGCCATCTACGACGTGACCTTCCACCCCTCCAAGGCCTACATCGCCTCCGCCGGAGCCGACGCCCTCGCCAGGGTCTACGTGTAGATGAGGAGAGGACGAAGACGACCGCAGGGCGAGAGGCGGGGACGAACGGGCTCGTCTGGGCCACCACAGCCACACTTCAGGTCTACTCAGGTTCCTGATCAGAGTTTATATGAATACTAAGACTGAAACAAACGCGCACTCAGATGGATAAACGGCAAGTCGTCTTGCTGCTGACTGAAGACGAACGACGCGGAGGCATTCTTTAAACCTGCAGACACACAAAGAGCAGCTCACCCGCACCGCATGTTGCTCTGTGGCGTCATCTCCCCCAGAGTCCTGACCTCAGCTCTGACCGCGCCCCACCGCCTCCTCGTAGTCGCAGTAGCGCCATCCTCTTATCCACACACGAGAAACGGCATTTGAAAGGGAAAAATCCCCAGAAACCACATCCACAGTCACGACTTTGGTGACTCCCTCTTCTCTGTTCTTGGCAGTGACGTCACATCCTCTTTCCCGTCGGTGTTCAGCACCCGTAGCCATGAGACTGTGCTGTAGGGTCAGCATGTGCTGTTTACACTACGTTTTTACTGCCACTGGAGATTCTAGCGTGTATTGGGGATCATTTCCACTCGTGTACGGCAGTGAATGGAGCCACAGGATGAGCATCAGTAGCAATGGCTGGAGCTGGCTGGCACAGATAAATATATCCCTAGAAAGAAGTAACACGTGCATTTATGTCATAGGAAAACGAGAATGAAAGAGATGACTGTTTGAACAAGTGTCGGCGTCTCGGCTGTAGAGTCCAGATGATGTGAATCTCCCAGGCTTTGAACCACGATGCAGAGTGAACGGTTTAGATATTTACGAGCTGTTTTATGTTCCACTTTAGGGATGCAGTCAGTTTTTTGGGCACTTCACGGACTCTTAGCGTCGGCTGTAAAACGACTCTGAAAACGCTCTTTTAGATGCCAACAGCATCACGATGTTCCAGCTGCTCTGCAGGAACGTTCCAGCGGTTCTGGAGACCCTCTACGACCAGTTTGTAGGACGCGTCGCAGCTCTGAGCACTCGCTCCTTTTCTGAAACACGGAGGAGAAACTGCAGCCAGCTCCGTTATCGTGTCAGATGTGGTTCTGGTCCGACTCTGGCTCTCAGATTTCTGAAGAGTTTGAAATGGTTCTCACATGTGTGACGCATCTTAAAATTGCCACACAAACACTCAGCTGCTTCTGCTTCAGATGAGCATTTATAACCCGCACACACCAAGTCATTGTATTGTAGAGTTGCCGGACCTTGAGCCTCACAGCAGAGGGAGAGATGGTTCTGGTTCCTGAACCCAGAAACCTTCCAGGTTCTGTGTTGCATCTCTGAAACCCACAGTTCTTCTCATTCAGTTTTTACGAGACTAGATGCTTCCTAAAGTCTCTCACGTGCACCTCAAGTCCTGAGTCCAGTAAGAGCAGGACTAGTTCTGCTGTCAGGCCTCACTCAGCTCCTCAGTTTCTTCTCTTAACTCAGAAGGAAGTCCAGACGTCTGGGCCGTCTCCTCTGTAGCTCCTAGAGAGTAAAGGTTCCCGGTGTTTTGTGTTGCTGCTCAGAGGATAAGGGAACATTCAAGGCTGCGGTTCTGCTGCTAGAAATCCAGCTGCTGCTCTGCAGATGTGGTTCTAAGCTCTCTGGAAGGTTTGCTGCTTCAGGAAGTGTGGCAGTGTGAAAACCCCCACCTCCAGGTCACACGACCCACCAAAGAGTCGACTGTTTTCGGTCGGAGCTGGCGTCCTGGTCGGGTCGATGCGAAGAGTTACCGTCTCACCGACTTAGCAAAATCAGTTTGGATCAAATGTTCCTCTGAAACCTAATAATTTCCTCCCAGAAGCCCCACAGACGTGACCAGCTCCCGTCACAAGCAGCCGGTGGCGTCTGCCGACGTCCGGCGGCTCCAGACGTGAAACACGACTCCAGGTCCGGTTTCATTTCACCCATTTTAACCGGAGCAGGTTCAGCCGTTTCCCCCACAAGCTGAACCATCAGGGCCTTAAAGGAACCCGGGTGAAAGCAAGACGTGCTCTTTCACTCAGAGCTCACGTCATTTCAGGTTCTGAGAAGCTGCATCACATCCATAAGAACGTCTACAAACCACCAGTTTCAGTCCAAACTTGAACCCAAAACTGCAGCTGATGAAGGTCCAGGTTCACGTGCACAAATCTGCTCGGACGGTCGAAGTTAAACTCTGACCGTCCTCTTGAAGACGTTTTACACCGGGAGTCGGCAGCTGTTGGACTAGAACTGAAGCCCGTGTTTGGTTCTGTTGTTGTTGGTGTTCTTGATGTTGTTTAAATGTTTAATAGAAAAAAAGAGGCGTGTCGGTGAGGAGAAGTTTGAGAGGAATTTGCTCCTTGAAGTGTAGAAATGAAAGTCCCGACCTGTTCCAGAGAACCAGCTGAAGCAGGTTCCTGTTCTACAACCGGATCAGAACCACGAGGGCAGCAGTCCTTGTTGTGGACGGATCTGCAGAGCAGCAGCCGGAGGAATATCGGAGGAATATCGGAGGAATATCGGATCCCAAACCGCTGAGGAAGATGAGGGGCTTTTTCCTTTTAAATGTGCCAAAACAAGGTCTGTCGTTTCTGTCGTTCAGGAGTTTTTCTTTTCTAATCAAATCTCTTCTGAAGCTTCTGGGGAACCAGATGGAAAACTTTTTTAGCATTTGTACAGTTTTTAAAGAGTTTAAATGGGGGAACATCTGAGCGGGTTTTGTTCTGAAAACACAGCAGATGGCAGGTTGAACCTCTGGATCCAGCTGCTCGCTGACGTTCACACTCGTTTAAAAACACCAGAAAAGCAACAGAACCGGCCGAGGAGTGACCCGTTTTAGCATTACTGTAGTTACTTATTGTAATTTGTGTGAAGAAAAAAAAAAAATCTAGTTTTTTATAACCTTTTTAATAAACAAGTGGTTGCTGGGAACGAGTTCCGACTTTGGTTCCTCCACCCGTCCAACCGTCCCGCCATCATGGACCCGCCTGCTCCCTGTTTGCAGCTGTGGCGGTTCAGAGCTTTGATTTGGAGGTTTCTGCTGACGCCGAGGAAGAAGCTGCTGCCGAGGAAGAGGACGGGGACGTTTTTAATTCACTTTCAGGCCGATATTTAAAACAATCAGACGTAGAAGCGTCCCGATCACACCAGGACACGCACGACGGAGACGTTTCCACCCCCCAGGAACCCGGCAGGAGCACCACCAGTGAACGTTAAACGCAGTATTTATGAAGGCTTTAATCCGTCTTTGACTAAATGAACAAATCCGGACACTAAAAAATGGTTCTGGTGAAGCAGATGGAAACACTGATCTCACAAACACTGCAGCTTCTTTTCTCACAGACGATGTTTCACTGAGTTTGAACATTTCAACAGTAAATCTGTTTGTTTTGTTGTTTTTATTTCATTAAAACTGACGTTTCCTGTCATCAGATGTCAGACGTTTGTGATCCAACAGAAAACCTGCTCATCAGCTTTGGCGTTCTGCTTAGTAGAGTTGCGTTTCAGAGCCGGTTTCTCCTCTCCTGCCATCCACCCTCAGGAAGGAGATGCTGCGATCCGATTGGCCGAGAGCAACTCTTCCACTCAGGAAGAGGCTCCAGCCACAGTTTGAAGTTTGTTTTCTGCTTGTTTGTAAGAGTGGTTGCTCACAGATCACATGCCCAAATTCTTCTTCTGTTTTATTTTGAGTCTCGCAGAGATCAACTTTGTAACTACGTTTTCTGTTTGTGTTAATTGCATGATTAATACAATCAAAGTATTTTTTTTTTTTTCTAGTCTTCCCAGAGAATGAAGTTCAGATCGATTTTGAAAGCTTTTGTTTCTGGATTTTAAAATATGGACGCCAGATTTTAAAGACTGTACTACATAACAGAATGCAGTTGTTCAGATGTATATAAAATGTCTATAATAATTATTAAATGGTGTACCTGTACAGCCGCTGCGCCGCTCTTTATTCTCCGTAAACTCCGGCAGCTGCTGGACTCACCGACATGTGACACCACATCAGTCCAGGACGGGCCGTCTTTAAAGCTACTGTACAGTAGGTAGTAATACCACTTCTGACCACCAGAGGTGCACTCATTTGTAGGTAGGGAGAGATGCCAACTTTATTAGTCAGGTTTGAGCAATCAAGTGAGTTTGACTCTGGCAGACTTTGTCTCTCTAGCTTTTATTTTGATACTGTGTCCACTTTTTACATTGAACAAAGTTAACAGAGCAGCATGAGGGACATGTTAAAGTTACACTCAATCAAAGAAAACTGTATAAAATGGTGTAAATCCACATCAAAAGACTTGTCATTGCACTCATGTGCAAATGTTTCGTTATTTACTCCAGAACCTCAGATTGACCCCAAAATTTGACGATAACTTTAAAATGATAACAGAAGCTGAAATCACTGTAGCACAGCTATCTCACAGATGCCTGTTGGAAAGTCATCTGGCCCAGACAGTCTTACAATGGAACTTTTAAAACATTTTTGGACTGAAATTAGAGATTTGATTCATGATGCCTTTAAGGAATGAAGCAACTCGACTATGAAACGGGGCATAATCACACTTATACCCAAACCTAACAAAGACAAACTATCTTTAGATAATTGGACTCTTCTCTTTGTGGATTACAAGCTTTTATCACATGTCTATGCTAATGGACTTAAAAAAGGGATAAACAAAATAATTGATGAAACCCAATCTGCATTTATTAAAGGGAGACATATTCACATATTAGTCCTAGATACGTTTGATTATAATTCATTGATCTCACATGATAGTTTCATTTTATTTTTAGATTTCTTTAAAACTTTGGAAACTTTTGGTTTTGGTTCAAACGTTTGCAATGTTATTCAAATGCGTTACAGTAATATTAACAGCAGTATTTCCCTCTGCCATGGCTATTCAAGAAGGCTCCTGAATCCTGATTAAACGGGGTATTTGTCAGGGATGCCCGATTAGCCCGTTATTAATTTTAGCTGCAGAATTGACGGCTATACACTTTAAAAACTCATATTCAAGGCATTCTTATTAATTTTATAAGAATGCCTTGAAGTTTTTAGAATTTAGAAGTTATTGAGTGGACCATGAACTCCTCTGTAGACTAGAGTCTTCTAGAGACAAATGTGAGGACATCTGATTGACAGAGATAAAGATTGACTGAAACTGGGTCATGTGACAAGGAATGATTCCAAACACGGCAGCAGAATGATGAACATTAAAATAATCCAGGTTCTGGAATGACCTGGTCCAAGTCCAGACCTGAACCTGGCTGAGATGCTGTGGTGGGACCTGCAGAGAGCTGTGTAGACGTGAAATCTCAGTAGACTGAGGTAACATAGGAAAGAAAAACGGACCAGAACTCCTCCAGAACCCCGAGACACTGATGAAGTCAGACAGGAAACACGTCCTGCTGGTGAAGGTGGATCAACAAGCTGCATATCACACAGAACCACCATGATTATACCATCTTGTATGTTTCATCATGAATCGTCTCCCATTGAAAAACTAAGCTTGATTATGTCATCAAAACTGTAACCAATCAAAAATCATTGTGATTGGTGATTGTGAACTGATGAATGCTATTGGCTGACTACAGGTGTCAATCATCCAAATCCATCCAGCTATTTCTCAGATCAGAGGCTGGTACACGTGGAGGTTTAGCTCCAGCAAACACTCGGTGGTGTCTGGTGACCGATGAGGCCAGATGTTTGGAGCAGGACGGACGGCTCATCATCAGCTTCCTCCAACTTCACTTTCTCACTTCTTTCAATGTGAGCTTGAAAACGTTGAATTTAACAACAAACCAGCATCCTTACGTTCCACAACCGCTTCCCCAGCCTCAGAGCCAGGCAGCTCCAGCTGAATAATTGAGTCTGAGTCTGAGTGGGGGGAGACTGTGGGTTTATTAGCTCTGAGGAGGTGGAACGGTTAACGATTAGTGGAGCAGAACAGATTTAATATAAAACAAGCTGGAATCAAGAGTTCAGAGATGAGGGACGATCCGAGTCCCGCCGAGGCTCCGTCACTTCTGGCTGAGCTGAGAGAGCTGCGGAGACGAGGAGGAGGGGTCAGGTTACTGCTGCAGCGGTGCAGGTGTACAACAGCGCAGGTGTGTTTTCTCACCTGTTTGAGGAACTGAGAGGCGTTGAAGAGTTCGCTGCAGCCGTAGACGACCTTCCTCCCCTGTTTGGACTGAACACACAAAAGCTGACATGAACGCTGCTGAACATCCAAATGATTGAAATGTTTAGTTCTGATGCCAGGTTGACCTTTTAATGTGTTTTAATGATTGATGACATGAGAATAGAACTTTAATGATGCTCTTCATGTGGAAGATGTTTTTAGGAATCATTAAAAAACACATGCAGCATACGAACTTCAGTATTTGGATCCAACTTTGCTAATCATTTTGGTTCCATGTCGCCGCCAACAGCCACACCAGGGGGCGCTGCTGATTTTGACAGGTTGACACGTTGGCAGGCCGGCTGTTGTAAAGCTGCAGCTCTCTCAGCCTTCAGTCTCACACGGTTCAGGGGCTGAAGGCTCAGAGAGGACAGTTCTGCTCCAATTGTTCCTTCAAAAAGGTGAAATCTGGCATTTTCGAGGCGTTCATATGTCCAGGATAATCATTTCATCTGAGCTGCAACTGTCTGCCTTTTAAAGAGAAACTCTCTCATTTCAGAACATCTAAGTCCAGAGTGTTTTTTCTGCGGTTCCTCTGGTGTATAACGGTGTGCTGCTGCCAGATAAACGGTTCAGTCTCCACCTGCCAGCTCCAAGCAGGAAGTAGGACGACAGTATTGTGCAGTTTGTAGGGGTGTAACGATACACTAATCTCATGATACGGTACGATACACGATATTGAGGTCACGATAACGATACGATACGATATTATAGCAGTATTTTTTTAACAACCTTGAATGAGGAATATATGACTGGAAAATTTGTCTTTTATTTGAAAGACACAAAATACAAAACAATGCTGTGTGTTTGCCCTATTGTTACAGTTTGTAATGCTTTATAACTGTTTAAGTTTTAAAGAGAAAGCCAGGCCAACCATTTTCCACAAACTGAACTAAAAGTAAATGTCAGGTTTGCATTATGCATCTTCAGTTTCATACAAGTACAAATATTTTGCCACAAACTGAATAGTTTCTCTCATGTATGATTTGACTTTTTTCTTTTCCAGAAATTTAACAACTAAAATTAAATAAATAAATAAAAGTAAATAAATACATACAATTTACATCATAAAAAAGATTGATTCATGCTCACCTTATAAGTGTAAGAGGAGATTTATTTTTGTTAAGAAGGTTATTTTGGTAATTCAGGGTTCATTATTTTATAAATATATTCTTTAAATCAGGGACTATAATTACACTAGTCAGTTTATCTGTAGTGATTAGTCTGTTTTAGATTGGGCGGAGTGATACAGCACTAGGTGCTGTGTTGATGTTCTAAAATCCTACACTGTTGAGGGACATTAAAGTACACTGGAGCTCAGCAGAAGTTGTCCCGTGTTTATCCTACTCACGACCCCAAAAAGGTTTAATTTAATAAGGTAAGGCTTAACTCTACACCAGACTTACATAAGTAAAAGTTCAGAGCTCAAAACGGGGCCGCAAAACGGGACTAGTTTCTTCTGAGCGGAGTAAGATTTTTGTCCGCGCGGTCGCGGTCGGATGCGCGTTACTAGTCAAAACAATAGAATAATATTAATAACCCAATATCGCGATACAGTTTGTCACCTCCACGACACGTATTGTGACGTTTTTGTATCACGAAATTTCGTGGCACGATATACAGTATTGTTACACCCCTAGAGGTTTCTGAAGTAACAGGTGGTAGATGGATACAAATACTGTCAAATCATGATTTTTGTCAGAATCAGCAAGTGTTTGTTATCATCTGAACACACAAGTGTGAAACGTGCTCTATGTGAACTAAAATCCATAATTCAGTTCTGGAAATAAGGTGTCTTAATGTGAGGAAACATGACTGATGCATGCTCATGACATGTGAGAAGAGGGTGAAGAAGATCCACAACTGATACCAGCACCAGCGGGAGTTCTGATCTCAGGACTGTACCTTGGCATAGTCCACCAGGTTCTGATACTCAATGTAGTTTCCTCCTCCCACTACGAACACGATGGCCTGAAACACAGCGGCACAAAAGACTCGGTTCAAAAGTATTTCCCTCTGGTGGTTCAAAGACTGAACATCTGAATCAAACACAAGGAAATGACGTCTTCATAAATGAGCAAGAGACAAAGTCAGGACAGAAACCTCAATGTCAAAACAGATGGGACAGATGGGTGCAAGAGAGTCAGTAAAACAGAATCTCATAAATCCATATTATAGACAAGAGACATTTAACCATTCAATGAAAAATATGACCTCATGTTAAATCTGATGGCAACAAACGAGACAAGGCTGGAAACTGAAGTGGTTCTGGGAAGAATCACCCGGAGGAACATTTACAGGTGATGACATTACTGTCTGACAGCTCAGTGACATGACTAGGTATAAAAAGATCCATCTCAGAGAGAGTCCAGGAAAGATGGACAGACGTTAACCAGTTTGAGAACAAGTGCATCTAAAAACTGTCCTTGGACATCTTATCATCTACAGAACATGATATCAAAATCTGTATGTGAGACATGACTGAAACTCAGAAGTGGACACCCGAGTCTCCAGGGTCCTCTGAACAACCGTCTCCAGGTGTCTCAGCAGGGTTTCTTCTCCAGACCTGTCCACAGATGTCCAACAGGATGTAGATCAGGACTCAAGGAAGGACTCTTCAGAACAGTCCAGTGTTTGGTTCTGAGTGGTTCTTGACTGGTTCTAGTTGTGTGTTTTGGGTCATCATCCTGGTGGAGGACCCAGGACCTGCCACTGAGACCAGGCTTTCTGACACTGGGCGGCACATTTGTCTCCAAAACGTCTTGAGATTTCATTGAACCTGCACAGATTCAAGACACCCGGTACCAGACGCAGCAAAGCAGCTCCAGAACAGAACCGGGTCTCCTCCATGTTTCACAGTAGATTTATTCTTTTCTTTGGCTTCATTTTTGCATTTGTGAACGTAGAGATGATGTGACTTGTCAGAAAGCTCCAGTTGTGTCTCATTTGTCCGAAGCACATTCTCCCAGAAGGTTTGTGGTTTGCCAACCTGATGGATGCTGTGATCCAACACAGATGGACCTGGACTTTGGACTTCACCTTGAATCTCTTTGGAAGTTGTTCCGTCTCTTTGGTTTCATTTGTACTATCCGTCTCTTCAGTTTCTCTTCAAAACTCATCAGTTGTCCTCTTGTGTCCACGTCCAGGGAGGTCGTCCTCAGTCCTGAGAGCCTCCACCTCTGAATGAAATGTCCAGCTGCTTGGAGTTTTCTAGTCTTCACCTTTGGTGATCTGGAATGTTCTTCCTGATGTCTTCAAACAACCGTCTCCTTTACTGTCTCTGGTCCATGTTCAGTGTGGTGGACGCCATGATACCAAACAGCGGAGACACACTTTTAACCCGTTCACACTTTTCAATGTCTGAATTTTAATAATCCGCGTTAAGTAAATATTATTTATTACTTGTTTCAGGTGTTTGGGGTATCATCAAATCTGTCCAAGAGTCCATTTTCATATCGCTCCTCAGTGACATCTTCATGATGATTCACCAGGTTTCTGCTCAAAGACTCTTGCACATAAATGTGTTCTATCAGTGTTTGATGTTTGCGTTGTTCCTTCCTGTGATGAGTAACTTCAGGGATTTAAGTAATAAAAACAGTGACATATATCCTAAAACACTCTCAGCTCCCATAAAAGTGAAGCTGCCGTCTGGTTCATGCAGCATCACTGCTTCACTTCGGCTCATGTTTGTCAAACTGAATGAAACTTTGATGCAGAAACACAAACTCACCTCCTGGAACGGGTTCTTGTTTCGGGGAATGGAGCTGAAAGAGAAGAAGATTGGATCTGAAGAGCTGCTGCTGTTTCAGGGACAGAAGCTCAACTGACGCTGGGCTCAAGATCAGATCTTGTTTTGATTCGTTGTCCTACCTTTCACTGCCTCGCAGCATCTTTGGGTCAAAGTATCGATAGTCGTCTGTTTCCTGGAGAAATCAGAGAATATGACGGGGAACATTAGTTCTGACCGTGAATCCAGACATGACTGATGTCAGAGTCGGTCTTGATACTCCAAACTCCCCCTCAGGTGGTCTGACTCACAGCTACTTAACAGACATGAACTTCTCCATGATGAAACACCGATAAGACACTCTCATCACAGGAAATAAACGATCCTCTGAAAGATTCCCTCAACTGTAAAGCTATTTTCTACAAAGGTGAAAGACTTGAGACCAAACAGATCAGAAGAAACCTGCAGGAATCCTTGAAATTAACTGGTTTTTGCAATAACTTACTATAAAATGTGACTTAATCTTTTGAGTGATTATTGTGTGATGAGTGATGGACTATTGAGTGATGGACAGAACATTCAACAAATTACAAAATAATTGGGCAATATGCCATAAACATGTACAGGACTGTCTCAGAAAATTAGAATATTGTGATAAAGTTCTTTATTTTCTGTAATGCAATTAAAAAAACAAAAATGTCATACATTCTGGATTCATTACAAATCAACTGAAATATTGCAAGACTTTTATTATTTTAATATTGCTGATTATGGTTTACAGTTTAAGATTAAGATTCCCAGAATATTCAAATTTTTTTAGATAGGATATTTGTGTTTTCTTAAGCTGTAAGCCATGATCAGCAATATTAAAATAATAAAAGGTTTGCAATGTTTCAGTTGTTTGTAATGAATCCAGAATGTATGACATTTTTGCATTACAGAAAATAAAGGACTTTATCACAATATTCAAATTTCCTGAGACAGTCCTGTATATGTTTTTATTGGCTCTTGATAGGCCCCTGATCCGTGTAGGCCCGGGGCCACATCCCAGCTTAACCCGTGCATTAAGATTGTACCCACAGTCCTACCCAACACCCACCCACGGTCAGAGTTCATGAAGACAGAAAGTGAAAATAAAGATGCAAACTCACAGGATGAGACTTCATCTCCATCAGGTTGTCCAGGATCCGAGTGACTGGAAGATTCTAGGACACAAGAATGAATTAAACTCTTAACTAAAAAAATAGATCTTAACATTTCATATACTTCTTAAACAACAGCGTGGTTTAGGTGGAGGTGTTCACATGATCCCTGGAGCTATGTTGTTTGGGAAAACTGCTCCTAACAGGGTCTCACAAGGCAGATAAGTCCTGGTGGACGGACGAGAGGAAGTGTGACTTGACTGAGTCTTATGGACAGAGGAAGGTCAACAGCTCCATGTCCCTCACCTGGACTAGATACCAGGCTCAGAAAAACTTGAGTCACTCAGGTTCACCTTCTCCTGGCTTCACCATCAGAGTGGCAACTAAACCAACATCCAAAACCAGTGATGCGAAGCTGAAACCAAGACTAGAGCCTGAAACCAAGACTAGAACCTGAAACCAGGACAAGTATATCTGAAACCTGGTGAAGTTTTTTCCAGCCAGAAGTGTTTCACTCACATGTTGCTTCAGGACCAGGTTCTTCACACCCTCCATGACAAACTGGGAACCAGTATTCATGACTATGGAGAGGAACCTGGGGGGGAGGAGGAGAGCAGGGTGTTAGAGGAAAAAAACAGCTGGAGGAGGAGGAAGAGGAGAACTTTGGTGTAATCAGAGAGTGGACAGAAGCTGAAAATGTTTTTCTTCATCATATTTGGGTGTGGAGGAAGGATTTTACGACGGTCTATGATACGACAGATTGTAAACACAATTGTTTCTTTATACATTGTCTGTTAGTCCATAACAAAGCAGCAGAGACGTGCAGACCAGTGTGAGCTCACCCCTTGTGCTTGACTCCGCTGTTGCTGTAGTTGGCTGGGGTGGCAGCCATCTTGGTGAATGCCCTGAAAGAAAGCAGCGTTTTCAACCAATGTACATGATTAAACATTAAAGGTGGACAGGTTTTGAACCCTGACCTTATCAAGTGTAGATATAAAGTACTTAGGGCTCAGCCTGATGGAGCTGCAGATGTTTCTGGTAAAAGTGAGATCAGAAGATCTGCTGATGCGTACGATGACAGATGAAGCCTCTCTGCTGCCGGAGCTTTACTTTGGAGAATTTCTTGAATGCAGATTTCTTTTATTTGCTTGGAAATCTAAATTTAACTTTTTTTGTGAAGTTTTCCTAAAGATGGCAACACACCAGACCACGTCAGGCTTGACTTTGAGCCTGACTGACTCCTCACAAGCATGCTGGGCTCTACTGTGAAGCCTGCTGCAGGTGATTCATGTAAACCTAATCCCAGTGTGTCAGTACGATTATTGCACTGCTACCAGTCAGATCAGAGCCTCTTTGGTCTTGAGTCACAAATGACAAATAGGAGCCAGCAGAGCATGAGCATCAGCACACCGTCCACATGTTGGGTACTTCTAAGTGTGCCACATGTCATGTTTGAGGAATCGCCACTACAAGCTTTTGCCGTTGGTCTCACAGTTCTGTGTACGTTCAGATGATTCTAACATTGTGAGACAAGACTGTCCTCATGTCTGTGTCTCCCATGATTTTAAAATTGTTCAGATCTGCAACTCTGCTCATCTGCAGCTGCCCTTAAATGACAGCAAGGCAACAAAAACGTTTAGTAAGCTGAGTCTCTGCAGGACAAGGTCCACGTCTTCAGGGGAGACTCACTTGTAGGAGGGGAGCCCACAGCAGGCCCAAACCAGATACAAGCCTGACCACCAACAAGCCCCTCACCCGGGACTGGCTCCTAGGTGAAGCCCCAGTACATTCAGATGATTCCTCTCCATATGAATCCACAGAATCACCGTTTGTGTGTTCGTCCTCCTCCAGCAGAGGAGTTAAAGTATCTCAGGGTGCTTCTCATGAGTGAGGGAAGATTAGAGCAGCAGATCCAGGGGTGAATCAGTGCAGTGTCTGCAGTAATGTGGACTCTCCTGGTCTGTTGATGTGCAGAGAGAGCTGAGACTCTGTTTACTGCTGGATCTATGTCCCTGCCCTCACCTATGGAACTGTGGGTAGTGTCTGAAAGAACCAGGTGGAGGATACAAGCAGGTGAGATGAGTTTCCTCTGTAGGCTGGCTGGACTCTCCCTTAGAGATGGGAGAAGTTCAGTCATCCAGGAGAGACTCAGAGCAGAATCACTGCTCCCCCGCACTCAGAGGAGACAGCTGAGGGTGTTCATCTAGTTAGGATGTCCCCGGGACGCTTCCCTGGGGACGTGTTTGGGGCCTGTCCAAATGGGAGGAGTTCTCAAGGCACGCCGAGCATACACGGGAGAGATCTCATCTCTCAGCAGCTCTGGGAATGTTTCAGCATCCCCCTGGAAAAGTTTGAGGAGGTGGCAAGAGGGTTTGGGCTTATCTGCTTAGGCTGCTGCCCCTGCAGATGGATGGATGGATGGATGGATGAACTTACTTCCATTGTTTGATGTAGGTGAGAGGAGAAAGGTCGCAGCCGGCATCCAACAAAGCCTTTTTATACTGCTCCAAGTCAGACTGAAACAAATACACACAGAAGTGGATACAAGCTTAAAATGACTTGCATAATAATAACTGTAGAGAAATTGACCACACAGGGTGAGCATATCAGCTCCTGGAAACACAACAAGGTGCCTTTCCAAGACGCACCGCACTGCCCGACTCATCAGCACAGTAAAGTCAGAGACTCTTTAGTCAACAGAGCAGAGCTACCTGCTCCCATGTGGTCAGAAGTGGCACTGCTTCATGGAGTTACTTTGCAACGGTTAAATCAAATAAAAGACAAACAAGTGAGGGAATAAGTGGAGTCTCGGTTAAGACCAGAAGTGATTGATGTCATGTCGTTTAAGGCCTATATTCTCTTTGATCTGTTTTCTTGTGGAGGGTTTCGTCGGTGCGTTACCTCCGAGGGAACCTGCTGGGCAGTGATGTAGAAGATCAGGAAGAGCCTCATTTTGTCCTCTGGAGTCCCAGCTAAGAAACACAAACATATGCAGTTGGTCATGTTTGCCCACGTTTCTGTGGGATGATTATTGATTTCACTGTGGAGGTTTTCATTTGGACAATTTAAGAAGTTTTATGTCGAATAACAATAAAGAATCAACTGATGCTGTGTTGTGCTCTACTCCTGCAACAATGATGGAAGATATTCTGTCTCTGTGTTCGGATCTGTGTGCGCTCATGTGTTCATACCGTCCGGGTCACTGATGATGTCCAGCAGAGATTTGTCTAATGTCGATTTGCTCATCAGTTTCTCTTCATACTCAAAGTAAACATCGAGTTTCCGGTTCTGAGGACAGTAAAAGCATTGATGACATTTCTGAGAGGCTGCGCAGCGACACATGCAGCCATGTGAAGAAAGTAGATCCTTGATCAACTCCCTGGTTTTACATATCAGGTAAGACTATATTCAGACATCCGTTCAAGTTTTTCAAAATAAGAAACTGCAAGATCAGATGAACAACAGAACGTGACGTATCACACCACACCTTTATTTATTAAACACAACTAAACCAAACCCAGAAACAGTTTGTGAGAATGTACCTTGATGTGGTCGAGTACTGCGGTGGCAACGTTGGTGTGGAGATCAATCAACCTCTTCTTCTCCAGGAGTTCAGGCAAAGAGCTGCAGGAAACACAAACAAAAGACCATATTATTAACTCTAAAACTAATTCTGAAGGAGGACACCTCCCCAAACACCGACAGTAGGCGCGTGGCCATCACCCATAGAGTTGTGCAAAAACAAATATCACAAAAGAAATCCTGGAATGGAAATGGCACTGATTCCAAAAAAATACCAATTATCAAATACACCCTTTTTAACCTAGAGGTGGTTTTTCAGGCAATTCGATAATCTAGTTTATTGCAAAAGTGTAACGGAAACACTTTTTTTGAATTTCCACGCGAATTTCCCCATTCCTGATGTGACGTAGCCGGTGAATCTAAAGTCATCAACATCTGGTTTCCAGCTGTTTCTGGCCTCATTAATACAAACTAGTTGTACTATAACACTGCTTAATCAATATACAGTTGGTACAGAAAGTATGCAGAAGACATAAGGGCTTTGCCTCTCATTGATCATCTGCTATTCATGGATATTTTCTCAACAGCAATAGTGGCAATAACAATAATTATGACCGAAGAAGTTTTAGTCCATTTTCTTCAGGATTGAGATTTTCTTTTTGGTTGTTTTGAAGAGAAGTCTCACAGGAGAGTCACGAATTACGCTTATTTGAAAAAGAGCATTCAATGGGATCACCGACCCACTGCATCGCTACCTTCATCAAACTTTCAGAGATTCAATTTTCTTTTGCACAAAAGTGTGATGGACATGTGACGAGTTACAGTTAAACTGGATCTCTGACGGATAAAAGATCACACATGATCTAACCAGTTTATAGAAGGGTGTGTGAGGCCTTTACTGAACCCAGATTAAGCCAAAAACGGTGAATGTACATGCTGCTGAATCATGGGAATAGTTATTATCAATAGCAATAGTAGTTATCATAAAAATATATTCTTGTTCAATTTTAAATACATCATATATTTATCCATAAGCAGTTAACAGTGCTGGTTACCTGACAGCGGAGGTGAGCTTGGCTGTGTTGTCTGACAGCATGCTGATGGCTCCTTCATCCTCCCCCTCTAACCCCTGGAGAAAGAGCAAACATGGAAGATGAATGGAGGTCTTTCCCAGCGTGACTGGACTGGGCCTGCACCACCTCACACCACCTCAGACCAGTGTAAACTCAACACAGAGCCATTGATCTCTGAGCCGTTCACTTCTTTAGGTATAAAAGCTTGGATGTGACAATAAAAATTAAGATAGAGAGAATTCGGATAAACCGTGACAAAAGGTGATGCTTCGACAGACCATGGAGATTGTATTTTAACCAGAGGTACCAGTTTGGTACACTTGTGTACTTTCCTCCATGTACTCCTGAGATGAGGCTGCTTCATCTCCCCTGACTATAATCAGTCCCTTTGCTCAAATCCTCCCCTCATGAACATGAACCTCACAGCTATGTGCATTTAAAGAGATTAAATTCAAGCTGAAAAAGTTTGAAACGGGAACTAGGAGTTTTCTTTACGCACTGATGGCATCTCATGATAAACTAATCAATCACGAGTGGAACCAAGGAGACTATGAACACAGCCTGTGTGTGGCTCTAGTGATGTCACAGGACGGTTGGCTTGTGTGTGTAAACGCTCCTTCTTCAGTAACCAGATGTTGGACACTTGTGTACTTTGGAGGTGTATCTTTGGAAGAGCTTTGAAGGACCAGCGTTGTACACCTGCCTCCCTGCCAGCAGTTGTATCACAACACCATCAAGGTGGGCTGCACACTGGCACCCACGTGGGTTTGTCAGCAGGTACCATGGTGGTCATACTTGCGTTTGTATGGAACTAGAACAGACTCAATATTCACAAATGCACAGGACGATTCCCAGGTCCATAGGACAAGATTCACAAATGTATTTGTGATGCACACAAATATAACCTGATTTAAAAATGGCTTGTGGTCTGTGGACTTCTCTGCATTTGTGCTCTGTATGTCTGTCATGTTGGTTGGAACCGGAGCGTCGTGGGACAAGTTCAGGGCAGTGATCCAGTCTCATCCTGAACCAGCAGACCAGTGTGGTCACTGAAGACTCCCTCCAAACTCTGTCTTCTAGTTGTGCCAAAGCTTCCACAGTTGCACAATTGTGACTTGATCTTAATCAACATGATCATCAACACTTTTATTGTCTCAGTGAGAATGAAAGTTCATCTCATGTCATGTGATGGACGTCTGTGTTCTTCACAACCATCACTGATGTGTGTTCACATCTTCATGAGACATAAACATAGAAAACTTATCAGTTCACGCTGGATTTAGGTTGTAATCACTTTCAGGCATTTCTGAGGGAAAATAAAGTCTGACGTGGTTTTATTTATTGTTCAGGTCTAAATCATGAGTATTGAATTGTGAAGAGTTATTGTTCAAATCCTTCTTCACTTCAGGAGATCTAGAGGAACATATGCTGGTGTATAAAAGCCAGTTCCACTACTTTATTGTTGGATTATAACAACTGACAAAATGTACATGGCGGTACGCACATTTTCATACCAAGTCAGAATAGTGCATGGTGGTACGCACAAATCCACGCAAAGTTGAGCTTTGAACATCCCGATCTGTGCATGGAAAGTGGCGTACGCATATTTTGTGTGCTCCACACTTCTTGTACATGAAACCCCTGATATACTTAAACTCAATAAGCATTCAAGCTAGGAGTTGGAAAATATGTATAAAAATGATATACTCAAAATACTCACTTGCCTAATAATTAGGCACACAGTGTAATTTTTAACTGCTTTCAAAATCCCACTCTTAATGATTTTTCCAACATCTTTCACCCTACCAGTCACTTTATTACAACTGAGTTTGTTGAAGGTGGCAGTGCTGGTTTGGCTTTGGTAGCCATTTCGTAGGTGACGTGATGGAGGCCGTGTAGGTGAGGAGCAGTGAGAGCTGCATGAGGGGAGAGACTCTGGACGACAGGGAACACTGTTCAGCCTTCTGGAGGTGTCGTCAACGAAACAAGACCAGGGATGTCTGTTATCACTGCTTATCGTGACGTTTACTGAGAACTAATCTTTCTTTCAAACATATTTAGACTCTACTAACAACTATACTGTGTGTGTGTGTGTGTGTGTGTGTCTCACCATGATGCTCTTGAGCCGTTTGACCTCGTCCTCCTGGGCTCTATAAGCATCCAGCTCCTCCTGAACGGACTCTGCCACCTCTGGAAACGGACTGTAACACATACCAACACATTAATCGACTCTTCACCTCTTCAGCGCTCCTGACATCATCATCATTTCAGAGGGTTGTGTGTGTTTGTGGTAGTGTGACCAGATATTCCTCCAACACCAACCACACATGCTCCTGCTGTGGTCCAGGGGACTGGTCCACAAAAGTCAAGTAAGAATTTCAACAACATGACAGCTTACACTGTTGGTTTGTTTAACGTCAACGTGCTCAGATTCATTACCTGCAGTCTGCTTTTATTTATAGTTTCTTGGTTTGTGGCTCGGTTCCACAATTAAAGATGGAATATGTAGGAATTATACTTCTGGACATGTAAAAATCAGCCACATTAATGCAACCATAAGAGAGAACAACAGTTCTGACATGTTTAATGTTTATATCCGCTGTAGATGACGGATGGTATGTACTGGCACTGGACTCCCCCCTGTGATGTCACCCACAGCCTTTCTGACTCCAACCCCCAACCCCTCTCTGTCCAACATTATCTCCTGGTGGGCGACCCGTATCATACTGCAGTAATTCTTCACAAGTATGAGGTTGGATTTAGAAAGTTATTGTTATCTGGACTTGGAAAATAAGGAGTTTGGATTTAAACGGCTCTGATTGACGATGATGTGGTTCAGATTAAAACCAACCTGCCCTTGTGTTTCTGCCAGAACTTGTCAGGAGCTGTGAGGTCATAGATGGTTTTGTTCTTCTTCTTTGGTCTGGCGCCGGTGGGTGGTGACTCTGCTCCTCCACCCCCCTCCATCACCACCCTGTTCAGATGGAAGTCCTTGTGGACAAAGACAACACACTTGTTGGAGATAAGATTCCTAAAGTTGTTCCCTCCACCAGGATGTTATGATCTTGATAACTCTCAGACAGATGATTGACATCTCACCAGGACATCGTGGATCAGCGCCTGGTAGGTCCAGGTGTGGTGCAGGGGTGTGGCCATGTCCATGTTACGATCCGCCAAAACAAACAGGGGCCTCTGGAAACTGTTGAAGACACGACATTGAAATAATCATGGGTCGATCCAACACAGTGCACTGCATTGTGGGAGATGGAGTCCTCCCCTCTACTCCTACTGGGGTACAGCGTGGGCTTCAATTTGAAACAGGCAAATGGCATGCAGCCCCTGCGGTTTCAGTCGATGCAGCCAATGAGAGCTTCCAGTAGACTAAATACGCGTTGAGTTACAGAGATCCTGTTTAGTTCCAGTAATATCTGCCCCACATTAGAAAATCAGCCGGCTGTGTCCACTTATAGCCCACATAGATCCTACTCAGAGTCCATTTGAGCAAACGCAGGTATGACCACCATGGAACCTGCAGACAAACCCCAGTAGGAGCCAGCGTGCAGCTCACTTTGATGGTGTTGTGATACAACTGCTGGCAGGGAGGCAACTAATATCTGTTGTACAGACTCAGATGTATCCAGTACTACTGCTGGTACATCAACCTGCATTCCTTCATTCCTTTGTACAGACTCATCCGGCACTTTAAAACCTCATATTGTACATTTCTGTTTATACATTTTATTTTATTGTTTATACATTTTATTTTATCTCTTATATATTTGTTTTTATATTTGTATTGTGTTGCACCAATCACCACAACAAATTCCTTGTGTGTGTTAACAAACTTGGCAATAAACCCTTTTCTGATTCTGATTCTGATGATGCTTTACCTCCATCAATGATGTCAGAAACCAGAACAAACCAAGGGCAGGCATGCAGCTGCCTTCATTTTTGGTAGCTCAGGTGGTAGAGCGGGTCGTTCAATGATCGGAAGGTTGCCGGTTCGAATCCCGTTCCGTCCCAGTTGCTGTCGTAGTGTCCTTGGGCAAGACACCTTACCCACCTTGCCCCATGTGAATGTGTTTGAATGTTTGGTGGTGGTCGGAGGGGCCGTTTGGCGCTATATGGCAGCCAATCTTCCGTCAGTCTGCAGGGCAGCTGTGGCTACAAAACGTAGCTTATCACCACCGGTGAGAATGTGTATGAATGAATAATGGTCTCTGTAAAGGGCTCTGGGTGCCTTGAAGGGCGCTATATAAAACCAAGCCATTATTATTAACCGTCTTATAAATTAAATGGCTACAATCTGGAAAAAGAAAAATCTAACTCCATCAAAAAAAGTGTAAATGATCAACTGAGCCTTGAACTTCAGTTGAAAGTGGAGCTTGAACACTGACCTGAACTGTCCAGCAGCCATGCTGTCTCCAGTGAACAGACTGTTTCTGGCGTCACGCAGGTTCTCACGGAGCTTCTTATCCAGCTTCTACACACAAAACACAAAACTCAGCTCTGACAGCAGCAGGCCTGCGGTGGTGGACATGACTGGGAATCAAAGGAGAACCAGAACCATTTAACTCAGTGTGGTTGGTCAGGGAGGGAAAAACACAGCGATTTTCCAAGAATGCAGCATGTATAGTTGCATAGTTGTTAGTCTGGTGGCAGTTTTGACTCAACAAAACATACAAAATGAAGCTCTGAAGCATTTGTAAAAACAATTACAATGCCTGATATAAAATATGGAATCACCAATCTTGGAGGATGTACGGTCACAAGCAGAACAGGTGAAAGCACAGCTCCAATTATCCAATTACTCCTGTAATGAATGGTACTGTTGGAGATCAAGTGGAAGAAAATAAACATGATGGGGAAACAAAAAGCCTATATATGCCAAAGAGTCTGCAGGAAAAGTTTGTTCTTATAGATGTGAATGAGTTGCTGCAGCTGCAGAATGACAGACATGAGTCAACATCGTGACTACCACCAGAAGACAGCTGAAACGGTGTTAAGGATTACTAGACTCCTCCTAAAAGGTAACTCAACATAGAGAATGGCAAAACACGTTCTTCATCGTCTGCTGTGGATACACAACGTGGGAAGAAGGTCACTGGGAAACCTACAGGTAGACCAAGGATGATATCAAAGATCAGGACAGTAAACTGAAAACAGTTTGGACTTGGAAATAGCAACTACTCAACAACACCTATGACAACCAATGAGTACAACCAGGAGTCAATGACCTAACTGTGACCAGATCATGTGAAGGAAATGGGATTTCCTGCTGGACTTCACCGACCACCTGAAGGAGCTGGTCACTGCTGCCACCAAAATGACCCCCTGCCCCAGTCCTGCACCTAAAACCCTCCCACCCTGTCACCCCCCACAGACTCCTAACCCCCACAAGGTCTTCACTGACCAGACGAAGGCAGGGTCACCAGATTCTTCTGGAAGATCATCACCACAGAGAGCCCTGCATCACCTGAGTCGTCTGAAACAGCTGGTGAAAGAGGCTAGTCCCTGGTGTCCAACACCCCCCCCCTCGGCAGAAACAAAAACACCATCTCTCAAACAGCCAGATCAAGTATCAGCAAGTTCTAACTGATATGTGCCGGGTCCAGGCCGCACTACTGTGTGTACTCATAGCTCTTTCCAGGATAAGTCGGGGCCCGATATGGACGTAGCTTTTCCCATCTCTGTTTTAATACGTGGCAGAAAAAGATTAGTCAACCTTCAGAGGAGAAAGGCCCAAAACAAGCTGTACAGCCACAGCCTGCCCATAATAAAACCAGGACACACTGAAACTAGCTTTACTTAATATCAGAGAAAACTTTAATCAATGATTTTATCCTTTATTGTCCTTTGACTTTGATCATGACTCTAAAACTTCTAAAACCTCAATTTTCCCTCCAGAGTCCCTCCAGTAAGCAGCCTCTTTGTCCTTCCCTTCCTACTGCTCCCATCTCACCCTGCTATTATGGGTTACCTTCCAGACCAATCACACCAACGGTCACATTGCCACGGCAACAGAGACAGAACTGAATTGCTTCTAAGGGGCGGGCTGACCCTGTGTGGTGATCTGTGATGGGAGTTCAGACGACTAATCTGCGGATGAAATTAAGGCTCATGAAAGCAGAAAGCTCCAAAATATCTGGAAACTCCCGGTATAACAGCACTTTAAAACGTGTATTTACTACTTAATCGATCATGTACCTCTTAAAACAACAGCTACACCTGAAAACTGGGTATATGACAGTTAGACTACTCTGAGCATTTTACAGTCAAACTAAATAACATCCTCCAAGACTGGTGATGGCATAGTTTCTGCCGGATGTTGGACCACCTACAAACGCGCTGTTTTATTAGTTCAGCATTCCCACTGGAGAGAACACAACCTGTAATTTTGTACTGGTACTATACGAATAAGAATAAAGGAACTGACACCATCACTGGTAGTGTTTACGTCTGTGGTTTTTCAGATAGTCTCCGATGTTGTTCAAATATATAAAAAGGTTTGTAGTTTTGTGATTTAGGAGATGTTTTGGTCTTATTAGCGTGAACTCACCACAGCGACCATCTCTGCAGCATTTCCTCGAGGACAGCGGATGATTGGCACCGCGCCTGATGAACAGCACATTAATGAAGTCTTACAAACATACAAAACGACATTTAAAATAAAAAAAAGATGTCTTGGCACTAGTGGCCTTTATTCAAAGTAGGTTGATAGGAAATGGGTATAGAGAGAGGGGGAAGACACGCAGGAAAGAACGACAAGTCGGGATTCGAGGGTAATAGCCTCTATAAATGTTGATATATGGCACCAGTTCATATTGAAAAATAAAGTCAAATGATGAGAAACCAGAAGTGGTGATGTTTAACCAGATTTCTTTTGCAGAGTAGTGGGTGGAGCCTAATCAGACAACTGGACCTGACCAATCAGAGCAGGCTGGGTTTATTCTTTTTAGCCTCAGCTACTTATGTTTAAACAGTAAATCTGTAAATGTGCAGAGGCAAAAACATGGTGCTGGCCATTTACTGGAGTTTTCTGCATAGGTTAAATGTACACTACTCTACTCTACATTTTGTCAGAAATCAGCAAAGTTCTGGATAACCCAGCTGTACTCACCCAGAGTAACAAAGAAGCAGAAGAGGCTGTCCACTATGGTGTCCATGATGGCCTCCATGTCTGTGTCCTTAATGTCTGCTCTGTTGATGGCTGCACAGGGAAGAAATGGAGCAAAATACTTCATTTTAACCAGAACACAATCCTTCAGTGGAAGAGTAAAAGCTGCACAACTGCAACCTGCAACCTCCTAAAACTCATCTCAGAGGGTCTCCTACAGATGTGGAGATACAGTTGGCTTTAAAGCAATAACTGGCCTTTTTAATAAATAATTATATAATCATTAATTATTATAATAATGAATAGGCCTCATTTTTTATCACTCGTTTACTGTTCCTCACGTATTCTGCCACTACTCTCTTAAATCATGATGTCCACTATAGCTCTGTGAGCCTCATCTAACAGTAATCCTTGGTCATCATTGTTGGTGATGGCATGGCTGGGCGTATATGTATGCATGTACGTATATGTGTATAAGTATGCATGTACGTATATGTGCACACACCTGCATAAAATGTATGTGCAGCTATTGAGCCAAAGCCGATGACGGCCCACAGACTCAAAAATACAAAAAGAATAAAAACGAATTCTTTAATTACATTCATACTACTCATAAACGCATATCTTCAGGGATCAATAAAATATGGATAAACTGTCAAGAGGGCTGATGAATGAAACACACTCACACCCCCTTGCACACACAAACAGGAGGTTCAGTTGCAAATGTTCACCAGCAGCTCCTAAAGAAGCCAGGGGCCATAGGCGATCAATTCAGGGCCCTTTTAAGTGCAAGTCTGCTGCCTGACTTCACTGGGTGTAAACTCAGCGTAGTCAGGCAGGCCGAGCAACATGGGTCACAGTGGAAATTCGCAAGGCTCCTTTTAACTTGCACTTTTTTAAATCTTTCAGTTGTGACACTTGAAATAAAGGTGTTTGGACAGATTTGATGAGAATGAATGTACGGTCATTTCAATTAGCATCATATGCTACACCAGCTAAGCTAAAACAGTTTACTGTGATTGACATAAAGTGGGCGTGTTCCAGCTGGCTACCAGGCCTGCTCATTCTTCTCACTTACAAAGTAACACCACACAGCACGAGGAAAACGAGGATTCAAAAGTACTCTTCAGGAACCTATGTATGACATCACAAGGCTGTGCCCAGTACTTTTTTTACAGTGTAAACCAGCGAGATGGTTGAGAGATGTCCATGCTTACCGTGGTACGAGATGAGCTCTTTGTTTTGATGACAGAGGATGAACATGTCGTCTTCCAGAGTGATGAAATTCAGGTACTGATCAAACACCTGAGAGAAACACATGGATGTGACTACAGAAACAAGCTAAACTAATTCACTACAAAGACAAAACATACAGGCTGTGGTTTTTATTAATATAACATTTTGACTCGAGCAGGATATTTGTATATATCTGGGCCTTTATTTATTTTTTGCTATTGAAACAATACCACAAACTCCATGAAAAATAATTTTTAATTGGACAGCAATATAATAAGGCCCAAAAACAACACGCAGAGTGAAAGATTTTCTATTTGCAACTGATAATTCAGATTGTTCAAGTTTAATCATATCTGGAACCACTGCAGCTCCTGCAGATTGTTTTTTTTAAATATCTAATAATATCATCTGGTCTTTAGCAGGTCTGATAATGAGGCAAAAAAAACCCGATATGAACAACAACACAATATATTATACTAGGTCATTAGCGTATGATAACTAAAACAAAATACAGAAGCAATGTGTGGAAAAAACAAGTACCACCTTACTGCCTCCAGGGAACTTAATAGGTTGAGTTGCATCCTGGAGCTTCCAATCAAATTAACTTTATGAACTGATCATCTGCAGGTGAGCAGACCTCTAGGAAGTAGATTTGGGGTTTGCTGGTGTTGGGCCACAGCCAGAAAGGCCTAACATCAACCCTATAAATGATTCAAAACCGCAGCAGGCTTTCCTCCGTTCAAAACATCAGGTGTTAATGTCGTCATTGACCTCTCATTGGGCATGGACTCCAGTAGTGGAAAAATGCCATATGTCTCTCGACTGGCCTAGCAACGCCTCACAGTCTCCCTAGAAGAGCTGGTGAGGGAAGTGTGGACATCTCTGCTAAGACTGCTGCCCCTGCAGCCCAGTTCTGGATAAGCGGACGAAAATGGATGGATGGATGGGTTTTTGCTCAATAAATGATGAGTGTCATTTCTTCTCATTTGTTGTTTATTGTATGTATGTATTAGTATACAGTATATAATAAATAAGTATAGCCGTGGTAACCTTGGTGACTTGGGTGACCACATTAGCAGACAGGGCAGCGCTGGCGATGTCCTCCAGTTTGCTTCTGCTGATGGCGGAGATAAAGTTCAGGTAGTATGATTCGTACAATTGGTTCCTCAGGTCCTACACACACACGCACAGACACACGCACAGACACACAGAGAGAGAGAGAGAGAGAGAGAGAGAGAGAGAGAGAGAGAGAGAGAGAGAGAGAGAGAGAGAGAGAGAGAGAGAGAGAGAGAGAGAGAGAGAGAGAGAGAGAGAGAGAGAGAGAGAGAGAGAAAATATTGAGTATTCACTGATTTTTACACAGGTTTTAAACATCAGGCGTAAACCTTCAAGCTAATATGCTTTTGCAAACATTAACATCTAAATGATCCTGACGATTAAATGGACCACTTATTTGTGTTAAATATCAACGCTCTCAATGCGTCACCTGCTGTTGCTTAATATCGTCAAAGGGAGAATTTGATAGCTTCCAGAAAATCTCAGATACGTATGGTTTAGAAAAAAAGGATTTCTTTAGGTACCTTCAAACTAGGACTTATTTTAATGATGAGATAAAACCAACAGAAAAATGTGAGGCCAATTTAATTGACATGTTTATTGACATGTATAAAAATGGCAACAATAAGAAACTTGTCTCAAAACTGTACTCCCGTATTCAATCTACCAAAAGTGACTCAACAGATAAGATTAGATTAAAATGGGAGAAAGAATCTGGATTGTCATCACAGAAGAAGACTGGTTGAACATGTGCTCTGTGCAGTCTAGCTCTACCAGCTCCGGGCTCTGGCGAGATTTTTGCTGGCGGAATTTAGTTAGGTATTTCATAACCCCTAAGTTAAAATGTAAGCAGACAGGGGAGACGGGCAGGGGTCTATGCTGGAGGAACTGTGGAGAACAGCTGGTGGATCATTTTCATATATTTTGGAGCTATTCTGCCATATTGGCAAGAGATCATGCAGGCAATACAAAATATTTTTGGTGATGTAATTGATTGCTCTTTCTCCGTTATTTTTTTGGGCAACATCGCATCCCATTTATTGGTGCGTGATAAGTACCTACTTAAAATATTGCTAGCAGCCAGCAAGAAAGCTGTAACGCGAAGATGGTTACAGGCCTCTCCTCCAACAGAGACAGACTGGATAGATAATGTGTCTAACATTCAAAATATGGAAAGAATGACCTTCTCAGTAAATCTATGGATGGAAAAATATCTGCAATACTGGGATAAATGGATTGTGTATGTGACCACAAGAGATGTCCACTGACCCACTTCTGTATGGACTGACATGTATCCCCATGAGAATAGGGTATGTATCAATGTATAGGTGACCGACTGCTGGTTGTATGTTATTCTGTATGTTTTTTTTGTGTATGATTTTTCTACAAAAATAAAGTATAAAATGCAAAAATACAAAAATAAATACCTGGTTAAAAAACCCATCAAATTATTTTCAATATGCTGATTAATCTACAAAAAATAGAAGGGAACTGCACTTGGTTTTATCATTTTCCAACACCCAGGGTCAGGGATGTTGATTAATGTAGACAGAACCTTTAGTCCAGGGCTGCTTTTAGCAGTTGTTATTCAGCATCTTTCCATTTTCACTTTCACATTTCACTGCTTTTGACATCATCTCTTCTCTTCTAAAACTTAAGAAACTTCTGTCTCAAAGCAGTGTTCACACACACTTGATGAATATCCTGTTTCAGTGTGTAGAATCACCTGACAAATCCTGTCGATGTTTTCCTCTGTGGGCATGAGAAAGTAGATGGCTGGAACATCTGGAATTGGATCTCTGTCTGAGTGAAGGAGCCTGGACACACAAACAGTGTTATCTAAATATAAAAATGTAATTCAGGATTGAATATGCATCCGGTAAATACAGCTAAATATCCAACTCTTTTTCTAATATTCTCTTTTTTACTCGTATGCTCCTCCTTGGAAGAAACACTGCCTAGTTTCTTGAGAACGTTTGTTATATTTTATTGACTTCTAATCAGAACAAAAATGGGCTTCTGGAAGGACTTTGATGAAATGTTCCACACAACATAGCATCTAATTTAAATATGCAAGGCATTTTCAATAATTAGCAAAGAAAATAAATGACCCATGTTTCGGAGAACCAGGGCTCAGTTCTTAACCTTAATGAACCTGGGCCACCTAACCAACAGGATATTTCTTCAAGGATAAACATCTGGAATCACTACATCTCTTTCTACTGTACAAACATCTGGAACCACCACATCTCCTTCTACTGTACAAACATCTGGAACCACTACACCTCCTTCTACTGTACAAACATCTGGAACCACTAGACCTCCTTCTACTGTACAAACATCTGGAATCACTACATGTCCTACTATACAAACATCTGGAACCACTACACCTCCTTCTACTGTACAAACATCTGGAACCACTAGACCTCCTTCTACTGTACAAACATCTGGAATCACTACATGTCCTTCTACTATACAAACATCTGGAACCACTACACCTCCTTCTACTGTACAAACATCTGGAACCACTAGACCTCCTTCTACTGTACAAACATCTGGAACCACTAGACCTCCTTCTACTGTACAAACATCTGGAATCACTACATGTCCTTCTACTATACAAACATCTGGAACCACTACACCTCCTTCTACTGTACAAACATCTGGAACCACTAGACCTCCTTCTACTGTACAAACATCTGGAACCACTAGACCTCCTTCTACTGTACAAACATCTGGAACCACCACATCTCCTTCTACTGTACAAACATCTGGAACCACTAGACCTCCTTCTACTATACAAACATCTGGAACCACTACACCTCCTTCTACTGTACAAACATCTGGAACCACTAGACCTCCTTCTACTGTACAAACATCTGGAACCACCACATCTCCTTCTACTGTACAAACATCTGGAACCACTAGACCTCCTTCTACTATACAAACATCTGGAACCACTACACCTCCTTCTACTGTACAAACATCTGGAACCACTAGACCTCCTTCTACTATACAAACATCTGGAACCACTAGACCTCCTTCTACTGTACAAACATCTGGAACCACTAGACCTCCTTCTACTATACAAACATCTGGAACCACTAGACCTCCTTCTACTGTACAAACATCTGGAACCACTAGACCTCCTTCTACTGTACAAACATCTGGAACCACTAGACCTCCTTCTACTATACAAACATCTGGAACCACTAGACCTCCTTCTACTGTACAAACATCTGGAACCACTAGACCTCCTTCTACTGTACAAACATCTGGAACCACTAGACCTCCTTCTACTGTACAAACATCTGGAACCACTAGACCTCCTTCTACTGTACAAACATCTGGAACCACTAGACCTCCTTCTACTGTACAAACATCTGGAACCACTAGACCTCCTTCTACTGTACAAACATCTGGAACCACTAGACCTCCTTCTACTGGACAAACATCTGGAACCACCACATCTCCTTCTACTGTACACACATCTGGAATCACTACATTTCCTTCTACTGGATAAACATCTGGAACCACTACAGCTTCTTCTACTGGACAAACATCTGTAACCACTGCATCTCCTTCTACTGGGAAAAAAACCCATCTGTAACCATGACAACTCTTTGAAGCTGAATGAACACTTAGAACCCCTACAGCTTCTTCTGCTGGACAAACATCTGGAACCAGTACAGTAAGTAAGTAAATTTTATTTGTACAGCGCCCTTCACAGACCATGGTCACAGAGCGCTACACAGTTACAATAAAAACAAAACACAGTTAAAAGATTCATACACATTTAAGTTTAAAAGGCCAAGACAACACATTGACAGTCATAACAGCCCCAAGACAATTAGGCAAAAGCCTACACAAGTTGCCTTTTGAAGGAGTCAACAGACTCCATCGAACACAGAGAGAGTGGAAGATCGTTCCAAAGCCTGGGAGCAACGGCCTGGAAGGATCTGTCTCCTCTGGTCCGGAAACGAGTATGTGGTACCATGAGCAGATTCTGATCCACAGACCTCAGAGCCCGAGCTGGGGTGTACAGCTCCTTGTGCTGGTGTTCTGTCATCTTTCTCTCAAACCAGAGATGATGTCTGAGCATTAACTGGATCAATTATAAACCTATAAATGCTTTCTCTTAAACTATCAGTTTGAATAGACTAGTGTGTCAGCTGTTTACCTGGCTTTGGACTCCAGGTGTGTATGTTTGTAATACCACCTGAGTAGGAGATTCAAGGAGAATGTGGACCTTTTACATTAGAGAAACCAAACTACCAAACTCTACAAACACACAGCCCAACACAGGAGAGCAAGAGAGCAACCTGAACCTCCTACTCAGGTGGTTTTACAACCATCCACACCTGGATTCATGTGACCACAGCCAGGTAAACACCTGACACACCAGTCTTCTAAAACATCTGGATGGAAGGGGAATAGTCTTCAAGAACCATGACAATGAAGTGCAGTTGCCTCGATTGCAGCTTTTGAGGATAAAAGGTGGATCGTTTTTCCTGTTCGGGACAGAAACTCTACTGAGACTCTACTGAGTTGAAGTTTCCATTAAAACAGTGAAAACAGAGTGTGTCTTACAGATGCAGGGTGACGCCCATGTCTCGCAGCTCTTTGACAGACAGCAGCGGGGAGATTATGTCCTGGCCGAACCGGTCGTATATCAACACCTGCAGAAAGGCACATGTTAAATGTCAGCTGAGGTTTGAAATGAAAACATCTGAACAAAAAGGAGCTCTGAACGTCCTCATGCTTCTGAACCAGAGATAAAACTGAACCAGAACCGAGGAGGCGGGATTTCTTCCTGAGTCCAACCTGTGATTTACAGAAGTGTGTTTCAATCTATTTTGAGGTACAGCATATGTTTTAAAAATGAAACAAAACCAAGCAGCACCCCACTCCAAAAAAAATACATGTATTCTTACCTCCACCTTTTGCCTCCATCACAACTGTCCTAGGTTCTGAAGGGGATTTCGTGGGACAGGGAAGAGTACCAAGAGGACCAATAATGGCAGTAATTTGAAGTAACCCGGACATTGCTTTTAGTTTTACTGGAGTGAAAAAGAGGAAGTTTTCCATTTCCTGAACTCTACAGCTCTTCATTTGTTAAGTTCTGTCACTTTCAGGACAAAACAGAGTCAATAATGTCAGAATACAGGACCACCAATAGACTTGTAGAACCCCACTTTTAATAAGACTTCATTTTTACAGAGCAGCCCAGCAGATGACGATGCTGTCCTGTCACTTCATCACATTTAACTGTGATTTGACGTGAAGCCTTTAGATTTTACTAAAAACTGCTCGTAACAGAGATGAGGAAACAGAAGAGTGAGGAGAGCGTTGGTGTGGTGTTCTACCTTCCATACTGGCTCAGCCGTCGTGTTCTTCAGAGGAGGAGTGTTGAAGTTCAGCATGCGCTTTAACCCGACTGCAGAAACACAAATATAACCTTTATGTTCAGATTATCCATTTATAAACTGTCCATTTCTCTCAAGACGCAACAAACACATGAGCAGCTGTGCTGAGAAAATTATAATCCTTTTAATTCAGCAAAGAAATGTGCTACTGGCTCTTAAACATGAAAATCACATGGTCTTTTTCTGTATCACTGGAAAGAAATTAATTCTTTTAATTTTCTTTCTATTGATTCTATTATCAATTAACTTCTTAAGATTCTCTGTCATGAAATGGTTCTGGTCCCATCTACAGCCAACCAGCACCCGATGTACAGAACAAGTCACAGCAGTGACGTATAGAGTCGATCTGATACCGAAACCAGAACCAGAAATACTCCACAATTCTGCTCAAAATTAGTCGGTATCTGAGAGCATTCACATCCATCCACCATCTGGTACCTGGACATTTTTACAAACAAAATCACAATTCTTACTCATTGCTCCAAAATCCAGCACAGGGAGTTACACAATCCTGCCTCACAACAAGAAGCAGCGACAGGTGAGTTGTTGGACTGAGCTGGAGTTCAGGCTGAAAACGGGGAAAACGGGGACGTCCTGGTTATTCCAGGGTCTCCAGAGGTGGAATGAACATTGATAAATTTAAATTAAACATTTGATTATTTAAGTTAGCATTTAATTCTCAACAAAACAATGCACTGTTTTAATCATACTCTCATACATTTTCATTGCTATGCTGATGATAAACAGCTCTATTTGTCTATGAAGCCAGATGAAACAGAACCGTTAGCTAAACTTCAGGCATGCCTTAGGGACATCAAGGACTGGATGTCTTTTATGTGCTTTTAAATTCAGATAAAACAGAGGTTATTATTTTATTTTTGGTCCAAAGCATCTTAGGAAGGGATTAGATGGTGTTGCGATGGTTTCCAGTGCAACTGTGAGATCTCTTTGGTATTATTTTTGATCAGGATTTGTGGTTTAAACTGTATATTAATCAGATTTGTAAAACAGGGTTTTTCCATCTCCGTAATATCACAAAGATTAGGAACATCCTCTCCCAGAGTGATGCGGGAAACCTAATACAAGCATTTGTATCTTCTATGATAGAAACATTACTGTAATGTGTTATTAGCAGGATGTCCAAGTAATTCTCTGAATATCCTCCAGCTGATCCAAAATGCAGCAGCGCATACCAACAGGAATCAGCAGGAGAGACCACGTGTCTCCAGTTTTAACCTCACTACATTGGCTCCCCGTAAAACTCAGAATCCAATTCAAAATGTTATTACTTGCGTATAAAACCCAAAACGGCTTAGCTCTGCCATATTTGCAAGACCTGATAGTACCTTATGTTCCTAATAGAGCTCTCCGTTCTCAGAGTGCAGGTTTACTCGTAGTTCCTAGAATATCCAAATGTAGATTTGGAGGACTTCTGCTATCAGGAACCGTTACTATGGAACCAACTTTCAATCTGGGTTAAGGAGGCTGACACCACCTCCAAACATTAGCATAAGTATATAATGTTTCAATTCAATTGTATTTATATAGCGTTTATTACAACAGAAGTTGTCTCTCGGATCTTTCCAGAGACCCAGAACATGATCCTCGAGAAATTATTACATAAACAATATGAGGTAAAAACTCCCCTAGTGGGAATCGTAGTTTTTTTTTACTTTATAAAGTGTTGAACTGTTTAGATGCACTTGTGTAGCACATTTTAAACACAAGGTGGTGTGTCAGGTTTTTCTTTCTTCTATATTTCTGATTATACAGAGGATGGTGCGAAGGACCCATGGATTGATCGTGCCACCTTGTGCTCACCTGGCAAGACCTCGAGGTGTCGGAGTCAGTAACTTAAAGCTGTTAAACCACTGCAAGATTTCATCGATGTGCTGCCTGCGGGAGAGCTACGCGACCGTCTCTTAAACAAAGTAACTCTCAGCATGTTCAGAAGCAGTTTCCTCAAGCCAGCAGACAATAACACTGAGCTCACAAAAACTATCAAAAAAAACATTCTGAGTTACATGACTAACATATACAGTGACCCTGTCAAAGACTAACTATTGGACATGGCCTCACTTATGGATCCCAGGTTCTGCACAACTTACATTCATCCTGAGAAGGTGAAACACATTAAGAAGAGAGCTGTCACAGAACTGCTGAAGCTGCCCACTGGCAAAACCACACCAGAGCCTGGACCAGCTGTGCAGCTTCACCAGGAAGAAGAAGAAAGAATAAGAAAAGCTTGGCAAGCCTCTTCCAGCCTCTTCCTCCCTGTCACAGGGAGACAGAGTTATAACTGAGCTGGAAGCCTGCTGACGCCTGAGATAAGTGAGGATGCTGATCCACTTCAGTGGTGGGAGAAACACGGAGACAACTTTCACAGGTTGAAAAAAATACCTCCCATAACCAGCAACGAGTGCCCCATCCGAGAGGCTCGTTAGTGATGGAGGGAGCATTGTGACGAGGCATCCCTCAAGCCAGAAGTAGTAAACCCTTTTGTTGTAGGCGCTCTTCATCATCGTTATTAAAGTTATTATTTGACATCGAGGAGTGTGTTTGTTCAATTCGCATTGTATAACTCTGACTTTCCCAACAAAAGTTTACCTACTACTACTACTATCTTTTTAGCAGAGGCTTTAATTCAAAGCGACTTACATCTGAGAGAACCCCACAAGCACAAAATCACATAGGAGGGTCAGACTGCTAAGAGTCCAGTTGGACACAGGTGCTGCCATGCCAGTGCTAGATTTAAATTGTTATTTATTTTTTTGTTCCCTTCCCACCTAACCCAACCCATTTATACAAGAAAGCTACGTCTAAAAAGACTTGTAAAATGCATGCAGCTTTCTCGGTGCTGAGTCCTGCAAAGAGCTGGATCTTCTGACTAATTCTAATGAGCAGTTTACTAGATGCAGAAGTGCTCTAGAAGTCTTTATCTTGCTCTGAAAAGTAGGTACAGACCCTGCAGATGGGACAGAGTTTGGTAGGTCGTTCCACCATCGGGGAACAATGGAGGAGAAGAGTCTAGCTACTGATTTCACACCACGTTGTGGTGGAAGCAGCAGGCGTCTTTCACTGGCTGAGCGGAGCGGTCGAGAGGGAGTGTAGCTCTGGAAGAAGGAGTGAAGACCTAAGCTTGACTTCAGCCTAGAATGCTCTTTAAATGTCACACATTAATCCTCCGCCACAGACCTCCTAAATGGGAGCATGTCCTGCTGCACCAGCCCATTCCTCCCGGGCTTCAGATGGACACACACACACCCCGACATGATCCTGGAGGGGCGAGTGGTGGAGGCTCACACCACGATGCTGCCTCCACCGTGCTGCACTGTTGAAACCAGGAGCGTGTGTGCTCCGTTCAGGGACTGTGTTGTATTGTTATTGTGACTTAGATGCAGATTAAATCACATTTTATGGTAAATTAATGCAAAAACACATTAGTGCCAAGGGCTTCACGTACTCTTCCTCTCGTCACTGTGTTAGGGTTGCCACCCGTCCCTTGAAATACGGAATTTTTACGTAATTGGGAATTAAAAGTTGCGTTCCGTATTGAACCAATACAGACACTTATTATGCTCTTATTTATTGATGTCATAATATACAGGTGAAGGTCGGAAAATTTGAATATATTGCAAAACTTTATTCGTAGTAAATTCAACTTAAGGTGAAACAAATGTATTATTTCCCACTACATGCAAAGTGAGATATTTCAAGCCTGTATTTGTTATAATTTTGGTGATTATGGCTCACAGTTTATGAAAACCCCAAATAAAAAATCGCAAAAAATGTGAACATTTTATGAAATCAAACAATTCAATCATCAAAATTATAACAAATAAAGGTTTAACATATATTGCTTTGCATGTAATGAGACTAGGTAAAATATTAGTTTCACCTTTTCAGTTGAAGTATTGAAACTTTTACACTATATACACCATATATTACCATACTTTTACACAAACATAGCATAGGAGCCTATTTCAGTTGCTAGTATGGTTGGCTGTCTGTACAGTCATGCGAGTTCAATGCTATTAAAGCACTTTAAACTTTAAATCAAAGCATTTTGTTTTTTTCGCATAAAATATATATATTTCTATGCAGTTTAGAAGTTTTGGGGATGTCCTTTTTTTGGCGTCTGCACTGCTGAAATCGGGGCGTCCCTTATTTCTATTTCTGAAAGATGACAACCCTACACTGTGTTGTGTTCGTGGCTCCAGAGGTGTCAAGTAACGAAGTACAAATACTTTGTTACCTTACTTAAGTAGAAATTTTGGTTATCTATACTTCACTGGAGTAATTATTTTTCAGACGACTTTTTACTTTTACTCCTTACATTTTAAAAACAGCCTTGTTACTCTATTTCATTTCGGCCTTTAAAAAAAACTATCCAGTTAAATTGCGCCATCCGGATAGAGTGAATGTGGTTGTGGTTGTGGTTGTTTCAGTTTTGTTCTTACATCCGTTCCCTCAGATTCCTGCAACTAAACTTGGATGTATATTCCAATAAAGGGTAGGATAAATGATAACATGCCTCTGAAGTTTGACTTTTTGCACCATTACAATACTTATAGGCAACTAGTCATCATATCTTCTGCTCTCTGAAACACATGTTAATGCTCAATAGTACACATATATGGTTCTTTAATATATTTGCATTATACTAAGATGCATTCATTTTCAATGGCTTTTGTCCTTGATGACTTTTTTCCCCCTTACATTACTTTTATACTTTTATACTTTTACTTGAGTAAAAAACTTGAGTTGATACTTCTACAGGAGTATTTTTTAAACTCTAGTATCTATACTTCTACCTGAGTAATGAATGTGAATACTTTTGACACCTCTGATGGTAAATTAATGCAAAAACACGTTAGTACCAAGGGCTTCATGTCCTCTTCCTCACTGTGTTGTGTTGGTGTCTCTAACACCAGGGTGATCAGTAAGTGATGTTTATATTGATCAGGATGAATGGAGACGTGTCTCTCAGCGTTAGCAGCTGGCTAACAGCACCGAGCCGTGTTGTGGGTCACCACCGTCCGTCCCCACACTGACCACGGTACCGTGACCTCTCCACGTGTGGCTGGACAAATATTACAGAGTAAACGGGGAGTAAACGCACCGGTTTCTGCCCCTGAAACAGAAACTCCAGCTAAACAGCTGAGCCGAGCCCAGTCCGGCTGGTGAGGCGGCTGTCGGCTGTTTAATGGCCGAACAGGACCGGCCCACTCCCGCTGTCAGTCCCGGGTTCCGATGGAGCTGTCTGCCCCAGAAAATGCACCTGCACGGGAGCAAAGAGGCACCTCCGTCTTACCTGTCTGCTTCTCCCGGACAGACGTCGCCATGTTTTCTGTTGTCAGACCGCGGAGCGGCGTGACGTGGCAGCTGTGACGTGGCAGCGCTTAAGCCCGCACAGACTAGTGGACGAGGAGAGGTCTCACTCCCCCCGGTTTCCTGGGACCAACGACCATGGGTGCAGATCCCGGGGGGGACGGGGGCCGGGGGACATGTCCCCCCCAATTTCTGAAAAACATGAATTGTCCCCCCCAATAAAAATACCCTAAATTATTCAAAATTGAACAAATGTATTTTCAGACTTAAAGGTTGAATATGTAGAATATTTATTAAAAATATATTTCTAAAAAAATAATACATCCACTGTGCGTTTTGAGGTGTACAGAATGAAAGTATTGCTAATCCATAATTTTAGTCTAGTCATTATTTTAGTCTGAATTAATATTTTTAAAATTTTTGACGGGCTCGACAATGACTTTGCCAACGTACTTGTTTAGGGCTCCATATTTCATCCATATATCAATTGATCGTGTATAAAGTAGTCCCATAGGATAAAAGGAAGATGGTGAGAAGAATTTGAGATGAGTAGACACTACATGCCCAAAACCCTTAAAATTATGATTTACGAATTACAGTTAAGTAAGCAGTGACACACACTGTTGGCTGTTTAGGACAAATAAACAAGAAAGGTAAGCACAATAAATGATTCCCTGTGCAGTATTTTTTGGCAAGCCTTTACCAATTTATGGCATGGTATGAGTTGCGTATTGGCAAAAAATTTTTAATTAAAATCACGTTGATGTCCCCCCCAATCCTGACATCGGATCTGCACCCCTGCCAACGACAACGACCATATGTTCAGAGAGAGAGCTCGCGGCCCGTGAACTAATAAACAAGCTTTGTACAGACCCCTGCAGTGGTTATTAAGGCCCAATCCCAATACACCCCCTACTTTCTTTCACAAATGGCCCTTTCGCACTAGTCCCGCCTCACCTCGGTTCTACCCGCCACGGCCCTGTCTTGCGCTTTTTCACTAGGGGCTGAGACGGGTAGAGCCGCTCCAAGCCGATACTTTTTCTGTAACCATTCTGGCGAGGTTCTATCCGGGCTGAGCCGGGACTATTTCTGACGTCACCACCCTCCGTGCCACTGATTGGTCGGGGGCGGGGCCGTCAGACGTTTGAATCAGGAAGCGGGAGTCAGCGCGAGAGCGACTCGCGGCTCGCGGCGATTTTATTATAAAGCGCAAAACGTCTGTTTGGTGATCCAACTCTGAGGTGCAGATGTTCATAAACCTGGTCACTGACGAGAGAATTAAAAAAGGGATGTAGACGGGCTGTTTTACTCTCAGCCGCTCGCCGCTCCAGCTGATTTCTGATCAGCGCAGACATGAACAAAGCGGTTACCCAATCAAGTACGTCACAGCAGCTTCACCCCAACCTGCCCACTTCTCCCCTGGCTGTGGAAAAACAAACAGGGACAAAACGGGTAGAGGCGTGACGAGCCGAGTCGGGCCGAGTAAGGACTAGTGCAAAAGGGCCATAACCCTACTTTCTACCACTAGCCCTCCCTCAATACCACTACCCCTAAAAAAGAAGGGACAGATTTTAGGGCACTTGAAATCTTCCCAGGGGCCTGTCCCAATACTCCCACTACTCCTACTTTCAGCACCACCCCTAAAATCAGGAAGCTGAGAGCCAAAAGCTGTTTTGATTTCAGCTGTAGCGCTGTTAATATGCCACTAAGTTTTAATATTTTTTCAGGCGTAAAAGTAACCATTAAGATCCCCAACATGGGCTCAGTTTATCCAAATAACGCCTGTTAAGAAATTTGATCTGATGTTTTTGGCGATGATAAGAGCCGCCGGCCCGGGCGCAGCAGCAGCCGGAGTACAGACGTGATCGCCGACGCCGGGTCAACCCGCGCCGTCGTCCCGGGGAGAAACCTGCAGCTCTGTGGAGAATTACCGCTGGCTGAAATAAATCATTTATGAAGATAAATGTTGGTTTAATAGATGAAATCTAACAGTTGTAGCTACGCCTGTTAAGAAATTTGCTCCGAAAATTTCGGGATTTCTGCCTGCCGGCTCCGGAGCTGATTTATGGTTCCGCGTTAAATTGACGCAGAGCCTACGGCGTAGGGTACGGCGTAGGGTACGGCGTAGGGTACGGCGTAGGGTACGGCGTAGGGTACGGCGTAGGGTACGGCGTACGGCGCGCGTCACCGCGTAACCTACGCCGTAGGCTCTGCATTGGTGTAACGCCGAACCATATATCAGCCTTTATTCTGGCGAGGTTTGAAAAAGACTTCGCAACAACGGGCAAACGAGTGATTATGTACATTCACTGAGTGAATATTATGAAAGTAAAATATATATTTCTCGCTAGAAATGTAATAAAAATGCATTTTTATGCAGAAACTAACTCAAAATATTGATTTTATTCACTAAAAAATAAGAAATGTCCACCATGTTTTTTTTTTTTTATTCAGACCGCAAATGACGACGAAAAGCATTCTGGCCAGATTCATAGCCACTACACTCATTTTCTCCACTACCTCTAGGTGAAAAGAGGAATTGGGACACCACTACCCTCACGGGAATGTGCAAAATTTAGGGATAGGGCTCAAAAGTAGGGGTAGGGGGAGTATTGGGACAGGGCCTTAATAGGTAAACAACAGGAAAATAAGATGGAAAAGGGTCAATGACGTGACGCCTATATTTTCTGAAAAACAGATTTTTTTCAATTCAAAAAAGGTTTAAATGGATAATAAAATACCATATATATGACTTAACTGTCCCACATATGGACTCACTTGAATTTTCCAAAATATACTAGTAAGATTTTGTTGTTGTTTTAAGCGTCAAAATGTCATGTCCGAGTCACGTCCGACCATGACTCTTGTTTTGAAAACTTTTTTTGAAATCACTAAATGTATTTAAATCAATCTTCTGCCCTATCTTGCATGATTTCCGAACTGTCTTGTAGTCCTGTATAAGATTGCAACACATTTGTATTTATATTTCCATCATAATATACAAACAAAGTTTGACTGATGATGTCCATTTTATGAAATAAAATGTGGCCATAAAAAAAAACAACAATTTCTGTATAATACTGAAAATGTGTAAAAAAAGATGTCAGAATGTTAAGGAAATTAATTTATTTTAATATGAATCATGGTTGCACCACATGCCTTTTTTTAAGGCTAGTGCCAATTAATCTTGACAAAAAACTCTGAAATCACTTAATTTTTATTTAATTTTTATATGAATTTATGTGTACACAAATTAATGTTTGAACTACTGCAATAGATATTCTTTTTTTTATTATTTTAAAATTGACCTGTTGAAAATCCTTATTCGTCATTGACCCAAAAGCTTACATGCTGCAAACCCAACATCAGTCTGTGAAATATTCAATTTAGTCCTTTACTCAAAATATGATCTCATCATTGTAAAATTTCATTTGCTCAATTTGTTTGCAGTTAGGTTTTTTGAGAAGAGTTGCTTAAAACCTTGTTTGTGTAAATGCTAAAATGAGTTGGTATGTAAAATATAGCAATTTTGTCTGGAATTTTGTTAACTTAAGTGTTAAATCATGTAAAATGATAGACTAAAAATTGACTCATTTATGCATTTTTATTGTTTATAAGGTTTTTGAAGTGTCTTTGTTCCAAGGCGATTTCTCCTCTCAGACACCAGTCTTAGAATAAACTCTTTCACAGGTGCAGATGAAGATGGTGAGAATTACACATGTAAGTGCGCGTTGATAAAGGTGTGGATATGTTTTCTGGTTATTTTTCCAGTATTGTGACGGGTCTTGGAACGATCCATGAAGTCAGGGGAACAAGGTGAGGGCAAGCAAACACCCACAATCTAACAGCAACAGCTAAACTCCATCCAACAAATCTGCAACATGTTTGTTTCCTTATAAATAGACTTTGGCGAGGGTAAGTTAACTGAAAATTAAATAAAACTAAGAAAGACATTACATTTCTCCAAATGTTCCTTCAATTATGTTAGCAGTGTGTGTATAAATTTTTTGTTCTGAATTTTTTTAATACATTCAAAATAATTCTTGAAATCGATTTGAAAAACAGGAAAGAAAAGTTGACCTTGGAAAATTTGGTTGTATGTACTGTATGTGGAATTCTGCAATTAGAATAATCAAGTTGTATTTTTCTATCTTTATCAATATTGACACATTTTGAGACAAATCTGTTAGTAGGGTAAATGTTATGTATCATTTTATATTGAACTTCTTTGATTTTATTGGAGATACCAATACAGGGGTTCACTAGTGCGCTCAGTAGTGCTGACGCACCAGTGTTGTTCGTCCCATCACTAGTCCACGCCACACCTGAATGCTCCGATAAACTGCCAAAACACTTGCTTTTCTAAAGGTCTGAGAACCTGCTGATGATCCGAAGCATCTGGCTGCACCTTACCCTCAAAGCATGTGGACGCAGTGACAGGATCTTAGTATTTTGGTGAAAAGCATACATATCTGTAATAATGTCCCATCAAGGATGAAAACATTACTACATAATCTATCAGAAGCAGGAAATCAATTTAAAAATCATTCATAGGACATCATATTGTTTACATAATGCAAGTGAATATTCAGACAATTCTGCAGCTTGGCTACATTTCTTTTATTTTCTGGATTAAAGTCAACATCGTTCAAAAGTTTTTTCACTTTCCAAAGTTTATATAACAAAATCTGTAAAACATGAAACAAACACCAAGAAAGAAAAGAACAAGCAGAATTCAACACGAAAAGAGAAAAAACAAACTGTACGATTAAAATGAGACAGAGATAAAAGGAACTCAAGGCAAAGTATAAAGTCAGCACCATAAAAATGCTAAACGTGGTTATTAGTTTATAGAAGAAGGACAAAGGACCAACAGCACCAATCAAACACAAAAAATTAAACATTCTAACAATAAACTGGGATGGATTAAGAGGACAATTCTGTGACTTTGGCTTCAGGTTGGTCATTGTTGTTCAATATTAAAACGATTATCTCAGTAAAGAATCAAACAGGAAGAAAAGTCTTGTATGTCATGAATATATGCTGAGACACGATTGCTTTTATAAACAAAAGATCAAAACATTGCATTTCAGTCCATCATCTGTTTACCTAGTGTTGGATTAATCCCAGGAGTAAATCTGAGGCAACACTGAAAGCATCTCTCCAACTTTAGGCTTCCTTTTCCGATCAAAAATATGTATTTATGAAGTTGATTTATTTACAGTGACTGCTGCAAGCACTGATGGAAAATGTATCTTTTAATGAAGCTGTATCCCACAGTTTTAGGAACATTTTAAACTTTTCTCTTTTTTTTAATGGCACACTGAAACTGAACATTTTCCACTTCATTTAATAAAAATATTCAAAGCACAAAAAGAAAGAAGGGATGAAGATCTTCCTCAGGCAGTGACCTGAATGAAAGGCTGTTAGCTGCACCTTAGATAACTTTCTTTGTAAAAAAAAAAAAAAAAAAACATTTTGGAAATGTATCTGCAAAGAATAAAGAAAGCAGAAGAAAAAAAAAAAAAAGCAGTTAGAGGAAACTGCTCCTCCTCCTCAGCTCTGTGAGGGCAGGAGGTGTATGTGATGGCTGACAGCCTGCTCCATGGAGCTTTTAAAAGCGCTGTAAGTGGAGGCAGCAGGCAGGAGGAGAAGTCTGGACTTGAGTCTACTTTGTGGAAAGAGTCCCTCGTCTCTCTTCTCCTCTTTAGACCCTGGTTGGGAGGAGGTGGGGGGGTGAAGGAAGGAGATGGAAGGGAGCAGGCCGACAGGTGGCACCTCGTCAGCTCCGGTGGCAAAGCGGAGGATATCCTGCAGTGAAACGGAGCTCTTTCCAACTGAGGAAAGACAGACATTTGTTAATGTCGAACAAAAATTAAAACTGACACTGACACCGATAAAAAAAAAAAAGAATTTCTCCCTATTTCCACCTCAGGTTGAATCTGGACAGTTGTGTTTCCAGAAGAAAAGTGAAACTTGCTTTTATCACTAAAATATGTTACTCTAATATGATTTATTCAGAATATTATGATTAGATTTGAAATGATTTTTTTTTTCATATGTTTGAGCGCTTATGATTTACACCCAAAATAACACATGTAACTCCATCCCAGTACCACTACATGTTGGTTCCAATAGCAACAGGAATCTTTCAGAGAGAGCTGCTGACAGGTCGGACATCTGTCAGTCATCCCCAAGTCGACTATGATGGCTGCATGAGATGACTGGTCCTCATGGGGGGTTAACTCCAGCATCCTGGACCTCCTCATGTGAGGTAAAGTCCAGGCTAGAAAACTCCACTGATGTGCATCAACTTTTCTGGAAAACTTGGACTTTGAAGTCCAGACATTTTTTCTTTATTCCAGGTGTGGTGTGATTTTCTGATCCTGCTGTCTTAAAAACCTCCACCTGGAAGACTTCTTGACCAGGTATGACCTTAATCCATCCTTCCCTCCACACATTCCACAGCTGATGGGTAAACATCTCAGATGTTTGCAGATGTTTTCATGAAAACCAGATAAAGATAGATGTACAGAAAGTCTATCTGTCTGATAACAACAAGCTTAAATAAATAAAAATCCTACCTTCACACTCCAGCAGGAAGTGTCTCCAGAAGGTGACGACAGGTATCTCTCGTGTCTGCTTGTGCTTCTGCTGAGAGAAGCTGACGGTGAAGAGCTGCTCCAGCGTCTGAGCCGTGATGCGATCGGCGGGTTCGCAGAAGATGTCGTAGAAGGCCGCGGGGAAGAGCTGAGCCTGGACCAGATCAAAGTTCTGTTTGTAGTTTAACCGTTCCTCAGACTGACTTGGACATCATCTTTCCAAACGCTACAAGAACCCCTCTATTCTTACACAATGTCATTCACTCACAGCAGATTTAAGCAAATGAAAACTATTGCAGTGTTTATCAATGTTTTCTTACTGAAACAGAGCTGCAGGAAGAAAAGCAGATTTAAGTCACCTGATCAAAGACGCCCAGAGTCTGCAGACCCTCCCGGAACCTGCAGCAGGACAAAAGCAAGAGAAGCAAAGTTATTACTTCAGCTGCAGTTAGCTGGTGCAGTGTGACGGTGAGGAGCTTCCTAACTCACTGTTGGATAATCCTAGTCTGTTCATGTTTTTTAAGTGAAAGAAGAGAGATCTGGTAAGGAGAGAGCAGCTAATCAATACTAGTAGCTATCATGGAAACGAGACGAAAGACCAGCAGAAAGGAACAGATCACGTCCCACAGCCCAGACGAGATCATTAGACACATTTTTTCAACAGTGCCCCAGCCTCCACACACAACAGATGTTTTTGTAATCTCTGAATAATTATTTAATTCTTTATCATCAGAACATGAAAACAATCTCAACTGATAAACTAGACTTGAACTGACCACCTATTCCACCTGTAGGAATGAGTCAGAGACAGGTGGACGTGTTGGCACTGCCTGAACCTCGCATAGCAACAAGGAATCTGAACGTTTCAGTCATTTTAAATGTCAGCTGTCTCAGACTGGAAATAAGGTTTTATCCTTTAAAACATCACCATTAAACATCATTTTCTAGAAATAAGGTTTAATCTTCCGTTTGAGCTCAAGACACATTTTTATTTTGTGCTTTCTTGATTCAATTATGCTGGCGGTACTTTCGACATGACAAGTAGCAAGCTGTCCTTATTTTAGTCTTTAAAACGTTGGACAGCTTTAAACTCGGGTCCACTGTGTGGTGTTATAAATGGATCTGAGATGTGCTCTGCTGGTTCCTCCCACCTCTGCAACGGCAGCTGCATCCTGGTGATCATGGTGAAGCTGACCAGATCCTCCACCAGAGCCTCCTTCTCCTCCAAGCTGCCGATTGGTCGGTTGCAGCCAGCCAGCTCCAGGTAGTCGCTGTTCCCTGCCATGACTTCTCTCAACTCATCCAAAGACTCCGCCTTCGCGATCTGGTTCAAACGAAAACGAGCGCCGTTCAACTGCCGACTGGTCCGCAGTCGAGGGATGAGAAGGACGGACGGAGACTGTCTGCACTCACCTGTGTCACCTGGCGGGTGAAGCGTGTGTCAGGGGTCATGTGACTGATGGAGAGCGGCAGGTTGGCCGGATGGTTGAACAGCAGCTGAAAGAGAGCTCGGGAAAAGAAGTTGATGGGAGGACCACCATGAACGAGGGACAGAGCCAGCAGGCAGCCGATGTCGAAATACAGGTCTTCACGCAGAGCTGAAACACACACAAATAAATATGTGTGTGTAAATATGTAAAGCACTTTGTGCTACATCTTTATGTATGAAAAGTGCTTTAGAAATAAAGATGTATAACCATTATCATCATTACTATTATTATGTGATGAGATTTTGCTATAAAATATATCCCCTTGTGCTTCTCCTTGCAGAGAAGCAGGCCCACACCATGATGCTACCACCTCCATACTTCACAGCTGGGGTTCTGAGGCCTACAAACTTCCCTCCTCTTCCTCCAAAAATTAACGATGTGATCAACTTGACCTAACGCTGCAGTTTTAGACTCATAAGATCCCAGGACGTGTCTACATAAATCCAGATTTTTGTCTTCAACTTTAATCTGTCTCGTTTCTGGTGGTTTGGGAGCAGCACTTTGCTCTCTCTACCTGGTCTCTCAGTTCAGGAGATGTCTTCTTGTAGACAATGATCTTCTCTTTACAAGGTCTTTGGGTGTTGTCATTGTTCCTGGGTTCATTTAAACATTCCACATCTCCTTCCAGAGCGCTTCGATGGCTGTTTCCATTTGTGTTTTATTGTTTGAACACATTAACGTGGGACCTTCAGAGACTTTTATGTTTGAAGCTGCATCAGTCCATCCACAGACATGTCTCCAAATGGGGCAGATTATGCCAGTCAGCTTCTGCCAGAGGCTTCTCGTGTCAGAGTATAATCTTGTGGAGGATGTTTAAGGCCCCAGACAACACCATTTATGTAAACTTCTGAATTTACTAAAGGAATACAAAAATCTCTCATTAGTCTGACTTTTAAGAAGAACTGACCTAAAACAAGAGAAACTTCCTCAACTTTACTGCCAGACTTTGAAAACTGTTTATAAACTTCTGGCTGCGGCGGTTTATTTACAAGAGACAGCCAGCAGCCAATCAGAACCTGATCATTTGGATGAAAAATTCCTTTCAACGTCTCAATCTCTTGGTCTTACCCTGGGAGTCCAGGGCTAGGTTTTTGGATGCACAAGGACCTTCAAACACCACAGAGTCCTGGATCTGCTGCATCAGCAGCTCCAGGAAGTACTGCCGGCGCACGCTTCCATCTTGGAGGCCGTTGTATAATTTATCTTTGAACCTGGACAAAGACGATGAACAGTTAGGGGTGAGACTCTGAGGAAATGTGTCCGAGGACAAGGAAGAAGTGATCTTCATGTTTTGGTTGACTGACCGGACGGAGAGTGTGTGTGTGGGGTTGAAGTCGGCCCTCCTGACCAGGTCCAGAGCCGCTGACAGAGCCCAGTCGCTGTTTACATCCACCTGCACGCTCACAGGTTGGAGCTGAAGGACAAGAGACTGCAGGAGCTCCTTGGGTGATCCGGACCTCACAGGTAAAGATGGTCTGAGAGACAGAAACGCAACATTAACCATCAATAACACCTGCAGACGGGGACAGGTGGTGCATGTGCCTGCTTACCTCTTACAGCTGATGGGGGACTGGGTGGAGGACTGGTGGCGTTTAGACAGCAGACCTCTCCTCCGACCTCCCTGAGGTGATGCAACCAGCGAGGCTGGAGGAGATTTGAAACAGTTCACAACAGTTGCAGCTGGTTTTCACTCGTGTTGGTACAGCAGAGAGGAGACAGAACTGACATGGAAGACGTTATACGGCTGAAACACAGTCAAATCTTTCCCAGCACTAAGCACCACCGTTTGGTCTCACCTTTCCCATCGGTAGCTTTCATGCAGTCGGAGCATGCCCAGTCCGTGGTGTTCAACTTCAGCCCCGAGCATTTCCGGTGAGTGCCCTTGGATCCACACAGCCGACACCGGATCACCTCAAACCAGCTGGAACGCCACAGAAACAACAGTCCTGGTGATTTCTGACTTCATTCCTGCACGTCAACCGTGAGGCTTTTCTATGACATAATAAGGGTTGATGCACATCTGAAGAAACTCTCAGTAAACCTGGGGTCCGACAGTTAAAAATATTTTGGGATATGAAATCCCAAATACTTGCCCAGTGATGTATCTTGGGAATATTGGAAAGGTTGTAACAAGAGAAGATCTGTACTTCACTAAAGTGTTACTCGCAGCAAGTAAAAAGGCAGTCACAAGAAACTGGCTCAATGTAAATGCCCCGAAACAGGAACAGTGGTTGGAAATTGTCCAGGAAATTTGTGTTATGGAAAAATTGAAATATCTTTTAAGGATCAAAGAGGATGTGTTTGAGAAGAACTGGGAAAAATGGAATACTTACATGAGACGTGACACCAACTGAACAAATGCCGAATGGAACAGTGGACTGAATAGAGGATCATCTCCAGACAGTTTGTTTTTGTTTTTGTTAATTTTATTATTATTGCTATTCTAATATGTAACTTGTTTGCAGTATTGTTTTGTTTGTTTACTTGTGAAAAAATAATAAAAATTTAAGTTTAAAAAAAAAAACCTGGGGTCCGACACTTTTACCAGATACCTGATCTAGATATATAACATCTATTTATCCTTGGAGGATGCTGTTGATCATCTTCCTGAATCATTCATATGCAGCCAACAGAATATCTCCATCTTCTTCAGTAACTTTTCCTCCTGCCTGAGTCAGCTGGGCTGTATTTGCCGCAGGGATCAGTCTGAGTTCCTTCTGCTCTCTTTTAACATGCTGTGTGTTGGTCCAGCTAAATCAAGATCATAACATGTCCACTATGGTTTCTAAATGGATGCCTCTCATATGTGCGCCGTGATAAACCTGCAGACCCTGCAAGTCTCCCTAATCCACAACTCTGATTTCTAGTTTTAATCTTGATTGACCCAAACTTTCCTTAATTGTAGTCGGCAGGTATCCTTTAGGGGGGGGGGCCCTGGAGGGAAACCCGGAGTCCCGGGATCGGAGCAGAATCGACCTGGTCCTGCCGATGAGTCTCCGTTACAGTATGGGACCAGGACCAGCTGATCCACTGATGAGACAGAAACCATCTCACACCACTAGATTTCACCGTTAAAACAGTAAGCAGATGGGTCATTTAGAATCACCAATCAGCCCAAGTTAGCATGCTGTTGGAGTGCGGGAGGAAACCAGGGAAAACCCATGCCAGCATGGGAAGAGCATGTCAACTCCACACAGAAAAACCCCTGCTGGGATTGGAACCAGGAACCTACGAGCTCTGAGAAACCAGTGCTAACCACCATGACAGCGTAATGATTTATCTAATATTTCATGAGTGGACTCTTAATAAAAGGTTGGTTGTTGGAGTGGTTTTGGAGCGGACACCCAGTGATTGTCAGTGGTATTGCACATAACAGAGCAGGACTGGCTTTAGTTTGGAAAGCCAGGATCGAAGAACGCTGCTGTACAGTTTTAACTGAAATAAACGTGTCATACCCGCTCTTAGCAGAGTAGTTGCGTCCTTTGTGGCTGAGGCATTTGAGAGAGTCGCATTGGTTGTAAACCTCCAGTAGCTCAGAATATGCATTTGCCTCCAACTCCCATGAAGCATCTCTGCACAGAGAAGAAAATTCACAAAATCATCCAGTATGCAGATCCAGCAGACAGAATAATCTACTTCTGGCCTCAGACAATCTCACAGTGGTGATTTTAAACTGTCTAATCGCCGATTTAAGGACAGAAAACCCTACAGACGTGGACGTCACAGTTGTGTTACCTTTCTGGGATGAAGATTCCCATCCTGAGCATCTCCTCCTGGAAGTGTTCCTTGTTGTTACAGAGAGTACATCTGAAGAAGTAGATGCCTGCACTGTGGGCCTGATGCTGAAACCCACAACAACAAATCAAACAATAAGTCACTGATTCTGATTGTTATATTTCAAATCTATAACGCATTGATCATCACTATGCAACTGTGATCGATCTTATTCTAACAGATGATCTCCAGAATGTGCTGGTTAAAGATTGAGGTTGAGGAATGACGTACCTGCACACAGTCTCTGTGGAACCAGCTGGTGTGACAAGATGGACACTTGAGGACGGAGTAGGACAGGACGGGATCAATGGAGTCCAAACAGATGGAGCAGGACTGAGGCAGACTGATGTCCAAACTCACATCCAGAGACTGAGAGGGGCTGTGGTCCTGACAGTAAGACCTGGATAAGAAGAAACCCACCCTCCTGATCAGGAACATCTGACCATCACAACCCGATGATTCTGTTTAAGCCTTTTAATGTAAAAACTGGATTCAATTTAAAATAGATTTGTTTTCAGCTTGTCGCGTGTTATGATTCTCCCTTCGGCTGAGCTATAGCACAGTTGTGGAGAACAAGCTCAGTAGGAACCAGATCATTTAAAGTTAAATTTACTACTTAATCTCTCAGAAATGTGTTCAAGAGAATTTTGAAATTTTGAATAACAGAATATGGGACCTTTATAATTACAATGTTCAGTAACTTTCCGCTGTTTTCCATGATTTCTGGACCATTTCAATGACTTTTCCCCATTTTAGTTTTTGCAATTTTTCTACTTTCTACAAAATTTTCATTCTACAATTATTTACATCCGAATCAGAAATAAGTTTATTGCCAAGTCGTTTAACACACACAAGGAATTTGTTGTGGTGATTGGTGCAATACAAAAGAACAAATATATTATGAAAAGAAAAAATTACTTTCATAAATACTTTTTCAGGAACTGACACTATAATTCACACACACACACACACACACGCACAAACGGCAACTTATATCCACTGCTGAGATGTTTGCACTCACGGGAACAGTCCTGTGAACTGTGAGATGAACATCTGATTCTTCCCGCAGGGATAGTGGACCATCTTCTTGCAGCTTCTGATGTTACAGCCAACACATGCTCCATTCTTCTTACAGCTACAGCACCTCTGAAACACACACGACACACCAGGAGGTGTTCAGAGAAGAGGGCATCCTGCACCAAGAATGCTGCTCTCTTTCATTTTTAAACAAGAGGAAAACTGAGCAGGACAGAAAAGTAACTTGTCTATTTACTCTAAATTCACAACATTTTACAGGGCAGGGTTTTAATTTTTTTAATTTTTTTTATCTGCTCAACAAACAGATACCACCAGGGTTTTAGCTTTATTGATAATAAATCCACATCCCATAAATTTTTTTATTTTCCAACTTGACTAAGGGAAACAGTATTTTGAATCTCTTTCGTCTGAATTCCCAGCTTTTAGCTCACAGTTGTGTACAACAGCTGAGCCTCATGTACAAAGAGTGCAGCGCACACAAAACTTACATATACCACTTCCCACGCTCACGGTTGTGCATTCAAAAAGTGAAATGAACATGAAAAATTGTGGTCCCTTACATTCATGATCAAGGTTGGTGTAAGTATATTTCTGAGGTTTTGTCCATTGGTGACACTTGTGGCGGTGAAGTCCAGAATATGAGGAAACGTGACATCAACAATAATGTAGTGGACTTGGTTTGGTGGGTGTGTTCGTTGCCATAGCAACTCATTAGATTGAGCCTCACCTGAGATGTGCTGTTGCTGCTGAGACTCTCAAGGTAATTGTACTCAGCTGGGGGGGGGGGGGGGTCTCGTTCGATCAGAGAGTCAAGTCGTGGTTTTAACTTATGTTTGTGTGTAGTTTTGTTTGTCTTGGGTTTTTTTTACTTAATTAAATGTTTATTGTTTAAATGATTTTAAAACAACAACAGTAGGTTATACTCGTGGCAGTTTGGGGAGGCTGGGAGGAAGTTGTAGCTGATGGGTATGAGAGATGGTGCTCAGCTGTCTCCTGGTGGTGTGAAACCAGGCGTGGTTGGTTGGGTGTTTTTTTTATCTTTTCAGGACAATCTTGTGTCAGCTGAGTGGGATGGGCTAATGCCCTGGGAGGTATCAGTGGTGTGTTTACCTGAAGAAATAAAGCCCTATATCTTTTTAAACCGTGTGTGTTGAGTTCTGATACCGGTTGATAAAGGTGGTGGCAGCAGCTTCTGCTCAGTGTTGAATATTATTCAGACATAGATTCAAAAGATCTATTACAATAAGTTCACGACCACACATGAGGAACACGACAGTCCCCACATCTCCAGATAAATAAGTTACACACAGACATGCCCTCTGCAAGTTATACGACTCAGAACACATGTATATTGGGCCAATTGTGCAATTTTATAATACAAATATAAGCAAAATGTAACAAATAGAGCAGTCGTTCATGCCACCAACTTAAGTTCTGGTGTCGATTCTTAAAATACAAAGAAAAAAGCCCAATGATACACTAACGTTGAATATAAACATTCACAAACCTTCACGGAACGCAACCCAAAACAAGGAACACCGATACCTATAATGCAATGCAGTCAACACAACTACTGCACATTACCCTGTTGTCTTTTACAGCTTAAATTGGAGGAAATGCCACCAAATAAATTATTTTTCCAGACTCAACTTCTGACAGGAGCGTATCGAGCTCACGGTCAATGTTTCTTTTGTAAGTTCCTTGTTAGGATGAGCGTTTTTTCATGGATATTTATCCTCATCATCATATTCAAATTGATCTACTTGAGAGAGGAGACGGGGAGGAGTGTTGTGCTCCTGCATCCAAGTTCAATTTCAGTTGGTTTTGATGTTCAAATGAAACATACGTGGATTTGGACGTACGCACAGTTTTAACCTGGTGGGGTGAGTTGGGGTGTGTGATGAGGGGAGATGAGGTGTTGTGAGAGGAGAAGTATGGTGTGGTAGGGTGAGGTGGGGTCTGAGATGAAGCACTCACTAGCCGAGCTGCTCTGCGGATCTCCTGTTTGATGTCGTCCACCAGGAAGCCAAAGACACCTTCATGTTCTTCTCCTCGCTGATAAACTCCACAAGACGTCAGCTGATGGCAAATACATATTTAACATGAACAATAGAAATGACATGAGCTCTTTAAAATAAAAGCGACTGGACGAGCTTTCCTGTCAAACAAGAGCTTCAACATCTGACAAGATAAGATTTCTTTAAAAAGTCTTATATCCTTGCAATGATATCTAACTGCTTTAGGAATAAAATGCTCAAGTTGAGGCAAAACCACAAAAAAAGTAAATAAATGTGCCTCACTGTAGGTGTTCTACACAATTACTTCATACTGTATTTTTATTTCTTTTTCCATATTTATTTATTTTAAGTACCTTAGAACTGCTCAGCTGTCTCATTTTTAATAACAATGACAATACAGTTGTTGAAAAAAGGAAATTGGACCAATGCATCAGCAGATAAATAAATCACTAAAATCTCCATAATAAAACAGCCAGCTGGAACCCAGAACCCCCCGGAGCTGCTGACTTGTGACCTGCACATGCATGAGCGTCCAGGTCTGTCTCAGCGTCCTCCAGCATCGTTCACCTCTGATTACAGTCAAAAGACTGCAGTTCTCTCAGTTTCAGTCACCAGTACAATGCTGGTGGCTCTAGAGCCGCAGGTCGGGACCGGACCCTGCACGGGCTGCACGAGCATGTGAGCCGCTCAGCCACACCAGCCACATAGAGCCCCAATGTTTCTAATCTTTAAGTTCACAAATGCAAAGCATTTCCCACAAAAATGTGTTATTTTGAATAACTGGGATTTCAATATAACCCCCCCATAATCAAGAAGCTGTAAGTACAGTATGAAACACTAAAAAAAAGATACTTACCAAGCAGAAATAGTGGACGGAGATCTTGTGCTCTTTGAGTGAGACCTTATCTCCAAATATGACCGGGTCATCATCGCTGAGTCGACACAGAGCACAGCCTGGACACAAACACACAGCTCCACATCACTTCATTGTTTTTTGAACAACAGGAGTCACATTTGCTCCTCATCTTTTTCTAACGTTATTCCGAACTGAGTAACTAGATCAGAAGCACAGAAGAAGCTCCACCTGTAGCAGCTGCAGGTTAAAGCTGCAGTACTGCAACTGCTAGACTTAAAGGTGTTGTCAAAAACATCCCGTCCTGCTCACACCTACGAGCTGGTAAACGGAGCCTCTCTATTCTTGTTTTCCTGTTGGACTTGGAAGCTTCTCTACTGCTCACAAACATTGGAGGACTCCTGCTCAACTCCTGCTGGTCTGTCTGAACTCTTTAGTCCTTCTGTATCTTCTAAAATCCATCTAGAAATCTCCAAAATATGCTCTTGCAGTCATGTCTTCACTGTCTCCTATCAGTTACAAGCTCATCTTCCACCTCAGTCAGGGATCTTGCTGCTCCTCCCCAAATTTTTTTTTAAAACTTAGCTCAAACAGAAAAAAGCTCAAAAACTCTCCAGAAGACATGAATAAAGACAGTCAGACTGCAGAACTGCAGCAGGCGCCGCTAACATCTCAGAAGACTTCACTCCTGCTACCCAACTGTTTCATTTATTTTAACATCAATGAATAATTCATTTTAATATGTTTCATTAAGTGATTTGCACTGCAATAATATAGTTTCCCTTTAAAGATTTAGGAACTATTATTTCTTCTTCTTATTACTCCCCAGTACTCCTGAAAACATGGCTGTTCAGTATCTACTTCTACACACAATCTAAACCAGAACCTCAATCCTCTCCAAGTGGAGAAGCAGCAGCAGGTGGACTGAGCCAGATATCTGACGTTAGAATGACATCAGCAATGAGTTATTTATTCTGGACATTCCACCAGGACTCACAGCGACACCCTCTTTACTGCAGGCTGAGGTCTCCAGCAGTGAAATCAATGTTGCTAAAAAAATAACACAAGCAACCTTATTAAACATTTAATGTTCCGAAAAAAATATAAAGAGAAAGATGGACGAACCGCTGCAGCAAACTCTGGAGCTAGATGTTCAGAAATGAGAGTTATTCCTTCAAATAAACCCAGAAACCACAACAGTGATGATAAAAGTGTTGAGTCGATGGTCCTCGATGAGTAGCTCTTAACCCATGTTGATAAGGAGCTCCTAACCCATGTTGACTGAACATCTGGAGCTGGGCTTCAGTTTTCACATCAGAAAGTGATCTCTGCAAATGCTACAAGACTGATTGATCACATTTATGCAGATAAAAGTTCAAACTGATTTACAAACATTTGGCGCTTTGATGTATTCAAATGTCATACTATAAATGACATTTATAATATGAATATTTATTTTACGTATTAAGTTTAATTCCTGGATTGGTTTAATTGTTTAATCAATTAATTATTTATTAATCGACTGGTACTGGATCAGAACTCGGAATTGGCTGATCTGCTTCCTGACCGTGTGTGTGAAAATGAGACAGACAGACATTTAGTTGCGTGTTCATCACTCACAGTCCTCCGGGATGCTGGGTAGTTGAGCGACAGACGCCTTGCTCGTCTTCGTTCTCATGCTTTCATCAATCAAACCTGCGGGAACACAGATGACGGGGGGGGGTCAGAGGTCACATTCAGCCTGCTTTTATCACTATCCATCATCACTGAATAAGCACCAACATCATAAAGCTGAGAAGAAACTGCTCTGCTGGGTCACCTGCAGTCAGGAAGGGCATCAGGAATGATGGGCAGATGTCAAAGATCAACATAACCAGGGATTCATGATGGCGGGCTTAACTAACTCAAACATCTGATTCAACGCTGATGATGACATCAGTGAACAAACCACAGCAGTTTGTGTAAAACATCTGACGACCTTCACAAACACTGACGGCTGATTTTAACATGTTAAAAGTTGTTTTCTGCTGCTGCTTCCCATTCACTTCCCCTCTGAAGTTCTGTTTTATTCTTCTCTTCTGAATGAGGCAGGCCAAAGGCTTCAGTGGCAGTGGGGTTTTTTGTATTTTTTTTTAAATATAGTTTTCAAACTGTCTCAGTCACATTGCTTGTATCTAGTTTATCACTTCTCCTCACAGCCCACTGCTGCTGGGTTTCATTGTCCATCCTTTCACTTCTCCACCAGCTCCACACAGATGCGGTTTAACAACAGAGCTCAGTGTTCTGGTTGGTCACCATAAACCACACCTTCGCCCTGACGCAACCAGTGCTCGGATCTAGCCCAGCAGTTCTGGGACTGGTACTTTGTTCAGCAGAAAAACAAATAAAATATTTGTTCTTCTGCTGGTTCTGCCGGATCTTTTGACACAGAAATGGTACCACTTTGGTGGAGAAGGCCCAATAGTTCACCAGACAAAAATTCCTTATTAAAACTTAATTTGCTTCAAAATGTACAGACTTCTGCTTCTCTCCATGTAAACATTAATTCTACATCAAGTTCCTTCTCATGACAAAAAATAACTTTGCCATTTAAATTGAAATCTTTTTTATTATTTGTCTCACCCACTCAAACTGCTTCAGTTTTGTTTCTTCCATTATTTGTCCACATCACTGCCTGTCATAGTTGATGTGTCCTGTTGCACGATACACATGTCTATGGGAAGGCTCATATGAACATCTGTATAAACCTACACTCCATTTGATTGACATTTCTCTCATTTATGCACCAAAACTTACATCTCTACTCGTCCCAGTCACGTGTACACCCAACCGCGGTTGAATTGGTTTGATATTGGATATTGGATATTCGACATTCAAATTCAACACCCATAAAACTTGTGATACATACCACTGCTTTTGGCCAAACCACTTGTGATGTGTTCATGTTCATCTAGACTATGTATCACAAAACAGTAATTATTAAAAAATCATATATATGGGCTGATTTAAAAAATCATATACTGTATATGGGCTGATTTAATGTGGTTTAATGAATTCAACTCCCATAAAACTTGTGATACACACCACTGATTTTGGTCATATTGCTTGTGATGTGTTCATGGTCATCTAGACTATATATCACAAGAGAGTAATTATTATAAAATCATATTGACCATGAACACATCACAAGTGGATTGAAAACAATCGGTGTTATGTATCACAAGTTTTATGGGTGTTGAATTCATTAAACCTCATTAAATCAGCCCATAATATGATTTTATAATAATTACTCTCTTGTGATATATAAGTCTAGATGACCATGAACACATCACAAGCAATATGACCAAAATCAGTGGTATGTATCACAAGTTTTATGGGTGTTGAATTTGAATATCCAATATCCAATATCAAACCAATTCAATCGCGGTGTACCCATCTGTGCGCGATAAATTCCATATTTTCCTTTATTCATTTGTTTATTTATGCGTGAGGTAGAAGAACTAAAATTCAGGTACTAAGTGAGATGTAGACTTGTGTAAATTTAAAACACATAAACCCTGCAACCTTACTCCGTTAATCCTCACGTGACCCGTGTTTTGAGCAAACATGTCATTTTAATGTGTCCGTGTTCCAAGGTGGACCTGATGCTGAAATAAAACTGAACGGCTCTTTTTTCTATTTTCCCTCAAGTGTCGAATCAGATCATGGTTAATTTATTGAACCACGGTGGTCAGATTAATAGTTGGTAGTTTCTGCGGTCAAACGTCAATAGGTCTGTTCGTGCTGGAACAAACCGAATCATGCAACAAAAGAACAAAAAATGAAATAAAATGAAATATCCGTGTTAAAGCTGAACTACAACTTCAATTAAATATGAGCAAATCACGGGGAAAATTTAAATGTACTTCAAAAAGATCTACAAAACGTTTCAGCGACTTCTGGGAATGGCGACTTTTAAATATTAAATGTAAACAAAAGTACCCAGATTAATCACCTTAAAACGGAGGAAAACGTTTTTCTGTGGACCCAATTTACCTCAAGGGGTGAAAATGTCACTTTGTCGTCATTCCTATGTCTTCTTTTTTAAATGTATTCCGTTAAGCGTTTTTTTCAAGGTAGACTCGTCAAACACTTTTAAATTTCCCTCTTTCAAAACAAAGAGCCTCATTTCCGTTTCCGGTCCCCTCCCCCTTCTTCTCTAACGACGTGGTACGTGTTGACGTAGTACGTCTACGTAAACTTACGTCCACCTGCTATAGCGCCTCATTGCCACTAGAGGGTGGTGTAGTAATAAAAATAATAATAATAATAATAATAATAATTGTAATAATAAAATAATAATAATAATAATAATAATAATAATAATAATAATAATAATAATAATAATAATAATAATAATAATAATAATTGTAATAATTGTAATAATAAAATAATAATAATAACATAATAACAAGAAGAATGCAGATGATCCCATGGTTGGGCGAGACACATTACATAAAACAGATATTGTAACAAGATGAAAAATCTGAAACCAGCTGATAAGTTTCAGTTGTTCATCGAGAATAGAAATAATGATCAAATTCAAATTCAAAGCAATGTAGAACAAGTTTCTGTTTTGTTCTTTCGTTGTTGTTTTTTTTCTGGTCTTTTAAATCAGAATTGAATAAACCATAAATATGAGAAGAAACTATTATCCAGAAATTTTATATATATATATATATATATATATATATATATATATATATATATATATATATATATATATATATATATATATATATATATATATATATATATATATATATATATACCGGTATATATCTTCACAACTACTCTGCAGAAAACTGAGGGTACTATCACATGCACATGCAATCTACGGACGTGAACCAGAACTGGTCCTCACCTCCTGCCACCTTTTAAATCTTAATGTTTTGGCAGTGCCTCTGACGTAAAAAACTGAACAAAAAACCATGATTAACAATCATTACGTTGATACAAATCATGTTCCTGTAAGACCCCTCAGATTGACTAAAACTCATTAAAATATTCTAAGTGATGTAAATGGCACTAGTTTGTTAAAAAAAGTTATCTTCTTACTGAAGTCTATAATTTCATCAGCGGTTGCATCACTTCTAGGTCACATTTTAAGTGAAAATCCAACCCTCCGGCTTTTTAGATATTCCTGGGAATATGAAACACGTTGATTCAGTTTGTTATACATAATAAAAAGCCATTTTATTATATATAACAAACTGAATCAACGTGTTTCATATATAATAAAATGGCTTTTATCTGTTTCAATTTAACTACCATCAATTCAAAATCAGGTATTGTGCATCTTTGTTGTATTATTAAACTAGCTAAAAAAGTTAATTAATCTGGGTCTATTTTAACTGGTATATTAAAGAGTCAACTTTTCATGTCGACCTCTAAATATGGTCTGGACTTTGACCGGGTCATTCCAGAACCTATATTCTTTTATTTTTCATCATTCATCATCTGCTGCTGTGTTTGGATCATTTCCTGTCACATGATCCAGTTTCAGCCAGTCTATCTTTCAGACAGATGTCCCCACATTTGTGTCTAGAAGACTCTGGTCTACAGGAGTTCATGGTCCAGTCAATAACTGACAGGTGTCCAGGTCCAGACCATCATCCCTCCACCACCGTGCTTGACAGTAGGTCTGAGGTGTTTCTGCTGGTTTTCTCCAAACAGAAAAGCCTTTCGTCTGTCTCCTCTGGATTTAGTTTGTCCTGCTGATTAACACTCTGCCTGTCCACGGCAATTCCTTCAGTCTGCTCCCCCTGAACTTTGTTTGGCCCGTTGATGTCTGCCAGGTTCTGATGGTGCTTTCGTGTCAATTTCAAGTCCAGCTAGCCTCCCCACAGTCACCACCTTCTTCTAAGACTCACAGAAATAGTCTGTCTTTTCCAGAGCTCTCACCAGCTTGCCATTCAGCACTGTTTTCTGTTGGCTCCTGGAGTTTTCCAAAGACCGACTGGTTGAATATCTGTCTGTTGAGAACACAGTTAATAAAGTACTTTCAAATTACCACCTGACGTTGGGTTGCACTCGTGTTTTTTTTATTTTTTTTTATTTTATTTTTTCTGCATTTGTTTGATCTTGGGGTAAATTGTCTGGTGACTGTCTTGAATGTTATCCATTTGTGGATAATCTCTCTATACAATTAACTAACTTTTTGTAAATATTTCAATAATGTCTTCCAGACCACTGCTTATGTCTTTCCCTTTTGGGATTGTGTAAACACATACAGTACCTGAATGCTACAGAGCAGGATACTGCCAAAACAGCTGCTTTATTGTGGTCTCAGTATCTACTGATGACCAGGGGATCATGACTGATTAGGATTTCCTGCCTGCTGCAACTCCGTCTATGGACTTCCACTTACAGTATGTGGGTTCAGCTAACAGTTGCATCAGTGTAACCAGAGATCCAGACCTCCCTTATCCAGCACCTCCAGGAGGACACCAGGTATCCCCGACCAACTGAGAAATATCTCTTCAGTGTGTCGTGGTTCTGCTTCAAGTCCTTGTCCTGGGGGGACGTACCTGAAACCCCTCCCAGGGAGGTGTTCAGGAGCAGCAGCGGCTCCACTCCGTCTCCCCTGGATGACTGAATTTTTCCTCCTATCTCTTAGGGAGAGTCCAGCCATCCTGACGAAGAAACTCATCTCAGCCGCTTGCATCCTCCATCTGGGTCTTTCAGTCACTACCCACAGTTCCATAGGTCAACTCCAGTCAACGTTATTGTCAACTCTGACATGACTGTGCAACACAACACAGGATCGAAATGACCATCCTCAAAGGCCAGACGGTGCAGCAGCCAAACAAAACAATTTAACAAATGTGCAAATGTTGCGTATATAAGAATGAAAAACAAAATAAAAATATATATATAAATTGAACTATAAAAAAATAATAATGTCCCGTATATTCAAATAGAAGAAAGGAATGGGTGGAGTGGCTTCTGGGATTGGCCTGAAATTGTTTTCATTTGAATCTCGAAATGAGGACTTTGCATTTCAGATGGACTTCTAAGCCTCCTAATTTCATGCGATTGTTTTGTTTTGCTGATATAATGCACAGATGTGTCATAAATAAAGGAGCTTATGGTTAATATTTTGGTTGCTTATTTATAACATCAAACTGGCTACTATGGACTGAAATGCTTATGCTCAATGCTTAATATAATATTCAAATAAAGAAATCTTGGTGGAAAGTGGTGCTTTGTCATTATGCGTGTTTTATTAAAAGTAGGTAAATATCAACTTCATTAAGTTTGTACAATGCATGGTTTCAAAATGAACTTGCATTTAAAATAATATTTCTTTATCTGAATATTATATTTAACATTCACAATGACTAAATCTGGAGACAATTAATACATAATTCATATGTAAACTAGACAGATATATTCTCCTGCTCATCCCTGTGCACAAATGTATTATATATACATAAATCTCCGTCTTTGAGTGCAAAATACATTTTGATAACCCCCAAATTTTCCGCCCGCGCGCTTTGTGCGCGCAGGCAGTGCGCCCCTCTCCATACTGTCCTTTTGCAGATGTGGCCCTCTGCCTAATCTAGTTGAAGACCCCTGGCCTAAGGTGTGAGTTGGGGGGGCAGAGCAGGTAGAGAGTTCAGTTTCCCCAGGGCCTGGTGGATGAGGCTGTCCCTCAGTCTGCTGGCCCACATGGCTGCTCTTTTCTGATTTATTGGCTTCATAGAAAGTGTATAAGTTGTCTTGTGCAAAGATCCACTTCAGTTCAATTTTAAAAAAAAATGCTTTTATACAAAAAAATATACTTTTTTGTTAATGCACCAGAAATTTTGAAGTACTTCTCACACAAAAAGGAACATTTTTCATGATGACAATTCATGTGCAGCAGATTTGAGTGTTTCCAGATATGAAGTGTGGGGCCACTAGGGTTGCCACCCGTCCCGTAAAATACGGAATTGTCCTTTATTTGAGAAAAAAATGTTGCGTCCCGTATTGAACTAATACGGGACACGATTTGTACTGTATTTTCCTTAACTTTTACACCATATTCTAGTTGAATTATTGAAATAAGTTAACTTTTACACAATATTCTAGTTGAATTATTGATATAAATTAACCTTTACACCATATTCTAGTTGAATTATTGAAATACATTAACTTTTACACCATATTCTAGTTGAATTGTTGAAATAAATTAACTTTTACACCATATTCTAGTTGAATTATTGAAATAAATTAACTTTTACACCATATTCTAGTTGAATTATTTAAATAAGTTAACTTTTACACCATATTCTCATTGAATTATTGAAATAAATTAACTTTTACACCATATTCTAGTTGAATTATTGAAATAAATTAACTTTTACACCATATTCTAGTTGAATTATTGAAATAAATTAACTTTTACACCATATTCTTCACCTGTAGGCTATATTATATCTGGGCTGATGTGGACATACGTAGCATAGGAGGATATTTCAGCTGCTATATGGTTGTCTGTCTGTACAGTCATGCAAGTTCAATGCTATTAAAGCACTTTAAACTTTAAATCAAAGCATTTTGTTTTTTCATATAAAATAAACACATTTTTATTCAGTTTAGAAGTTTTGGGGCTTTTTTTTGGCTCCTGCGCTGCTGAAATCAGGGCGTCCCTTATTTCTATTTCTGAAAGGTGGCAACCCTAGGCAATAGTATACGGCTGCAGACCCGGAGGCAGCAGATCTGAGCAGCAGATCTGAACCGCAGTTCTAGACGTCACAGAGCCCCCTACTGGATGACTGTAGAACTGCAACTAGTAGAACTGCACTGCAACTAAATCAGCGTTCCACCTTAATAAATATATGAAGATTTAATTGATAATGAGGCATGGAGCTTAAATATGAAGATTTAATTGATAATGAATCTCAATATATGAAGATTTAATTGATAATGAGGATGGAGCTTATAATTAAAGAACTTACTTCCAGGGTAAACGGCAGGGATTCGTAGCTCATTCAGCACTATTTCAGATGTCATTTGTAGAGCATAGGTCTTTGCTGGTAGGCTCTTTTTTTTCTGGCAAGAGATTTAGATCATAGGCAGCACCAGTAGGTGCAGTTAAGACTGTTATCAAACTAAGGTGAAATTTTAAATGATTTCTTTAAATCATGAATGAGGCAATATAAAAAAATTAGTCTTTACTTGTTTTAGCCTAATGACAATATATATTTAAACACTGAGCAACCATAAACATCATAGATAATGTCGTGATTGAGGCTTGGTATTTTACCATGTCTCTGCAGGACTGTTATATGCACAGAATTATAAAGGTGTTGCAATTGCGTGGATATGACAACTGTCTTGCCACTGACAGAGAGGACTAAGATGTGGCGTTTAGTGGGATATATTACCCCCAAAACTTGAACAGCATTGATCAAACCCACTACAACATAGTGTATTTGGGTGTCAAGTCCTCACTTTTGTTGTAGTAATTGTTAAAAAAAGAAATAAAGAAATAAAAACACTTTGATATACTGAAATGGTAAGTATGGTAGTATTAAGTCCAAAATTCCCAAACAGAACAATATAACATTTATTTAACAATATAACTTGGGGTAAACAATTGTCTCATCTTGATGAAATGTACAGTATATAATATATATTCAGTGCAGGTGCAGTCACATCCCACATTAAGGAGATCTGCAGAGAAAAAAAACAGCAGAAAAAACACTCAATACAAATCACAATCAACACTGAAATACTTAAGATTCTGGAGCATAGCAAATTCATTATATTGACATTAACAGCATTACAAGGCCCATACAAACAGCATACAAGGCCCTTCCTTTCTGGATTGTTATGTGTACCTAAAAAAGAGTGTTCAATTAGTCCAAGTTAATATTTTTACACTGTTTTACAGACAAAACTGGGCCAAAACCTAATAACGGACAAATATACATTTTCATCTTATGCACTGGATTAGCTAAATTTCTGTCCACAAAATATCTAAATATAGGCTATATAGTGATATAAATGTGAATAGTTATATAAACACATATAATGTATAATATGAATAAAAAGATAAGTTAAGATATTCCTTCAATTGTCCCACAATGGGGAAATCCACAGTCAAATGTCAAATTGAACTTAACAATATAGTTTGTGGATCATGTTAGGCATTTCACTGATTGATTAAATCACTTTTGCAGATCAATTAAGTACCAATATATCTTGAAAAGAATACACAAAAAATGTGATTCACGGTAATACTCACACTCCGGTCGTCATCCATCTTGAGAAAAGGAGAAAAGAGCACGCTGCCGGAAAAAAACGAGAAGTCTCGATCTGAACTGTTGATTTAGTTGCAGTTATAAAGTAATCCAGTAGGGGGGCTCTGTGACGTCTAGAACTGCGGTTCAGATCTGCTGCTCAGATCTGCTGCCTCCGGGTCTGCAGCCATACCCTTCTCACCCTAGGGGCCACGCAGGAGCAGATCTCCACACATCTGTCAGTCAGAAAGTTAAATAACCTTAAAAAAAAGGAGAAAAAAGGTCTGTCAGAAACATGATCCCGCACTTCCACACGCACACCTCCCAGACAGCCCAGGTCCGCCGGGGGGCCGCGGGGGCCGCGGGGGCAGGGCGGGGCCTGCAGGTGCCCACCTCAGCGAGCAAACACCCGCACAGGAGCAGCAGTGTGTCCGCGGCGCTCCGCAGCACCAGAACACGCCTCCATCCCTCCCTCCGACCCAGCCAGCGTCCACGGAGTGTGGAAACACCGAAACAGGGAAGTCGGAGCGGCGGGGATCAGCAGAAATGTTCAGCTGGGTGAAGCAGGAGCAGGGAGGACGCAACAAGGAGGGAGAGATGTACCAGACGGTGACGGAGGGCCTGCAGTCGCTCTACAGCAGGAAGCTGCTGCCGCTGGAGGAGACCTACCTCTTCCATGACTTCCACTCCCCGGCCCTGGAGCCGGCCGACTTCCAGAGCAAGCCCATGGTGCTGCTGGTGGGCCAGTACTCCACCGGGAAGACCACCTTCATCAGGTAGGTCGGGGTGGGGACGCAGAGCCTACGGCGTAGGGTACGGCGTACGGTCTGCGTTGGTGTAACGCAGAACCAAAAATCAGCCTTTAGACGCGCATCGCTCCCAGATCAGGGAAAACATGGCATTTCTTTTCATCCCATGGGTAGAAAGTCTGAAATGTGGAAAGCTTTTCTACTTTATGTGACGCATTTGGAAACGATTTCCAGGAAGATTTTTAACTGTGAATCTGTCAAAGGAGGCTTCACTGAACTTTAGTAGCCTAAGATCTCTTTTTGTCTGAATGACATCATTGGGACCTTTTCCATATGATCTCTGACCTTGTGACGATCATGTCTGGACCTCTCACTGGAGAATATGTGCTGACAGAGCTTAAAGGGGACATACCATGAAAATGAATATATGTTCTGTACCTCAAAGCATATATTTTGGTGTCTGGAGCGACTATTAAATCAAAACCCCAGGATCCCCAAATCGGAACCCAGGAAGACTAGAGGCACATTTGTGTGCTTCTAATGGGGATCCTTAAAAAAACTAAACTAAACTAAAACGGTGATGAAACTCCCCCCTCGGACTTTGGTGTGGCCAGTCTGAGCCCGTAGGTCCACCAGTGGTTCAGATTTTAATGGTAGTGTGACATCACAGACCCAGCCTCCCCAGATCATGTCTCTTTTCATCTGAAATGGGTAACTGAAAGCTGTGACATCAGTTTCAAATCGTGCAAACTCCTCAGAAGAGGGCTGGGTTAGATCAAGAGTCTGACTCCACCCCCTAACAACAGTTGCTATGGAAGGAAACAGTCATCCCCTTCTGTGTGTAAACCTGTGCAAGCAGAACTGGATAAACGCTTGCTGCATTCTAACCTATGCTAATTAAAATTACTTTTAAAGTCTTTGTAATCAAATCAGACCAAACATTCTTATTGCAAATGTCATTACAAAAATGGGTGCTGGCAGAGCTGAATGGAGAATTAGCAGAGGTCTAGTCAGACCTGCGACCGCTCGGCCTGCTGGTCCACTTCCGCCAGCAGCTGGCTGAGTGACCGTGAATCTCCACTAGCTCTCGTTTCAGACTTTGCTGGTTAGTGTTAGTCAGCTTAGAACAGTCCTCAAATGATCTGAAGCAACTTAAATGGAGAATCCAGCTGCTAAATCTGGTAGAAACCGATGAGTCCAGCTGATATCCTCGGGTTAGTCCTGGCTAGCAAGCTTCCAAAGCTAGCAGAGATAGCTCCTTTGCAAGCCTTTTGTCCCAAAACTTTCCAGGCAACCAAAACTAGTCAGCACCAGACTGTAAACAGGTTTATTTCTGCTGTAAAGTTGGACGTTTTAGCATGAAGGTCAATGGAGGTTAACTCACTGTTGTATCCGATCCCTAGTGGCCAGTGGAGGCACTGCAGGGGTAGATCCACTCCCCTAGTGGTCAGGAGAGGAGCTGCAGTTATAGATCTAGTTATCTGGACCCTAGGGGTCAGTGGAGGAACTGCACTTTTCTGTAACTCAGGCGGGTCTTAAGCAGGAGGTTCCCTCTGTAAAATCAGACAGATAGTATCAACACATCATAAATTTCACAGAGCAATCCATGTTTGGTTTCCGAGCCGAGCTTAAGAACAGCCCTCGTTCCACGAGTCGCATCGTCTTCCTGCCGAGTCCAGAGGAGAGAACCGACACAAAACCACAAAAGGAGTATTAGCCAACCACATTATTTCAGTTTTCATATATTTACTGACAGTAAAAGTTCAGCAGTGACTAAAGTCACTTTCACATCACGTCGTCATGTAATAAATCAGCTGACAGCTGTCATACATTATCATGCTGGTGTAGTCATGAACTCATGTGGGCTAAATGCTGCATGGCAGATGTTCCGGCCTCAACGTTGGTGTCATATGGTCAACATTCATTATCTCCGTCGTTGCTATGATTCCGTGTCAGCAGCCTCCCGACTGGAGGTGAAATAACCATTCATGACGTGCACTGACACTTTATGGTCTAAGTGTGTGTTTGCACAGCTGGATGTACCTGGTTATAACCTTTTTAGCTTCACTGCACACCTTTAATATGGCTCTGATGCACTGTTGTGTAGGGAAGATCCCAGATTAGTGTTGCCTCTCATTATATTAACAGTAAACCAATTACATGTAACTCTTTAACACGTGTGTTTCCATTAAAAACCCTTGAAGGAACTCTGCTCCTCCAGGTGAGGACTGAGTGAAACTTCAGGTCTGGTGTGGTGGGACTGAGGGTTTTCTGCTTCTCTGAAGCTCTGAAGCTGAGGCTCCTCCCTCTCCTCAGAGGTTCTGGCTCTAAACTGTCAGCATGAAGCAGAACAACACCTGCCATAACTGAATGACTACAAACCAGACTTTCAGAAACTCAGAGACAGATGATATTTGCTGAACCTTCTACTCCAATATACAAACCACAGTCCTGGAGTCTTATTAGACCCCAGTTTGGTTTCTGCACCGCGGAATGTGGGAAATGAAGAATCCTGACGTTTAAAGTTGACTCAACACCTCCCAAAACTCTGAATGATTAGATAAGCAACTTCTTAACTTATCTTACAAAGGCATACACAGAAAAAAGAAAAACGTATCTTTTGGATGTAGGATGGGACAGAACCGGCTCAAACCCATGACCGGTGTCTCCTGTCAGGACCAGAACTTTTACAAACATGAAACAGTTGACATTCACGTGGGGATCCTGAACATCCCATCTTTAAAGACTTCCCGGTCAGGATCCCACACTGAAACTACTTGTTTAGTAACCTTTGTTCTTTCTCCAAAACACGTTTAAAACGAGTCACCGTCAAACTTTCAATAAGGAAACACGTCTGCTAACATTATGTAACACTACACATCACGTTATCTTCTTGTTAACTGCCTTTAGTCTAAATTATGGCTAAAATGCCTCTGTTGTCTTTTGATTTTGATTTTCCATTACTAATGAAATGAGTGCTAGTTTCTGCTGGCATTGAATTAACAACATCAGAAGAAGAGAGAGCAGCTGCATCTGCAACTCTGAAAACTGGCCCTGACAGCTGTTTCAACAACAGGACACATCTACTAACATTATCCACAGCTTCGAAGCTGTGGCAGATTACTTCTGAATCCTCCATGTCCAGCAGAGATCTTCTTTCATTAGACCTCATTAAAACCAAAAGCAACCCACAATTACAGAAAAAGTGCAGTCCCTCCACTAAGGTCTGGATCCAGACCTGCAGTTCCTCTACTGACCACCAGGGTCAGGATCCAACAGTGAGTTCATCTCCACTGACCTCCATGTTAAAACGTCCAACTTTACAGCAGAAATAAACATATTTACAGTCTGGAATAAGAACAGATTTGGTCTCCACAGTTAGACTCCACGGCCATGACAACTGTACAGGGGAGAATGTTTATAAACCTCATCAGTTAATATTATATAAAGCCACAAATGTATGCATATAGAGGGGTGTGGTCTTCTGATTGACAGGTAGAATTGGTTGGTCAGACTGTGGCTCATGTCTGGCTAGTGGTGAATGGATGCATTGGATTGGATTGCGCTCCAGCAGTCCTCGTTTCAGATGTCACCACCAGGATATTTGTTAGTGGTTCACGACTAGGAGCTGAGAGCAGGTGGGCGTGTCCGGGTCAGCTGACAGACACGTTGGTGCTGCTCGTTCTTGGATTAACCCGTTGTGGTTGGACAGGGTCAACTCCTGACAAGACCATGTCATTGGTCTCATCATAAAGTGTGTGAGTCTACCGCTTAGTGTTTTTTTTATTTATTTATTTTTTCATGAACTAGTTACAACATCAGTGTGAGATAACTAATAGGTTTACGGGTCTGCAGTCGTTCCATGTCTGTGCTCCGCAGGAAGAAGTGAACCATGATGTTGGACTGAGTTCAGCGAGTTCCAGCTGCAGCTCAGCAGGCGACGCTCATGTCTGCTGAGGCGTGCGCGTGTGTGTGTGGGCGCGCATGCGGGTGAGCGTGTGCACTTCAGGACAAAAATTCCAATATTTTGGCATCAAACAAGACCAGCAGATCTGATCTACAATCAGCTGCCTCAAGCGTGTGTGTGTGTGTGTGTGTGTGTGTGTGTGCCTTTGTTTTACATAGACTCTTTTCTCCATTATAGGCCATATAAACCTCCCAGTTATATAAAATAGTCAATTTTCTCCTTCTGACGAGGGTTTCTTTTTTTTTTCTTTGCACGATCACCTGGCTAGAGTGGAGGTCCAGAGGAGCCCAGGGAAGCTCCAGAACCATGTGTCCTTCACTTGAGTAGGAATGGGAATCGAGAACTGGTTTTTGTTCAGAACCGGTTCCCACTGTTTCAATTCCTGTTTCCCAAAACAACGATTTTTGCAAACGATTCCATTTTCGATTCCAGTAGGCATGAAGGATGTCATCATGCACGTTGCTATGCAACGTACATAAGCCAGCAGTCAATAGTAAACATGGCGCCCAAGCGATACAAACACTCAAAAGAGTTTACATTTCAGTAAAAAAGACGACAACAGGGCAACTTGTAATACTTGCCAAGTACAAACATACAGAAATATTTGCAAACATAATACAATAACAATCAGTGAATGTCGCGTTTTCGATCTGCTCTGGACTGACATCAGTAATGGTAACTAATTAACTAACGAACGCTGCCCATCATATTAGTGCCATTTGCCTCATTGTTGTCCTTTTTTTCCAAAGGAAGTGGAATCCAAAATGGAATCGGAATTGTAAAAATCAATTCCCATCCCTACTCTCGAGTCTGGTAAAGGTTCTCCATAGGCTGGCGCTCATGTGCTTCCAGTCTACCGTGGTGTACCGTGGTGTACCGTGGTGTACCGTGGTGTACCGTGGTGTACCGTGGTGTACCGTGGTGTACCGTGGTGTACCGTGGTGTACCGTGGTGTACCGTGGTCTACGGCCAGGTCCCTCTCTGTTTTGGGGGGCTTTAGAGAACTCCATATGGGCAGGAGCGGACTCCGCCCATCTACAGTCAGTCCAAATGGGCCGAGCAAACAGTCATGTGTGTTGGTTGGAGCATGCCGTCTGTACCTCATGGTATGCAAAGAATAAAGTCTTGGACAAAATCAGGAGGTCCCAGATCGGTTTGGAATCCGAATCTAAGATGGCTGTTCTCCGTGTAAACAAGTGAGAGATCTGCTTTTATGCATTTTATTGATACCACTTGATGTGTCCTTGTCATTACACAAGAAATACTTGGATGCATAAAGCACCGAATGGTGAACCTTTATTTATTGTTAATGTTGTTTTTAAGTATAGCTCGGCTTCCAGTGCCAGCAGGTTGAGATGAAATAAAACACAAAATGTAGACTTTAAGAGGTCATACGTCTTGTAGTTTGCCAATGAGGCTGTCTGTCTACCTGGAGGGATTATTCATGTCCATTTTTGTTGGCAAAAGCTTGATGTGAACAGATAGTTTAGCAGCTTTAAGAAAGATTCCTCAGCCAGGAATCCAGCCTCTGGATCCAGGTTTGATAATGTTGTAAGATGGTTGATCCTGTCAAGAACCGTGCTTGGAATGGAGATCAATAAACTGAAAAAAGAAAAAAACCTAAGCAGAGGAGGGAAACATGGGCCGCTCGGTGGCTCATATACTGAGACTACAGTCCTCCTGCAGTGGTCGCAGGTTCGAATCCCGGCCTGCGCACCTTTGCTGCATGTCATCCCCATTCTCTCTTTACCCCTTTCCTGTCCGCATCTTGAATAAAGGGCCACTAGAGCCCAAAAAAATCTTTAAAAAAAAAGAAGAGGGAAACATGAATTTAGGTGGAGTTCAGTTTATTTTGCAGGTTTAATATAGGATATATTTGCTGCGTTAGGGGTTTGAGAGGACAAGACAGACATTATTCCAGGGATACCTGTTACGAGACAATAATGAGAACACAGAGCATCATGGGAGACCCCAGCAGTCTAGGCTGATATCAGCATAACTAAGTCTAAACAAAAAAGAACTAACAGAGAAGAACCCAGGTGAATCCGAACCAGGATCTGCTGCCAAGCACGGGAACAGTCGTGATGGAAGAAAACAAATCCTAGGTTGGAGGGGCTGGAGAAAGTAAAACCTGCCGGGAATCAGGAATAAGAAACAAAACTCAATGAATGAAGAGAAAACCACATTAACCAATAAAACAGGAAGTAAAACAGGACAGAAGTCAAATACAGAAATGATGATAATGAGACGCATGGCTAGCCTGGAGACAGAATAAACACAACACACAGATAAAAATAGTAGTCTCTGCTGTACGACAGTGACTTGTTGGTGTCTGAAGGCAGCATTCCTTTTCATTTTTTATTAGCTGAGAATACTTTTGTTGTGAGCGGGAGAGAACGACGCAATGGACCAAACGGGTGTAAGGAGGAGCCCTCTGGAGCTGCCAGGAATGTCCATATTTCTTCCTTTCGTGAACATCTTCTATGATCTGATAAACACTAGCAGCTGCAAACAAAAGGACATCTGTTTTTCTCGTGCAGGATTCTTATTTTTATTTTCATTTTTTTTTGCATGTGGACTTTGGAGATTTGCATGTGCAGCTGGATTTTCTCAGGGTGATGCAGCAGGGAGGCCCGTGAACTCATTTTAAATGTTGTTTTAGTGGCGTTTAATCGTCCCATGTGCAGTCGCTGCTCAGTGAACCCTCCCACAACAACCAGTCACAGTGGTCTGGTAGTAAAATGAATAACACAACAAAGCATATTTTCTTTGAAGTGAGAATGATTATGGTCTGTTAGGTCTTTATTCACAGCTCAGAAGTTAACACAGAGCTACTGTAAGTAGCTATTACAATGAGAGTTATCATTGGCTGTGGTAATCAAAAGACCACTCTAATTGTGTCTAAAGTTTTTTATGTAGTAATTGTACCTGTTGAGGTACATAAAATACCCCCGCATACAGTTTCTGGATCCCGATCCTAGTGGTCGGTAGAGGAACCGCAGCTCAGGATCCAGGCCCTGGTGGTCATTGGATGAACTCCAGGTCTGCATCCGGACCCTAGTGTGTTTTGTTTAAAGGGGACATATTATGGCATTTAATGTATATTTTAAACAGGCCTTGAATGTCTTAAAAACAATCTAAAGCTTGTTTTTTCTACATAAATCAGAAATTCAGTCTCTGGGCCATGTTTTTATTTTTTCCGCTTCTAAAGCCTTTTTCTGTGCTTCATTTTCAGGGCGGGGGGGGCTATGATAATGAGGCTCTGCGCTGATTGGCTGCTTGAATGACGTGTAGCAGGGGAGGAGACAAAGCGTCGCTCCGGGGAGAATAGCAGCGGCTGCGTAGCAAAGCGTGTCCACGGTTCTGCGTTAAATCGACACGTACCCTACGCCGTAGGCTCTGCGTTGGTGTAACGTGGAACCATAAATCAGCCTTTTGTCACCTCGTCTTCAAACGGGAAGATTGAATTTAATTCTAAACAGGTACACCACGGTTATTTACTCCAATTCCTCATCATTTCACTTCTTATGTTACAAGACAAATGAATCATGTTAACTGTAAAGAAATCACAACACTGAATTTTCACAAATGGCAACTTTATTGTTAAAATATATAAATAAAATGTATGCACTATTGCTGGCTCAAGGAAGGACTGCGCGTCTTCTGAAGGTGTCTGAACAGCTCCAGGTGCTTGAAAGATCTGAAACCACTGAAGAAAAATGTATTACGGTACTAATAGAGCCCCGAGCCCGGACCCTCCGGGTTCGGAGCTCCGGGTTCGGAGCTCCGAACCCGGAGCTCCTCGACGGTCCGGTCCGTGAGCTGCTCCGGAGCTAAGCTAAATACTTAGCCCATGCAAAGATCATACAAATATAAATAACATAAAAAAAAAAGGAACTTACCGCTGACTCGTGTGCAGTTGCCGGGTCCGTGCTGTGGGAACTGATTCTTTTATGAGGGTAATGCGTATGATTTGGTTTGCATTTCTACTCTCCCTCGCTGTTCAAACAGCCACCGCTTCTAAACAATGGAGGAGCTCGAGCCGGCGGAGAGAGCTGGTTGTGGGCGTGGTTTCAGCAGCGGAGGCCGAACCTCTGCGCCTCTGGTGACGTCACCCTAGGCGCAGATTCTAATCGGCTCAAAAAAAATCACGTAACACTGGGGGATTCTGTCGGGGGGGGTCACAGACCTTGCAGAAATTCATGGGATTTCGTCTCCCCTGTGCTGGCAGGGTGAGGGGAGACCACTTTATATATGTTAAAACAAGAAAAAACGTGTTTTTCATAGTATGTCCCCTTTAAATTTTAAATCATGCTTTTTATTTATGTCTTAATGTCTTGGTAAAGCACTTTGAACAACCTTGTTGTTTAATTGTGCTGTAGAAATAAACTGGCCTTGCCTTGCCTAGTGGTCAGTAGAGGAACTGGATCCAACCTTTGCCACTTCCAGGGTGGTGTCAGTTTAATAATTGTGATGTAGCTCTTTGGATCCTTTGTTTGCAATACCGGTAGTTCTTATTCTGGGAGGTTGGAGGACGTTGGGGGCTGAGAGGGTTTTAGATGTGCAACAATTTATCGAGATGTCTGTGCTACCTTTTCCAACCCTGATGAGTATATATATCTTAAGTAACTACAAGAAAGGTGTACTTAATTTTAAAAAAGCCACTTACCTGTGCATTGTGCATAAACTTGCATGACTCGCCTAATGCGTCAACATGACAAGTTTCAAACTGTAGCCGGAGGGAAAAATCCTTGTGCGTCTCAGGCTCACATAAAACTTGAGGACATGAAACCGGCTCAGCAGCTCCAGACGGAGTGAACAACCACCCAGCGGTAGTTTTCCACCCAACGCTGTTGTTGCTTCTTTGATGTTCATGCCATCCTGAGAGGAAGGAAGTGAAAGGACAGAAAGTCAGCAGCTTTCTTCGTTCTTTTCCTTCCTCTCACACTGTTATTTCACAAGGAAAAGTGTGTGAGACGTTGATGAGGTCAGTGGTGGGGAGGGGGAAGAAGACATGTTCTTTAAAGTGTGTCAAACTGACACAGAGCCTCAGGTATACTGTTCGTTTGGCTTCATCCGTGATATATGGAAAAAATACAGAAAAAATTTAAAAGGAAAAGAAATATGTATCTATGTATCTGTATATGTAATATATATATATGTATATATATGTTCAGTCTCTGTATGATTTGGTTCGCATTGGCGGCAGTAAGTCAGATTTGTTGGGAACCACAGGATTTCATCTCTGCTTTTTGCAGATGATGTTGTCCTGTTGGGTTCATCAAACCGGGACCTTCAGCATGTGCTGGGGAGGTTTTCAGCCAAGTGCAACGAGGCTGGGATGAGAATCAGCACCTCCAAAACCGAGGCCATGGTTCTCGACCGGAAAAGGTTGGCGTGCCTTCTCCGGGTGGGTGGAGAAGTCCTGCCTCAAATGCAGGAGTTTAAGTATCTCTTGTTCACGAGCGAGGGAATGGTGAAGCGTGAGATTGACAGATGGATCGGTGCAGCGTCCGCAGTTATGCAGTCGGTGTACTGGACCGTCGTGGTTAAGAAGGAGCTGAGTCGAAAGGCAAAGCTCTTGATTTACTATCAGTTCCCACCCTCACCTATGGTCATGAACTTTGGGTAGTGACCGAAAGGATACGTTTGCGGATACATGCGGCCGCGAAGAGTTTCCTCCGCAGGGTGGCTGGACGCTCCCTTAGAGATAGGGTGAGGAGTTCGGTCACCCGGGAGGAGCTCGGAGTCGAGCCGCTGCTCCTTCACATTGAGAGGAGTCAGCTGAGGTGGCTTGGGCATCTGTATCGGATGCCTCCTGGACACCTCCCTGGTGAGGTGTTCCAGGCATGTCCCACCGGGAGGAGACCCCGGGGAAGACCCAGGACAAGCTGGAGAGATTATGTCTCTCGGCTGGCTATCCATGGTTATCAGTGCCTTGGTGTCTTCTTGTTTAGACTGTGTTACAGTTTTTTTTTCTTGTCTGAACAAAAAAGTCCCATCTGCAGCAGGTTCAAAACTGCTGCGAGGTTGTTGTCCGACACCAACAGAAGGGCTCATATTACTCCGATTCTCAAAGCCCTCCATTGTCTCTCAGTCACATTTCGGATCAATTTTAAAATCTTGTTGCTGACCTTCAGAGCCTTGCATGGTCAGGCTCCCTCCTACATCTTGGCTTGTTGTGTCCCTACACCCCCTCTCGGAGGCTGAGGTCACTGGACCAGAACCTCCTGATGGTCCCTCGTACCCGTTTCAGGACCCGAGGAGACTGCTCTTTCCAGGCTGTTGCTCCCAGGGTTCTGGGATGAGTTTCCCCTCTCCCTACGTTCCTTGGACTCTGCTGATGCTTTTAAAAGTAATCTCTAAACCCACTTGTTCCTCCAAGCATTTTAACTACGGCAGAATAGGGGTTGTTTTATGACGATGAAGTTATTTTAATTATTAATCTTATTTCTTCTCTGTGAATGTAATTTTCGGAATAATTTATTCTTATTGTATTTGTATTTTATTGCTCTTGTGTGAAGCACTTTGTGACATCTGTCTGCGAAAGTGTTATATAAATAAACCTTTTACTAACTTACTTTTAACCGGTCTGCAACACATCATTACTTCTCCAAGTAACACATCAGGGCTTGTTTATGTGGATGTTGACAAGACCAACCACAGCTCACCTTTCTAAGGATCTTTACCAACTGTAACATCTAACCTATAGGCTTTGAAACAAGAAACTCTGAAAGAGGGATGTACTTGGTCAGTTTATTTATATGTTTATTGTTTTGCACCGCAGGTCTGCATGACAGTGATGAAGGAGTGCGATTATCTTTTCGTGTTTTCTGACCCACCTCTAACCTCGGCCTCCAGGATACAGTGCTGGATACCTTCCTGTTTTTCTTTTGTTCTGACTTGTACCTCTGGGAGGAAGTCGTGGTTATTGGATACAACTCTGCGAGCGTGTAGGACAGATATTCTGGAATCACTTTTATCTGGAGATCAAACTCTAGAGTTTGTTGCTGTGGTTCCTCCATCTTTCCCTTTGATTTTATAAATACTGTGGTTTGTCACCTGATGAATCCTTTTAATATTTTATGAGGCCACTCACAGAACATTCATCCACATCTGCATCACCCATGCACACCACAACCTTGCATAATCAGCATTCCACCGTAACATAACACCATATTACCGACATTACTCTAATTCTATATTGCTAACTCACTCCAACAACTCGCATCCCACCGCTTATCCATCTGCCGACTCAAAACTGGAACTTTCTTTAATTTCTCTGAGCATTTAATGATATGATATTGGGGTGAATATGCCGAGACATCCACTTCTGGGAAGATGAAAGTTTTCCACTGGTAAATAATCATTCTCGCTACAGTAAATGGATCTCCAGCTTGTGTGGAAATGGTTTTATAACTTTATCCAGGTTGATGTGCAGGAATAATTCCTTTTCTAAGACCATTGGCTGTTTGTTTTTTTATGTAATGTATCATGGTTTCATGTGTGGTTGTTCATGCAAAGATGAATTTACCTCATTTTAAGACCTGGACTAGGTTACTTTTCATGTCCTTGTACATAAAACTTTATAGAAGGGGAAAAAGGATATTATTTCTGGTCCACATGGCAGTTATTGTGATGTGGTGTATGACCAGTATGGGTTTCAGGACAACGCAGCCTGTGATGTGGTTGTTTCAGTGAAAATAGGTTTGAGTCGAAATGTAATGTGACATGGTGAGGGAACTAAGTCTGTCCATGTTTACCTCAGGTACCTGTTGGAGCAGGATTTTCCTGGGATGCGCATCGGTCCAGAGCCGACCACTGATGGCTTCATCGCGGTGATGCACGGTGAAAACGAGGGGGTTGTCCCTGGCAACGCCCTGGTGGTGGACCCCAAGAAACCCTTCAGGAAACTCAACGCATTTGGAAACTCCTTCCTGAACAGGTAAAAGCACACAGCGTCTAAGGCTGGTTTCTCAGCTGCTTTACAGCTGCAGAAGATGGCCAAAGAGGGGTGAACAAAACATCTTTAGAGCTCCACCCAACCCTCAAAACCAATGAACCTTTAAGCTGATTGAGATAATTCTGTTTAGTTGCAGCCTCTGCCATGTTTGATTAATTTCTGCTGTTGTAATACTATTTCTTCAGTATCACACTCACTCCAGTGTGATGGCTGTGGGTGATACTTCTACTTACCCAGGAACCAGAGCTCCATATGTGGATAATCCAGGTGCCATGAAGTAAAAATCCTGTCCAGCAGTTGTTCCAACCAATCACCCCACAATCAGCCCTGTGGGGGCTAAAAGCTTGAAATTTACAGGTGTATGAACTGGTGACTGCTGGGAAATGGATGATTTTTGCTGATCGATTGGTAATTGGGTGATAACTACTGATGGTTCCGTGGTTTGATGGTAATATGTAGAAGAGTTTCCCATCCATGAACGCATCGGGGTGTCACCATTACCGGATGTTCATCACTGTGAGCGCAGAATACCCCAATAATCAGTTTGTAGAACCGGTAAGGTGAAAATATGTCTTGAAGGAATAGCAACAAAAATGTTTGGAGTAATAAAACTGGACATAGTTCAACACAATTTAGTTCGTTATAATGCCAGATCTGATTCTTGAGATTCATAATTAGAAATAAAACAATTTTTTCCCTGCAAAATGCCCTTTTAAAACATAGGTAGTTAGGCTGCAGATGTTCAGCTAAGTGATGAGGTGCAACGCTTTCAGCTCCAGACAGAGCTGCTCATCCAGTCCTCTTCAGTCTACTTCTACTTCACAACAGTTCTTTCAAGCCACTTGAAACATAAAGCACTCAAGCTTTTCAAAGTTTATAAAGTTAAAGGACAATGGTTTCAACATGTTGCCAACTCCATATTACCCACATAATGCTTGTGCCACCTAGCTCAGTCCAACAACTCAGGCGCCACCGTTTCTTGACCTGCTGACTCAAAACAGGAAGTTGCTTCCTGTGCTGGCCTGGATTCAGTTTGTAATATTTATGTGGTATTGAACGGCACACAGATGTAAACACTCACAGATAACAAAAGCTTTATTTTTTGAAAAATGATTTCCAGTACGTAAATGGGAACGTCTTCTCTTACAACAGCAGAACTCTGCTGAGCTTGTCTAAGGTTGTGAACCTGAGAAGCTAAAAACAAAGCTAGTAGAGCACACGACCTCCAGCCTTGGCTATATTTAATTGTTTATGTGGATGTATGTGGTTAATTATAGTTCTTAAATGACACATATTGTGCTTTTCCCAACTTTCAAAAGATCAGAATCATCTTAAATCGTAATATAACCCGTTTTCAGGTTGTCCCGTTGTTATTTTAAGAGGTGCATGACTGATTAAGCAATAAATAATAGTTTTGAAAAGTTGCTCTTGTAAAAATGCCTCTCTGCTTCTGCAGTCACTAGTTGCATCTGGAGGTTGGGGATCTAAACCCCAAACCAGCTCAAGCATTGTGTGGGGTCAGCCCGCCCCCCCCCCAGATTCATTTACAGTAGATCAGAGAGATTAAAAACACCAGAGTGAGCAGGGAGCAGCGTAACAATCAAAGGAAAATGACCATTGTGGTTCTGATCACTATGAACAGCATCAAAACTGGAGAATATGGGACCTTTTTAAAACCCAACGGGTAGGACAGACTGCTGAGACAGTAGAAATGAGAATCAGCTGGTGGTCTAAATCGGACTCGACCAAAACAATTGTGATCAGTGCGCCATTTAGTAAGAAGAGGTTTTCTGAATGTGAACCATGATGACGATAGAAGGCTGGCGATGAGTAAATGATATTTACACATACATTGTTTTGGGGCTGTTCAGTTATGTGGGCAACTAACACATAAGTCCCCAGACCAGGCCTCCTCCCAGTTGGACATGTCTGAAACACTATTGGAGCCTCTCATATCCTCCCATAATGTCTAAAATCATAGAATTGATTAGATGGTCTATCAACGAAATTGACCACATTTTCTTGATGCGAAGACAGGGCAGAAGGGAGCCCTCTTGCCTCGACGGGATGTTTGCTGCTGGATACACGGAGTCCTGGGTGAAGTGAAGGGTCATGTGTCTGTCCACACTGTCGGTCGAGGATGCTGAAGATGCCTACATAGTTGGATTTTTGATTCCTGCTTTTTGGAACTGGCGGTTACCTGACATATTGAAAAATTCGGAAAATGTCAACAGCTATTCTGGCCCTTTAAAGGCTGCCTAAGATGTGATAAGATGTGCGATCAACACCCAGACTGAATCACAAACTGGACGCGATTCTTGAACAGAATCTCAGGCTAGCTGCGGTTTCTGAACTCAATGGCAGGATGGAAAAGACCTTGGAGAAGTTGGAAGCTCGGCTTGGCGGAAAGTGACCACAAATTCAGCTCTTTGGAGTCGCCATGGAGATGAAACAGAGACTTTGAGGCAGATGGGAAAATAACTGGAGTCGGCCTGACCCAAATACAATTGTTGATACTTCAATTTTGCCTTGACAGATCTGGCCCTGGCAGGATGCTCTAGTCACAATCCCCCCCACCCCGAATGTTATGCTAACAACATGCTCTGTTCCCACCAGCCCTCCCCTCATGACACCTGTGGAACTGATCAGGACCAAACGAGACGGGCTGATAACATTCCATCACTATCAGGGTATATGAAAGAACTGAACTGAAAAGAGGACACAGACTGACCCGTACACACACACACACACACACACACACACACACACACACACACACACACACACACACACACACACACACACACACACACACACACACACACACACACACACACACACACACACACACGTTCACAACTATTAACACACCCCAGTTGAACCATTCTCCACATCCCTTACCCAGGAAACAAATTCTATTGTAAAATGACTAATACAGGAATGTCATCATCATCAAAGAGCTTGTTAACCATCTGAACCACCTCAGCTGTCTGTCTCCTCTGGTTGTGGAGGAGCAGGGACTCAACTCTCCTGGATGAGTAAACTTCCCCCATCTCTCAGGGAGAATCCAGCCACCCTGCAGAGGAAACTCATATCACCCGCTTGTATCCTCCTTCTGATTCTTTCAGCCACTACCCACAGTTCCATAGGTGAGGGTCGGGACATAGATCCGCTAGTAAATGGAGAGTCTTGCCTTTCAGCTCAACTCTCTGTTCACCACTACACACCAGAACAGAGTCAACATTACTGTATAGACACTAATCCATCTGCAGATCTGCTGCTCCACTCTTCTCTCGTGAACAAGACACTGATATACTTAAACACCTCCACCTGAGGCAGCACTTCACTCCTGACCTGGAGAGGACGTCCCACCCTTTTCTGACTGAGAACCCAGGTCTCACATGTGGAGAGATGAAGGTCCCTGCAGATGCTTTAGTTGTAGTAAAGTAACACCAGCACATCAGTTCTCCGTGGGCGCAGCCCTAAAGAATCATGGCAAAACAATGACTTAGAAAGGCCAGTTGTTCTATTTTCCTGCAGTGATAAAATATCAAAACAGTGATGAAAGTTTTCTGGCAAGTTATTGTTAGTCTGAAAGGTGACCTTGCTCTCTTTTTGTCATTTTAGCCTCTGTACATAGAAAGGTCCTGGCACCTCCTCCCTCTCCTGTCACTGCTTTCCTCAAAACATTTTCAACAGGGGAAGTGACTCCTGTGACCCCACGCGACATATAAACACACACTGAGAGGTGTCAGATTCCAGAAGAATCAGTTTGTACTGGGAGTTTAAATTTAGCCCAAAAACTAACCCGGATCCACACATTTCCTCAGTCCGCTGAGGAAGTGGAGGGACAGTCGCCTCACTGACTCTGTTATTATCTGTACCTGAAGCACTCCTGAATCTGGAAGTCCATCTTGTCCCAATGTGGCGTAGAAACCTTCCACAATAAGTTATTGTTTCCAGTGGGAAGTGTGTGTGCGTCACCACGTGTCAGCTCACTACCTTTTGTTTAGTCCTGCCGCCAATCCGAGATTCCGTTGCACCCAAACGATTTATTGTGGTCTGTCGACTGAGGGAGGTCTCACGATCCCCTCAGTGCAGCCTAGCAGAATTATTTTCTCTGTGCTTATGCAACAAAAATGATAGTTATCTGTAAAACTACACGGTGAAGACATGAAGTATAACACGATAAAGGGATGGCGTAAATACAAATTTGATCAAAGTTAAAGGGGACCTATTATGTCATCTAATACCTATTTTAAACAGGCCTTGAATGTCTTAAAAACAAGCTTTTGATTGTTTTTGCAAAATAAATTAGAAATTCAGCCTCTGAGGCATGTCTTAATCTTCCCATTCTCTAACCTCCTTATCTATGCGGGATTCTGAGTGGGCGGGGAGGCTATGATAATGAGGCACTGTGCTGATTGGCTGCCTGAATGACGCGATACACCGCTATGAAAAAATGGCGGAAGCTCCGGCCGGCGGAGTTAGTTGTGGGCGTGGTTTCACGCATCGGAGGCCAACCTCTGTAAATCGCATTTTGGTTAGGTAACAAAAATGTGCAGAATCTGAACGGCTCGTAGAAGCCACATCACACTGGATGGCTCATCCGGGCGGCTGTACAGACACTGCAGAATTTGGTTGCTTTCCTCCTTCTCTGAGTTGGCAGGCTGAGGGGAGACCACTTTATATATGTTAAAGCAAGAAAAAACATGTTTTTCATAATAGGTCCCCTTTAAGACCGGCAAGCCAGAAGAGCCACAAAAGGACAATATTTTGTATTGAGCGCTTATAAAAAGAAATAGTTAGATCTAAATAACACCAGTCTTGAAACAGTACTGGCTTTGGTTTTCTAGCCTGAGATGAAAAAATATTGATGTTTGTGTAAAATCATTCAAACTAATTTCAGTTTTCTTTATTTATATAACACTAATTCACAACAGAAGTATTATCTAGGGACTTTACACAGTCCAGATAAATACAGTCATTTCGTTTTGAAACAGGATAATGCCAATTCCTAAAGTTAAAATATTCTGGCTAAGGAAACTTGAATTCAATTCCCCATCCTGAGCACAAATGAGGTGACAGTGGAGAGAAAGAACTCCCATTTAGCCTCAAGAAACATCCATCAGAACCAGACTCCAACATAATGACTTTTGTCATATCAGCACTAAGAACAATTTTGAAGAAAGTAAGATTCAGAGAGAAAGTCAGCGTGAACCTCAGGTGGGCAATGACCCACAACAAAAAGAAATGGTTTTGGTGATTTCAACACTGAACAAGAGAAACTGAGGGTCAGACACTCGAGAGTTGTGACTAATTCTGGGCAAAGGGCTGATTGATAAAACGGAACGGTAGACGATTGACCCTAACCTCCTCCTGTGCTTCAAGGAGAGTGGAAATTCAAATAGCAAAAAGGCATTTCACTCCTTACACCAGTGCAGGGCCCACTAGAGCACACAGAAAATAGAGGATTTACGATGCCTGATGTAATTCAATTTAGTTCAATTTTATTAATTTAGCACCTATTATAACACAAGTTGTCTGTAGAATCTTTCCAGAGACCCAGAACATGACCCTCGAGCAATTATTATATAAATATAAATATAAACATAAAAAATGGCAAGTAAAAACTCCCTTAGTGGGAGAAAAACCTTAAGCCAAACAGTGGCAGGAAAAACTCCCCTTTTTGGAGGGAAGAAACCTTGAGGAGGACCTGGATCATAAGGGGGGACCCTGGAGGGGGGGGCTGCAGGTCAGGATGTTAGCAGATATCCAACAAACATCCATACAGGCAGGTGGAAGCAGCAGTGGGATGATCAGAGGGGGGACTGCAGGTCAGCATGCAGCTCCTGAAGCTCTGGCCTGCAAACATGTACAGAAGAGAAAAGGAGGGGAGGGGAGGGGGGCAAGAACAATGGAGAACAATGCTGCTGATGAAATACTTATAATTAATAACAAACCCAGATGGTTCTCAGCCACAGCCAGCATAAAATAACTCTCTTGCCATGCATGATGCACACTCTTATATGATGCACTCTCTCAGTCTCTTATGTATTTGCTTTTATATTTTATATTTGTATTGTATTGCACCAATCACCACAACAAATTCCTTGTGTGTGTTTAACAAATTTGGCAATAAACCTTTTTCTGGTTCTGATTCTGATCAATATGAATGGGGATCAATACTGAAGATCATGTGACCTTTAAACTTTTCTTTTTATTTGCGTAGCAGTCACACCGATGGGCTATAGAAACACAACTTTGTTTAAGTCTGTTTCTTGAAAACAAGATGAAGTGGCTGAAACTGCTACTGGAGCAGATTAAAACTTACACACTCAGTTCTTTTTTTTTTTTTTTCCTAATGAAGTCTAAAGAATAATTGAAATCCACATGTGCTGTGGTGTCCTGTTCTGAGATGAACAGAATTGTACTGAACAAACAGAAAAGCTTTAGGTTTATTATGTTTTCCAGCCGTGCCATCATCTTGATATCTTTTCACGTTGAAGTATGATGAATAAAGATGAATAAAATGTGGTTCATATTCGTGTGTTCAGGTTCATCTGCTCTCAGATGCCCAACCAGGTTCTTCAGAGCATCAGCATCATCGACACTCCTGGAATCCTCTCTGGAGAGAAGCAGCGGATAAGCAGAGGTAAAAACTCAGACCTTGCATTTTCTCTAAAGATTCTGGTCAGATGTCACCTTCACAAACAACATTTTTACTGATGACATGATCTAGTTCCCATCTTTTACGTCCTTCTTTGTCCCCCATCTGTTTCCTGTCATGAATCACTGCTGCATATCTGAAACCAGAGGCTTCATAAATGCAGATCTGAAACCAGAGACAGTTATTGTCAATATCAGCCAAAGTCAATACCCATCCTGACAAGGACAAACAATTGTAAATGTCATGTCAGTAATGTAGCGAATCTGTATGTAGTAATATGTTTAAACTCAGACAAAAAATTCTCCCGAGCAGTAATTTATGAGTCTGAATTTTGCCTGTAAGATAAATTATTTTAAACTGAAATTGAGTTTCATTTCACAAGAAATTGCGTTTCCGCTGCTACGAGTGAGTCAATTCTGCTGAAGCTGTTGCAAGATTTCCAGCTGAAAATGTTTACCAGTGTGGGGACATTTCTCACATTTTGAGTAAAAATAAGCCATTTAATACAGAGCTTTGCATCAAAAATTAAATACAAACCCATAACATCAGTTGAAAAACAAAGTAACACTTTGAGTAACTTTTTAAAACTTGGGACTGTTTCCCAAGGCTGTAATGACACATCTGTGACATGTTTTCGTCCAAGTACCACAGAGATGCAGTACATTGTCCAGGATGGATGAGGATGGATGGTTGGATTTGATCAGAATGGACATAACCTATATATAACCCTACCAAACCTAAAACAGCTAGTCTGTGGAAACTGAGGTAGAGTGGGCGTGTCCCAACCAGCTTTCATGCTTGGCTGTTCTGTCCATTATCTCATTACTGGATTAACTGGTTTGGTAGAGTCAGCTCTTGCTGAGATGGACTCCACCAGGGCTTCCCAGTAGGGCTTCAGCAGTTTTCATGAACCTACCAGGAGCATCACAGGTATTTCCAGGTCTAACAGAGTGGTGACTGGACTAACTTCAGGTTTAGAAGATCCTGGCGGGACATTGAGGTCACATGTAAATACATGGCTCTTTGTTGTATAGGTGACATAAATGACCTCCCCTCTGAATTAAAATCAACATGGTGCATATGTGTGATCATCTAGTGTACTCCAGTCCAGGGATTGAATGAACTTGCTCCTGCAGTTGAGCTTTGACCCAGTTTCCTTCAGCCCTAATATTTGATGGTGCTGCAGAGAGATGCCTCTCTTCGGTGTTGCTCCTTTGTTGAGTCAGCCTGGATGAATGACGGCATTGCTCGAATGTCTCTGCTGGGCGGGTGGAGGGAAGAATGGACTGAGGGAAATGCGGGATCTCTGTCCATCTGGAAGCTTTTAGAGCTTCTCAGCCCAGCTGAAACTCTTGAAAATGTGTGAAAGGCCAGCTGAGATCAGCATCACTGTCAGATGCTGAGAACTCTGTGAGCTCATCCCTGTTTCAGCAGTTGTCTTTGAACTCCATATGATGTTTGTGTGTCCTGCAGCTGTCCTGCATGGGACGTTCGTCTTTGTTCTGTTGAGCTGCTCTAGAGATTCGTGACAAGAATGTGCAGTGGTGAGGAAAAGATGTGAATCCTCTGGAACGAGCTGCTCTTCTGCATGTGTGTCTGTTATTGTGACTTAGATGAAGATCACATCACACTTTATGGCAATAAAGTGTGATGTGATCTTCATCTGAGTCACAATAACACACACACGATGTGTTTAAACTGAAAATGTAAACCTCCGTCTTTACTGAACACACCCATTAAATGCTTACATTCCTATGGGATAAAGTACGTGAACCTTTGGAGTAACCGGCCGGTTGAAGCTCCTTCAGCAGCAGCAACTTCAACACGAAGGATCTCTACATCAAAGCTGCTCAATGTTTGGGAGGAATTCGGGATCATTCCTCTTTCCAGAACTGTTTCAGAGCTTCAGACCACCGGACATGATCCTGGAGGAGATTTTGGTAACGTTGGGAATTCATTTTCTGCTCCATGATGGGAACGGATCCAGACCTTGAAGCAGAGAAGCAAGTTATTTGTATGACGTACTAGCAGATTAGCTGGATTGAAAAAATGTACTCGGCCCTCGCTACACAGTCCTAACCTGATGGCTGAAGCCGTTGCTCTGGCGTTCTGACCATACTAGGAAATTCTGTCCTATTTGACCGAGAGCTGATGTTGGGAAAAACCTCCCCAGAAAAGCTTTCTCAGCTGCATGAAGAACGTCCCTGTTGTGCCTCATGCGGTTCCGGTCATGTCCTGTTCACTCAGGTCTACTAACTAGCCTCTAGGAAGTAATCACGGAGGACGGCTGTAGTATCAGTCCCGCGTGAAAATGCAGACTTCATTCATCTGGTATGAATGCACAGCGCTAAACACAGCCACTGGGGGGGTGTCGTTTTGAAAAAGTGCAGGTCCCATGTTAACGGGGCTTTATATGAGACCTGGTCACCTATATGGTGTATATGGCCACCTTTAAAGACTGCTGCAGGTAATCTCGCTTCTGCAAGACGGACAGGATTCATGTTAAAACACGCTGGGCGGGGGTGGGGGTGGGGGTGGGGGTGGGGGTCGGGGTGCAGCAGCTGCAGTTTCATGAGCCCTGGTGCATGTGTGAACTAAAACACATGCGCAGCAGAAAACCCAGATCATGGTTGTGGGTGCAAACGCGGGCTTTTTGAAATCCTTTCTATTATATAGTAATGTTTTGTACACAAGTTTAGCAAAAGAAGCAATTGTTGAACCTGCAACAAACGCTGAAGGATAGATGTCAGATAAATATGTCATTGTTTTAATTTGGGTGGATTGCGATTGCGAGCTGTGTGCTGCATGGAGGCCGTGGTAGGCAGTGCCTGCAGCTCGTCAGCAGGGTGGAGCTCCTGTTTGCCCTCTGGCTCTGCTCCAGAGTGTTGAGACGGATCTCCTGCCACCTTGATGTCAAGGTGGAGTCTCCATGAATTTGCAGTGTGGGGTCAACATTTACTTCCTCCTGCTGACTTTCGGAGGACTCTGTGGAGCGACCTCTATGAAGACAAGCCAGGTCCATACAGAAACAGATCCCTGCTGAAGATTCTTATAATCAGAAAATGTGGGAAAGATTTGGAAATTGCAAATAAAATGGAAGAAATGTCACAATTATTATGTTTACTTTTAGTTTTCAAGGTGATACAACCCAAGGTTATCCATTATTTATAGCTCATACCTAAGTGGCAGAGGTGTCGATGATGCCCTTTATCATCGACACTGTTCACAAAACACTCAGAGCTTCTCAACACATCGGTCAGGCTCCTATTTTCAGACTTTTCCTCCCCCTCTGGCACTTTGCAACCCTACATCCTTGCAGAAAGACTACGTGAGCAGTCATTTCAGACTCTGGTTCTTGGGCTTTCTGACTAACAGAACTCAGCATGTCTGGATTAACAGCAACCTCTCTGATATCCTCACCACCTCCCCAGACTCCCCGCAGGGTTGCATGCTTTCCCTGCTGTTATTCCTACTTGAAACCGACGGGTGCAGCTCCCCACGACCTCACAGGCACCTGGTGAAATTGCTGACGACACAGTTCTCCTGTCCCTCCTGTCCGGCTCTTGCCTGCATCACAGACCTGCTCTGCAGCAGTTTCTGGAGTGGTGTGACACTTCCCGTCTGAAATTGAGTGTCAGCAAAACTAAGGAGATAGTGGTAACCCGCTCCAGCAGCCGAAGGGGACTAGTGGCGGCTGGGAAAGTGCCACCAGAGATTGTACCTGCTCGAGAAACTGATCTCCTTTTCTGTCAGCAGGAACGTCTTACTAATATTCTGCTACACATTCTTTTAAGGTGTTTTATCTTTCTCCCTATGCTGCTGGTACCACTCCATAAACCTGTAGGACAGGAACCACCTGCACAACACTGTGAAGGTGTGTTCTTGGATGATTGTACTTCCTGCAGCCTGGAAGACCAGGAGAAGGAGGGCGACCTGTATCCACAATGCTGTTCTCCTGAGCTCTAAGGATACTATTGCCTTTAGTGGCTCCACAGCAGCTGCTCGTAATGTTACTGGTGTTGTGCAACAACGGAGTGCTGGTTCAGTTATTAGAGAGTTATAATATACTTGTTTTACGATAGTTAATATTAATAATGAAGATGACTTATCAAAATGAGTGATCAAAATGAATACATAAAAATGGGGCACCACCTGATTTATCAGGAAATAATAACTACACATGTTATTTATATGCCTGCCACACTGTTGCCAGGGGTGGCGCTATAGAGTAACAGAAGGAAGGAGTCCGAGCAAAGGCCTTTGAAACCAGCAGCTGTGACAAATACATATAAAATAAACACAAACAACTTCTCTCATTCAAATGAAAGTGTTATAAGATAATGAAACAACACTTGGGATAAAGTTCTGAAACCAAAACTACACATAAACAACAATTAACTAAATATTAAATACAAACTTCAGATCATCTACGTGTGTGTGTGCGTACGTACGCGTGTGTGCATAAGAGAGAAGAGGACTTAGGAGAAAGAGAGAGAGAGAAAGGGGGGAGCCTGTTCTTTATAGCCCAGCCTGGGCTGCAATAAATAGGCAGGGGCCCCTCCTGTGTTTTGGGGTCTATGCCCAATGAGGGTGCTATTTCTTATCGCCGAGGGGCCACAAATGCAAAGCCCGCTGGCTGTGAGTCATTATGGATGTTCCTTTGTTTCAAACCATGTTATCAGCTGTAAGAAATCGAGGCTTGCCTCAGAGTTAAGCCTGAATTAAGGTTCTGTGTTAAACCAACGCAGAGCCTACGCCGTTGCCGTGACGCCGTCGTGAACCCTTCAGACTTCTCCGTCACTCCATTTCGCCACGGTGCAATACCCCCCCAGAGCGCTAGTTGATACTTTGTTTAGCTTCCGGCTTTTCCGGTCACAGTGAATCAAAGAGATAAGGACAACTATTGTGCAAAAAAACAAAACAAAAAAAATCACACACACGCAAAGAAAAGAGCGCTGAAAAGTTCACGACTGCTTCACGAACCGGAACCGGAAATGCGTTGCTACCAAGCAAACCAATAACAGCCCTCTCGGCCTGCGTTGGGTCTTCATCGATTTAACGTGGAACCATAATTCAGGCTTTAGGCCTCAGAATTGAAATTAAGTCTTCCCATGTTCAACACAGGGCTGTGGCCCAACACTGGCATTAGGCGGGCCACTGGACATAACCTGCTTCTTTCACCCACCCACTTTTGTTTTTTTTTTCTCCCCTCTTGCCCTTTTTATAGTGCCACTCTTTGCCCACTTAATTTAGTTGTCAGTTTGCCCCATTCTTCCTGCAATAACATTTTAAGGTGTACAACAGTATGCAGGCATCATGCATTGCCAGATTTTTGGTTTCAAAACTCTATTTTTGCTGAGGACAGCTCAGGACAGCGTGCGGGTCAGGATTGCAGACAGGTCGGCACTGCAGGCAGGTCATGACTGCAGACAGGTCAGGACCACGAATCCTCTTCTTCTGCAGGCATCTATGTGTTTGTAATGTGATGTACAGTAAGATGTGGTATGCAGTGAGGTTGGTGACACTTTTTCCAACCTGAAATAAGGGTCATGAATAAATGAGGGTGTTGGTACAGACAACAGTTCAAGTTACTCCAAAGGCTTCAGGTGTTGGCTTCAGTTGCTTCTCATTTTCGTCCCTGGAGGCCTGATGCTGAGCAGTAAATACAACAGGGAGGTTTCCTGCATGTCTGAGACTTGTGACAGTCCACGGTAAACACACGTAAGGGACGGAAAACAGGAGTCCTGCAGGTTTAAAAAAGGAAAAAGAAGGAAATTCCAGTGATATGAGCTGCAGCTGGTTCTACGACACGGTAAACCATTACTTCACATGTTCCACTTCCTTTAAAAAGGGAAACGCCTTCTGTCTAACAATACTACTTCCCCTGCAGGGCAGTAAAATACCTCTTTCACCAAGTCAGAGGTCGCCCTTGACATGAGATGCTGAGGCTTTTTAAAAACGTATTTAAGTACATGCTGGAAGTCTAAACGTGGCCCAGGTCCTCCTTTTCCACTCACAGTGGAAGACGTAAACATTTTCAACCCATTCCACTGATATAATCATCACCCCAAATAGCATCTGTTTCCAGCCTCTTAAGTTCGAGGATTTCCTGCTTTTATTACATTATTGGTTGCTTTGACTAAAGCCGGACGACATCACTTCAACATGTTTGCTGCCTCACATCACAAAATCAAAGCAAAAATGGAATGAGATATCAAAAATTCAAAAATATTGCCTGATAAAATAAAAAATTGTATTCAGTACTCCACAATAATAATAATAATAAAAATAATAATGATGATGATGATGATGCCGATCATGCATTTAGTTTATGCTTCAACATCAAACCGACAGCGTGTGTTCACTGCAGTGCATCTCCAAAGATGTTACTGTTGGTCCTGTGTACCCGACAAAACTGATTGATCGGCTTGTGAGTTTCCCACGACAACGTCTTTGTCATTTTCAAGCAAGCAACAAGATATCTTTAGTTTCTACTCTCTGCAGAGAAATAAAGGAAGTACAAGTAGCTGTGAATTTAGCTAATTATCTTGACTTTGTCTGAGTTGGGGTTGTAGATGCTGTCGAGCTCTGCAGCTCTGAACTACGATGACAAATTTACAGCAGTGAGGCTGCAGCCCAGACCTCAGGACCCAGAGCTCAGGACCCAGAGCTCAGAGCTTCAACTCCACAAACCTGACGGAGTGCTGTCTTGGCTGAACGTCTCCGTTCGTGTTCAGTTTCCACATATGAGCTCAGTCTTGCCCGTTTCACAACCACACCCACACCGCCCTCCCAGATCCTTTACACAACTCTCACACACACACACAGTTTAAAGGCATAGACCAGCAAATATGCCCTCAGTGCTCTTTCTGGGGCTGCAAATCATTTACAAAGCTGTCTACACCCAAAAAAACAACGTTGACATGTGTGTCTCCCCTCAGAGCTCTCATTATCCCAGATTCCAGTCTGAAACACTCTCCCAGCTCTGAAAGTCCACCAGTTTCAGAATCCACTAGTTTGTCGGTTTCTGCTCTGTAAAGCTTGTTCCCTTGTTCAGAAACTTTAGTTTTTAAAGGTACACTACGTGATCCTACCACTTCAGACCAGACGGGGGCAGCATATAAAGATGAGGTGTAAAACACAGCCAAGTGCACAGTAACCCCTCTCCCCAAAATGCCAGTCAACGAATCAGATTCTGTGTTCACAAGAGTAAATCTAGAAAGACTTTGCAATAAGCGCTTACATACTGGCGTTCTGCAACATGTCCATAAAAGTCAGCCACCAATTTACTATACACAATAATACTACGTTGACTCCTACATACTGGCCCAAGGGAGAATGTGTGTCCTTACATACAACCGGCGGTAGGAACCCAAGTGCGACTTGGCGTAGTGTGTGTGAAACGAGAGGGATAGAAGGTGTTTAGTTTATTGTGCTCATATTAATAATACGGTACTTTCTTTTTAAAAACAGCGGAGAAGAAGATGTTGTCAGCCTTGTTCATGTGGTTACGGTCCTTTTATCAGGGGCATGTGAAAGCATGCATGCACAATTGCGCAAGAAAGGCACGTGGGAAAAAGGTGTGTGGCGCTGTGATGTGTGGAGAAGTTAACCGCGAAGGTTTGAACAGTGTAACGGGACAGATTCAGCTGCACATCCAGCATCGGCACAGTAGATTAAAAACATGGTGGCTCCTATTGCTGGACGTGTCTGGGTCTTCCTCACCAGCTGCTGTTTCATCTGTGAGCGGTTTTTACCCACGAGCGCTCTCATGCCTGGAGCGACGTGCGGCTTTCTGTTCAAACCACGTTCCGGAAAGGCATGAGATTAGATCACCTCTGTAACCAAATTGGTTTTTCGTGCATATGATTGGCAGTAAATGTGATTGGTTCCTGAGGTCACATGACTTCATTGGGCCAGAAGTCCTATGGACTCCTGAAGAACTTAGTATTGCCTTAAAAGCCCTCAGATATGACATATGCACAGTTGACTGACGCATTGACATCTCATTATCAGCCCAGGTCCTTGCTCACTGGAGAGAGACTTTGTTTTCAAGACAGTGATGAGAGCGACGGACAGTCAGTAACCGAGTACTTAGTTACCTACTTATGGACAATCAAACGATTGTGAGTATGGAGATCCCTTGGATGAAGCTTTAACACACCGTTTTGATGCTGGGCTAGCCTATTAATTCAAAGAAAACTGCTGGCAGAAGAACAGCTAACATTTTCCAGAGCATGGGAAGTAGCATTAGCAATGGAAATGGCATCCAAAAATACCCATAATATTGGGAAAATCACCAAATGCAGCTCTGAATTAAGTTTCTAAATCCAAGTTTAGAAACAAAGGAAAACAGCAGTTTAAAAGAGGAAATGGGAGTACAAGCCAGAATGCTGAATGGGAAGTGGAACAGTGAGCAGCGATGCCACCTTTGTGGGGGAGGGAGGCGCTCGCCCCGGGAGGGAGAAATGCCATGGCTGCTCCAAGACGGGACATATTTCCAGAGCATGTCGGACTAAGAAACAGATCGCCAAAGCTTAGTATGTGCAGGCCGAGGATCAGAGAGTAGCCAGAGAAGATGACCCTTCAGGAGCATTTACAGTCTACATCCAGGGGGGTGGAGGCATTCAAATTCATGTGAAAGTGACTTATGAGGACATTAGCATTGTTGTGGGTGAAAAAAAAGTTTCTAATACCTCTGTAGAAACACGTTTTAACCACTAGGTGACTGCTCTACCCGAATAAGAGTGAAATAATATAATAGCACTCTTAAATAAAGTCTTGGCAGTATGGCTCGAATTAGTGGATTATTTTATTATCTTTTGCATACAAAAGGATCAATATGGGCGGTGCCCTGTCAGAGTCTGGCAGAGGAATTATCTATATTTCGCAGAGAAGGACAGGCAGTACTAACAGTCCTTCCAAGGGGTTGGAATCTCTCCACATGACTTCCACAACATCAGGTCGCAACCTCTTGGTTGCACATGGTCCTCCAGAAGGCAAGGCCGGTTTATTTGTGTAGCACAGTTCAACATCAAGGTGATTTACAGTTACATTAAAACATCACACAGTTGAGATAAAAAAGCAATAGAATAAAACAAAACAGGATTTACAGGACTTGAACCGGAGGGACTCCAGCCCAATCAGGATTCAGCAGTTTAGCAGAAGCCGTTTCTGTCCAAAACCGCTGGTCCCACCGCATCACCCAACCTGTAATGGTGCCGCTGAGAGGGCTGTGCAGATATTGAAGTGTATAGCAAGTCCTAGATGCAAATGGAAGAGAAATGGACTGCCGTTACACACATACGGCCCAGTGACATTCATTGTCTGGGAAGGGGACTGTCCATGTCAACCACATGCTGTGGGAAAGACAAGAACCCATGCACACTATTTGAGGACAGGAACTGGACACCAGTTGCTCCACCAGTACTTGAGCCAGCATCGCCCAGTGGAGAGCAACCGTCGGATAACGCCTCCGGACTCACCTACAAACCCGAGATGACAAATAACACACCTTGTGTTTACATAAACTAACGCACGTTAAACACACGACAATAGTGGGATCTAATCTAAAAATGCCTGCAGAGATGTGCTCAAAGAGACTGAATTATGAGTTAATATGAGTTCAGGGGGACTATTGTTATGTGAAGAAGACCTAGTACATTTTAGTGAATGTTTGGAGTTAAGATAGGTTTAAAGGATAGACTTGGATTCTCATGTGTGGGATAAGCAGTAATGTGATTGGTTCCTGCAGTCGCACGACTCGGTGTAACGAGAGTCCCGGAGTGGACGGTGAGGGTGTGTGCTGATCAACCAAAAGGCATGAAAAGGAGAGACTGGTCACATCCACACAGGTCCAACTGGGATGTTAACAAGCATGATCTTAATTTCATTCTGATCAGATTTGACCATCCATCTTCATTTTTGTCTCACTACCAAAGCAACGTTTGAGGTGAGTGCTGCTGAAATAAGGACTGGTGGAGATCTGATCCAGGACCAGCGGAACCCCAATGGGCCAATGCTCAGCGTTCTCACATGACATGCAGTTAGGCAACTAACTCAGTAGATGCTGTTAGAGGTAGCAGTCTTCAGCAATGATGCATAACAAGTGAGAACAATTACCAACATAGTGTCACAACCAGCTCTGGGTCGTCCTTGTAGGATCCAGGAAGCGAGTCTGGGCTGCAGAGAGCAGAAGGGACCTGAAAACGAATAGAAAACCAGTTGCTTACTAGTGTCTCCCGGGACATCAGCTCATTCCCTGCTCTCTCATTGGCTGGAGCTGACATGAACTCCGTATGTGGTGAACAGTTTGCTCTCAGCCAGCTTAGCTTCCTTTTCTTTATTGAATATGTGAAGGTGGACTGGTGTCTGCAGCGAAGTGAAGTTGCACTACATGATGCGCCAATCAACCGTCCTCATGCGTATTCTCTGAGGCTCTTCCATCCCCACACGGGTCTTTGTGTTATAGCATCTAAATATGGATTCATTTGCTACTAGGGCTGTTCGATTAATCGATTTTAAATCGTAATCGCGATTAGGTAATTAGAACGATGTTAAAACGTGAAACTCGTAAAATCGATTTTTCACTTTTTTTTTTTTTTCCTTATCTGCACACATATTAATGATTGATACCATATTAATGATTGATGGAAATACCTCTCAATACCTGCGACAAGTGCCCCATCAGAGAGGCTCTTTAGTGTAGGAGGGGGTGTTGTAACATGCCACCGGGCATCCCTCAAGCCAGATGCGGTAGACCGGCTCGTGTTCCTTGCAAAAAACTTGCAAATGTGAATAGCAAATGTAATGACTGACATTACACACCTCTACCTCCTTCATGGGTTGCATTATTATTTAGCATGCAAAGACCCAGTTTAGTTTAATTAGAACATGTCTAATGCACTTTATTCATTCATTTTTGGTTTAATAAGAGCAAAGTTTGCACTTAAAGCCCAATGGGGCAAATGTTCAATAAAAAATCAGCATATTTGAAATCATTTCTTTGCCTTTTGTCAATTCACAAAATAATCGTAATCGAAAATCGGATTTTGAGAGAAAAAAATCGAGATTTTATTTTTGGGCAAAATCGAACAGCCCTATTTGGTACTGTCATGGCAGCTTTATATGAAAAGGTGTTTAATGTGGCAGGTGTTACGTGTTGACACCACCACCACGGGCTCAGAGCTCCCTGCTGCTTCTCACCTGTCCCTCCATCACCAGGTTATGACTTTGCGGAGGTACTGCGCTGGTTCGGCGAGCGGGTGGACCGGATCATCCTGCTGTTTGACGCCCACAAACTGGACATCTCTGATGAGTTCTCCGAGGCCATCAGAGCGCTGAAGGGACAAGACGACAAGATCCGGGTGGTCCTGAACAAGGCTGACCAGGTGAGGTGCGGCTGCTGACACCAAGCTCTGCTCACCTGGGTCTCTCTAACCTCCCCACTCGTGCTCAGGTGGACACCCAGCAGTTGATGAGAGTCTATGGCGCCCTCATGTGGTCACTGGGGAAGGTGATCAATACTCCGGAGGTGGTGAGGGTTTACCTGGGCTCCTTCTGGGCCAAACCGCTGCAGAACACCGAGAACAGGTCAGTCATTCACGCTTTTATTATCTTCTTTCATCAATTACTTGCTTTATTCCATCCTTGATCGTCCTGTTCAGGCGCCTGTTTGAGGCGGAGTCCCAGGACCTGTTTCGGGACATCCAGAGTCTTCCCAGGAATGCTGCGCTCCGTAAACTCAACGACCTCATTAAGAGAGCGAGGCTGGCCAAGGTGAGACAGGAAGTCACATGTTGTGGCTGGAGTTGACTTTCAGACCCTCAGGAAACCCAGGAATGTCGACGCATGTGTGACTGAGCATCTAAAATAAACACACATCTCTAATGCTGTCGGGCAGTAGTTAGTACCCCAATTTTCCATTCAGTTTTTTATGTAAGCGAAGGTAAACTTTATGTGATTGTAGTCGGTCAAAGTATGACCCAAATACAAACTCTGACGCACAAACACAACGTTTTCACTGTCATTTACTTAAAAGGAAAAAAAGGAAAAAAAAGGCTATAAGGGGGGAAAGTACCCCAGTACTGCTTCCATAGGATGTACGTGATGAGTTTGAGCCAGGTGCTGCCAATCAACATTGAGGAACTGATCATCAGCTGGTGTTCAGACCCCAGAAAAGCAGATTATTTAGGTGTGTGGACACCTGGGCAGCTCTCAGTCAGGGGACCATGAACTCCTCTGTAGATCAGTCTTCTAGGGACAAATGTGGGGACATCTGACTGACAGATAAAGGCTGAAACTGACAAAACACAGAAGCAAATCTGAATGAATAAAAATAAAAGAATCCAGGTTCTGGGATGACCTGGTCCAACTCCAGACCTGAACCTGGTCCAACTCCAGACCTGAACCTGGTCCAACTCCAGACCTGAACCTGGCTGAGATGCTGTGGTGGGACCCTCAGAGAACTGTGTAGACCTGCAGTCCCTCGGCTGGATTAGACCCGTACCTGTCATGTGTCGTGGGGTGATTCAGCATGTCTCAGCAGAATGTTGCGGGGAGGATCATGAAGTGATGCTCCTGTTGCTCTCATCTTGTTCAGCTGATCCGAGTTTCAGAGCTTCAGAGAAAACTTCAGCCTGGAAGTTGACCTTACTTCTGCTCTCTTAGATGTCCTGCTCTCCTGTTGAGCTCTTCTTCTTGCCTCCACGCATCTTCTGTGTGCATGAGGGACTTCTGCTTTCAGATTGTTGTGAAACCGCTCAATCAAAGCTTCCAGACAGAAGACGCGATGCTGACTTTGCTGCCACTGTCACTTTGGAGAGTAGGAACTTCTGCATCAGATTCAGTTTCTGTGAGTTTCTGGCTCTGTTGCTGCTCTTTCAACAAGAGACGCGATGCTGACTTTGCTGCCCCTGTTACTTTGCTTCCTCGCATCTCGTTGAGAGAGACTAGACATTCCTCTTTTCACAGTCTCCAGCACAGATCCGGCATTCTGCATCAGCTTCAATTTATGTTAGTGGGGAAGGTGGCTCACTTGGTAGAGCGTTTGCACATGAACCTGAAGGTCAGCGGTTCGAACCCTAGTTCCTCCTGTGTCCACCAAAGTGTCCTTGGGCAAGACACTGAAACTCCCGGTTGCTCCCGGTTGTCAGGCCAGCGCCGGATATTAAACCGGACTGGACTGAAAATACTGACGCCCTCTACAGGAAGGGTTAAGGTGGTCTGTATTTTCTGGGCCAACTGAGGTCCTTCAACATCTGCCGTACCATGCTGCAGAAGTTTCTTATGAGTGTGTGGTGGCCAGTGCCATCCCCTATGCTGCTGTGTGCTGGGGCAGCAGACCGAGGGTTGAAAGAAGCCATTAGACTTAACAACCTCATCCGTAAAGCCACGTTGTGGGAGAGGGGCTGGACTCTCTGACATCAGTGTCGGAGGGAAGGATGTTGTCCAGAATAAGCGCTGTGACGAAAGAATTTCCCACAAGGGACAAATAAAATCTATTCAATGCATTTCAATGAAATGCTAACGGCAGGAACTGGTACTCTGTCATTACCTCTTGCTGTTGTTTTCTTTCCCCTTCACATGTTGAAGGTTTCCCAGTAAGACAGACTGGAGGAGACGTGTGAAGGGGGGATGTTACTGCTGAGTCCTCCAGGCTCTGCAGTGCAGCTTCAACCAGATGAGTATGATTGTCAGGATCAGAGATGATGCCGTCCCGTCTGTTTTCAGCTTCCCATCTTATCTCCAAAGAGTCCTTTATTTTTGCTCTATATGGCGATGTCTATGATTCATCCGTAAAACAAACGTTAATATCACACTTTGCTAAACATGTTTTTTACCACCAGTTCTTTTTGGATGTTTAGGGATCAGTGATGTTTTGTGTATTATGACACGCTGCGGGGTACTGAGGCAGGTTGTTTCATGTCATGGTGATGGTTGAGGTGTGTGGGGGGGGGTTGGGTTGGGTTAGGCTGAACGAAACGAACAGACGTCAATGCAAAGTACTCATAAAGATAGCTGCACAAACCATATCACAACTGCATCTCCAGGAGGTGGAGGTGGAGGTGGAGAACCAGTGTGGTCAGCTGTGTCCCCAGGTGGTGTTTCAAAGGGCTGATATCCTTGGTGTTGTCTCTCCGCAGGTGCACGCTTACATCATCAGCTACCTGAAGAAGGAGATGCCCTCTCTCTTTGGGCGGGAAAAGAAGAAGGAGGAGTTGATCATGAGGCTGCCGGAGATCTACTGCATCCTGCAGAGGGAGCACCACATCAGCCCCGGAGACTTCCCCAACGTCACCAAGATGCAGGTACGATGAACTGGGCGAGCGTCTGAACACAAGAGTTGGTCAGCATGTGGCTACTTTAGCTGCAATTTAACACCAAACTACCTGGCACACAAGATCTATGGCCTCGTGGACAAGAGGTGTGGCGCACAGAAAATGTGTATACGCCACTTTCCACGCACACGTCGGGATGTTCAAAGATCCACTTTGCTTGGACCTACCAGTCCTTAGGAGAGATTTTATCAGACTAAATGTGAAGTCATAGGAATTGGCATTATGTGTAATCATGAGCTAAGTCAGCTAAGCTAAAACAACAAGTGTTTCAGCTTCCAGGCCTGTTACTTTCATTTGCAACATGGCGCTGTGCAGCACCAGGAAACGAGGCACAAGGAGTGCTCTTCAGAAACCCGTGGAGAACCTCATGCAGTTAATCCAATCATTTCACAGACATATGCTTTGATTAATAATCTTTATGTTTTGGTTTGGCCTGGAAACAAATGGTGGATGCTGGCTTCAACATAGCTCTTTCACTGAACAGGATAAGCATGTCCAGAGGCTTCAACCCTCATGTTGGTGGTTCAGGTTTGAGTCCTGCCCTGGGACCCTTCCTCTTTACCCCATCTCCTGTTAGATTACTGTCAAAAAAGACCGCTAGAGCCACAACAATGAATAAATACATAAACATACCAGAATCTTCAAACAATGGCACACACTTCACTTGTAAATGACCCCCCTGCTGATACAACATACAAACACTGAGATCTGAGAGAGAAGTGTTTTTGGGGAATTACATCTCTTCAGAGACGGAGAAAGAACAGTGTGTGACACTAAAGGATGAATTGTTTTCCTGACGTCAGGCAGGCGCTTTAACAGTCGGGACAGGATGACCTGAGCTGCAGCTGCTCTGTGCGTGCGTGCATGTTTTCCCAAGATCAACTTACATTTGTCAGATTATTGGTAAGAGTTGGATGTTGAAGATGTTTCGGTCCCTGGTGAGATATGTGCACAACTACATGCACAAAATGTCCTGAGAAGGACTTTAAAGTCCATTGTTAACAATCTCAGAAATGTTGGTATGTTAAAGCAGCACCAGCATGGAGTGTGTGAGGACCTGGACACGCCTGCTGCCATGTCTAGAGAGGGCGTTAGTCTTTCTGCAGGAAGTGCTAGGAACTTTCAATGAGCAGCCTTAAAAGCTGACTGGAAGACACTCAACTCAATTCATTAAGCTGTTATTTTAGTTTGGCTGACTTAATTACGTTAACTTAAAATGATAACTAACTCAACTTAAATTCATTCTGATCAAATCTCTCATTTCAGATGTAAATGCCAAAAATGACACCCTAAACTAGTCCTGTCAGAGCTGAAAAGAGCTCCAGTGGGACCCATGGTTGCTTAGTCGCTGAGCCCATTAGCATCCACCTGCGGATATAAGAGGCCTTGACAACCAAGCAGTTATTCAATCTGATCACACTTCGCCGCGCTCAGCTGCTCAGTGGTTGGTTGTCTGGTTGTAAGAGTCCAAAATGGTTCAAGGAAACCGGAGGACCCAGGTCCTACAAGAGGTAGAAGCTGATGAGCTAGCAGTAGTCTATGTGGCTGCTTACCTCTGGTTAGGACTTCAACCAGGGGCTGCCTTCCTAAGGTTCACCACCCAACCCTTCCAGAACAACCCAGATCTGGTCACGTTGGCCTCTTCAATACACTTAACAAGGCAGATGATCTGTAATATCTATATATATATTCTCTATTTCTGCTTTATAGTTGGACAATTGAACATGATTGTCAAGGGTGATAGACTCACTGTTGGATCCAGACTGCACATGTTCTTTTCTTCAGACGTGGAAGTTGCATGGAGCTGCTTGAGCTCTGCATGACTTTCTTTTCTCTCTGGGGCAATCGGCAATCCAGCTGTGGTTCAGCACTTTTGTAAAAACAGAAAGTTAATGTACTGAACTTTAGCCACAGATGGTGAGACGTGTGAATCTGAATGTCCAAGAGCGTCCAAGTGCATAACCGCAGTGAATGCAGTGGTGTTGTAGTGGATTATTTAGTGCTCAGTGCTGTTTGGTGGGAGGTGGTGTGATGGAGGCCACAGCTCTCGGGGAAAAAGCTGTTCCTCAGTCTGCTGGTTCGTGATTTGATGATCCTTCCTTCTTTAGCTAGATGGGAGGGGGACAAACATTGTGTGGCCTGGGTGGGTGGGGTCTTTAATAACCTCCTCCTTGTGTGGCCGGCGAGCATAGAGGGTTTTCCAGTCAGTTGTATTCAGCAGACCAGAGGTCTGCACCCACAGCACCGAAGGGCCAGTTGAAACCATCACAGTTGCCCTCCCAAATGTATCTGTCACATCAGTGTATAAACCCTCCAAAGTCCGTTCCTCAACTCTGAACTGCCAGACAAATCAGTCAACAGTGAATATGTTGAGTTGATTTTTTTTTTTTCCTTTTTTTGTTAAATGAGTTATGTTTCCAAGAATGTCGGTACCATGTGGAATCAGAAATATCTGGACAACAGCATCAAAAATGATTTTTTTCAAACTCATCTTTATTTCTAGCAAAATACTGTCCTTGAATTTTGAGTTCTTAAAAGTTTTTTAAATACGCAACAGAAACTCACACACTTACACACACACACAAACACCACACACGTGTGTTTCAGTCCAGCTGCAGACAGCAGGAACTGGGGTTGTAGTCTCTTGACAACAAATATGTCTCAGTTCATCTCGGTTCATCTGTGATTCTTAAAAAAAAAACGGACAAAAGGACAACAAACTAGAGAATGTTGTGGTGTTGACTCTGCCCTTAATCTGTTCCTGTCCTCTATCGCCCCCTGTCAGCAGACCTGCAGTAAATCACAGCTGGTGTTAGATTTATACCTTTTCTTTTTCCTCCAAGAACTTTGTGAAAGCAGCGATCCGCAGCAGAGGTGCAGAAGGAATACATGTTTGAACCGTTAATAAACAACTGAAGTTGCAGTAGTGAAGATGAAGAGAATGCAGAGAGTTGTTTGATCTTTAGGAAGACGTGTAATGCTAAAATATTTTTACATGTTTGAAATTCATCTGTTTGACCATCATTCCTGCTCAGTCCTAGAAGAAGAAAGAATGGCCACTGTTATGTTTTTATTTCGGGCCCGTTTACTGAGGACCACTTGAGAATGCCCCTTGGTGAATTTCATTCTTCTTTTGGTTCTCTGGGATCAACGTCTCTCCATCAGTAGCCACTGGGGGCAGTATATTATATATTTAACATTAATAAGTGAATGTCCTCATAGATGGCAGCAGCCTGGTACATCAGAAAAAACCCTCACATGAGTGATTAAGAAAATTCACCTCTCTTACGTCCCGTGGTAAATAGTGTGTGTGTGTGTGTGTGTGTGCGTGTGTGCGTGTGTGCGCATGCGCGTGTGTGTGTGTGTGTGTGTGTGTGTGTGTGTGTGTGTGTGTGTGTGCGTGTGTGCGCATGCGCGTGTGTGTGTGTGTGTGTGTGTGTGTGAGTGTGTGTGTGTGTGTGTGTGTGTGTGTGTGTGTGTGTGTGTGTGTGTGTGTGTGTGTGTGTGTGTGTGTGTGTGTGTGTGCTTGTGTGTGTGTGTGTGTGTGTGTGTGTGTGCTTGTGTGTGTGTGTGTGCTGCTTTACAAAATGAGGAAGAAGACACCACTCAGTGCCAGTGGGTCAGCTGTAGTTGGTGAAACAACCTGCACTTCCCTTGAGTGGAGTGTGTGTGGCTTTGGGTATGGTAAGGCCCTTGTTTTTGGTTAGTTATGTTAATCATTGTGTTCTTGTTTACAGGTTTGGGTTTTGGTGTTCCTCTGGGCTCCGCTTGTTTTAGTTAAACCTAAATAAACCACAATTGTCTTCACGTGTCAGTTCTCCTGGCATCATTTCCTCAAATCCGGGTCACATTCTTGTTACTTCGTAAAGGTCGCCATCACATACCAGCTATCCATAGAAACAACTCTGTGTTTGTTTTGATCAAATAAGCCTGACTGCACTTGGCACCACTCAGGAGTCGGTCGGCCTCCAGAATGTCAGCATCACCCAAGAACTTGGTTCTGTTTAGCAGCGTTATCTATTCAGAAATAGCAGATACTAACAACAGAAGTGTCACATCCTGCTGTAATTTCATGATGTGACTGTTGCATGATGGAGCTCCCATTGAGCATAGTAGTAAAATGTTGTCTAGATGTCTCCTTCATCACCAGTAAACCTCAGTTTCAACCTCACAAACTGCCCTGCTGTCAGTTATTGAGTCACTACGGGCTGCGAGATCTGCTGGTCTATCGTCAGTCCTCATACTGCTTGACCTGTCTGCTGCCTTTGACACACTCCACACTCTCAAATCTTGCTATTTCAGGATCTGTCCTCTTGTGGTTCATGTCTTACCTCGCAGGAAGATCCTTCAGAGTATCATGGCAAGAACGAGTGTGCAGATTGCATGAGCTGGCAACAGGGGTGCCACAGGGGTCGGTGCTTGGCCCTCTTCTATTTTCACCATACACCATAGGTGAAATCATGAGGAAAATCAGACCCAACCTGACAGAACATACAACCCAGGTCTTGGTTCAGGCTCTAGTCATGTCATGCTTTGACTACTGTAATTGCTTGTTGGTCGGCCTTCCTGCGTGCTCAGTCCATTGTTCCCCGATGGTGGAACGACCTACCAAACTCCGTCCGATCTGCAGGGTCTGTACCTACTTTTAACCGCAAGCTAAACTCTCAGCTCTTCTGCATCTAGTAAACTTCTCTGCTCATCAGAATTAGTTAGAAGATCCAGTTCTTTGCAGGACTCAGCACTGAGTAACCTGCATGCACTTATGACAAGATGATCGTATGTTGGTGTCTTTTTAAGATGCAGCTTTCTTGTATAAAGGGAATTTTGAGTTGGGCGGGAAGGGAACACAAAAAAAAAACCTGCACTAGCATGGCAGCACCTGTGTCCAACTGGACTCACAGCAGTCTGACCAGCACTTACCCAGCTGGACCCCGCTGGATTTCTTGCTTGTGTTGTTCCGTCAGTAGTAGTGGTAGTAGTGGTGGTGGTGGCCTTAAGGGCATCCAGCTCCCCTTTGGTCTCATCTGTCCAGGGGATATATGTTTCAGAGGTCTCATGGGTTGTTCAGATGTATCTCGATAAACTGTTTCCATGTTTTCTTCGTTTTTTGTGGGGATTGGGGGAAAGAAGGTAACACGCTTTTTTCCTGGAAACTCCTCCAAACTAACTTGCTCCATCTTTCAGTTGTGCTGTCGTGGACTTGGAAAGTGCTCGTGAGGCCTGTAGGTTCTCAGGTGTAGCTCTAGGTGTTTGCACGGCCTGATCTTGCTATTGTGGTAACACACACCTGAACGCTCCAGGCCAGCAGACTTTCAAAACAAATGTTTTTATACAGATCTGCACACCTGCTTATGATCAAGTGATCAGTGATGATGATTAGCAGCAGCCGATCGATATGTGCAGACTAAGGTCTGGCAGGAGTGGGTGGGGCTCCTGTCTAGAACAGTCTGTTCATTTGTTCAATAGTGATGGTTCATCTGGGCAAAAAAATCTGACTGATTATGACTTGATTGGCCAGTTTCAGCAACCATCTGATCAGTTGGGTGTTTTTGTGCCACTCGTGGCAAAGTAGGGGGACAGGAAACAGCTAGAGAGACGGGGGAAACACGCAGCAAAGAGCATTAGGCTGGGAATGTGCAGGAACCTGCACTGCCTCCAAGAGGGCAGTGGCCTCCCAACCCACGAGCTACCAAGGGGCCCCATCAGGGTTTTAGTTGAATAATATACAGTAATTGTGAAACTGATTCTGAAATGGTTAATTTGAACAGCAGTAAAGACTTTAACTGGATTAGTTATTAGGTAAAGACGGATCTGTACATGTAAAACGGCTGAATCTGCTGTGCTGAGCCGTTTCTCTTCTTCTCCTGCAGGACATGCTGCAGCACTACGACTTCAGCAAATTCCCATCCCTGAAGGTGAAGCTGATCGAGTCCGTGGATAAGATGCTGGCTACAAAGATTGCGGTTCTGATGTCGATGATCCGGGAGGAAGAGTCTAAGCAGCCTCCGGCCATGGTGTCGGGCGGCGCCTTCGAGGGCTCCCAGGACGGGCCGTTCGGTCAGGGCTACGGCGAGGGCATCAGCGCCGGGGCTGACGCCGAGGACTGGATCGTATGCCGAGATAAGCACCGCTATGATGAGATCTTCTACACGCTGATGCCCGTCAATGGGAAGATAACCGGCGTCAACGCCAAGAAGGAGATGATGAATTCGCGACTGCCCAACACCGTGCTGGGAAAGATCTGGAAACTGGCCGACTGCGATCGGGATGGCATGCTGGACGATGAGGAGTTCGCGTTGGCCCAGCACCTCATAAAGATCAAACTGGAGGGCTACGAGCTGCCCACCGAGCTGCCCCTCCATCTTATTCCTCCGGGCCACCGCAAAAACCCCACGGCAGAGTCCCTATACAACCACATGGAGGACTAGAAGAGACTGGTAGAGCTGGGAAGATGTCTAGATGTAGAAACCCAGCACTGGTCAAGAAGGACGGTCAAAAATCCAACTTTTATCATCAGAAGAGTTTAGTTACTCAGCTTTGTAGCTGCAGCAAAGACACGAAAGAAGAAAAGCAACAAACTCTGGTTTTGTTTGGACTCTTATTTTGAAAAGTCCTCTTTATCTTCTGGAAAATACTTTGTGCCTTAACCTTTCTTGATATATGCCTTTGGATAAAAGTTGAGGTTTTTATGTGTGAGGTTTATTCATATCCCTGCTCTGATAACAGACATTAGATCTCCTGAAAGTCTGTTCTAGTCATGTAAAGACGAACACGCACATTAGTGTTTAATTCAATGACTTTATTAACGTCTTAAGTAGCATTGTTGACATTCCTTAGTGCTTTAATAGAAAACTTGCCAAAGAAACAAAAGATTGACATTTGTCCTTTTTTCAATCATTGTATGCATTTTATGCCAATATATCACAAATCCCTCACGTACTTCTGTTGGTCATCCTTAATCTTGAAAGGATTTTTTCTTCTTTTTAATTTCAATATGCACTGATATTAAACAGAGAAGCCTTGAAACCCCTGTGTCATTGACATGGAAACCCAGGTTTGATGTATGTCCACCTTCTGTGTTCATTTATGTGTTGATTTCTTTGCCTCACATCATAAATTCATGTTTGAAGCAGTCAGAGCTCAAAAATCCATCAACATCCACCATTCAACCTTATAAATTGCCTTTTATTAATAGGGATATATGAAAAACTGAAATAAAGCTGGTTATAAAGTAAGAATGTCCCAGGAAATAGTGGAACTGGAACCAGCAAATGATTCTGTATAAAATGGCTGAACTTGTTAATCAATTAAATGAAAACGTATGTGATTAAAGTATTTCTGATCATCTAATCATTATTACAGCACAGTTTTGACTGATTATTCAGTTGTTATCACTGATGGTTTCAGAAATATGATGTGAAAAAACCCAGAAAATAAATGCACTCTGATCTTCATCTCAGTCACAATAATCAGCAAACATAACGTCTTTACCTGATAATTCCCAGGTAAATACTTGGTTCTTGTGTATTTATTGAACCATGATTCAACCATGATTGTTTATTACAACAGAAGTTGTATTCAGTATCTTTCCAGAGACCCAGAACATGACCCCCAAGTATTTATTACATAAACATAAACAATGGCAGGTAAAAACTCCGCTGGTGGGAGAAACACCTTTAGTGGCAAGGAAAAACTGCCCTTTAGGAGGGAAGAAACCTTCATCAGGACCTGGATCATAAAGGGGGGGCCTTCCTGCCAAAGGCCAGCTGGACAAAGCAGGAAAAGAGAGAACAGACAGAGAGAATGAAGAACAGAGAAAGGAGAGACACAGACACAATGGCTAACTGCACTATAGGGATGACTATATAAGCAGATGTAGACGGCAGACACTGAGGTGGCCAGAGGGGGGGCAGGCCAGGATGTCAGCAAGCATATAGCAGACATCCACACAGACAGGTGGAAGTAAGCAGTGGGATGATCAGAGGGTGGACTGCAGGTCAGCATGCAGCTCCTGAAGCTCTGGCCTACAAACATGCACAGAAGAGAAAAGGAGGGGGCAGACCAGCACAACAAACTACAAGAATGATGGACAAAAATGATGGTTATGAGATACTTCTAATTAATAACTGAGAAAGGAAAGAGAAGGAGGGTGATGGGCACCGATGTTGGTGTCCCCATGCAGCGTAGCTCTATAGCAGCAATTCTAGGATGAAGCTGTTTCAGACCAGCTGCTCTAGTCTGGTCCTGCAGCTGCAGCTGCTGGCCCATTAGACACATTAGAGTTTACACTAACTAGAGGTTTACTAAACAGAAACTTTTTAAGTATTAAAAGTTAATATCTGTGAGTCTGATTTGAGAGTCTGATCTGATCAATTCTTTGTGTGTGACACTTTCTCAGACTGCAGGCTTCACTTGAATGAAACACTTCAGCTGGTGGACAGAACCCCCTCAAGTGATCCTGGAGGACATCTTGGTAATCCTGGACTTTGATTTTCCCTCTATGATGACAGGTGTTTCAGGCCTGAATCATGAACCTCCCTCCCCCATGCTTCACCATTGGAAGGACATTTTAAGGTTGATAACTTGTGTTCCTTCATCAGCATACATAGTGCTGAATCTTCTGTTTCATCTGTCCATGAGATATTTTGCTAGTAAAGTATTGGAGTACCAAGTTGTTCTTTATCATCTCCATATCCCATGAAGATCCTGTCAGTTCAGAGTATGTATGGTATGGTAGACTCAACAGATATGTTTCCAGTTGCAGTGATGTCTTCAGGACTTGAGCTGTTCCTCGCGAGTTCTTCTTGACCTCACTGAGGATTCTGTGTTGTGTCTTTCGAGTCATCTTGGCTGGATGTCCACTTCTAGGAAGAGTAGCTACACACCTAGACTGTCTTCAATTCTGAACCATTTCTCTAATTGTGGACTGATGGATGTCTAAATTGGGTATTTTTATAAAATATTCTAGTGAACGAAAACAAAACGGCACTGCAGGTAAACACCTGAACAGTCACGGCTGTCTTCAGCCTCCAGTTTCTGGCACTTTCAATATTATGAAGCCTCTCATCTGGCTTGGAAAGACCTCAGTGTTTCCTTGGAGTATCTGGATGAGGTGGCTGGGAGGGAGGTAGCTACTGTTAGCAATAAAAATTCAAAATAACGCTGAATCCAGTATTTAGCTGATACAAACAGGGTAGCCACGTGTCAGGCAATAAGATGTGCTTGCCTGACTTTCTGTTACTAAAGTCAAAAAGAACTGTTATAAAGAATAAAAGTTGCAGAGTTTTTACTTTGTTGATGCCAGCAGCCATGCTGCGTTCTGAAGTCGGAGGATGATTTTCACAAGATCATCCTAAATATCCAGTACTGCGGAGGAATAAAACAAACTGTTGGAGTATGGATGAGTCAGGATTTAACGGTGAAAATCTTAATTACGTCTCAGATGTGTCTGTGTTGTGATCCCAAAAGCATTTCTAGCTAATTCTGAGTTTTCTCTCACAACTTCATAAATATGAAGGGAATTATTATTTTCTCCTCTTCATAGGGGTGTGGTAACATAGTGGTTACAGAGGTGGGCTTGGGTCTGGAGGCTCCCCTGAGCAAGGCCACTAACCCCCAACTGCTCCCTGGACACCAGAAACATGGCAATCCTAGTCTACCTAGTGATGCTTTAAAAGCAGAGGACTCGTCTCAATGTGTTCCAGGCAGAGGTGTCAAGTAACGAAGTACAAATACTTCGTTACCTTATTTAAGTAGAAATTTTGGTTATCTATACTTCACTGGAGTAATTATTTTTCAGACGACTTTTTACTTTTACTCCTTACATTTTCACGCAATTATCTGTACTTTTTACTCCTTACATTTTAAAAAAAGCCTCGGTACTCTATTTCATTTCGGCCTTTAAAAAAAAACTATCCAGTTAAATTGCTTCATCCGGATAGAGTGAATTTGGTTGTGGTTGTGGCACAGATGTTCTTGTCTAGTTTTGTTCTTACATCCGTTGCCCTCAGATTCCTGCAACTAAACTTGGATGTACATTCCAATAAAGGTAACATGCCTCTGAAGTATGTTTTTGCACCATTACAATACTTATAGGCAACTAGTCATCATATCTTCTGCTCTCTGAAACACATGTTAATGCTCAATAGTACACATATATGGTTCTTTAATATATTTGCATTATACTAAGATGCATTCATTTTCAATGGCTTTTGTCCATAATGGCTTTTGTCCCCGTTACATGACTTTTACTTTTATACTTTAAGTAGTTTTGAAACCAGTACTTTTATATTTTTATTTGAGTAAAAAACTTGAGTTGATACTTCAACTTCTACAGGAGTATTTTTAAACTCTAGTATCTATACTTCTACCTGAGTAAGGAATGTGAATACTTTTGACACCTCTGCACAAATTTGTCCTGTGTAACAGATTAATGCATGGTCATAGACTATATGTGATCTTAAATGGGTCACACCCACACCCCCCACTCCACCGCTACGGCGTTAGGACCTCGACACTCATATGTCCGACGGCATTTAAAGGCAGCATTTTACCGCAGTGGCATCAGCATCACAGACAGAGCCAGCGCATCCACGCTGCACACGGACCGCGTCCACACACAGTCCGGGGTCTGGATCAGGTCTAGGGCAAGAACAGGGGCAGGTATGAACACGGAGGAGACACGCGTGGAGATGAAGGATGCTGAGAACGGGATTGCTCAGCCGCAGCCGCCCGTGGATGAGGCCGGGGACGCGGACCCGCCCGCGGACCCCGCAGACCCCGCGGACCCCGCGCCGGCCGCCCCGGATGCTGATGCCACGGAGGCCGATGTGAGCGAGGGGGATCTGGACCAGGAGGAGCAGGAGAAGCAGCCGATGGCCGCGGACGGCGTGGAGGCCGGGGCCGCCGAGACGAACGGCGCCATGAAGCTGAAGATGCTGGATGATGAGGAGGAGGAGGAGGAGGAGGAGCGGGAGCAGGTGGCGGTGAAATTCACCGGCCTGAGCAAGGAGGAGCTGCTGCGGGTGGCAGGCACCCCGGGGTGAGTGGGGGCTCACCACAATAGCATGCAGCAACATCTCAAATAAGGTTATCCAACCTCTTTCAGCAGATGAGGCGAGTAGGGTGCACTAGTCTCGTGTTTTTTTCCTATTACTCCTAATGACTGGAATTCTTGCCCGGTAAATTCTGTACCGTTATCAGACCGTATGTATTTAACTAGGGGTGGGATCAGTAGCCTACTGGAGTTCAGGGAGGATGAGGGGGGATGGCACCCCCCCCCTGAAATAAAAACGGTCAACATCATCCCCCCTGTAAAACTGCCATCCTCCCTTTCTATCCCTTATGTCATTTCATCAATGAATGTGGTATTACTGCTATTTCAACATTTAGAGTCATCACCAGAAAAATAACACCATAAAATAACTTATTTGACAATTTTCACCTGTTTCAAGTACATTTTCACTTAAAATAAGTAGGAAAATCTGCCAGTGGGACAATATTTATCTTCTTATTACAAGCAAACAAATCTTGTTCCACTGGCAGATTTTTCTACTTATTCCAGTGATGAGTCTTGTTTTAAGTGTAATGAGATTTGTTTACTAAAATGAGACATTTTAACTAGAAATAAGACAAATATTCTTGTTAAGATTTTTTGTTTTTCAGTGATCCATTTTACTTATCCTGTGAAGGACAGAGGCATATTGATAAGTTCAGAAAACTGTTATTTATTGTTGTGTTTTGATGTATTTGATGTAAGCCCAGTGGATATTTAAAGCTTACAGAAGGCTGCATTTAACTGCTGCTATGTCATTCCTGCAGTATTTCTGCAGGTGTTTTGGTCAGTGCTATTATTTGTAATATATTATATTATTTGTAATCAGCACAAATTATCTGTCCCCATATGATACAATCCACCATCCCCCCTGATTTTTTTTTACAACTCGAGTACTGGGTGGGATGATACGGGTAACTCACGATTCAATAACGATAATATCACGATACACGCTATCTACAATATTCAATAAATTGTAAGAAAATTTCATCAACGATATATCACGATATATGTGACTGAAAAAGAAAAAGTACCCATAAAAAGGAAAACATCTGTAGTTATGCATTTATTCAATGCCAAAACTTCATACAATGTACAAAGAAAGTGCATTTGTATAGTGCCTCACTGCCTCCTAGGCTTGTAAATGTAAACACTGTACAGCTGGACAAATTAAAGTGCATGAACATTAATAACATGTTTTATATAAACCGGGACAGTGCACTGCTTTGTTTCTAATACTGAAAAGTCAGTAAGCAACTTAATTTTGCATAGTACCTCACTGCCTCATAGTCTTGTAAATGTAAACACTGTACAGCTGGACAAATTAAAGTGCATGAACAATAGTGCGGTGACAACCGCGTAAATCCATTGTGTGTGTTGTAATAAAATATCGATATTTGCCGTCAGTTTATCGATTATTTATTGCGACAGAGAGCGCAACAATATATTTCAATATCAATTTTTTTTCCCCACCACTACATTTAATCTTTCCATATGGAGCTACATCTGCTATGAATTTTTCTGGAGCTTTTCTCGTGTCACTTTTTGCTTTGATAAAGTATGGAAAAATCATGCCACTGTAGTCAGTAAATGCTATTGCATATCTGTACCCATCCTTGTCTGCTGGTTCTATAGGGCCGCATAAATCTGTGTGTACTAGCTCTAGTATAGCTGTAGCTTGAGCGTCTGCCTGCCTGTTTCTTGTTTGTGTAAATTTACCCTGTATGCATATTTCACAGCTTTGACTGGACTTGTCATTTTTCCCTTTTATGGACATCCCTTCAACCAACTTTTCCAATTTTGCAACATCATCAAAATTACAATGACCAAGTATCTTATGCCATGTTTGTATGTCATGACAACCACACCCTTTCTCAACATTTTCATCATCAAGGTAATCAGAATCAGAATCAGAATCAGAAAAGGGTTTATTGCCAAGTTTTCACACGAGGAAATTGTTATGGGGATTGGTGCAACACAATACAAATATAAAAAACAAATATATAAGAGATAAAATAAAATGACATGTATAAACAATAATAGAAAGTATAAACAGTGAAATAAAATGTAGACCGGAAATGTACAAAATGAGGTTTTAAAGTGCCGGGTGAGTCTGTACAAAAGTGACTTAGGAACTTAGGATAGGTAAAAAGTATAGACAGAAATGTACAATGAGGTTTATAAAGTGCCGGATATGAGTCTGTGCAAAAGTTACGGGATTGGAGTTTTTACGTTAATGTAACGTAGAGTGGGATGGGGGGGCAGTCCGTGGTAGTCGGGGAGGGGGGGACCGGGGCCTTGTTGATGAGGAAGGCTGCAGACGGGAAAAAACTGTTCTTGTGGCGTGAGGTTTTGGTCCTGATGGACCGCAGCCTCCTGCCAGAGGGAAGAGTCTGGAACAGTTTGTGTCCGGGGTGAGAGGGATCTGCTGCAATCTTTCCTGCACGCTTCAGGGTCCTGGAGGCGTGCAGGTCCTGGAGAGATGGGAGATTGCAGCCAATCACCTTCTCTGCAGAGCGGATGATACGCTGCAGCCTGCTCCTGTCCTTCACAGTGGCAGCAGCATACCAGATGGTGATGGAGGAGGTGAGGATGGACTCAATGATGGCCGTGTAAAACTGCACCATCATTGTCTTTGGCAGGTTGAATTTCTTCAGCTGCCGCAGGAAGTACATCCTCTGCTGGGCTTTTTTGGTGAGGGAGGTGATGTTCAGCTCCCACTTGAGGTCCTGGGATATGATGGTCCCCAGGAAGCGGTGGGACTCCACAGTGTCTGCTGGGGAGTCACACAGGGTGAGGGGGGCAGGTGGGGCTGCGTTCCTCCTGTAGTCCACTATCATCTCCACTGTCTTTAGAGCGTTGAGCTCTAGGTTGTTCTGACCGCACCAGGTCACCAGCTGGTCCACCTCCCACCTGTAGGCGGACTCATCACCATCAGAGATGAGTCCAATGAGGGTGGTGTCATCCGCAAACTTCAGGAGCTTGACGGACTGATGACTGGAGGTGCAGCTGTTTGTGTACAGGGAGAAGAGTAGAGGAGAGAGAACGCAGCCTTGAGGGGATCCGGTGCTGATGGTCGGAGGGTCAGAGACATGTTTCCCCAGCTTCACCCACTGCTTCCTGTCAGACAGGAAGTCAGTGATCCACCTGCAGGTGGAGTCAGGCACGTTCAGCTGGGAGAGCTTGTCCTGGAGCAGAGATGGGATGATCGTATTAATACAGCCTACCATACACATCCATTTTGAACTTGGTACCATCTTTGTGGACCAGCCAGTCATCACCGTTCTTGAAGTGGACCTCAGCTCCGTTGTCGCTGCTTTGACCGAAAAGATGTTCCGTGGAAACGATGGGATGTAGAGCGCTTGCTTGAGCGACGTTTTCACCTGTCGTCCGTCAGTGTCCAGCAAGTAAACCTCAGCGTCTCCCTTCATTTTGGCCATTTCGCTCACTTTGGTGCCGTCGGCTAGCTCGATCACGTGTCCCTCAGGTTTGAATCTCTTGCCGATTTTCGTGAACTTTGTGGCGTTGTTGATCATGTGTGATGTGGCGCCGCGGTCGACCATGAGACCCTTCTTGTTTCCATGTCGTGTGGGGCAGTCATTCAGCTTGAAACAGAAGGATGTTGATGCTGCATCCTTCTCTCCATCAGCTTTCCTCACATGGTCACCGCCTCGACCTCGACTGCGCCCTCTTCCACGTGGTGGCATGCTCCATCTGCGATCCTCTCTCCTCCTTTGAGTTTCATCAGCCCTGGACATGTGTCCTTTTTTACCGCACGTGTAGCACTCGACATCTGCTAGGGCCATTTTCTTTTGTCTCGTCCTCTCCCACGGGACCACGTTGCACTGCTCTTTATTACACTTTCTGCATTCACGTCACCCTTTCCATATTTTTCAGTACTCTCATAACTTCACAGTTTGGTTTTAAACTCACTGAATGTTAAAACGTAATTTGCCTGTGTAACGTGCACGACAAATGGCTTGTATGAGTCAGGTAGTCCTTTAACAACCATGGCTATCTGAAGCCCATCACTAATCTGTTCGTCTGCTCTCCTCAATGACGTGAATATATTCTCTGCCCTAATAATATATTCAGTGAATGTTTCATCACTAGCCTTATAGAGTGAGGACAGTTTACAGTACAAACTCACAACGCGTGGCTTGTCTTTCCCTGCGTAGTGCTCGCAGAGCATCTCCAGTGGTCTTCTTCCATTACGTTTGGCGTCTCTCATCACCAAAGACAAACTCTTGTCGTCTAGACATTGCACCAGCCTCTCCATATGCCTCTCCATTCTTTGTCTCATCTTCATTTAGAGCATCTTCGTCATCCTCCGCAATATCCGGATCCTCCGCAATTACATCTCTGAGGCCACGCAGCTCCATGTGCGCAAGAAATCTAGTTTCCCAGAGTGTGTAACTTTTTTCATCACCGTCGAATAAAAGTCTCAACCACCTATGTCCTGCATGACTGGGCCCATAACCTGTAGCAGTAGACATTTCTGCACCAGTCTTGCGTTTTAGCAGTCACCAGAGATGGTTAAATAGATTACCTTCACGGACAAAAAGGCTTAACACACGTCTTCTTTCTTGGTCGAGAGAATCCAGAACTTTCGAGAACTTTCTCTCAGACCGTTTATTCTTGCGCATTCTCAGGACAACAGTGCGCACAGGCACGTTATGATGTCATCCCATCATGTACTTAGTTAGACCAACATGGCTTTGCAACTGGTAAATTATCAAATATACTTAAAACCAACCATGCTCCAGTTTAAAGTGAGAAAATTAACATCACCAAACATCAGTTTAGCAGTCACTGCTGCTAGCACACAAACCTTTCTGACACTGTTTGGACTGTAACACCCTGGTTCCTCTACTGACCACCAGGGTCTGGATCCAGACCTGCAGTTCCTCTACTGACCACCAGGGTCTGGATCCAGACCTGCAGTTCCTCTACTGACCACCAGGGTCTGGATCCAGACCTGCAGTTTCTCTACTGACCACCAGGGTCTGGATCCAGACCTGCAGTTCCTCTACTGACCACCAGGGTCTGGATCCAGACCTGCAGTTTCTCTACTGACCACCAGGGTCTGGATCCAGACCTGCAGTTCCTCTACTGACCACCAGGGTCTGGATCCAGACCTGCAGTTCCTCTACTGACCACCAGGGTCTGGATCCAGACCTTCAGTTCCTCTACTGACCACCAGGGTCTGGATCCAACAGTAAGTGACTCTCCATCAACCCCCATATTAAAATGGCCAGTAGAGGAAGTGCAGCCTTTCAAACTTCCTGATTAGATGTCGCTACAGACGTTAAAGTGTTGGCGATTGCTTCCTTCTGAGTTCTTGCAACCGTGAAGGAAGTTAAACATCTCCAGATGAATATTATGCTGTTTCTGCCAGTCAGCCAGGTCTATAAATAATTTACAAATTTTATATCAATAATTTCCCAGTCCTGGGATCAATAAAGTACATCTTTATCTTTATCTTTAAAGCCTAGGCAGTCATTGTGGTGGGTTACGACTGTTGGCAGGGGATATCTCTTGTTGTGTTGTAGTGAACCAGATAAACATGTAAACAGTTGTTTAATAACTGTTTTCTACAGTTTAATATTCTTTTGAACTTGGGAGGTTTTGGGGGTTCTTTTCAACGCAAGGGACCTGTAAAGCTGTTAATACAGCCTTCATGTTCTGTCTCTCAGCTGGGTAAGGACTCGCTGGGCTCTCCTGCTGGTGTTCTGGCTGGGCTGGCTGGGAATGCTGGGAGGGGCCGTCCTCATCCTCCTGCAGGTTCCTCCCTGCAAGGAGCTGCCTGCCACCAGATGGTGGAATTCTGGACCCCTGTTCCAGATTGAATGCAACCAAACCTCCGGTGACACGCACTACCTGAAAGGTGGGCTCATCCATCCATCCATGCATCCATCCATCCATCCATCCATCCATCCATCCATCCATCCATCCATCCATCCATCCATCCATCCATCCATCCACCAACACACATACATACACATAGTAGTAGTATTATAAAAAACACAGCTCTCTTGTTGTTTTGCATTCATGAATCCTCATCTGTTATTTCTCCCACCAGGTCTGGAGCAGAAGGTGGACAGTCTGTATAAAATGAAGGTGAAAGGTTTGGTGGTTGGACCGATTCACGTGGCTCCCCCCGATGAAGCCATGAGTCTGAGGTTGGAGGAGATTTCACCTGAGGCTGGAAACCTGGATCAGTTCAGAAGTTTCACCCGGGCAGCTCACAAAAGGGGTGAAGAAAGATGCAAATTAAACAGAAAAATGAATATATGCTGCTTCGTAACTGTCAAACATGTCATGTTGAATCCAAGCTTTTTCTCTGAAACATGGTTAAGCTTTTAAAGTTGGATTTTAAAGCCACATTTCAAATTTTGTATCAGAACAATTTCAAAATAATTATTTTCCTCATCATTATGAATATACTGTAATAGGTAAATGTCTGTATTTTTTATTATACATGGTAAGTGTACTGTTTCCTGACGTTTCTCTTACCTTTGCAGGTATTTCAGTGGTTCTGGATCTGACTCCAAACTACCTGGGATCATCTGGACCTTGGTTCTCCACCGTCAGTATGACAAACGTAGCAGAGAGACTGAAGGTACGGACTCTGTCACTGCTCTGAGTATCCATGAGAAAGCTGAGGCAAACACCTGAGTCAGAGCTGAATCTACAGACATTAAGAAGATCAAATCAAATCAATCTTTATTTATATAGCGCTTTTCATGCATATATAAAAATGCAACACAAAGTGCTTTACATAAAACGTTAAACAAACAGAACTTATTATTGCCTACTAAAACAAGCATAAGAAAAACTTAAGACCATAAGACCTGGGTTAAAACAAGAAGAACAGCTAGTAAAACAAGGGTATACGATAAAAAGTCAAAAAAGGAATCAGCTAAAAGCCAAATTAAAAAGGTGAGTCTTGAGCCTGCTTTTAAAAGCATCAACAGTCTCTGCGGCCCTGAGGTTGTCCGTCAGGCCGTTCCAGATGATGATGTGTAGAAGATCTACACATCATCATCTTGATAGTTGATCATATGTTTTGTTGTGTTGCTGACCATGCTAACAGGCTGCTCCAACGTGGACCTGCTAGAGCAACCAGCAGCAGCTGCCTTCACCTCTGGCTGATGGCAGCTGACTGGTCAGGCGCTTGGCTGCTCTGTCTGGGCCACCTTTGTCTCTGGACCCTTCCAAGTTGGTCTGGACTTGAGCCAACGGTTAACCAACTGCAGCCGGTCCTGAAAGACAAGAGCTTGGCCAGAGCGCCAACATTTCTCATGTTATATGTTGTCTTTGAAACCAAAACAGTGAAACATTAGATAACATCACTGGTTGTCATGAACAAAGCTAAAGGCTCAGTTATGGTTCTGCGTCAAAACGACGCCGTGCACACGCCGTCGCCTTGACGCCGTCGCCATGACGCCGTTGTGAACCCTTCGGACTTGTCACTCCATTTCGCCGCGGTGCAGTACCCCCCGTGACCGCTAATTCGCGATCTTTTCCTGAATGGTTTATCCGACTTTTTCCGGTCACAGTGAATCAAAGAGATAAGGACAACTATTGTGCAAAAAAACAAAACAAAAAAAAAATCACACATACACGAAGAAAAGAGCGCTGAAAGTTCGCGACTGCTTCAAACTGGAAACCGGAAATGCGTTGCTAATATCGATTATGAGTTTGCTTTGTTAGGAAAAATGCCAAAAGAGATAGTTAAAACTGAGGATAAGTACCTTATAAGAATTTTAAGAATAACAGCTCTTAAACTCATAACAAAAAACTGGCTTCAGAAATCAAGTCCAGTTTTAGAGAAATGGCGAGACCTAATGGAACAAGTAAAAGAAATGGAGCAGTTAACATGTAAAATCAGAGGAAATCTTGGGATGAGACACATGCTGTGGGCTAAGTGGGAGAGCTATATAAAAAATGGGGGTAAAATGCTAAGATAGCATAAGACATGAAGAGATCTAAATGCACCTAAAAGCTTACTACTCTTAATACTGAGGCGGTCAATGGATTATTTGACGGATATGGAGGAGTATAATAATAATAATAATAATAATAATAATAATATGGAGGAGTCAACAACTGAACGGGGAGCACTTAATGTTTTTTTTTTTTGTTTTTTTTTGTTTTTTTTTTCTCTTTAACTTAATTTAATTTAATTTATTTATTTTTATTTATTTATTTATTTTTATTATTATCTTTTTATCTTTGGAGGTACTGTTATGTGCTTGTTTGCTTACTTGCTCTCATGGAGCGTCTCTCTCCCTCTAGCTGTATTGTGTTCATGAAATAAGAATGGAAATAAGGATTTGTGAAAATAGGAATTTTGGCTAATACATAAAAGAGTGAAGTGTAAGGGATGTATAGGGGAGGGAGGTAACAGGGGGGTTAGAAGGTATTTAAAGGCATGTTAGGCCTCTCTTTGCTTTGTTTGTGTTTGTTGTTTAGATATGTCCTTTTAATTTTTTTTTTTTTTTTTTCTTTTTTTCTTCGTGTATATGTTGAGGTTGGTGTCTGTCTTATGTCTATATATGTATATTAGTTGTTGTTTTTTTTGTTGTTATACTGAACGTCACTATGGTGTGGCACATTATAGAAAAATAAAGTACAAAAAAAAAGGAAATGCGTTGCTACCAAGCGAACCAATCACAGCCCTCTCGGTCTGCGTTTGGTCTGCGTCGCGTTGTTACAATTTTTGGGAGGTGCACGTCAGTGACGGCGTCAGTGACGGCGTGTGGTCTGCGTCGACGCGTACCACACGCCGTAGGCACGGTGTCGTTTTGACGCAGAACCATAACTCAGCCTTAAAAAGGCTGATTTATGGTAACTGAGCTAGAGTGGGCGGGGTCCAACAGTTTTCAGACCTGCTTGTCCCGCCCCTTTATAACATGATGCCGTGCAGAAAAATGAAAAAGAAGCTTCCAAACTCACACTTCAGGAAACTTGTAGGTGACATCACAGGAGGTGTATCCAGTTATTTTTCTACAGTGTGTGGGCACACCTCCTGTGAAGTCACCCCTCTCCCTCGCCCCCTTACACCAGCTACTATGAGCAGAGCTGTAAAGACGTGGTTGAACAGGGGGCTGTTGTCCTGTATCTCTTTGGGATTTTGGCCCAAAAAATGACAGACTTTCATAAACACCTCAGGAAATAGTATAATTTGAAGAATAAATAAAAATGAATGTCTCTTTTAGAGCTCTTAGCATCAGCTGCTGCAAAAACATGTCAAAACAGTAAGAAAGTAAACTCTACAGTGAAATGTCTCCGTGTCCTGTCAGTCTGCTCTGGTGTTCTGGCTGGAGGAAGACGTGGACGGCATCCAGCTGTCGGGGGTGGAGCATGTGGCGGCCCTGGTCCCTTCCCTGTGGTCCGACATTCGAGCCATCATCCAGAATGGGACAGACAAGTATCCAAACAAGAGGTCAGAGCCATAACTGAATGATTCATCTTGTGAACGCGCCACAGAAACAAAGACATGTTTCCCCAGAGCTGTGGAACGAGTACGAGTATGAATGTTTCCTCACCAAACACAAGATTGACTGAAATGTTGTGAATCTAAAACTCAAGAGGAAGTTGTGAAGCTGAGGCTAGTTATGCTAGTTTTAGAGCTATTTGAGGGGTAATGGATGGTGATACAGTTGGTAACATTTCAAGAAAAAGGCTACGATTTCTGAAATTTGCAAAAGAAAAAGCTTTCACAAAACAGTTCATATCTAATAAAGGATTTAAGTGTTTAGAAGTGTTTACGTAGGCTGCTCTAAAGCAGACATGTTGTTTCAGCTCTGCTGGCGCTTTCTTTGATCTTTTCCTGAGACAGATGTTGGAGATCTTGAGACATGAATGCAGGACTCAACCTGGCCAGCCATTCACATTCACCTCACAAAAAGCTCTATCTGGGGTAATTGGTCTGGTTCTCCTCTCAAGAGCTGCCTTTCCACCGGTGCAGAACGTACCAGACCAATCACAACAGCGAGGGGGCAGGCTTTGTGTGATGAATCATACAGGAGTTCAAAACAACCAAGACGGCTGCAGAATCACTAATAACAGCTTGGATCAACTAGTTTTAACTGTAAAATCAACAGTTATTCAGTAGGGGGCCGGCTCTGCTGCAGACCTCCTGGAAGATACTAGTCTTACATCAAATGCTTACTTTTCCTGATGTCTTTTCTGGATGTATATCCAATGGTGTCCAGGGACAGTTTCTCCTGCTGCAAAACAAGCCCAGACATCATCCTTCCACCACCATGGCTGACAGTTTGTATGAGGTTTTTGAGGTGAAGAAGATTTCTGCTCCGCTTAGTTTTCTCCAAACATGATTCTGGACATGAAGACCAAACATCTCCACTTTGGTCTCATCTGTCCAGAAGACATCGTTCCAGAAGTCTGCTGGTTTGTTCAGATGCAGTTTTGTGAGGACTGTACGAGTACCTTGTCGTGGTAAACTTGCTGGGACGTCCACTCATGAGGCTGACAAGTGTCGAGAATGTTTCCTCATCGTGAATAATCTTTGTAGAACATGAAACTGTAAATATTCTGGATATTATTTTTTATAACCCTTTCTGGATTAATGTGCAGCAGGAGCTGCTTGTCTGAGACCATTGCTGATGTTTTTCCCTTTTGGCACTGTTTTAACAACCACCTGAATGCTTGGCTAGAGATCTGCACACGTGCTGATGATGATGATTCGTAGATTGTGGCTGGAACTTCACTCCCATGTAAGCAGTCAGGTGAAACTTAGGATTCAGTTTTTCCCCTTCAGGCTTCATTTTTGTAGGTCACTGACATTTGCTTCACTTCTTCTCAGTTTTCCTGTATGTATTCAGAGTCTGTGCTTCTGAGTTTAAAAAGATCCCAGATATTAAAACCATAAATGTCTTTCATTTCCATTTTAGATTTTTATAAATAAAGTCAATCCTCTGTGGATGTCTTCCAGAGTCCTGATCGGTGTGACGGACAGCTCCTCCGCTGAGAATGTGTCTGCCATCCTCTCCTCAACCGGAGTGGACCTGCTGATCTCCAATCTCGTCTCCATCAAGTCCATCCTGGGTGATCCTGTAGAACTGGCTCAGGCCGTTCAGCTCTTGTACTCGTCCCACGGCCAGTCCCAGCTGGCCTGGAACCTGGGCCTGCAGCCCTCTGACCTCCCGCTGGAGAGCCGCTCTCTGATGAGAGCGGTCCAGCTGCTGCTGATGACACTGCCTGGGACGCCCGTGCTTCGTGATGGAAGAGGGATGTGCCCGATGAACCTTGTGAGTCCTGATGTTAGAGAGCATCAACAGAAAGGAATCTCATGTTGATGTTCTCCACTAACCAACAGATGGTTCTGAAAATTGTTTTATATGAAGCAACATCAGCAGTTCAATGGGAACTCGTATTAAATCTGCCTTGTTGTTTTTTCTTTTTTGACATGTTTTTTTTTTTTTACCATTTCAATCAAAGGTGAGCGAACTTCCCATGAAGAGCTGGAACTCTGAGCAGGAGCTGAATGAAACTACGACGGTAAACGTCATCATCATCAACAACCTAAATATGAAATAATCATCTCACATTCATTCTGATCAAGTCTGTCCAAACATCCTTGTTTCTGTTGCTGCGGTCTGAAATGAGTGCTGTCACAGCTGAAACCAGGACTAGCAGACCTGAAACCAGGACTAGTAGACCTGAAACCAGGACTAGTAGATCTGAAACCAGGACTATCAGATCTGAAACCAGGACTAGTAGACCTGAAACCAGGACTATCAGATCTGAAACCCCCCATACTGGGGGTCCGTGGGGATCAGTCTGGATCAGTCTGTCAGAGGCGACTTCATAGAAGGACAGAGTTCCAGCAGGAACGTGCACGTACACTGCTGCTCTGCCAGAGAATGAAGATGAAGATGAGGAGATGATGGATGTTTCTCTGTTATTGTGGCATTTTTAGCCTTTTTAGCAGGGCGAGCCGTTACATTCGACGTGACCGCCCGACCGCCAGCCGGCGGTGAAGCCGGGAGCGGCAGGGGCCCTCCGATGTCAGGCCGCGGGAGGAGCTGGGGGGGAGGGGGGGGTTACACTGGGACACTCTGAGCCGAGGAGGACCCGTGGGAAGTGGACACGGGGGCTGGAAGCAGAGTGCGTGCATGGGACGGAGGGGGGCGTGGGCGGGACTTAAAATGAAGGCATCTGATTGGTTCTTTCCCCCCCCTGCCAATCCTCTGGTCCTCTGACCAATCCGTTTCATTCGGCCCGCAAAAAACAGATTGGGCAGAGTTTTTACATGATTAAAGCTGTCAGAGAGGTCAGATTTTTTTCTTTCCTTTTTCTGAACACATTATTCACTTGTTACTCTCAGGATGGAAGGACCATTTCACCCAGTATAACAATATATGTTTTTGAATACGATCACAGACTATACCTTTAAGTCACTGTTGGATCCAGACCTTAGTGGTCAGTAGAGGAGCTGCAGGTCTAGTGACCTGGATTGGGTCAGATTAACAAAACAGAACAAGTTTCTTGGTGTTTGGGGCTGAATCTTAGCAAAGCAGCTTGCAGCTTCTCTTCTCCCTGGTTGAAGGCTAACAAGCCAGAGATAACGAGAGAACACCGGCTGGACTTCCTCTAAATATCACAGAAGATTCGTCCAGTTCTCTCTGTGGTCATGTGCCTTCTTCTTCTATTCAATGATGAAACAATAACACCGAACAGCATTATGCGCACCTTGCGCCGTCGCTACACAGACATGCAAATTGCAGGGATTATCCTCACAAGCTCATTTGCACTTGAGGACCACATTGTTTGAACTTATGAAAACTTCCAACTCACATGTCTGGGAGTGGAGGGCTTTCTGTCCGTTGGGTATACTGACGTTTCCTCTCTCTGTTTGCAGGAGGACCAAATGTCATGTAATGACTTTTTCCAGACTGTGAGCAAACTTCGGGGTAAAGAGCGTTCCTTGCTATACGGAGACTTCATGTTCCTCCACAACTCATCATCCTCCCTGGTGTACCTGCGCGTCTGGGATCAGAGCGAGCGGTACCTGGTGGCCTTCAACCTAAAGGGGAAGGAGACGGTGCTGCAGCTGAGTGATAAGGCCCTGCCACGTCAGGCCTCCGTCACCCTCAGCACCACCAGTGGCGTACTGCCTAAAGAAAGGACTGTGGACCTGAGGGACCTGCACCTGGGTCCAGAACAGGCTGCACTCATCAAGTTTCCCTACAGCGGATAAAGAAGATTCACACAGTTCAGATTCGGTTTCTTCTCCTGTCTGATCAAAAGTTAAAGTCCTGGTTTTGGTGTAGTAGTCATATTTCTGTGTAATGTGAAGTAAAACACTGTCGTGGATGAGGTGAAATGAATAGCAGAAAATACTAAATCCACTCACTTTCCCAAACTACTATTAATGATCACAGGTTCTGGTTGGTAACAGTGAAAACATGGTTGTGGTGTGTGTTCTTATCCCAGTTCTCCCAGTCCTTCTGGTGTGCGATGTGAATGTAAATATTGTCTCTTGCATTCTGTTAAAATGAGAGAAAATAAAAACATGGTAAAGCAAAATTAAAGAAACATCTGATTGTTCTGAGGGAAATCATGGAAGACTGTCTGCAGTTCTGGTATCAGAGGACAAGATGGTGCTGTAAATGGTCCAGGAGCAAAAAGATTACATGGCCACATGCAGTTAGGTGAAGAACTTATCTTTGCAAGGGTCCAAAGAGCTCCAGTACACTCGTATGGCCAGGAAGTGAACAAAATTGTAGTTTCTCTACTGACCACTAGGGTCTGGATCCAGAGCTGCAGCTCCTCTACTGACTACTAGGGTCACTGCATGTTAAAATGCCCAACTTTACAGCAAAAATAAACATATTTACAGTGTGGAACAAAATATTTTTAGTTTCTATTAATACACTTCACATCCATGACAACTGTTCAGGGGAATTGTGTGTACCTCACCAGCTGAAATTATTTTAAACCATATGTGCATAATTACGGTTGTGGTCTTTTGAATGGCAGCCAGCTATGGTTCATGGCTAGTTGCCATGACTTTAACTACTTAAACCCATCCCAGTATCTACTGTACCTCTGTTGGATACCTGCTGACATCCAGACCTGCCTTAACCCTTTTACTTACAACCCACCATGATGGGTTGTGGGTTGGTCTGGAAGGATCTAAGGATTTAGTGGTTAAAGTGATCTGATTTTACATACAGTCTATGGTTTTAGACTATAGCCCCTTTCACACAGAGATTCCGCAATATTGGTGTAAAGAAGTCCTGCCAATACGCCGCCTTTGTTGGTTCACACAGAACCATACAACGCCGGCATAACGCCGCTCCCGTCTGTAAATTCACACAGCATGCCGGCGTTCCGCAATCAGAGGCGTGACGACAGCGTCAGTCCGACCGTCATGTCAGCGGCATGCCGGCTGTGTCATTCACACAGACCCCGTTTCGTCTCTGTGACGGCTCTGTGACTACCTCCGCTGCCGGCTTATTGGTGGGGCCACTTGGCCCCCCCATTCCGCCTCCGTGACTTTCACACAGAACAGCGAGGCGGCTTAAAGGCGCAACGTTCCCGCCTCGAACTGGCTGTGTGAAAGGGGCTTATGACACCCGAACAAACCCCCTGTTAATAGGGCCTGCAGGAGCTGGAAGCGGCCTGACTGGCTGTGAAACCTTGTCCGTCCAGCAGATGGCGGCAGAGCAGCTCTGGTGATGCAGGCTGCAGCAAAACCGGAGAAGAAGAAAAGCTCCGCTCTCAAAACAGACCAGTCTGTGGACACGTGTGGTCTGTCCATCGGAACCGGGTCGGGTTTTCCTAGTTTTATTGGTCCATCATGGACTTCGACAGAGCGAGGTCGGAGCTGCAGGAGCTGCTGAGCAGAGTGAAGCCGGCGGAGCTGCCGAAGCTGCTGGACTGGATGAGGAACTCAGGTAAACACACCTGCAGGACGGGCACACGTGCGTCACAGCTGGATTACAGCTGTTACTGTTAAGAGCTGTGACAGCTGGATTACAGCTGTGACACAGCTGGATTACAGCTGTTACTGTCAAGAGCTGTGACAGCTGGATTACAGTTGTGTGACAGCTGGATTACAGCTGTTACAGCTGTTACAGGTAGGACATAGCCGGGTAAAGTAAAGTAAAGCCTTTTCATTTCATGACTTTTCTGAATGAACTATGATTTTTCAGTCATAGTTCATCCAGCATACAACGAGATTGGGTTTGCTCTCCATTTGGTGCATTGGAATAAGATACAATAACATTTAATAGCAGGATAGAAAACAATAATACAATTTATATTAAGTAAAAATAGCAAATGTATATATACAATTTGTGTGGGGCACACGATTTCCCAGGACTGTACAAGTGAGTTTATTTGTTGTGGTCTTGTGGGACTTGTGGCTCTGACCAGGGGTGTGAGCGGAGCGGAGTGGGGTGTGGGATGGGTCTCTCTGACCATGTCCATCGCTCTGCTGAGGTAGCAGAGCCGGTGTCTGCCAAAAAGTGATTGCCTGCCAGAATCTGATTTCTCCCCTGAAAATGGGTCTTTTTACCTGCCAAAAATTGATTGAAGGTCAAATACAGTTAATGAAAGGTTGTTTCTACCTAAATATGATTTGATCTCATTCTTGACCTTCATAATATAAACACTTGAGCTCACAGGATTGCTTTTAACTCTTTTAAAGGACCATTACAACACAAAATAGGGATTTTCACCTGCCAAAAATTGATTGAAGGCCAAATATAGTTGTTTCTGCCTAAATATGACTTGACCTCATTCTTGAGCTTCATAATCTGAAAATCTGACATTTTTTGCCAGACCAGAAATCAGATTCTGGCAGGCAATCACTTTTTGGCACGACACCGGTGTTCTGAGATTTCTTCCTACCCATAATTTTTTCCTACTCGAGTTGACTGCGCATGCGTATAGCCGCAACTTCAGACATCAGAAGGCCATAATATCCTGCTACCTGATCGCCGCGGAAGAGAGAAGGTTAGTTTCTTGTATTTTAATACTTTGTATGGACAGTATTTAATGCATATACGTTTGAGGGACAAATCAAATGCATGTCTTTATGCCTGTGTGTGAGTGAATGTGCTTTTCCAGCTGTATTAAACAGCTGGAAAAGTTATTCAGTTTTGTGCCAAAAGCAGTGATGGAAATCAACAGGTAGAGCAGGAAATGGACAGACCACCAAAGGTTAACTGCAGCATCCAGCAAGAAGGTTTGATTGATTTTATTTATTATAATTTTTTGCTACGGTAGGAGAAAATTTTAGGTAGGAAGAAATCTCAGAACACCGGCCATGTCCCCCAGGCAGGGGAGGGAGCCGCCAGTGGTCTCCTGGGTAGCGTTGATCCATCTCTGCAGCGTTGTCCTGTCCGCTGCAGAGCATCCAGCGCACCCCACTGGGATTCTCTAGACCCAATATATGCTCTCTACGTGGCTCTGTCGAGGGTCACCAGCAGCTTCTCCTCCAGGTGGGTTTTCCTGAATACTCCCAGGAAGTGGAGATGCTGCTGGGCTTTGTTCACCATCACTGGTGTTGACGGTCCAGGAGAGGTTGTCAGAAGTCTGGATGAGTGGACCTTGTCAACACAAGCCCCGTTGATGAGAAGCAGGGGCTGATCCATGCTGCATTTGCAGAAGTCCAGTATGAGTTATTTTGTTTTTGTGGTGTTTAGTTTCAGGTTGTTGTCAGAAACAACACTGAGAGTACTTAACCTAATCTCTGTAGGCCGACTCATCTCCTGAGATGAGCTCAACCACGGTGGTATTATCAGCAAACTTGATGATGGAGTTGGAGCGATGGGATGGTGTTTTGGGAGAAATCTCAAATAGGTTCTAGAGTGGTCGGCTGTACCCAAAATGAATCACACACACACTCGCCTTTGCTATAAGATATGAATACATTTATTAGCAAAAAAGCAAGCATTACATAGAAGACATCCACAAAACTACCCGTTCTAGGATAAGTGTCGAATTACCCCCCACAACTCGGCAGTACACACAATATCACTCGTTTGCCAGGGTGACGCGACAAGCTATCCCCCGCAAAACAGTGGCAATCAACACAGTTTCAATCATCACACACAGGTGAAAGGGTTAAACAGGCCTTCTTACCTCGACACGGGACTGGAGAGCCAAGGCAGTCCGGTTTTGAATAAGCCAAGGAAAAACCCAACGCCGGGCGTTTTGCCAGTACCCACGGCCGACTCTGGCTATACTTCCGGTTTCCCTGTCTTTTATACCTTTCCCTCAGTACCTTGCGGAGGGGGGGAAAAGGCCTATTCGCCCCCCCCGTCCGCAAGCTCTCAAAACAAGTTTCGGCTCCCACGGGACCCAAAATCCCGTGCGAACCAGGCTCTTTCTCACAGAAAAACAGGCATTTGCTATGATAAACAGCAGGTGCGCGGCTAACTAAAAACTAAGGCCGTGTTTTGAGAATCTAGGGCATCTTCAGGACACAAAACTTATTTTTTCTCACTTCAGATGGTCACATGTCATGTCATGTGTGTACAAGGAGTCCAGTAAGCGACTCAGTACACAACCTTGTGGGGAGCCCGTGCTGTAAGTTAGGATGGGGGAGTAGTGTGGTCCGTATCTCACAGATTGTGGTCGTTCTGTGAGAAAGTCTTGTATTCCCTGCAGATGGGTGTGGGAGAGTTTTTTTGATCAGCATATCCTGGGTGGTGTTAAAGGCTGAGCTGGAGTTGATGAATAGCATCCTCACGTAGCTTAGACTGCGTTTTGTGCGTCCTCTGAAACAGAAAGTATAAAATGTAACCCCCCCAACAATGGGGAAGGTGTTTGCCTTGAAGCTTGTTGCAGGTGATTGTTGATCACCAAGACAATGTCAATGAGATTATTTTCCTTTTTCCAGTCACGTCGACTTTCTCTCATCTCAGATCGTAAACGTGAAATATGTCTGATATTTATCGTTCCTGCACCACAGCCGATGAGAGCGAGCAGACGAATAGCCACACAAGCTGCATGTGTGTACGTTTATAGCTATATAACATGACAGTGGACGTCACACAATCTGACGCAATTGTGCATCTCCTCTTCCAGACGACCTGGATCACCTCCTGGTGGACAACAAGAAGGTGATTCTAGAGAGCATTGCAGACGACCTCAGAGCCAGACTTCCTCTTAACGCCATGCTGCCCTCTGAGACTGCGGCCCATCACAAGGTACTGTAAAGTACTGTCTTCAAACACTACACAGCGCTACATGGGATAGCTCAGTATTACTTCCTGCATTCAAGTTCTACTCCTCTCAGGCTCCATACTGCTTGGTGGTGGTAGTGCACCATTTTAGATGTTTGGCAAATGCCAATAGATAAAAGAAGAAGAAAAATGAGGAAAAACTAAGTGCATTGACGACAACATGGAAGGAGCAGAGACGGTTGCTGCGTTTCTATTTGCATATACTCAAAGGCAGTGGCGGGTGGTGCATCTCACACTTAGGCCTTCAGTGATGTCCAACTTAGTCAATAAAAACCTGCTGTATTTATAACACCAGGACTGGAGAGTAGTTAGAAACACACTGAAGCACTACTAGGCACGACCTCAGTCGTGTACAAAATGGGCTGTTATCCGGCACATTTTAAAAATCAACAAACCCGCATCAGCAATTAAAAAATATATGGTATGCCTCTGTGAAAACGTAAAAATGAAAGGGTCTTGGGCCGCTCCGTGGCGCAGTGGGTTAAGCAAACGGCTCATATACTGAGGCTACAGTCCTCCTGCAGCGGCCGCAGGTTTGAATCCCGGCCTGTGCACCTTTGCTGCATGTCATCCCCATTCTCTCTCTCTCTACCCCCTTCCTTTTTTTTTTTTTTTAAACTTTATTTTTAAAGATTTTTACATTTTTGACATTACAAGTAAAATGTAACAATTGCATAAAAATAAAAGCAAAGCAAAATAAAAGAAAGAAAAATAACAAAAGTGCACAGATTGTAACAACAGGTCAGGTCGGTGAGCCACTCTGAAATCAACAGTAAAGGAAAAGCCACATGGCAAGCATTGGAAGTGCACCTCCATCAAAAGTCCCAAACATAAAGTCCCCGGCCATCAGCTACACATACATTCTCTACCCCCTTCCTGTCTGCAATTTGAATAAAGGGCCACACTGAGCCACAAAAAATCTAAAGGGTCTTTAAAATTATCTTTAAAAAAAGTTTTATTAAGCATTTAAGCTTTAACATGATTGTACAATAAATTGCAAAATCGCAGTGTAATATCAGGAAGACACTAATAAGATGGCCATACTTTGGCGACAGCGACACAATAAACAAGTCTCTTTGTGAAAAAACTTTTTCATGTCAAAACGTGACATATCGCGGCTTCTGAGACCTGTTGCTTTGAATACAATCACACAGCTGCACCAATGAGCCAGATTATTTACATACACTGCAGAAGGGCAACATTTTTTTGTTCCATATTCCGTATATTTGTCATTTTAGTTCGTTATTATGGATTTGATATGAACAAAATAAATTATAAAAACATTAAACGTGGGGGAAAAACTTTTTTTGCACTCACCAAAATGGCTGTGTCCCCCAAAACAAAGGTGAGTGAGTCAAAGCTGAGAAGAGAAGACCGTCTCCCAAAGAGGTCGTTTAGATCAGGGGTTCCCAACCTTTTTTGTGCCGAGGACCAGCAGAAGTATAAACAAAAAGCTCAGGGACCGGTTGACAATTTATGTCAATTTTAATAAACATTTTAGAAAAAAACAATGCATTTTAAAATGCAGGCTATCATTGTTTTACTAACTTTACAATGGTTTCAGGTGCATATATTTATCCACCAACAGGTGGCGACTCATTTTACGAAAATAACAGCCTATTTCAATTGCCAGACAGCTGCAACACTTTGCCAGCTGCTTTTTCCCCCAAAAGTTCGAGGCAGATGTCTTTTGCAGCGGGCTGTATTAGCTCCTCTCCAATTGTAAAGGGCTTTTTAGCTTTTGCAATCCGGTGAGCAACGAGATATGAAGCCCTCGTTGCAGCGACGTTAGCTGATGTTGTGGCCTTTAAAACTTGCTTCTGCAAATCTAACTCACGTTTTTTCCTTTCGAAAAAATCCACTGGTTTGTCTTTGAGAGAAGGATGTTTTGTATTTAGGTGTCTTTGAAGCTTGGATGGGTTCATTGCTTCGTTGGCGAGCGTTTCTCCACATAAAATACATAGTGGGTTTGGCGCCTCCAAATCGCCAATTGCAACAAATCCGTATTTTATATACATAATGTCGTACTTGCGATTAAAGCTTTTGCTTTTCTTTTTGGTAGGATTTTCCACCTGTTCATCACTATTTCCAGGGGCGAAAATCCTGTTTCATAGTTGGGGGGGACAATAAACAGTAAAATTTTAGAGAATAAATCCAGGGGGGGACAAGGAATAAAAGTTTTAGCCTTCCTTTAATACAGCATTTTGACATTTTCAACTTTATCTCGCAAACAGGCAGAAGACCTTTCTTAGAGTAATACAAAACAATGGTATTAGGTGGAAGGTGGCAATAATACAGCACATCTGACAAAATACACTGCAAAAACCCAAAATCTTGAGAAGAATATTTGTCTTATTTCTAGTAAAAATCTCATTACACTTAAAACAAGACTCATCACTGGAAAAAACAACAATTTTCACCTGTTTCAAGTAGATTTTCACTTGAAATAAGTAGAAAAATCTGCCAGTGGAACAAGATTGTTTTGCTTGTAATAAGAAGATATTAGTGTTGATGTGTGTGTGTGTGACAGACGTGTGTATGGGGCGTTAATGAAAATACGGGACAAACCAATTCCGTATTTTACGGGACGGGTGGCAACCCTACTTGCAAGTGTTCTTTTTATTCGCCGTATCCAGGCTAAAATGCTCCCGAACTTTTGAAGTTTTGTTACCCGCAGCTGCGCTGGGACGCAAAAAAAAAAGAAAGAAAAAAAGGCTGCGCTGAGACGTCCTGCAGCGCGGCTGTCGGCAGAGATTGTATGAGGTGAAGTGAAGTAAGATGCCTCACTCCATTGGGAAAAAAAATGTCTGGTGACAATTGCCGACAATTTTGATTATCCCTTTTTTGTCGACAACGTCGGCGAATCGTTGCAGCCCTAATTATGATCAGAACACAAGCCATTCCACGGCCCGGTAGTAACGGCTCTACGGACCGGTACCGGTCCGGGGACCGGGGGTTGGGAATCACGGGTTTAGATGACTGCATGTCACTTCCTAACTGCAGCACATGCACTCAGCACAGACTAAATACCTTACCAAGCAGTTTCTCTGTCACGGAAACCGCAGTGGCTGGGATGTGTTTCAGCCCCACAGAGGTTCCAGGGCAGCTCCTGGTTGACGTGAGGCCTCTAGACCGGCATTAATGGAAACACGCCTCCACCTTTCAAAGGAAACCTTACTGTTTTTGTCTGAGCTGCATTTTTCTGTCAGCTATAATTGTAAATTACTTTTCAGATTCATATTTTATCTTCTCAGAATTAAGGGAATCAATGTTTTTGCATGGATGCTTTTATTAATACACTGTTGGCCATGAAGTTCTTTTATTGATATGTTTGTTATCTTCTTATGAAATGAGTCTTAATAAAAAAAAGAGTGAAGTTTCTGAAAAACACAATCTAACGTTATGGGTAATTAAAGGGACCCTGTGTAACATACCACTCTAGACCTGATGGAGAGCAGAATGTCATTTATTTAACAATTTATTGAGTTTTTAAAGCATTTTAGTAACTGCTTAGATTTAAGATCATATTTTAAGACTATTCTTTACATAACTGATCTCCAGGTTATTCAGGATCTGGATCAAGGGCTGCAGTTGAGACTCAGGGATTGTATGTGTTAGGTGCAGAAAGACAAAGATCTTCAAGTTTTTTTTTCTGTGGTTCAGATGCAGCAGCTGGCCAAGGCAACGGTCCACGTGGACAGCTTCCTGTACAGCGACGATCAGGTGGACGCTCTGTGTGAAGAGGGGTCCATGAGCAGAACCTACTGCCTCAGCTGTGGATCCGTCAAGACCGCACCTCTGGGTGGGAGCACATTTCTGCCATGACTTCTGCAGACACAAGCAAACTGAAACATGTACAGTACTTGTTTAGCTTCAGGATCAGAACTTGAACCCAATAACAGCGGAGGAACAGAGATGATTAGCAAGTCACAGAATAATTATATTTACTTACTTAGACTTATGTCTGAAATATTTGGACCAAACATATTTCAGTTAGTCTTACTTGACCAGAAATGTTCTGAAGAAGTTTGGTATGGGTGCCAGTCTGCAGAAATGCTACAATGAAAACAAGAGAATGTAATTAACAGAGAGGGGAGGGGCACAATCAGCGCTTACAAACTATTGTTCTGTGACATTTTCATAAAATGGGTCACCACTTTTACTCCGTGGCCCTTAAATACTGGCCCAAGGAAGAGAGGAAAATGAAACCGGCGTGTGACTCCACTAGTGGGCATGAAACGAGATGGAAGGGGCCAATCACATTCATTGTGCTCATATTGATAATAATCTTCTTTTTTTTAAACAGTGGAGGAGAAGCTGCTGTAAGCTTTCTTCATGATTTTGCGTCCCTTTTTAACAGAATCACGTGTAAGTGTGCATGCTCAATTGCGCAAGAGAGAAACAAGGGCCAGAGAGTGATGTGTGCAGCACGCTGGTGTGTGGAGAATTTGAGTAGGAAGGTCTGAACAGTGTAACTAGATGGATTCATCCCCATTTCTGAGGCTCCTCCGGCCGGAAGTGTCCGGGTCTCCCAACCAAGCTGGAAGTGTCCGGATCTTGAAGCATGAGCACCAGATGTTTGTCCTGAAAGTACTGATGTCATTTTTTTTTTTAAAGATATATGTTATTACTGAAGGTAGAGATGGATGCTCCTGCTCTGACGGTGGTGGCTTGTTCCACCATTGTGGACCCTCCAATGAGAGCAGTCTGGACATAAAGGCATGGCAGATCCAGATCACATTCCTCAGAGGAACATGGTGGTGGAAACAAGTCAATCATTGTTGAATCTGACCACTGCCTGGTCCCGTCTGGTCTCATCTGGTCCGGTCTGGTTCTGTTCAGTCTCATCTGGTCCCATCCGGTCCTGTCTGGTGCATGAATCCACTTCAGACCGCATGGTCATTGTTGTTGTCGTCTTTTCCCCTGCAGACTTCATCTCCCACTCCTTCTCAGTGTCAGAGCTTCAGTTCCTGTTCCAGAACGTTCTTCCAGACTTAAGTGGGCGGACGCTGGTGGACGTTGGTTCCAGACTGGGAGCAGTCCTGTACGGGGTCAGAGGTCTTCACACAGACATGCACAGGAAAACAAATATTTGAGAGAACTTTACATCGATTCACTTCCTGTTGACTGTTGAAAAATTTGAAAATTGGTAGGTTTATGTAGTTCGGCGACCCACACAAAAAAAGTATAAAAAATTCTTAAATGTAGGGCAAATCCCCTGTTTTTGATTGATTTGGTGATTTTTGGCCTGATTTGTATTTTTTTTAAAGGCTTTGTTGCTGAACGAGCTCCTCGGATTTCATCGGACAGCCAATTTCAACATAAAAATTAAACTTAGCTAACTTATTTACCTAGCTCTAATTCAGTTCTGCATTGTCCAAGAGGCCTCAGATGTTCTGTGTATCATCAGAATCCAGCTCTGCACAGGTTTATATGGTGATATTTACTCATACTCATAGCGCCTCCTAGTGGCAACGGGAAGTGACTTGTTTGAAATTTTGATGTGGCTGTTCTGACATGATGGTCAAAGAGATGTCAAATCCATGCTTAAGAAGTTGATGAAGCTAATCATGACATAAAATTGAGTTTTTATCAGAGGACCTTCCCATGGTGACGTGGTGAATTTTGATGCTTCACCATGAGTGGAAAACTTGTTCTAACTTGCCCTGCGTTGTCCAATCTGAACCAAAGTATACTTTTTCTGAAGCTCCCATGCTGAAAAAATGGATATGAAAATTTAGTATGAACTCCATAGCACCACTTTTTGGGTTTTTTTGCCACATTATATCCCGTAATTACGCTTCGCTCATCCGATCAGCCTGAGATTTGTGCTGAATGTACCCAAATACTGTCCTCCAGCAACACAGAGTTTCAGGGATGGAGGTCTCACAGTGCCTGTGTCATTCACTGCAAAACAGGAAGTGGGTGGTTTTGACTTGTGTATGACATAAATTTATTAAAATCGCCCTTTCATTCTTGGGAGGGGAGATTCAAGGATCATATCCCTTTCACAAAGGCAAACGTTTCATACACTGCAACATTGGGTCTAATAAAAACTTAATCACTCTATATTTTTGGAAATAGGAAATTATAACCGATGAACGTATCTCTAGCATACTTTGTCTGACCAGTGGGCTGCAGGTTGTGAGATGGGGGTGTTGGGGCTTTTTTAATATTTACACGGTCTGATCTTGGAGTAAACTCGCTGGGACATCGACTGGGTTGAGACATTTGGATAGTTTGTTTTTCTCTCCTCTGATATGGATTCCTCTGCTGTCTACTGAACCTCTACCAGTATTAGTTTGAATTATTACCAACTAAACAAACTTTTTCAATTAAAATCAAATTATAAAATTGTGTGTTTTTGTTTGTTTTTTTTTAATCAGCCTTGAAAGTCAGTTAATGCTAGATGACCGTCTTCTGTCCAACAAACCACCTGTCGCAGCTTCTCTGCCCGGACACTTGAATCTGGAAGTTGTAGGGCACTCACAATGAAAATGTTGAGCTGATTGCCTTAGCTTTGATTTACCTCATTTTGAGACCTGCTGTGTGTTTTGATCTGTTCAGGGTCATGTGTACAGCTCGGCGTCTCGGATCATTGGTCTGGAGCTCAGCGAGGAGTTCATCAGGCTGCAGAACGAAATGCTGCTCAAATACGGTCTGAAAGACAGAGTTCAGGTTGGTCTCTAAATGTTCCTCAGCAGACAGATGCCTGATCTCCATCCAATCATGCTTCCGTTCTCTCTGCAGGTTCTCCACGCTGATGTCTGCATGCAGGACGCTCTGGTGCACAGTGCAGACGTTCTGGTCATGAACAACGTATTCGAGTACTTCCTGGAGCCCAGCGAGCAAGTCAGGTTCGGACTCTCAAAGAACGTAAATACTAATCACACATTTGGCTGAGCACTCGCCAGAGAAATGTTTGTGTGTTTCCAGAGCGTGGAGGTTCATCATGCAGACCTTCAGGAGGACAGGGAGTCTGCTGGTCACAGTTCCCAGTCTGCAGGACAGTCTCGGCGCTCTGCAGGTAAAAAGAGGCTTAGCTCCAGCAGCTTCATGCAGTACAAGTACAGGAGGTGTTTGTGTCTGCAGGGATCTGGTGTCCTGTTGAACTCTGTAGACGTCTGTGAGGAGCATTTAGCCTTGGCCTGGGTACAGCGTGTGCAAACTGATACTTTCTTCATAAAAGATCAGCCCCTCTGACGTTACAGTGATCTGTTTATCAGAATCGTGTGGATGAATAATCATCTGTGTTTAAAAATCATCATGCATCTTTTGTTCGGTGTCATTCTGCATCGAGACGCCTGATGTATGTTATGACCCATTTGCATGCAACTGCTTAATTAAATCTACTGAACTCTGGCTCATCTCTCAAGTCTTAATCTTGGTAGACTTGGATGCACTCAGTTTCAGATATTCACCTGGTGGGGAAAACATGTTATACAGACGTATCAATGGGTTTTTCCGCAACACCGTCCTCAGCATTGACTTCTGTTTCAGGTGGTGATGGAGCCCGGCTGGGTGGAGGAGCTTCCTGTGGACTATGATGTCTACCTGGGCAGTGATACAGACCCGGAAGCTCTCAGACTGATCCACCTGTACAGGGTCCTGTGACCTCAGACTGATCAAATCATGATGACAGACGACAGGAAGTGCTGTGACATCAGGAGTACATCAAAAAAACGCTTGAGTGGAGCTGATGATGGTTCAACGTGAACTCTCAACATGAGCAGGACTATTGGCTAAAAAATGGTTCTCAGACGGGACAGTTCTGATTTATCCCCACAACTGTACTGTTGCAGGGCCGGCTCTTGGCATAGGCGATATAGGCAGTCGCCTAGAGCGCCATCTGCTGGAGGGGAGCCACCAAGCACTCTTGACTTCGAGTGGGAACATTTTTTTTAATAAAAATAATTTTCTATGCCCATGCCAGTTCCGATGTGTGTTCTCTCTTGAAACGGATAAATATTAACCACTGAATTTAAAAAAATAATGACGTTTCTAAAATAAGGACAGGTGACAGTTTTGTTGTTTTGTATTTGTATTTCTGCAGGTCAGGATGTCCGCAAGCAAACGTTCCTTTGCTCATATCTATGCCCCCAAAAATGCTTTTTTCATAACTTCTTCTCATTATCTGATTCAACAACTGTGTTTATCGCTGGAGATGATGATACTGTTACTGATCCCACGCTAGACCGATCACACTTCCAAAGTAACGTAAGAAACGACAGAAGGCTGCGTTTTGACTAGAATTGTGACTTAGGACCTTCCAGGTTGGCCTTGAATGGTCTTGTGGTAAAGGTGGGTCATGCATAGTAGGCAGTTGATGCCTGCAGCGACCAGCCCACTGGTTCTCTGCAGTCACCCCCAGCAGAGGACCAGTTTGACTACAACCTCAGCTCCAAACCAGAGCAAAACAAGGGGACTTGGTGACCTGTAAGTGGCCTTCTCTCCAAACACATCCAGGCCAAGTCGGAGCCGGTCACAGCTGCCCGTTAAGTACAGTTAAAACCAGAACATTGAGCAACCAGATTAACTTTAAATGAGAAGGAAAGTAGCTAAAGTGACAATGGCTAGCTTTGAGCTGTCATTTAAAAAAAAAAACTATATGAAATTTCTCACTTCATATACTTAAAAATGTGTAAAAAAAAAAATAAAATCCTTTTGGTATTAAAATTTGCAATATAGACTGAGAATGTATATTTTGTAAACACAAAAATGTGCAATAGATTCTCAAAGTATTTCTTTTTAAATGTCCAAATCTGTAAAAAATCTGAAACTGTAATTTCATAACCTTGTAAAATTAGTAAGAGGAAACCCAGACGTTGCCTTTAAATATGTAGGGAAAAAACACTCAAATCATGACTATATAATCTCAAAAATATGCGAGAAAGTCATTTTAATCACCTCAGAGATGTGCATATGAGACACGATGGATATGGATGGAGTATAATATACTGAGTATAATATACTGTATATTATACTCCATCCACATCCATCATTGAGGCTTGTTACTTGGGCGCCCCCCAGTGGTGAAACACGTCCGTTGCATGTAGCGGTAGCACCTCCCGGTGTTCTGCCAATCCTTGCTACCCGCCGAGAAATGCTACTTTGTGGTTCTGCGCATGCGCACAGTCGATTTTCAAAGTTACGACCATCATTTCTTGCACGATGTAAAATTGATAATATGGGATGTTGAGTATTTGATCCTTCAAAATACACTACACATGACATGAATTGCATTACACTTTGTGAACATTATACGATAAAGAAGAAAAAAAAACTTCTATCGCTTTATTTGATATTCATTAAGTCATTCGCCTTTATTTAACTAGGCAAGTCATTAAGAACACATTCTTATTTACAATGACGACCTGGCAAGCGACAAGAACAACTTGGGGGGAAAGGAAGTGGTTTAGGGAGTAAAACAAAGTAAAATTGTAGCTCTACAAAGGTAGAAAACCATTAGGAAACATTTTTTGGCAAAGCAGCAGAAGTTGGCAGAACACCGGTGTTCTGCCAACTTCTGCTGCTTTGCCAAAAAACGGCTCTGCTGGCAGGTGGCGGTTACACCTCCCGGCTCTGCCGGCAGGTGGCGGTAGCGCGCCTCCAGCAGTGTTTGTCTGCCGCCATTAAACCCGAAGAAGAAGCAGGAGTCCGTGAAGTGGGATCAAAGTTGGTCAACAATCCGCCAGAGAGCTGACTCCGACCCGTCCAAACTCCTCCAGCGAGACCCGCAGCTTCCCGGTTCATCCACACACACTTCGGTAAACACCCCCACAAACTAGTTATCTCAGTTCCCCGCGAAGTTTGTGCGGGGGACGGCCGTGTTGTCGGTGTTTAGCGGTGGGAGCGTGTGTGAGGAGGAACTCGTCCATGCGGCGGATTATCGGCTCGTCGAACAAAAGAGCGGCTCAGCCCGCCGCTCCCGCCGCGGGCGGCTCCGTTTGAGCGGGACGGCAGGTCCCAGAGTCACCGCTGTCCCTTTCTTGTCCCTCCAGGAGCCGAGAGATGCCGCTGCTCCACAGGAAAGCCTTCGTCCGGCAGAAACCCCCAGCGGACCTGCGGCCGGACGAGGAGGTGTTTCTCTGTAAAATCACCCACGAAGTGTTCAGGACCTACGAGTGAGTAGTTTCCCCCCGTGGGGGGTCTGAGGGGGCCGGACAGGTGGCACACTTCCACACAAAACCTCAGGACTAACTTTTTTCGAGAGGAGAGGGAGAGGGGGGTGCAGGTGTCCGGGCATGGGACAGGTGGGACAGGTGGAGGCCGGGAAATGGGATGTTGAGTGTTTGATCCTTCAAAATACACGACCCATGACATGAACTGCATTACACTTTGTGAACATTATACGATAAAGAGGAAAAAAAAAACAATTCTATCGCTTTATTTGATATTCACCTTTATTTAACCAGGCAGGTCATTAAGAACATTCTTATTTACAATGACGACCTGGCAAGCGACAAGGAAGTGGTTTAGGGAGTAAAACACAGTAACATTGTAGAACACCGGCACTCACAACCGCCCTGACGGCCGTTAAAGTGAACGTTTAAACTGTTTAAACACCAACACGGGCCACTTTGACACACGCTGTTTCACCCCAACGAAAGTTTTAAAGATAATATACAGAGGTGTCAAAAGTATTCACATTCATTATTCAGGTAGAAGTATAGATACTAGAGTTTAAAAATACTCCTGTTGAAGTATCAACTCAAGTTTTTTACTGAAGTAAAAGTATAAAAGTACTGGTTTCAAAACTACTTAAAGTGTAAAAGTAATGTAAGGGGGAAAAAGCCATTAAGGACAAAAGCCATTGAAAATTAATGCATCTTAGTATAATGCAAATATATTAAAGAACCATATATGTGTACTATTGAGCATTAACGTGTGTTTCAGAGAGCAGCAGATATGATGATTAGTTGCCTATAAGTATTGTAATGGTGCAAAAAGTCAAACTTCAGAGGCTTGTTATCATTTATCCTAACCTTTATTGGAATGTACATCCAAGTTTAGTTGCAGGAATCTGAGGGAAACGGATGTAAGAACAAAACTGGACAAGAACATCTGTGCCACAACCATAACCAAATTCAGTCTATCCGGATGGAGCAATTTAACTGGATAGTTGGCCGAAATGAAATAGAGTAACGAGGCTGTTTTTAAAATCTAGGGAGTAAAAAGTACAGATAATTGCGTGAAAATGTAAGGAGTAAAAGTAAAAAGTCGTCTGAAAAATAAGTACTCCAGTGAAGTATAGACAACCAAAATTTCTACTTAGTAAGGTAACAAAGTATTTGTACTTTGTTACTTGACACCTCTGATAATATATTATTAAACAAATGGCTTTCCCGAAGCTGATAACTTTGATTTGACCGTTAAAAGACTTTACAAACTTAAATATAACCCAGGTCAGCTTGTTTCTAGTAGTTTATATCTGAAAACGTCCCATTCTCTGTTAGCCAGTGAGATGAGAGGGGGGTCTGTGACATCACAGGTCCAGATCAGTACAGCTGGGCCATTTGTCAGTTTGCTTACTTGGGTGTACTTGCGTCCTTGTGAACATCATCATCCGTACCTGAGGTTCTCAGGTTCAGTCGGGTCCAGCGCCAACATCTCAGTCGTATTAGGGGCTCATGAACTAAATTGTGTTGGAGTTCTTCGACTGACTGATAGAAGCTGGCTGCTAAAGGGAGTCTCATTGACTTCCATGTTAAAATGTCCAACTTTAGAGCAGAAATTAACATAATAAACAGCCTGGTTCAGAAAAAAATTTTCCTCATCTGTAATCGTCATGCTACCACGCTTTGCGAAGCAACCACCTGTTTGTGTTAACCCAGTGCCGGCTAAATGTGACAGAAATTTTGGATTTTACCGTCGAGTTGACATGTTCAGCGGTATATTGAGCTGGAAACCTCACGGCACCTGCAGATCTTTTGGCGGGGTTCTGCTGAAGGAGCTTGTAGCAAAGCTAAATTTCAATTCAATTTTATTTATATAGCGTCTATTATAACAGAAGTTGTCTCTAGGCGCTTTCCAGAGACCCAGAACATGACCCCCGAGCAATTATTACATAAACACTGGCAGGTAAAAACTCTCCTAAAAAAACCTTAAGCCAAACAGTGGCAGGGAAAATATCCCCTTTAGGAGGGAAGAGACCTTGACCAGGACCTGGATAATAAGGGGGGACCCTCCTGCCGGAGGCTAGCTGAGTAGAGCAGAAAAAGAGAAAACAGACAGAGAGCATGAATAATGGAGAAAGGAGACACACAGACACAATGGGTAACTGGTGTACTACAGGGATGACTATATAAAAAGGCTAGGCAGACCAGCACAACAAACTACAAGAACGATGGACAATAATGATGGCTTTGAGATACTTATAATAAATGGAAGAGAAGAAGGGCGAGCAGCACTGCCCAGTGGATCATGTCGGTATTGAGTGACATGCAGTTGGGATGCTCCACTGCATGTCACTGCGAAGAAAAGATGGCCTCAAAACCTGTCTTCAGAAAACAACTGGTGACTTTACAGAATGCTTGGTCCATAGCTACTTAAAAAAAAATTATATATATATATATATATATATATATATATATATATATAATCGCGCGTCTTTAATGAGAACAGTTAGGCAGTGCAAGATCACGAGCAAAATACAGATATGAACGAGACGATCCAAACACAGATTGAAAAGAAAGAAATAACAATTTACAAAGACAAGCGAGATAAATGTAAATTATGAAGAGAAAATAATTTAATAGAAGTAAAAACAACAGAGAATGAACAAAAATGAAAACGGTAGTGTGAGAGCAATTTTCATGTAAACAAGTTTAGGGATTTACAGATGCTGAAGGTCACTACAGCCTTTGTGTTTTTCAATGAAGAGATTGTTCTCGTATATTCAAGTTCTTTTAAGGTAGTTATGAAACCAAAAATAAAAAAAAGTAATAAAACCAAACTAAAAATAACATTATAATAAAGGTGAAAATAAGAAAAGATGGAGTCGGCAATAAAAATTGCCGACTCCAAATTCAGGATGCTTTTGGCAAAAAGTACAATTGACATCTTATTCTTAAAATTTGATAACTATTGTTTTGCAGGGTAGACTTTATCAATTTAAATTAGAATTCTTTGACTTTGTTTAAAAAGAAATCTTTGGGGTAACACCCAATCTTTTTTCCCAATCAATATCGGTCACAAAGTTGACCCAATAAAAACATGGCTCTTGTTCTGGGGTTCTGATGCTTACCAGATGAAAAAGAAGAAGAAAAAAAAACCACTGTCAAGAGCCACCACAGAAAATCCTCCAGGTGTTACTGGCACATTATCTCATAAGAAATTCAGAGTAGTTATACAGCAACCCATCTCATTTGAACAGTCGACTAACTAAAACAATTCTGTAGTTAAACCATTTATCCAGAAATAGTGTTTTGTTTTTATAAATAACATTACAGTTGTTCCAAATGAAGCAACTATGCGAGGAGAAACTGTTTGTGAATCAAAGTCCATGCTTATAGAACCTGTTGGTGGAAGTGAGAAAGTTTCAGTAGTCATTTTGAAAAGCTGTAATTACAGAGCAGAAGTAAGGCCAGCTACATTTGAAAACGCATAATGTGAAGTGAAATTCCACATAGATGTGGGGGTTTTCAAATACTTATTTATCCAGTTTATCCTGAAGGTATTAAGTGTGCCAAAATCATTTAAATTTAAACCATCTTTGTCACAGGCACTTAAAGTGACAGGTTGTTGTAGGTAGTGTTTGTATCATAAAGCATCATAAAACAGGTTTTGTCTTTTCGCAAGAATCAGTGCTGGTATCTTATAATCATTATTAAATAAGGAAATTAGTTGCCTATTTAAGAGTAAAGAGTCTTCTTTTTGGTTTGGGAATGACAGTGATTAGTCCCTCACATGATGTAGGAGGGAGCGCACCCCTGTCGATGCTTTCCTAAAAGAAACGGAGCTACGCTGTCAGAGACCTGTTCCTGAAGCTCGGGAGTAAGGCCATCTCTCCCAGGAGACTTGTTCACTTTTAGATACTTTATAGCATCTGTAGCTTCATTCAGAGAAACTTCCCTGTCCCAGAATTCACTGTTGGCTTCACTCAGCTGAGTAATATTATCTAAGAAATTAAAAAAGCAGTGGCAGTGTGAGGGCAATATTTGGAAGAAAAAAGTTTACTACCTACTTACTGAAAGTCTGCACAATATTTTGCTATGGTTTTTATATCGTCAGAAATTGTTCCATTAATATTCAGATGTACAATAGAATTAATGTTAGATTAGCGTTTTTCAAGCCTGAAGAATTAATCTGAGTGTTCTCGTCTTTCTTGCCACTTTTTACAAGAGCAAACAAATGCTGCTCCAGCCGTACGCTTGTACATCTCATCTGATCTATGCTGCAGGCCATTTAGTTCTGTCTTATCAGGTTCATTGAGAGCCTCTATTGGTTTGGAAGTAAAACAAGCTATCTTATGTATTACTACTTTCTCATCAGTTCTTCTTCTCTTTGCTAAATCAGTACTGTATTTTCTAAAAAATATACCAAGTTCATGTTTCAAAAGCTCCCAGTTGTTGCGTGACATATTTTCAGCTCGAGCTTCATTCCAATGAAGCATTATCAATCTATGAACTTCAGTAATGACTACCTCATGATTCTTTGGGTGCTTCCAAAGGAAGATGACAGAGGAACAGTTAAATGAATTACTCTGTGATCTGAAAGCAGCGTCTGATAAATATCCGTTTTTAACTTCTTTCAAGTCTTTTGAAATAAGCCAATAATCACTGTGCGAGTGTCTGGTGCCTGCTCTGTCTTCTTGCACCATGTACATGCTCTTTGAGCAGGATGAGAACCCCTCCAAGAAGTTAAATCTTTGTGCAAACCTCCTTACAGGGGACTTAAAAGAATCTGAACTCCCAGAAGGCCGCCTATCCATGCAGTTATCAAACACAAGATTAAAGTCTACACCACAGATTATAAAAGAATCAGGATATTTGGATAACCAGTGTAGTAAACGCTCTTCCAACCTGTAGAAATGGAGATTATTCTCTGTTTGACGATTGAATCCATATACAGGACTGTCTCAGAAAATTTGAATATTGTGATAAAGTTCTTTATTTTCTGTAATGCAATTTATAAAAAAAAAAAAAAAAAGCCTTTTATTTTAATATTGCTGATTATGGCTTACAGCTTAAGAAAACTCAAATATCCTATCTCAAAATATTAGAACATTTCCTCAGACCAAGTAAAAAAAAAAAGATTTATAACAAAATCAAACATTTGAAAATGTCCATTAATGCACTTAGTACTTGGTTGGGAATCCTTTTGCACGGATTACTGCATCAATGCGGCGTGACATGGAGGCAATCAGCCTGTGGCATCGCTGAGGTGTTATGGATGCGCAGGATGCTTCAATAGCAGCCTTTAGCTCATTTGCATTGTTGGGTCTGGTGTCTTTCAGCTTCTTCTTCACAATAGCCCACAAATTCTCTATGGGGCTCAGGTCAGGGGAATTGGCAGGCAAATCGAGGACAGTAATGCCATGGTCAGTACACCATTTACTGGTGGTTTTGGCACTGTGGGCAGGTGCCAGGTCATGTTGGAAAATGAAATCATCATCTCCATAGAGCTTTTTAGCAGACAGAAGCATGTAGTGCTCTAAGATCTCTTGGTACACAGCTGCATTTACTCTGGACTTGATGAAACACAGTGGACCAACACCAGCAGCTGACATGGCTCCCCAAACCATCGCTGACTGTGGGAATTTCACACTGGATTTCAAGCAACTTGGATTTTGCTCCTCTCCAGCCTTTCTCCAGACTCTGGCGCCTTGACTTCAAAATTAAATACAAAACTTGCTTTCGTCTGAAAAGATGACTTTGGACCACTCTGCAACTGTCCAGTGCTTCTTTTCCATAGCCCAAGTCGGACGCTTCTTCCGTTGTCTTGAGTTCAGAAGTGGCTTGACCATGGGAATACGGCTATTGTGGCCCATTTCCCGGACACGTCTGTGAACAGTGGCTTTTGATACCTGGACTCCAGCTTCAGTCCACTGTCTTTGAAGCTCCCCCGAATTCCGGAAGCGACTCTTCTTCACAATGCTGTTAAGGCTGCGGTCATCTCTCTTGGTTGTGCAGCGTTTCCTTCCACATTTCCCCCTTCCAACAGACTTTTTGTGGATGTGCTTTGAAACTGCCCTCTGTGAACAGCTTGCTCTTTGAGAAATGTCTTTTGGTGTCTTACCCTCCTGATGGAGGGTGTCTGATGGTCCTCTGGACAGCAGTCAGATCAGCAGTCTTCCCCACACTTGTGATTTAGTTTACTGAACCAAGCTGAGGGTTTTTCAAGGCTCAGGAAACCCTTGCAGGTGTTTTGAGTTAATTAGACGATTCAAGTGATTAGTGAATACCCTAATAGTATACTTTTTCATGATATTCTAATATTTTGAGATAGGATATTTGAGTTTTCTTAAGCTGTAAGCCATTATCAGCAATAATAAAAGGCTTGCAATATTTTGGCTGATTTGTAATGAATCCAGAATTTATGACATTTGTTGTTTTTTTTTAATTGCATTACAGAAAATAAAGAACTTTATCACAATATTCTAATTTTCTGAGACAGTCCTGTACATTGACTAAAATATAGATAGTGTGCAGCCTCAAGTATCAGAAACATATGACCTTAGTCCATAGTTACAGAGAATATAGTTGTTATAATATTATAAATATATTTGTTGTAAAGTTAAAATTGCTTCAGTTTTTTTTTTTTTTTTTTTTCCAGTTTTGCTTCCACCAAACTATAATGTGGCTGAATTACAAAAGCATAAAACCTATTAAAAACACATGGTAAGATGTTAAAAACCTTTAAGCCAGAGGAGTCGATGGAATTTTCATAGTGTTTATTTTATATCCAATTAAACTGTAGACATTTTTCAACCCACGTTTGCCTGTTAGCAGAGCTGTGATGTCATTAACTACACAAATGTACCAGCTGCAGAAGGACTGACGTATTTTCATGTCATCCAGAGTACATTCTCCTGAGTCATACTTACCAAGTACCAACTACACAGGTACACAAGTTCAGACTTGGCATACTTGGAACTTAGAAACAGCCCTAGATTCAGGCTTGTCTTGTTACGCTGCTTTGATTTCGGGGGAAATCTGCCTTGTCGGTAGATCAGCAGGAGAGGGTGGCTACAAGACCGTTTATCTATCCGGATTTTCTTGCACCCGTCAGGTATGTGGTTATGGTTGGATGCTGGTGTGTGGCTGACAACAGAAACGCTTCACACAGACACAATTGAACAAAAATAGAACAAAGGGCCATTTTTCACCTCTTTTCTGTCCAAAGCATATACACATGAAGATGTAAAATTGTTTGCTGGGGCTCTTCACTCATGAAAGTGTAACAGTATAGTTCTGTGAATTACTGCACTGTTGTTCAGCTGCTTTACACTTCCATATGTTTACCATGTTAACTTTAAGACTTTCTACATAATGTAATGACTAAAAAAACTCAAAACAGCTCTTTGTTTTTGCTGATTGGTCATGATTTCTGCTACAGTTTCTCCATTTGCACGAGTTTTGTCAACAAGCTGTAGACAACTTTGAAAACAAATTTCAAATACAAACAGACCTCTTCCGAAGGCCTTGAAGGTTCGTCAGTCCTTCACCCATCCACTTGTAGATTACAGATGTGTAACACCTGAACTACTTGTCTGTGTCAGGTGGAGGTAGCGGGTGGGATCAGAGCTGTAGCCTTCAGGCTCACATGGATCTAAACCAGCGCTGGGAAATATAGATTTTTCTTAGCTTTAGACTCGTACAGGATCCATTATTCAAAGCTGCCAAGATGGCTGCTGTCACATCCTTTGTTTTTATGGTTGATAGTATGTCTGTCCAGTGGTGTCCAGGGTCAGTTTCTTCTGGGTCTGTTGGTAGTTTAATCCAGAGGAACCAGATTAATTTGGTGTTTTAGTGAAAAACTGTAGAAGTTTATTTTTCCAGTCCTTTAAAATCATTATGTATGTGTTGACTGAGTTGTGGAGTCTGTGTACGTTTGTAAATGATGTGAGCTTTGTAGTCAGATGTTTGAGTGAATGTATACAGTGTGAGGGGGCTCTGATGGTGTCTAAATCCCTCCTCCACCCACAGTGAGTTCTTCGAGAGGACCATCCTGTGCAACAGTCTGGTGTGGAGCTGTGCGCTGACTGGCCGAGCGGGCCTCACCTACCTCGAGGCATTGGAGAGCGAGCAGCGGGCAAAGCAGAGTCTGCAGAACTTCCCTCAGGCCCTGGTGGTGCCGCTGCTCCACCTGGCGGCTCTGAGCCACCGCTGCCGGCTGACGGAACTCTGCGAGGACGTCTACGGCTTTGTCAAAGATCGCTTCTTTCCTAGGGAGATTGTGGATGTCAGTAAACGCAACGGAGCTAGGTGAGCAGCAGCAACTCGCTCTTTAGTCTTTACATGCTCTGCTTCCTCTGAAGCGGCACTTATCACATGATTCTGTTCAGATACCATCATCACCGGTGCTCTTATACTGTTTTTTTTTCCACATCATTCCCAGACATGCAGTTCTCTAAATTGTTGTGTTATGCCACTTGTATCACAAGCGTCTATAGTCTTCAGACTGTTTAAAAGTCATCACTCATAGCGTCAAACATGATACCATACAGTACTTTGCTGTTTGGTATCATGGTGTTCAGCACACAGAACATGCACAAGAGAAGGCAACGGAAGGTTGTCTGAGGAGATTAGAAAGAAAACTTCAAGGGTTGCATTTCCTTTTAAACATCCAGGTGTGAATGCTGAGAGCTGAATGTGAACTGAAGTCCGCCTTGCACACTGGCTGCAGTTTATGGTGCAGAAGCTTCACCAAGTGAGCTATCTGGCAGCCCAATCAGGACAAAAATAAACAAACACAATTCTGCATATACACAATTAAAGTATGTGAGCAACGCCTGATGATGGAAAAAGAACTGGGTTTGAAAAACAAAAGCTAAGAACAAAAATCTGAATTAAAAAGGATTTCCAGAAAATAAAGTAAATTATAAAAGTATATAAATTGTATTAAATCGTATAACTAGAAGATCATTAGCACCAATGCTAACGTACTGATTTCTCCATTCAATTCCTATGGAAAAAATATTAATGTTTTAAAAACTACAAGGGTTTGCGAAACCAAAAGTCACAGCACATGCGTGTGGACATATCTGAATCTTTTGTTACCAAAATTGTTGAAATGGCACAAAGCATGGAGGAGTCTTTGAGCTTCTTGGAAGAAGAAAGCATCATATATGGTGTAATGCTGTTTCTCAGCACTACACCAATTCTAGACCAGCATGTGAAAGGTAAAGACAAGAAGACCGTCTCCAAGCAGCTGGATGTCCCTGTGACGCCAGCTGGACAATTCATTCAGAGTTTGAAGGTCCACAGGACTGAGGACGACCTCCCGGGGACACAAGAGGACAACTGATGGGTTTTGAAGAGAAACTGAAGAAACGGATGGTACAAATGGAAACCAAAGTAGACGGAACAAGTTTCAAGGTGAAGTCCAGGTCCATCAGTGTCGGATCACAGCATCCATCAATGTTTGGACCAAATTGGAGGACCGAGGAAGACTCCACTGTTGGAAGAACAGAAAAAACGTATTGACAAACCACAAAGCTTCTGGGAGAATGTCCTTCGGACAGATGAGACACAACTGGAGCTTTCTGACAAGTCATATCATCTCTACGTTCACAAACACAAAAATGAAGCCAAAGAAAAGACGACTGATTCTTCTCTGAAAAATGGAGGAAACCCGGTTCTGTTCTGGAGCTGCTTTGCTGCGTCTGGTACCGGGTGTCTTGAATCTGTGCAGGTTCAATGAAATCTCAAGACCATCAAGACGTTTTGGAGACAAATGTGCCGCCCAGTGTAAGAAAGCCTGGTCTCAGTGGCAGGTCCTGGGTCCTCCACCAGGATGATGACCCAAAACACTCAGAACCAAACAGTGGACTATTCTGAAGAGTCCTTCCTTGAGTCCTGATCTACATCCTGTTGGACATCTGTGGACAGATCTGTAGAAGAAACCCTGCTGAGACACCTGGAGACGGTTCAGATATAATAATTCTGTCAAACCACTGTTCAGAAGCAATGTCGGATTGATGTCATCAATGTTCAGTGAGTTATTGGGCCACCAGATGGCTCACTCCTCTAAGCAGGAGAACCTTGTATAAAGACTTGAGTCCTCATGCAGTGGGGTCACTTGAGGCTCAAGTTAAAAAGATAAATAAATAAAAAATGTTGGTTGTTATAATTAAGACGTTATTCAAGTCACCATTGTGGTATTTTCATTTGTTGATGGAGGGGTACCTGTGGATGTGTTTTTCTATTGAGTATTAGGGGGTTCTGAATCCGTTGCAGAACCATGTTGGTGTTTTTGCTGCCCAGACATTTTTGGAAAGGGAAAGAGCCAAAGTAATGATCCTAACAAAAACGGTCTGCCTGGACCCCTGATGAGAACTTTCATTTAAAAGACATTATAAAGTTCTCTGCAGAACCTTGAAGAGTTTATGAGGTGCTGAGGGTTCCAGTTGTTAAGGTTACTGTATGGAGGAGTGTGCCCTTTTTAAAACGGGTCATCTGTGCATGTTTCAGGCACGTGTGTGAGATCCTGCAGGTGATCTCGCCTTATTCCAGTGCCAATGGTGCTCCGGTCTCTAACGGCCACCCCAGTCCGGCTGACGTGGAGACCATCGTCATCAGTGACAGCGACGACGAAAGCAACGCCATGCAGAGTCTCAACGGGTGAGTTTGTGTCAGTTCATAGTGTTACAGACCACAGCGATGCCTCAGACTCATTACGACTACTACATAATCACCTGAAGGTAGTAATATCTGCAAAACGATCAAATTCACCTGCAGTTTGTACCTGAGACACTTAAAAAGAAAAGAAAAAAAAAAAAAAGTCACATTTGCACTGAAGTTTTCAGCGAAAACAAGATCTTTTGATTAGTTTAGCTGATAGCATGGTGGAAGGGTTGAACTGCGAGTGTGACCATCCATATAGCTTTATCCAAAGCAGACATTTTTCCTAATTTACCGTTGGTTTTGGGATGAAATGTATTCCTGTGATTCTCTCTGGGTAGCGGGTGTCACTTTTACCAGTGCCCTGAGCACACCGCTTAACCATTTTAAGATAAAAGCTTTTTGGGTTGTAGATATAAGTTGTAGCCTGCTGCTGAGTTGACTATGTTTTGCCAGTACGGATCGGAATTCTGCAAGTTTGGGGATAAAAATACGCTTCACCCTCACTGCACTGCAGTGTGTTCCTAGGTGTTCCTTTTACTAATACAATGGTTTTTTTTTTTTAAATAATAGTGATTCAAATTTTGACACAAGGCAAGTAAAAACTACGCTTTTTCCATTAATGTGAACGAGAGAGACGGCTGTTTATATTCTGCCTGGATGTAGCAACCGAGAATGATTTTTTTGATTGGCCAGTAAGGGACCAATCAGAAGGCTAACAAAGGGTCAATTAAATTCGTTTGTCTTTTTTTTATATTATCAATATTTGTCAACAACATTGACTATTGTTTCACCTCTAATAGAAAACTGTTTTTATTTGTTTGTTTGCGGATCAGCAAGAAGAAGAAGCATCTGAGTCCGTCAGCATTTAAATATAAAGTGAGGGTGATGAAGGATGAACACGGCGAGCAGTTGACAGTCAAAGCCAACCAGATGAGGTGAGAGACTCAACATATCCAGCTCTTAATCTGTTGAAACAGTCAAGTTCACGCCCAGCGGTTTTACAGTGCTGCTCATTGTTGCAGTGAGTCAGATCACCTGATTTTTACTTTTGTTCCAGTTGTATTTATCAGAAACTTGAACCTGTTTGTTTTTTTGGTCTCTAAAGTACTTTTCCACATAAAAGTTACGGTGGGACCACTCACAGTTTGCTCCAAGATAATTTTCTGGCTTTAAAAATGTTCAGGTCATGTATAGTCATGGAAACTTGCTGCCAAGTCATGAAAATGTGTATGAACCCTGTTTTAAAAACTTTAAAGTTTTTATATCTTTGAAATTGAATGCACACACACACGTTTGAATGTGGTTTAGCTCAAACAGCCTGATTCACAAGTCCGGGAAAGACACTGCTGCGCGTGTTTTAATACGTTTTATTTTTGATAAAGAATAGAATTAACTATAAATCATGTGAGGGGGCGGGGCAGTCGGAGTGGTGATGAGTCGTACTGTCCATGATGATCTTCACGTCTCAGCTGTTAATCATCTGTAAATGTGATGTTTGTTTACAGTCGCAGGAAGTCGACTCTGTCCAGAGAGAGACTGAAGCTGCTCTTCAAGCAGCACTGTGAACCTCAGAAGGGGATTATCACACTCAAGGTAAGAATGACATCACTGGTACCTCCTGAACAGGTAACTCCTCCCACACGCACCATTAACAACATGTGTGTCCTTCTCAGTCCTCCACAGTGAAGAAGTACCGGCTCCACGAGCAGGCCTTCTCCCTGTTCTTCCCTGATGAGCCGCCTCTCTTCCCCTTCAGCTCCCCCTCTAACGGTGGGGGCCGTGGCTCACATGGACAGGTCAGTGCATCAGTTTAAAGCCAGTTCTCTAGTAGTTCACAGTTCACAAAAAAACAACAGAGAAAATATATTGTCTGTCGTATTTGTACTAAATGAAGACAATTTGCAGAATAGGAATAAACAGTTTTATTTTAAAGGAAGGACTCAGGCAGAAATAATGTTTTTAAGAAAAACGAACTAAAATTTGTTTTTGTTTTTTTTTCCTGAACATTGACACGTATTGACAAATATTATTTTTATACTCAGCGTTTGTAATAAAATTTAACAATATTTTTGTTCGTATAAAATTTCAAAATGCTGTAACTTTTACTAATAATAGATGTGACAGGAGAAGGTGATGTGCTCTGGATCTGCAGCCCGGGTGGTGGTTCCTCTTCTTAGGAAGGGGTGTCGGAGGTTGGGTTCTAGTTTCAGAGGAAACCCACCCTTCAACCTGGTTCTGGTCTGTGCTGGAGAAAAGAGTCCAGTCGTGGGTCGAACCTCAGATTCAGGAGGAATGGTGTGGGTTCTCTTCCTGGCTCTTGTTGTACTCGTTGACGATAAATGAATCTGAAACATAATCACATTCAGGTTACATGTTGATCAGCTCACTTGATTTGAGCAAGTTTACCAGATGTCTCTTACCATATGTAAATGGGATGTTCCTCATCCACCACAATCCCTAAGAGATTGTCTCAGAGGACCTTGGTATCCAACGTTATCACCGTGTTCCTCTGCGGAAAGCAGGATTCAGGGCTGCTGACTATCAGCTGGCACTGGGAACTTCCAGACTCTGCTGGAGTCAAAAGTCCAAATTTGTTCATCCCTTTCACTTGGTTGTCCATCAGGGCAATCAACTGGGAGATGACAACCACCAGTGGGTTTTCACTAAGTCCCAATTAGCAACCAGTGGAGCTAAGTGGTGAAATAAACTTTTGCTGCAGCCTGTTGGCAAAACAGCAAATACATCTGCCTTGCAAAGGAACGGTTTGAGTGGTGTCTTCCGTAAAATCTTTGGAGGAAAAAGTCGAATCATTAAGTGTTAATGTCGATGTTCAAACAGCCGGTAATCCTCAGCTGTAGCAACACTGTTTACATCACCGCTCTTGTTGTCATCGTGTTAACCCCGCCCAGGGACTCTCTCTACAAGGACAGACTGATTTTAATTGGCTCCCCAAGACTTTTTGTTATAGTTAATGAGCTCCAATGGATGGTAGCTAGATGTATCAGCAAAGCTAATTTAAATTTGCTAGCAATATGTGTAGATCTCTCGGCCATGAGAGCATGGTTCTCAGTCAAGGGTCGGGAGGTCAGGAGTGAGGTTCTGCCTCATGTGTTGGCGTCCTGTCCAGCAAGACAGAGCTGACAGAGTTTACTGGTGAATCTCTGTGGAAGGGAAAAATAGAGGGTATGCATTGACGTCACTTCCTCACTGGCCCACGCCCCCTTACTCGCACTGAGTGGCAAAAACGGCTGCAACTAGTAGGGGAAACTGTGGAAAAGAAGGGATAACAGCCGATTATCGGCTTAAATTAAAGGCAGTTGGACTTGACAGTGACCTGTAGTACTTAATTTTCTATGCTGGGGATATACACAAAGCAAAGCTTGAAGGCATACAAAGGTCTTGACTCTTGGTCCTACTTTAAGGCAGGATTTGTTGGCAAAATTAAAATGATGAGGACACCGAACTTTATGATTTGACCGTTTAACGTTAGCTACCCAAAAATCCAACATTACCTGATACAAAATGGGAACCGCAAATCCACGTTTTGGTGCCTGGAATCCAGTTGTTTCTACGAATTGCAGCGATCCATTTGTCTTTTGTAAGCTTATTAACTCCGATTTCTTGTTTAATCTATGAGTACAGTTGATCCCACAACAGCTCTTTCCCATTTTAGATGTTTTCGAGTTGCTCAAACTGAAAGTTTACGATGCCACTCAGTCTTTCTGCCACTCAGTGGGCGTAACCTGCTGTGAAGTCGCATCTGTGATGTCATGCGCATTCCCTCTATACCTTGTGTTTTGTTCCATGTGAGCTTCTTGAAAATCAGATTTCTAGAAATACTAAAACCTTTTGTGCTTATTTATTAAAAAAATAAATGAGTGACAGTCTTTTTGGGTTTTCTTTTTTTTTCCAAAACCTGGTAAAGACATTCAGAAGCTGTCATCTGCAGACTGATCAGTAGATTCCTGTTTTTGATGATATTGTGGTCGTCAGTGTCTGTTGAGTCAGCAAGCTCGTTTCCCTGGAAACGTTGAACCACGTAAGGGGAAGTGCTTTTTCTTTCTTAACAATTCATCAACCATAGTGACAATACTGAACAACCTTTCACTGTGACAAAAATCTGGTATTTTCACTTCAGTTTGGTAATTAGTATTAACATTGTTTTTATTTTTCCATTTCTTTTAATCTGAGAAGTCGGGGGGAAAAATTGAGGGCATTCTGGTATTTTTAAAATGTAATATATTTCAAAATAGAGTCCTGACAATCATGTAGTTTGAGTTTAATCTGAAATCCAAAAAGGTTTTTACGTGTGTGTGTGTCTGCAATTCCCCCAGTTTTTATAAACTGTTTATAATTGGGAGCAACAAATCTGAAAACTGAAATGTTGTTTGCAGCCAAGTCTCATGCCTCTAAAGGCAATGGAGGAGAAGCTGAAGCTGCTGCAGAGGAAGGAGGAGATGGCTACTGCAGCTCACGACAAGGCTCGACTGAGGCGGGAGAGGGAAGAGTTGCAGGAGGCCAAACGGAGGGAGAGGGAGGACAAGGACAAGCTGAGGGAGGAGCACCGGCGGAGGTTTGAGGAGGAGAAGCAGAGGAAAAGGGAGGAGAAGGAGCTCAGGAAACTGGAGCGGGACAGGGTAAGTAGGTTTCGAGCACAGAATCAGAGCTGTAGATCAGATAAAATCAGTGTTGATCTCACAAATCTGATCCACAGGAACGAGAGAAACTGAAGGAGGAGAAGAAGAAGTATGCTCAACGACTGAAGCTGTGGAACAAACCCAGAGAGGACATGGAGTGTGAGGACCTGAAGGTCAGTGACCACACCATCCTCCGCTGAGGAGACTCTAGCTCAGACAGACCTGATGACTAAACATGTCTCTAAGCAAAATTAGCTATCAGGAAGCCCCTGGCTCCCTTAGTTACTGTTGCTAACAGATGGTGTTTACAGTTTTACAATGTTAATTTTGTCCCAAGATGATGTAGATTAACTTTTGACACAAAAGCATCACTTTTTATTGAATTGGAGTCTGGACTTAAATATGCCATGGAGGGATATGTAGAAAACCTAAAAATAGATCATAGTAAGGAGGATTGGAGCTGAGGGTTTACAGAAGCCTCATTTTACTGTCATGGTTACAGGATGAATGCTTTGTTTGCTGCAGGGGAAGATTAATTTAGTTTAATGTGGAAAGACATAACTTCAGATCTACTATTAGCTACCTAACGCTAGATTTAAAGTTATAACTGTCTGGAGCTCGGTACATCCATAGTCTGAGATTAATTCATGACACTAGTAGAGATTAACATTAGCTAACTCATCAGAGGTGTTTTCTACATCACGATTGTGATTAAATAAGCTTAGACTAATATTACATTAGCAGAGTTAAAATCAGTGTTTCCTGATTTACCTAATGGATGTCTACATTTGTTGCCAAATGCAGACATCCTTTTTGATCATCTGGACGTTATGTTTGTAGCTTTATTATTATTATTATTATTATTAATAATTATTATTTTACATCACACAGGCAATCACTAAGGTAAACAAGGCTTTCTCATAAAATCAAAGAGTAGATAACCTTACTCAATATAAAGTGGGCGTTGCAGAAAGCATTTTTTATTTTGTCCTCATTCCAGTCCACACGTTTAATCGCCTGCAGCCACAAACGCCACTGGTTGCTCTGAAATGGTCGAGATCCTGTCGGAATCCTTTAAAACTTTAGTCCGCCGGTGGAATAGCGATTCATACAACCGTAAACGCAACAACCAGACACGCTGATGCTGGGAACAGTTTGTTAAAGTCCTGCTAACCAGTTGCCACCTCGTCTTTCAGTCACAACTGCTGGAGAACAACACTTCTGTTGCCAAGATGCGTGCGCAACAGTATATGACGTAGGCTGAAAAGGGGGTCTGTTCTGACCATATAAGGCATGTGATAAAACGTATATAAAGTGAAACAAAACACTGATTCGTGGTTGTTGATTGCTTCCACCAGGAGCTGCCCAGTCCGGCTCCAGTTAAAACCCGTCTTCCAGCGCAGCTGTTTGGAGAAGCTCTGATGGTTCTGGAGTTCCTGCGGGCCTTCGGGGAGGCCTATGACTTAAAGGATGAGTTCCCTGACGGCATCTCTCTGGGTGAGGATGTTTCACAGATCCAGTAGGGATCCAGATGTGTATTTGAGATCCATTTTCATCTACTGACCAGATGTTCTCCTACATAATGAAAACACAGATGTGTGTGTGTCCAGTAGTTTATGGTCGCAATTCTTCAATAAAGTGGCATAAAATGGTATTAAAAGTATAGCAAAATGTACTATAATCTCTCTGCTAGCTCTCATAGTCCAGATGAGATGAGGTGACAGGCTGGAATCACCTGTTTCATCGACGGATGCTGCTTTTGTTCTGACTGCTGTGGTCTGTCCACAGAGGTTCTGGAGGAGGCTCTAGTGGGCTCGGATCCCGAAGGTCCTCTCTGTGAACTCCTCTTCTTCTTCTTGACGGCCATCTTTCAGGCTTTGGACGAGGAACAGGAGGAGGTGGCCAAAGATCAGGTTGAAGGTCAGTCACAAGCACAGGAGGGATGCCTGGGTTTAGTTTTTCTAAAATGTACATGTATCGACTGTTACAAGCAGGAAACAAGTAAGCAATATTCCAAATGTCAAACCTCTGAATACACTCGGAGTAAACTGCTGCGTTTGTATTTGCTGCTCAGTGTGAGTGTTGCTCTGGTGTGTAAGTATCATTGTGCTCTCATCAGGAGTAACGGGTGCGTGCTTTACTGTGGTTGCCGCGGAGATGTGACTGCTTCTCAAGCAGGAGTTTCTAAACCAAATCAACCCTGTTTTCCTTGTTTTGTATCTAAACTCTGAGATAAAAGCTGAGCCGTCATTGGTACCAGAGATGGACTGCCCTCAACGTCCACCACGTCAACACAACCGTGATGAATGAGCACCAAAGAGCAGCATTTTTGCCGGTTCTGGGTGCTTGTGTTCTCTCCAGGGTGCACACATTTACGCACGCAAAATAGTAAGAAGTGTGCAACTACATGGTTAGGAGTACAACCGTAGAAGTTGAGTTGACTGGCAGGAAGATTGACAAACTCTTCCCACCGTAAGACAAGTTGGTCATGTTTTTTACAGAACATTTAGTTACGCTGAACTTTTATTTAATCGACCCTTTGTCAACCCCCTTTGCTCGGTGGGACAAAACTGTCATCTCTCCCGTCCACTTCCATTGTAAAAACAGGGTTTTACATCACTTTATTTCTAACTATACCACGGTCTGTGTGAATACTCGATTCTGATTGGCTGGCAGGTGTAGGTTATAAGTGATAACCTTCACCTACAAAACAAGTTTGGTCAAATTGCCTGATAACTTTAATATCATTGCGCTGGATCAACTGCCAGGTGGTAACCACGGCAACGGAGATTCAGAGAAGAAGAGCCGGCTACCGCAGGACGGCAACATTAGTGATTTTGTCATTTCTTTTAATTTATTTGGTGAATTTGACAATTTCCATGACTGGGATGCAGAAGAGGAGAGAAAAAGGAGCTGAGCGGACTAGAATATCTCCCGTTACCAAGGAAACTGAGTTATGGCTTGTTAAAAAACTTTGTAACTTAGCTGATAGCATGGTGGAAGGTTGAACTGCGATACTGGCAGTCCACATAGCTTTATCCAGATCAGACATTTTTCATAATTTATCGTTGGTTTTGGGATGAAATGTGTTCCTGTGATTCTCTCTGGGTAGCAGGTGTCACTTTTACCAGTGCCCAAAAATACACCGCTTAACCATTTTGAGATAAATAAAACGTTTTCGCGGTTGTAGCCTGCAGCCGGGCCGACTTTGTTTTGGAAGTAGGGATTGGATTTCTGCCAGTTTGGGGATAAAAATACGCTGCACCCTCCCAAGTGTTCCTTTTACTAATACAAAGTTTAAAAAAAATAATCCAGTGATTTAAATTTTGATACAAGGCGAGTAAAAACTACACTTTTTCCATTGATGTGAACGAGAGAGATGACTCTCATGCCCGAACTGACTGATTGGTCAGTCAGGGACCAATCAGAAGGCTAACAAAGGGTCAGTTATCAGACTATGAAAATGATTTTAACCAATAAAACATGTAATTTAAAAAAAACTTGCTAAACTGTGCATAGACAAAATACTTAAACACCCAAAAAGTTTTTAATAAGAGGACAAAATCTTGTACTCAGTACCGTATTTTCACGACCATATGGCGCACTGTGTGGAAAGGCGCACCCTCAGTTTTGTGTGTCATTTTTGGTTTTAAAACACACATACGGCGCACCGACCCAAAAGGCGCCGTCTACAGAGACGGAGCTGCACACACACGCGTTGCAAAACACACACGCGCTAAAAATAGAGCGGAAGCAAAACTTAGTTTGATATTTCACTTTTCACATCAATCAAACCCTTCAAAGGTTCATATTCTGTTTCTGCATTAAATAATTTAAAAAAACCACCGGGGCGCTGCACATAAACCTGTCTCAGCCACCAGCCCTTTTCATTTCACTCTGGCTGGAAAAGTCTGTTTAGCAAACGCTTTTCTTTTAAAAATCACCATAGCGGCCGTTTCTGTCCATCAGCGTGGCAGGAGAGCACAAGAGTAAATAAACTTTTCATACCCCGTTGTGCTGCGGATCCCGACCGCGCGGTCCCGGGTCCCGCTCCGCTCCCCCCCCCGCGCTGGACCGGGTCCGCTCCCCGTCTGCTCCCTCGCGCTGGACCGGGTCCCGGGTCCCGGTCCTCTTCCCCGCGCTGGTCCCGCTCACACACACGCGCTGTCGGGGAGCCGGTACCGGGTTGTATCCGACACGAGCTCCGCTGATTCAGCTGCGCCAGTCCGAATTTCCAGACCTGTCTCAGCCACTTGATCATCGTCCCTTCATCCAGCCCCCCCTTTTCATTCGTCCTTATAATGACTCCGGCTGGAAACGTCTTATGCAAAGTTTTTCTTTTAAAAATCACCATAGGTTTCTGTCCATCAGCTGCGCCAGGCAAGCACCACATAAATGAGAATCTGTGTGTGTCGCACCGCGACACACACACGCAGATGTCGGAGATCCGGTACCGGGTTTGTAACCGACAGATTTGGCTGCAAATCTCGGAGGGTGAAGCTGATCTGACCTGAGACAGACCCCAGAAATCCCTTCTCGCAAAGCGGCCGGGAACCAGGTCATCGGACCCCGCTTGGGGAACCAGGAAGTCGGGAGGAGCAGCGCACATCACCGCGGCTTTAACCGGGGAATGTGGACGGTTCCGACCGGCCGGGACCGGAGGAGCCCACATGGACTGGTAGCAGGGACTCCCGGGGAAAGAGCACCGGCATTTCAGCCGGATCTGCCGCGGGGATGCGGCGATCGGACCCCGCAAACCCACGGCAGGTGCATCCTCGGTTCCGACATGCAAAACACACGCGCGCTGCAGAACACACTCACACAAGTGTGCTTATTTAAATAGAGCGGAGCAAAAATTAGTTTGATTGTATTTTATTTCACTTTACACATCAAGCAAATCCTTAAACGTTTTCATCTTCTGTTTCGCATTAAACAGCTCAGTGAATGGTCTCATTCACGTCGCAACTCACGGGGGCTTCACCCGCCCCCTTCTCTTTTTACCGTTCTCATGGTGGCCGGCCTTACATTACCGTAATTCAGGTAATAGACACGGCGCACTGTTTCATAAGGCGCCCGGCACATTTAAAAAAAAAAAAAAAAAAAAAAAAAAAAAAAAGTGCGCCTTATGGTCGCGAAAATACGGTACTTTTTCCTTAAAGATGCACCATGAGAACTGAGGTGGTTCTGTATCCAGTCAGTACAGCATTTATTTAATGATTTGTTATATTAGAGAGTTTCATCTGTGGAGATGGAGGTTTTTCACTGGCTAAACTTGGACCTGACGGATGTACAATGGGAGTGTCTGACGTGTGTGCATGTGTCCTGTGTCTGCAGACCTGTGGGAGGCTCTAGATGAGGACTCTGACCCGACTTGTTCGGTTCTGAGCGCCGTGGCCTCGCTGGCCGCCGCCTGGCCTCAGCTGCATCAGGGCTGCAGCCTCAAACAGCTGGACCTGGACAGCTGCACGCTGTCGGAGATCCTGCGCCTGCACATCTTGGCCTGCGGTGCCAACTGTAATCATGGCAACGCCAAGTTCCGGTACCAGAAGCAGGGCGGGTTCACAGTAATGGATGATCCGTGTGTAGAACTACAACTGACTGAACCAGGGCTGCTGAAGAAACTGTCGTGCACACCTGTGTACGACCTCACCCCAGGTACGTTGCTGATCAGACAGTCCGAAGAAAAGATACTGACTTTCCTGCAGGGAAGTCCAAACAGAACCTGCAGATGTAAATAAGTCCTAAACCCTTGAGTTTAACTGGTAATGTGCAGATGAAAACTAGAATTAAGTTTCTTGTCGTAAGCCACATGCTTCAATGTGGCGCCACAACCGAAGAACAAATGTGAAAAACATGGAACGAGTTGGTGTTTGTGTGTGTAGAGGAGAAGCTGAAGATCCTGCGGGCTCTGCTGGGAAAACTCCTGACTCTGGCCGCCAGCAGAGATCTGATCGAGGACGGAGTGGAGGAGCAGAAGGCTGCTCGGCAGGAGCTTAGAGAGGTCCGGTCTGAACAGCACCGCCGAGGCAGGGAGGAGGCTGCACACAGGTACGACCCACAAACATGCCGGTACCTCCAATCTTTTTTCTTTTTTTTAAGCACGATATTTAAAAAAAAAAAAAGGAAGGCACCCCAGCCCTACTAGACAAACCCTTTTCTGAAGTGAGAGCTGCTGGTTTCTGAAGAGTGGTTTCGAAGCCTTTCTTTCTTTGTACCGGGCACACCCATGTTGCCCGGGAAGCTGAGGGGGCTACCAGCTCCTTCAGTGGAGCCCCCCCCCCCTGCTGCCGGCAGACATGAGGTCTCTTAAGTGTTTCCTCACAGCCCAGAAGTAGCTAACGTGATGACACCTCGCTGGTTTAAAGCTTAGGTTTGCACCAGTGTGTTAATTAGATCCCTCACGCAACTGGATAGATGAATCTTGAATACCATTCTGACCTGCTGTGGCTTTTATTTGACTTTTAGGGTTCGTCTTCGGAAAGAGGAGAAGTTGAGGGAGCAGGAGCAGAGACTGAAGGAGAAGGAGGGGAAGCTGAAGGAGCAAGAGGCAAGACTCCAAACGAACGGGTAGGTGGAATTGAAATGACCTCCTGTACCTGTTGACAGTGCAGGGTAGATGTGGACAGTCCAATCTTTACAGACGTGTCTACTGGGATGTCTGGGGCTTTTATACACCTTTCAGCAGACAACATCACAAAATTAACCAATAAAATAAATTTTCTGGAGTTCCTGTTGAGCTCAAGGACTGTTTCTCTGCATTGCTCTGAGATGGGAGGATCTTACTTGGACAATATTATGAAGGTGAAAAAGTACAACTACTATGTGTTAATAGGAAGTGTGTGTGTCCTCAGTGAGATGTCTGCAGAACATCATCCTAAAGTTAACGGAGAGGGGGGAAACTCTACATCCAACACCATGATGAAAGGTGAGGGCTCAGACCTGACCCGGGTCCTGCAGCAACTTCATTCAAATAAAAAAGAAAAAAAAAGATGATGTCACCACTCTGCTGCAAACAAACGTCACACTGTTGGGAAACAGAAATGTGTGTTCACTTTGTTTTTCTATTTTATTTTATTTTTTAAGCTGGAAGCAGCCAGAAGGAAAAGCAGAAGAGCTCTGACGTCAAAGCCCCATCTGGACCTCCTCCCAGCCTGAGTGCAGAGGAGCTGGAGAAGGAACAGGAGAAGGTCAGAAGAGATGCTGGCTTACCAAAACTGCAGTCGATGTCCAGATGGCATCATTAGATTCACCAGTTTTAAGTGTTTCTATTAGAACAAAATTAAGAAGCAGAATATCCGCCACAGGGGTTCATCGTGGTCCCAGCAGGTCCACAGCAAAACCCACCCTCAGTTGAGTTTCCAACAACGCTCTCAGGGATGGGTTTCCAGAAATTTGTACATCAGGAAAAATTGTCAATGGCCTGTAAACTGCTCGGTAGTATAATGACAGCGGTTTGAGGCCTGATGGACACGGTTTCTGGTCCGGCAGGTTCGGGAGCTGCAGGAGCGGATCCAGAAGGCCTCGGCCTGCACCTGCCTGCTGTCCCTGGGAAGGGACCGGATGTACCGGAGGTACTGGATCATCCCCTCCGCCTCCACTCTGCTGGTGGAGGACGACTGCTTCGGCCTGACAGAAGACATGCTGCAGCCAAACCCACGGCCTGCTGAGGACCCCACCGCCAAGATGGAGGATGGAGGTGAAACCTCCAGTGAGAGGTGGGTTATACAGGTCACTAGTGTCTGATACATCTGCACTCGCCGTCTGCATAAAACTCAGCTGATGGATTAAGTCTTAAAGACCGAAGGATGTCTGAGCTGTTTTTGTGCTGAGTCATGTTCAGCATATTGTGATCCTCCTTTCTCGCATTTCTGCCGTTTTTCACCGATAAATTTGTTCCACATTTTTTGAGCTGTCGCAAACAATTGGTCAGGATGTCAGCAGGCATCTACCAGACATCTATACAGACTGGTGGGAACAAGCAGTAGGATGATCAGAGGGGGGGACTGCAGCTCTTGAAGCTCTGGCCTGCAAACATACACAGAAGAGAAAAAAAGGGTGGGGGGGGGAGAACATGGAGAACAATGATGGTGATGAGAGATATACCTATAATTAATAACTGAGAAAGGAAAGAGAAGGAGGGTGATGGGCACTACTCGGTGGATCATGTTGGTGCCCCCCTGCAGCGTAACTCTATAGCAGGTTATCTACCACAAAGCTATGTTTGAGACTAACTATTATAGTCTTGTTCTATAGCTGCAGCTATGACTACTGGCCCTAATACACTAGAGTTTACTAGAGGTTTACTGAACACTAACTAGAGGTTTACTGAACACTAACTAGAGGTTTACTGAACACTAACTAGAGGTTTACTAAACACTAACTATAGGCTTTACTAAACAGAAAGGTTTTAAGTTTGGCTTTAAAGCTGAGGTGGTGTCAGCCTTAACCCAGATTGGAAGTTGGTTCTATTGTAACGGTTCCTGATAGCAGAAGGCCGTCCTCCAAATCTACATTTGGATACTCTAGGAACTACGAGTAAACCTGCACTCCGAGAACAGAGAGCTCTGTTAGGAATATAAGGTAATATTAGGTCTTGCAAATATTGCAGAGCTAGGCCATTTTGGGCTTTAAATGCAAGTAGTAAAATGTACTAACATACTATATGATTTACTATCATAATTTAGCCTAGAATCTAGAAGATAAAAACGTGTGAATTAGTTTTTCAGCATCACTCTGGGAGAGGATGTTCCTAATCTTTGCAATATTACAGAGATGGAAAAACGCTGTTTTACAAACCCGATTAATTTGCTGTTTAAACCACAAAGCCTGATAGAGAATAATATAAGACAGGACCAGAACCACCCCAAAAAGAAAACAAACTAACCCCAAACACAGAAGAACCACTCCTTACAAAATCAGAATCACCCCAACAGAACCATAACCACTGCAGACAGAACTGTCTTTGCGTATGTCCTTCATATATTAGGGAAATCTTTTATTAGTTCTGGACCTCCTTTTGCAACGTATCCCCCATATGCCTCTCACAGCTCTGTGGCTTGCTGAACTTGAGACATGAGCCTCAAGAAGACTTTCTGTCCGGATATACCTCTCCATAGAAAAAGCTGTCATTTGGAGACATGCAGCAATTGACTGCAACTGTGTTGTCAGGTTTTGCCCTGCCTCTTTATTGGTCTCCATGGAAACCTTACACCTGCAGATTTTTAGTGTGTCTGACAGCAAAGTGCTGACAAGACAGGTAGTGTTAGAAATGTCTTACAACGACTGACCAGCAGGGGGAGCTCTAAGACCACGAATGCAATTCAGCCTTCTGTTCCTTTTGGAACATATTTCCTTGCAGAACTATACAGGTCAATGGGTTGATGGCGTCTGTGTATGGTGCATCTGCTCAACCAATTGAACTATCTACCACCCCGTACAAATGTATTTTAAAATAAAAATACAGATGGTCATAGATTATACTGGAGTATAGATGAAGAGAAAGTGCTGTACAGCTGCATAACTGGATTTGGACAAAGCTGATGTGACCTGCATGCAATCTCATTTCCAGTTGACAATTCTTCTACATTTTATTTCATTTGCTGCATCACAAAAACTCCTATTTTCCTCTGGTGAATTGAGGAGTGCTTGACAAACTCAAAGTGCTGCAATGTCGTTAGCTTTTCCTTCAACTTATGATGAGGCGCCTTTTTATATTGTGTGATTCATTAGTGGACAGAGCATAGCAAGCTCAACAGCACTAATTTAGTGACTTTGACGTTACATTTAATGAGTTTCTGAGGGTTTAACCCTCCACGTGGTAGTTTTCAGTATAATTATTGGGGAATTTTCTGCCCCTTTTGTAACCCCTCTCACAGTTTACTGTCACTGTAGAACTTCTGGATGAAGGTCTCATATGAACTGCGTTGTGTGTCTGTGATGTAACTTTTGAGAAGGACGGAGGAAAAAACCTCCAGATATGTGTTTACTGGTCTTTAACCGGTTACAGGAGACTTGTTTCCAGTGTTGAAAGGATTTTCTACTGATGATTAAACCTTCCGTCCTTCCTGTCATCACATGACAGTGCTGGTTCAAGCCCCGCCTCCCTCACCTGCGGATCTCCAGTGAACCGTCCCAACCAGTGGTTCTTCTACAGTTCGTTGGAGGAGGTGGATCAGCTGATCGAGGCTCTGAACCCTCGAGGTCACCGAGAGGGCGGTCTGAGGGAGGCGCTGCTGCAGGAGCGAGAGCGGCTGCAGCTGCTGCTGGAGAACTGCAACTGCAGCAAGTACACACAATCAGGTAAACACAACTACAGGACGCTAAACACGGGTATATTGAAACGGCATCAGACAGACACCGGTCCTGTCTCTACAGGTGACGCTGAGCTGTCAGAAATGAGCGCTGCAGCTAAAACGCAGATGGAGGAACGACTGAGAGACCTGCTGCTGGACCTGGAGGATCGCGTCCACCAGGGGACTCTGGGAAGTCTGAAAGTATGCACACCTGATGAGGGAGAACGGCAGATTTGACTGAGTTGATGCAGTTCTCATCCGTCTGACTCTCTTGTCGTTAAGGTGATGGATAGACAGGTATGGCGCTCGGCTCTGGAGGCAGGAGACTACGGGCTGCTCGGCTCCGACGGACAGGTGGAGGCCATGGAGGTGGATTCCCTGTTCCCGAGAGCCAGAGACAGGTGCAGTGACAGGTAAAGTCTCTCAAGTGGGACTTTTTTGTACCATTTTCACAGGTAACACGATGACCGTAAACATGACTGGTGATGTGGAACGCTAACATCTGTGTGTCTGTGTCAGACTGCAGGAGCTGAAGTCTGACGGCTCAGGTGGGACCAGCAGCAGCACTCCTCAGGTGGTCAGTGGCTCCATACGGGTCCTGGCTCAGGCCCTCGGACACATCGAGCAAGGCATCGAGAGGCGCTTCCTCAAAACTCCCCTGGGTGGGTGTCTCCAGGCCTGGAAGGGCCTAAAGTCCTGTAAATGTCCAGGGCTGTGTGTGAACACGGACCGGTGTGCAGGACAGACCTGAACATCTCAGGGGCTAAACATCAGTGAAAGACTGAACTGAATAATCTCAAAGGAAATAATATTGTTGCAGTAGAAATGTGGAATCATTATTAATGAGTTTATATGTCAAGTTAAAAATATTTGACTTATATTTATTTATATTTATATAAGATTTTCAAGTAAATAGTGTAACTGAACTCACAACAGATGTCAGAGACGTAACGCTCACCAAACCCTTTTCATCAATAGGGTTTTAGATGAGAATATTAAATATGTTTGTGAATAAATTTCAGATTTTATTTAAACTATTAATTTATGAATATGTATTTATACGTACATTTAGGTTAACCATTTTTTATAAATAACAAATTGAATAGATAAGATCTAAGTTAAGATAATAAGGATGTTTTTGGACGTGTTAATTGCATAGTATTTAATGTTTGAAACCTGGGGTTCCTGCAGGTGATGAAGACTCAAAGAAAGACCCGAGGACCAAGAAGAATAAGAAGAAAGAGGACGACCAGGCCAGTGACGGTACGACAGACCAGTCCAGTCATTATCTTATCCATTTCTGTCGGCCCAGTCTGTGTCCCGAGTCGCGTCCCGGTCCGTTGGTTGGCTCAGTCATGTTCTGGTCTGTCTCCCAGATGGCGGCAGCGACGGCGGTCGTGTGGTGAAGACGGTTTTGGAGCGATGGAGGGACTCTCTTCACTCGTGCTCCAGCCTGTCTCAGGTCCGAGCCTCTCACATCCCGGTTCTGGAGGTGTTTCCATCTCCAGCTGCTGGACGTATTTTCACAGGAGGGCTGGTGTCTTTTCTTTCCAGGTTTTTGTCCACCTGTCCAGTCTGGAGCGCAGCATCCTGTGGTCCCGCTCGGTCCTGAATGCCCGCTGTCGCATATGTAGACGTAAAGGAGACGCAGACAACATGCTGCTGTGTGACTGCTGCGACCGTGGACACCACACCCACTGTTTGAGGCCGCGCCTCAAGGTGAGCGGGTCTGATCTGGCTCAGATAATGCCACAATGCACCTTCAGACACATTTGGTGAAACATTTAAAACAAGTACAGTAAATAAATATGAACATGATGGTATACTAGGGCTGGGCGATATATCGAGGATAGCCGATGTATCTCGGCTTCTACTCTGTGCGATGTACAAAATGACTCTATCGTGCATATTCGAATATAAATGTTCACGCATTTTGCTTTTAGCCGCAGGCATTAAATAACAGGCTTTTCTCACTCTCTCGTCTCGTCTCTCCTTCTCTGAGACATAAAACAAGCGCACCCTGTTACACATGTCAGTCACGTGCTGTCGTGTGTGCATTATCATTGGTCCTGCTGGTGTCAGCGCTGCGGTCCGGGACCAGCGCTCACTTCCACCCTGCTTTAACTTTGCTTTAACTTTACTTTAACTTTCCCAAACTCGGCCTGTTTGCGCCGTGAGCTCATCTGCGCGGTTGCTACGCGCGGCGGACTCTTTTCAAAGCTAACCGGCTTAGTAAAGACGGGAGGGATGTTTTCTCCTCGCACGACGCGAACGGCTCTGAGCAGCCGCTCAGCGTGACACGCGCAGCTGAGCCTTTAGGCTGATTTATGGTCCCGCGTTACACCAACGCAGAGCCTACAGCATAAGTGCGCATCGCCGCGTACCCTACGCCGTACCCTACGCCGTAGGTTCTGCGTCCATTTAACGCGGAACCATAATTCAGGCTTTTCTCTTCATTGCTGAGAAACGTCACCTAGTGTTGCTTAAATGTGGCCACATGAAATCAATCACTATCATTGAAACAAAGTCAAACAACATTATATGACGTCATATTTCTAACAATAAGTGAAAGTGATGCAAAGTAAAGGAGGAGAGGATGAAACATTGCAGTCCCTACACCTACAATTAGTCTTAATATAAAGGTGCTCTAAAAGCCCTCCTGCTCAGAGCAGCTCATCCTGGTAAAACCAGGTAAAACCTGGTCATCCTGGTAAAACCAGGACCAGAACATGTTCTTACCAGATGTTCTTCAGACGGGGAGTCAGAGATGCAACGTGCACTTTCTATTTTGAAATGACACTTTTTATGTCTGTGCCATTCACTGCTTAGTAATTGTTTAATAAATACAGTTTTGGTAAATTTGACTTATTCCCTGTTTTTGCAGGAAAGTTTAAAATGAGCATATATTAATGCAGTATGAACAAGAATGTTTTAATGTAGACATATAGAATCATCATACTGGTGTGATTGTAGGCATCAAAGTGTTAATTCAAGGCTAAGGCAAAATATCGAGATATATATCGTGTATCGTGACATGGCCTAAAAATATCGAGATATTAATAAAAGGCCATATCGCCCAGCCCTATGGTATACATCAAATTTATAGTTTTAATATTTTTACTGAAATGTCACTTTGTTGTAATCCAGCTGAAAGTCACTTTGACTAAATCTACTGTTGAGTTAAAGTGCGTTTTAATTCTTTTTTTCTTTAGTTCAAGTCATGGTCATTTGACTGAGCTTTAACTTGGTATTCATCTAAATGTACCCTGAATTTACTAATTGCGAGTAAATCTGGAACGTACTGTAACACTAGGTGGGGCTGGAGGTGGTGGGGGAGGGTTGTCCTGTGCAGCAGCTCTCTGGTTTATTTCACTTCTTATTTCCCAGTTACGATGGGCTTTCTTCACTCCTGGTTGCTTTGGCATTGTTATCTGCTCCCTAGTATCCACTCACTAGATTCACTATTTCACTAGAAAGACCAGATCATTCTGTTTTTTTTTTTTCATAAGAACTCTGACAGAACTGAAACACGACTCAGCGGTTGATGAGTCACCTTGTGATTCCCAGCTTCCAGTGTTTATGCGTCAGTGTAAATACCACATGTCAGCTGCAAGGAGAGCCAGACCACGGCTTCAGTGTCCTCGCTGACTGTCAGTGATGAGCTGGACGCCGCTTTAGGACGACCCCAGTGACTGGAGCACTGATCCTGGAGCAGCTGCTTCACATTACTGGCCAGCCTAACCGTTTAACTCACGCTGGAACTGGAGGCTGTGTTTTGGTGTTTCTGACTTTGTAAGTGATTATAGGAAGTGATTCAGTTCAGAAATGGGGCTTTGACGTTTCTACCACAATTCATCATTATGATAACATTGCATCAGAGGGGCCATCAGCCCAACAGCAGGAACAGGAAGGAGTTGTCTGTCTGTGAACTCAGGCCCGGGGTGATCAGCACGTTTAAGCCAAGCTAGATCCATGCTGTGAAACGGAGATGAAATGTTTTATTGTGAAGCAGTTTTCATAAACCCTCATTCACCTGCTGGCTTTCAGTTTGTTCCAGAGGGCGACTGGTTCTGTCCAGACTGCCGACCCAAACAGAGATCCAGCCGTGTTCCATCCCGACAGAGGTCCTCCATCGAGGAGGAAGATGAAGACAATGACGAAGAGGAGGAGGAGGAGGAGGAAGAAGAGGAGTCTGAAGAAGAGGAGGAGGAGTCTGAAGAAGAAGAGGAGGAGGAGGAGTTGGTTGTGAGGTAAGGGTGGGAAGTTTCTCCATAAGGTCCATCGATGTCGGTAAAAACCAAACTTACACCAGTTTCCTCTGCAGCACCAAGAAGAGCCCGGCTCCGCCCCCCAAAGGAAAGAGCACACAGGCCACGCCCAAATCTCAACAGAGCACGCCAAAGAATGGCACCGCCTCATCGGGGAAAAAGCCCCCCAAGTGAGTGTTGGTGCCCCTGTTGTTCTGTTCAGGTTCTGATCAGGTTCTGATCTGACTTTACTCTGATTTTCAAGGAAAACACCGCCCACGTCCAAGGCAGACACCACCACCCAGGGCAAAGCTCCACCCCGATCAGGGGGTCGGAGCAGCGCACGCCAGAGCCAGGAAACCTCCCCGGGTCAGAGCGAGGTCCACAAGAGACCGGCAGGTAAACGGAAACATGCAGGGGAATTAAAAAGAGAGAGAGCGTGATTGTCACCTACCCGTCCACAAGGAAACCCCAGTTATTCAACATTTGAAATGCTTACTGAACGTTCCACAGGTTTCCACGGAAACCGGTTCCGATCAGAGGACAGGTAGCTGATCCTTCTTGTGTCCTCTGCCCCTCCCCCAGACTCTGCCCCTCCTAAAGTCTCCCGAGCCATCCTCCCCTCGTCACCGCGGCCCTCCTCCTCCAACCGTCGCTCGTCCGGGCGGAACCAGGGCGTCCATGAGCTGTCGGCCTGCGAGCAGCTGACCGTGGAGCTGGTCAGACACGAGGACAGCTGGCCCTTTATGAAGCTGGTGTCCAGGACTCAGGTGAGCCCACAGCTCCCCCACCCCAAGCCACTCGCTGTCCTCTCCCTCGTCTTCATCCGCCTTTAAACCACCAAAATATCCTCCAAAGTTCCTGACAACTACTCCCAAGGATAACGGGTGTTCAGAACAGCATGCTGCTCAGGTGTTAACTTCTGGTGGATGTTTCAACAAGAGGTTGGAGAGCTCCTCCTTCAGTCAGGGTCCAGGTCTGATCACAACTGAGGCAGCTGTGGATGTTGTTGTCTCTGCAGGTTCCTGACTACTACGACATCATCAAGAAGCCCATAGCTCTGAGCACCATCAGAGAGAAGGTCAACAACTATGAATACCAGACAGCAGGTGAGGAGCACCGGTGGTCATGATCTGGATTTATGTGGATTTTACTCTCTGAAGCTTTTAGAACATTTCAGGCTCGTCTTGATTCAGTGAAATGTTTTTTTATCCATCTAGAAATAAACCGACATGATGTTTCAACCTACGTTTTTGAAGTGTAAAAACACCATAAGCAGTTCCAAATAGTCCTGATGATCAAAGTAATTGATATCTGAAGCTCCTCTAATGAATTTAACGGACGTAGGATCCGCCCCAGTGAACCAATCAACCTGCCTATTTAACACAAGTTGAGTCAGAATCCAGAATGTTGTTTAATGAGACTGGCTCCTCCCCTGAATGTCTGCAGGTGAATTCATCTCGGACGTGGAGCTGATGTTCTTCAACTGTCTCCAGTACAATCCCCGTCACACCAACGAGGCCAAGGCCGGCCAGCGCCTGCAGCAGTTCTTCCACTCAGAGCTCAGGAAGCTCGGCCTATCAGAGCGCTGCTCTGCCCCACCCACCAAGCGCTCCCGGCAGTGACACCAACGCTCTCCTGCGGCCTCTGGTGGCCGGAGGACTCATATTTGTTTAGACTTGACCTGAGAACCTGAGAGCTTCATCGGCACGTTGTAGACAGACTGCTTCGTTCCAGAGTTTAAAAGTGGTCTTCCTGCGACCTGTCGGATTTCAGGGCATTTACTTCCTGTCCGTGTGGACGGACACACAGACCCGTGGTGCTGTAGGAGGGTAGAAGCAGTAGAGTTAGTTCCTCTGATGTTCTCCTTGATCCCAGAAAAGCAAAAACCACTGAATAAACTTTGCACTGACAGTAAAAATAAACCTAGAATAAACCTCAGACCGGGCCGCCGTCACCTCAGGGACAGAACCTTCCATCCCAACCCAAGAGTTTTGTATTCGTGCCGCTGCCCGTCAGGTTTAGAGCCACAGTAAGGCCGTTGCTGCTGGAGCGGCTTCATGCGGACCCAAACGAGAAAACGTGACCAAAAAAATATTGAGTTTTCTAATTTTGTCAAGTTATCGTCAAAATTAAACTGAGGCAGATTCCCTTCGTTGTATCTGACCCGACTGCTGCGGGGAGGGTCTCATGACCTGAAGGACAGAACTGTGGTCACATGACCCAGCTCCCTTCTCCAATGGTCCCAGACCGAGGAGTTGCTGGTGGTTCAGCTCAGAGAAACCTAAAGGCTGAGCAGGAACCAGGAACCGGACCACTGGTCTCAGTCCAGATCCCCCCCCCCCGTCGGTTCCTAAAGAGGACCGTTTCAGACGGCTCGTTTTTACGAAGTAAAACTTGTTCATGATCGTTGTCATTGCAGCTCTGAGCCAAGTCTTTTCTCAGGGTTTTATTACGCTGCAAATAAAAAGGAGCAAATACTGATTTAAAGTTTTTAAATGTTTCAGAGAAATTAAATTTCCTCAGGGACTTGTTCTGACTGGTGCATCAGCTTCTACAACCAAACCCGTCATACAGCTTCCTCCTCCGCCCCGGACTTGTGTAAATGTATCACATATTTGAAATGGAAGGTTTTATCACTCGACAGAAGAAACTTCTGTTGGTTATTTTTGAAAAACTGCGACTGGCAGAATAACCCGTTCATTCATCTTCACAAAGAAATGTCAGGGAACATATATTTACATGGAGGAATCTGTTACCTGGAACGCTGCTCGGCTAGTTTGATGGAACAAACCTGAAGCCGTCCAGGTGGACATTGGGTCCAACCTCACTCACCTGTCCACCTGCAGAGTTTCACAGGTGTTTATTCCACTGTTCAATCATACCACGATGGTGCTGAAGTGGACCGCTCTGAAATGTTCGAGACCGTAGGGCTACAATCGAGCTGCTGCAGCCTCCGTCCAACTGTTTTGTCTTGTTTTTGACTGCTGTAACTGTTCCAGCTTTACTTTTTCGTACGTGTGTGTGAGTGTAGGTGTGTATGTGTGTGTCAGCTGGGTGACACTACACTGGAGCTGCAGCATTCTGTATTTATTTAGTTGAAGCCTCTGCATTGTCTTTATTTATGACGGCGTCATGCTATCAGCATCCTGTTGTTATCTCACCTGTCTTCGTTCTGGTGTTCAAATAAATAACGTTTTTATAAGCAGCTGCACACTCTACTGTTCAGACGGTTTATTTTTCTAACAGTTTTTACTGACTTGATGCTCTTGAAACAACATTAGGGTTATTAAACTCCCTTCACTGAGAAGGGGAACATGTCAGTTCTCGATGTTGGATTTGGAGTGACATTTCTGCAGTGATTCCTGTTTACACTTTTATTTCTTTACTGACAGTTTGAACCCAAGATATTCATATTTTTTCCTCATTTAATTTACATCCATTTTTACATTTAAGACCTAAAAATATTTGGTACAATGAAAATTTTATGTTGGTAATATGTGATTTCTTGGTTGTGGTGTTCTCTCAGATGTAAGTCGCTTTGGATAAAAGATCTGCAGAATTACAGTAGTAGTAGTAGTAATGGTGGAAGGAAAACATGACTGCAATGATGATTTGGTACAAGATCAGTATCTGAATGTTTCTCAAAAAAAGATTGGAAGGGATGAGCATATGAATCTTTCAGACCACAACATCAGTAAACCAATGTGGAGGAATTTCAGCATGTAAAGGGCAAGTCTCAGCTGGACGCTGATCCCTCAGGTGACACTGAATCAAGAACTAGCATTCATCAGCAGACCATGGAACCACATGGACAACAGTTAGATTGATATATAAACATACATAGACAGACAGATAGACACAGATGGATACATAAATAGATACAGATGCAGATGCATAGATGGACAGATAGATGCATAAATAGATAGATGGATAGACAGATGCATAGATAGACAGACGATAGATAGATACTTTATTGATCCGAGGGAAATTCAAATGACAAATTACAGGCGCCCAAAACAGCTTGAAACTGTAGCCAAAGTGAAACCAAAGCCTGCACCAACTGGTGTCGGTGAGCGTCATCCTCCATATTAGGTATTGAAATGCCACCGTGAGGAGCTGCTCTTCCCGCCTCCAGCTCTGCTGCAGGGACGAACTCAGTCGCTGGTTCTGCTGCTCACACGTGCTGCTCACAACCACGTATCTGTCTGAAATTAAAAAAAAAAAAAATTCAACAAAGTTAATAACATAGACGCCGCATCGAGTGGTCTTGCCCGCTGCTGCGATACGTCAACGTCGCCGCCATATTGGATGTGGCAAAACTGCGCTGTAAACTTACAAGTAAATTGACTTATTTTCATAATTTATTTTTACGTCTCATTTATTCATTCATATACGCACTAATATACTTGGGAAACAGTTAGGCACCAAATATAATATATTTAATTTTCTCAGATGGCAAAAACAAGAACTTTATTGATCCCACATAGGAGTAATTCATGTTATATCAGCTATAGAGAACAAGGTAGTGCCGAAAAACAATATATATCCCCCCTCACAAAAATAAGAAAAATAGAGAAACACATTTTCTCATCAACAAAACAAATAAAAAAAAATCAAATAAAATAACATATTTGAACCATCTTTCAGACAATAAAATAACATTTGAACCATTTTCCAGAAAATAAAATAACTGAAAAAATCTGAAAAATGGTTCAAATATGTTATTTTGTTACTTGAAAATGTTTTTATGTGTTTATGTAAAATATGCTTTGTTGATGAGAAAATGTTTCTCTATTTTTCTATGGCACTACCTTGTTCTCTATAGCTGATATAACATGAATTACTCCTATGTGGGATAATAAAGTTCTTATTTTTACCATCTGAGAAAATTAAATATATTATATTTGGTGCCTAAACTGTTTCCCAGGTATATTAGTGCGTGTCTGAATGAATAAATGAGACGTAAAAGTAAATTTCTTTGCAGAAAGACGCTTTATGAAAATAAGTCCATTTACTTGTATTAGTTTACAGAGCTGTCTTGCCACATCCAATATGGCGGCGACGTTGACGTATCGCAGCAGCTCGATGGGGCGGATACGTGTGTCTGTCTATGGTTAATAAGCCCGTGCTCTGGCCCCGCCCCCTCTTCCTCCTCCTCCTCTTCCTCTCCCCGGCTACATTCCCAGTCCTTCCTCCCGGACAAGCTCGCTCAACGGAGAAACACGGGACAACATGGTGAGAACCGGCCGAGCCGGTACCGCCGGTACCGGGAGCTTCGGCCCAGCCCGGACGGGGCCGGACCGGCCCGAAGCGGGCCGGTCCGGCCCCGTTCGGCCGGCCCTCAGGCGGGGTGGCCGGTGTGGCCCGAGGCAGCCATCTTGACGACGCTGGGGCGGCCCGGCCCGGCCTGGCCTGGCCCCGTGGCCTGGCCCGGCGGGGCGTGTGTCTGCGGGCCGGACCACGGGGCTGGTCCAGGCCGGGGAGACCGGGCCTGGCCTGGGCAGCGGGGCCACGAGGCCCGGCTGGTCCGGGCTGGTCCTGGTGGAGGCCTGAGGCGGAGCTGCAGAGCCTCTTCCGGCTGGAGGAGCAGAGAGAGGCCCAGGCATGGGCCAGAACCAGAACCAGGGGGGGGACCAGGACCAGAACCAGGACCAGAACCAGGACCAGGACCAGGGGGGAGGACCAGGGCCAGATCAGCCCCCCAGCAGAACCAGAACCAGGACCCTGCTGGGGTTGATCTGGTTCTGGTGGTGGTTGATCTGGTTCTAGTGGGGGGTTGATCTGGTTCTGGACCTGGTGGTGGTTGATCTGGTTCTGGACCTGGTGGTGGTTGATCTGGTTCTGGACCTGGTGGTGGTTGATCTGGTCCTGGTTCTGATGGGGGGTTGATCTGGTCCTGGTTCTGGTTCTAGTGGGGGGTTGATCTGGTCCTGGTTCTGGTTCTGGTGGGGGGTTGATCTGGTCCTGGTTCTGGTGGGGGGTTGATCGTCCTGGTCCTGGTTCTGGTGGGGGGTTGATCTGGTCCTGGTTCTGGTCCTGGTTCTGGTGGGGGGTTGATCTGGTCCTGGTCCTGGTTCTGGTTCTGGTTGCCTCACCGGGCCTGAGATGAGGCTGCAGTTTTACAGGATTAATGACATTAATGAAATGCTCTTTTCCCGAGTTACTGCAAACTCTGGCCTTCAGTTATTAATAATTTAATCACCTGAATGAATCTGCAGCTCCCAGTGTTTTCTGCAGCCAGGCAGTGGTCCAGCAGTGGTCCAGCTGTAGTCCTGGTTCTGATACCCAGTGGTCCAGCTGTGGTCCTGGTTCTGATACCCAGTGGTCCAGCTGTAGTCCTGGTTCTGATACCGGTACAGATCCGCCCGTATAACGTTGAGTTGAACATTACTGATCCTGTAAAACAGACATCAGTGTGCTAGATTGTTGTTTTGATTTTTTTGATTTCTCGGCAGGGTTAAAGCTGAAAACGGTTAATTCAAAGATGTTCACATACTCATCCTTATGGAGGTGATTTGAGCAGCTGAGGCGTGACACAGCCTCACCGTTTGGTACTGATCAAGTTATTGAGACGGTATCAGACCCAGACATCCGTTTATAGGAATGCTATATTTGCATTGAGCTGCTCTTCACAAAACTGATTCAGTAAATCAGTTTGGTTCTTCTGTGTTTTGTTTTTATAGTTTTACCTAGTGTATTAACATGAGTGTGGATCAAGGACTTTTAGGCAGATGTTTCTGCTGGGATTTATGGGTGGTAGTAGGTGCTCATTTAAAAAAAACAAATGAATGTCAGTAAAGGCTTGAGATGATCAAATGACAAAGTCAAACTCGTGTTTGCATGTGTTGTATCGTAATGTAGAGAGAAAAATTATCCATTAGCTGCTCGATTTCTAAAAATCTGCATCACCTTTTGAGTGAAAAGAAACTGCTTTTAGTCCTGCGGTGATGACATCATTGATGTGCAGACCTTAGTGCAGATATTCAGACCCGTACTTCTAGTGGAACTTGTATTAGGAGCGTGGAGCCCTGTTGAGACTTGTTAAACTACAGAAGTGCCCTGAAAGAAACGGCAGTAGAACTTTATTTGACACAAACTGAGAAATTAGTAAAAAAAAAAAACATGAGATAAGGCTCAGTCATCAATAATCGATCAACATCGATCCTGTAGAGTAAATTGAGCAGTTCAGATTTTCAACCTCCGTTCTGTCATCATGACATCAGTCCGTGATTCATGCTACCATGCGCTATAGTGCGCTTTAATGGTCTCAAAGTGACCTTTAAACTAACTGACAGGAATCTCAAGAGTGCCGCCCACTTCCTGGTGCTGTTAATGCATAACTCAAGACATGAAAGGCCGACACGCCCAATTACAAGATATTTTGGTTTGTAGAAAATAACTTAAGACTTTGATGTGACACCCCTTCAGAAGCGGGGAACCAACCTCTGACTGGTGTCTCGTGTACATGTGGGGGGGTGGCCAGGTCGGTGCTGGTCTACCGCTCAGAGGCAGATGTTGGTTGGAACCACCTACAGAAGTTCATTTGTGTAATAGAATACAAATGCTCCGAGACAAGACAGAAGTAACTTTTTAATTCCTCCTTCAGATTCTTAACATGTTTTACATTGAGCTTGATCCACACACAGCCTCCTGGGAGCGAGTGTGTGAGTAGCAATCAGGGTTAAGACCCAACGTTGCCCTCCAGTGTCCTGGAGGGTCATTTCAACCAAAATGTTGTACATAAATGTAACTTCAAGTGGTGACCATGAGGGTCCAAGCAGGGTATCCGTCACCAGCAGCAGCCCACAGCTGGATGACTTCAGGTGCTACAAACAACCTAGTACACTAGACTGCACTCAAATGGTTCATGACAGGTCGACTGTAAGTTGTGGTGGCCTTGTTGGACGCGTCATAAAACTCCGTCATACTGAATCCTAGTGCGAGATGCCAGGTCAAGTTAAATTTGGGTTATAATATCGCAAGATATTAGAAGGTAGGGCTGGGCGATATGGACCAAAAGTCATATCTCGATATTTTCTAGCTGAATGGCGATACTCGATATACATGTCGATATTTTTTTTTCTGTGCCATAATTGGGGTTTCCCCCAAAGCATTATAGCATAGCATCTCTGTTAGCTTCATTTTTTTCTGAGGCAAACCCTTAAAAAAACAGTCAGTTTTAATACAAAGCCTCGTGCCAAATGTCACACAGGTTCCTTTATTAACAGAGGTCTGCACAATATCAAAATGTATAAAACAAATGAAATAAAAATAAACTGCCTGCATATATAGAATAAAAATATAAAATAAAATTAAACAAATATCCCTTTCCTGCATAACAATTAAATTAAAATACACTGTACAATTAATACAGTGTAGACAGTAACAGGCAGACTTTTCCACTGAGGTTGACAGTTGTGCAAATAACAAAACATTTGTGCAAATCTCAAATAAAATATTCAAGTCAATTTGTCACAAAATAAGCTATATCAAAATCATTAAAAAAATATATATATATATATTTTTTTTTAAATCGATATAAACGATATTGTCTCGTACCATATCGCGTTTGAAAATATATCGATATATATTAAAATCTCGATATATCGCCCAGCCCTATTAGAAGGTAAAAATGTGGCATTAAAACACAATATATATTATTTTGAAAAAAGTCAAATTCCTACCTTTCATGGCAATCTTCTAAAGAAAGAGAGAATGGCTTTAAAGTAAGAACAGCAATGCGTCTTAACCCCAAAAATTGTAGTTGCTAATTATGGTGCCCCTTTGTGGGTAGTTGGTTTCAGAGTTGTTTCATTCTGTGCACATGATGGACAGGTCTAGAAATGAACATTGTTCACATTTGTAATTATTGTCCTCTCAATTCTGATTGGTGGAGGAACTGGAACCATCTCAACTTCCTGGATCGGGATGAGCTGAGATGTAACTGATTGGTTGCTCAACACACCTCCCAGTCTCATCTCATCGCTGATGAAGTTACTCTTACACGTGCTGCATTATGCGTGTTTATCTGAATGCCTGCTACCAAAGATTAATTTTATTTTATTTTTCACATTTCCTTTGACTCCATCACACACCAAGAATGATGGGGGTTATTTTGTGTTAACATCTGCTCGTGTGTTTTAAGATGACTGAAACAAGAGAATTTCAAATCTTTAGTGAGACAAATGAAATGTTTCTTACAGGAGATAGTTGGCCAATGAGTTAATAGAATAGAGCTGAAGTTTAGGGTTTTAAAATGTCAGGCACAAAGATGAAACGTGTCAGACCTGATGTCTGGACAGTAAATGTATTAAATTTGTGTCGTAAGGGGGTAAAAAACGGCAAACGTTCACATGGTTATGATTGAAGTTATTTTAAGACAAAATCTCAGCCACCAGATAGATCGTTGAACACCCTGATCTCAGAGAAGACGCGAGCATGAAGTCCTGAGACGGCAGCTGACAGTTCTGGCCCAGTTGAAAGTCTGGATCCAGGATCCACAAATCTGAGCCTCGGCAGACGCTCAGCTCTCCAGTGGAGTCGCTGTGAGCGAGCCTGACCACGTGGAGCTGTTACTGGATCACCTGATGTCTGTTAGTCCAACTCAAGTCAGCTGAGGGGTTTCATGTGAAGCTGCAGCTTAAAGGACATTTCTGTAAAAACTGGAGCGTCTGATGTCACCACTACATGAAACTGTAGATTACAGCCTCAAAGAAAACAAGACAAAAACCTACTAAAGTAAAGACTTTGGATCCTGTAGCGGTTTGATTATTCTCTCCTGAGCCGGTAAAAGTAAACATTCTGAGTCCATCTGCTGAAACCTGAGGAAATGTTAAAGTATTAAATACAACAATCTCATGATCTCCCCATCTTTCCTCTGCAGGCATCAGGCGTGACAGTAAACGATGAGGTCATCAGGGTGTTCAACGACATGAAGGTGAGGAAGTCTTCGACCCAGGACGAAGTGAAGAAGAGGAAGAAGGCCGTTCTGTTCTGTCTGAGCGAGGACAGGAAGAAGATAATTGTGGAAGAGGGGAAGCAGATCCTGGTGGGAGACATTGGAGAGACGGTGGACGACCCCTACGGCTGCTTTGTCAAGCTCCTCCCCCTCAATGACTGTAGATACGGCCTGTACGACGCCACCTACGAAACCAAGGAGTCCAAGAAGGAGGACCTGGTCTTCATCTTCTGGTATGGTATAGTCGCATGACAGGAGTGAACTTTGTTCTGACGGCCACAGACCGGTCTCATCAGATACAGAGGCACCTTTTGTTTTCAGTGCATTTAAAACCTGCATGCTTTAAGTCAAAACACATAATAGAAATGGGTGTCGAATCAAAAGTCCCAAGATATCTGTGAAGTAGGAATGGGCGATATTTTACCGTTCACGATAAACCGTCAAAAGAATTCCTCACGATAAGAATTTGTCATCTCGCAGTAAAAACGATAAATTCCCATTGTTGTTTTTGTGTAAAGCTGATTTATGGTTCTGCTTTAAATCCACACACAACGTACGTGAAGGAAGGAGGGAAGGGAGGAAGGGAGAAAAGATGAAGGGAAGAAGGAAGGAGAGAGCAGGAGGAAAGAAGGAAGGAAGGGAGAAAAGGGGAAGGGAAGAAGGAAGGAGAGAGCAAGAGGAAAGAAGGTTGGAAGGGAAAAAAGAAGGAAGGAAGGAAAGGGGAGAAGGAAGGGAGAAAACAAGGAAGGAAGGGAGAAAAGAGGAAGGGAAGAAGGAAGGAGAGAGCAGGAGGAAAGAAGAAAGGAAGGGAAAAAAGAAAGAAGGAAGGAAGGAAGGAAATGAGCCTGAAAGAAAGAAAGAGAAAGAAAGAGAGAAAAAAAAAAAGGATAAATTCCCGTTGATGAAGTTTTTGTGTAACAAACATGGCGGATCTGAGAGCGAGATAGATTTATAGTTACAAAGGTGGAGTTGAATTGGTATTTTTTTTATCGTCATTTTTATCGTTATCGGGATAAATGCCAGAAATTATCGTGATACATTTTTTAGTCCATACCGCCCATCCCTACTGTGAAGTATTGATCTAAATAGAGAGGTGGAGCCTTTCCTTCGATGGTGATCAGCTTCATGCTATACAGACCGACCAGCACACACACCAGCTGCTGTGATGATGGTATCGTTTTCACAGCAGCATTGATCTTTGTCAGGTTTTTATAAAATAGCTGAAAAAAGCATCGTTCCAACCACCATTCTCATCAGTGATGTTGGAAGCTCCACGGCGCCGTTGAAAACCCCCCCAGAGACGACAGTCGGCCCGGCTTCAATAAAAATATGCATCTAGTTTATTTTGGAAAAGCAGATGAGCTTTCAGTAAAGGCTGAATTATGGTTCTGCGTTAAATCAAAGCAGGGCCTACGCCGTAGGGTACGCGGCTACGCGGGAGGCTCTCCGTAGCCTACGCCGTAGCCTGACGTGCACCTCCCAAAAATGAACTACGCGTCGAGGCGACGCAGACCGAGAGGGCTGTGATTGGTTTGCTTGGTAGCAACGCATTTCCGGTTCCACTTCGTGAAGCAGTAGTGAACTTTCAGTGCTCTTTTCTTTGTGTGTGTGATTTTGTTTTTTTTGGGGAGGGTTGTTTTGGTTTTTTGCACAATAGTTGTCCTACAGCAGCAGCAGCTGTGACTCGTACATAAAGCAGTGGACGCTGTGGGGTACACTACTCAGAGGATTCTGTTGGAGGGTGGAAGGGGGGAACGGCATGGGGTTGGAAGTAATCCTTAAAGTTTTACAAAATAAAAGTATGAATGTGGATGCAGCCTGAGAGTGTGTTCCTCCCTCATCAGCGTCACTATGGATACAAGCCAGTACAACTGTGCCTGGAATTAAAACAAAATCTGTCATTGTTGTCAACGTCTCAAACTTGAGTTGAGCATGGGCAGATAAAAGTAGCTCACTGACCTCAGCAGGGTTTCTCCATCCCCTGCAGCCTCAGATGCCTCTGGCTTGTACCTCCAGATGTTAGTGCACATCTTATCACTATTGTTCTCCATTGTTCTTGTAGTTTGTTGTGCTGGTCTGCCCCCTCTTCTCTTCTGCACATGTTTTTCAGAAGCTGCATCCTGCCCTGCAGTCCCCCCTCCCCTCTGTCCACCTCAGTGTCTGCCGTCTACAACTGCTTATATAGTCATCCCTGTAGTGCACCAGCTAGCCATTGTGTCTGTGTCTCCTCTCTTTCTGATCTCCACTTTTCCTACTCTACCCAGCTGGCCTTCGGCAGGAGGGTCCCCCCTTATGATCCAGGTTCTGCTCAAGGTTTCTTCCCTCCTAAAAGGGAGTTTGTCCTTGCCACTGTTTGGCTTAAGGTTTTTCTCCCACTAGGGGAGGTTTTACCTGCCATTGTTAATGTAATGCCACATGTTCTGGGTCTTTGGAAAGATCCTAGAGACAACTTATGTTGCAATAGATGCTATATAAATAAAATTGAATTGATCAACTTCAGCTTTTCGAGGTCATTAAGCAGCTGAATATAAAACCAGAACCAGCAGCTCAGATGATTCAAAAATCAGGATCAAAGCTTCCACGCACTCATTTCTCAGGATAGAGTTGTGGAAGTTTGATCTTGAAAACTGGATCCAGCAGGAGCTTTTTGAAATGTCTTGCAGAGTCCTTCTTCATGAAAGACTCGAAGTAAGGAGATCAGCCTCTCCTCCTCGTTTCCTGCTGTTTCTCCAGAGATGCCCAGCAGCCGAGACGACACACCAGCACGATCTGTGCTGTTGCTACTGGTTTATGTTGTAGTGAAGACTGATCTGCTGAAACTGGTCCCGTCTGGGTTCCCCACCCTGACTGATATTTAAACAGCTTTGAAGCTCAACGCTTTCCACAGTTGATGACTGATGACTAATCAGACGTTTTTTACCCCTAAAGCAGTCTGATGGCAGTGTTTTCAGCCGGACCTTCTTCAGATCCATGTCCTTGTTCTGTACCAGAAGCCGTTTCTCCTAAAACATGATGAAAAATCTTTTGCTGCTCTGAAATGTGAAAGAAGTGGAACCTGATCCCCATCTTGTCTCCTGACAGGGCTCCAGAGAGCGCCCCGCTGAAGAGCAAAATGATCTACGCCAGCTCCAAAGACGCCATCAAAAAGAAGTTTACAGGTGAGCTGGAGTCGGAGCTGCACCGGTCCGAGGCCAGCTCAAGTGTGGCACCTCGTCTGCATGTATGGTCTCCTTGGTAACGGCGGCCCTGTCTCCCCAGGTATCAAACATGAGTGGCAGGTGAACGGGCTGGACGACATCCAGGACCGCCGCACGCTGGCCGAGAAGCTGGGCGGGAATGTGGTGGTGTCTCTGGAGGGCAAGCCGCTGTGATGTCGCAGCGGCGAGCCGAGCGGAGTCGAGCCAACCGCCGTGCCATCAGGACCGAAGCAACCGACCCCCCCCACCCCCGAACACCGCCACCTCACCCAGCAGCTTCTCTCTGTACCACGTCCTGAAGGAGTTAGCGTCTCTAGGCCTCCTCGTTTTCTTTTTCGTTTTGGTTCGTTCTTGCTTTTTTCAAACATGAAGGAGATCTCATTAACATGGTTGTATGCAAAAACGCCCGCCCCCGTTCGTCACTGCGTGACGCCAGTTCACGCGGCGAAAACCGCAGAAAGGACACTACCAAACCCAGGAAGGTTGTCTCTCTCTCTCTCACAGCCAGAGTTTTGCCAAAAAGTCGATGCGAAGGAATCAGCCACGTGTGGGATGAGAGCGCCACCAAGCACTGCCTCCTGCCGCACAAGGGTCGCACTCATGCTTTTTACATATGACTTTATTTATTATTGTAAACGTTTGTTCAACCAGGCAGACACGTTGTGTTCGACTATGCATTCAGATTATCCAGCACCTTTTGTTGAAACACTACAGTTAAGACAGGAAGATCTGACGTTAAATTCTGTCTTCATGTTCCCGAGCCGAGCTCTGTCCGCCTCGCTTTTCCTTCCTGTCCCGCTCGCCATCGTTTAGCTGTCTGATCGTCGCCTTATTTCAGTTTGAATGTAACAGTCACACCAGTTAGAGTGCACTTTTATTTTGTGAAGAAGCACTACAGGAAGCAGATTTGACCCCAGCAGTGAGAGATGACCCCACAGCAACAACTACAATATCTGGAGCCTTAAAGTGGAACATTGTTTCTGAGATCACAGGAAGCCACTTTGCAATAAAAGCCTGTGGCAGATATGAAGCGTCTGCGTCATCTCTGCTTCCGCCAATCACAGAGCAGCTTGATTCACGTCGTTGGTGTGGAAATGTCACGCTCCTGGAGCTGCCTGTGAGTGAAAACGCTCCCGTTAAGTCACGTCACAAAATGGTTGTTGAAACAAAGTGACGTTATGCACAAAAAGTTTTACATTAAACTGTGTCAAACCTGATCACAGATCAGTCCAGGTGGGAAACAAGTGCTCCAAACAGGCCTGTAAGCAGCAGTAACTGACACATCGGGGGTCTTCTGGTGGGAACCGCCCTGGGCCAGTGCGTTTAGTCCCACCAGAAAAGGTTTAGGAACCACTGACTTAACAAAAGTCGGAGCTGAGCCAGTACTGCTGTCTTCAGACCCCGGCTCTGTTGACGAGATCCAGGTAGTGGTGATACTGCAACACCTAGGGAAAAAAATAAGCTCCTCCCACAACCTTCCTCTTCCTGGATTGGCCTCATTGTCACACCAATACTACAACTTTATTGTGGGCCCCAGCTGACATGTTAAGTCTAAAGAGATCTAGTTCAAACTTTTTAACAATGTTTTAATCAATTAAACAGCTAGGCAAGTTTATTTGTACATTACATTTCAGCTAAATGTGCCCCACGTTGCTGCTCCTACCCAGGTAGAACTGCAGGGCCCGGGTTCAGAAATACACCAATACATGTGATTTCCAAACAATTTAAATATTTTCACAATTCTTGGGGAGGGGGACCACAAAGGCAGTGGCCAATCCAGGTTATTTGACATTCAGCAGGTCCTCAGCTCTTGTCCAGTTTGGTACCAGACTAGGAGGCAGCACACTCAAGGCAGCAGCAGCTGGAGAGACGCCAGGGCCGTAACACGCCTGGGAATACAAAGATTCACATATTACATGTGCCCCAATGAAACTATGAATCAGAGGATAAACATTCCTGGGAGCTGGGTCACAGCTGTACCTCAGGGAGGAGGAAGGTGACAGCGAGCCACATCCTCACTGCTAACAAACCAGATGAGCTTAGTGGCCAGACAAACTAACGCTGAATACAAATTTAGAGAAGACATACCTCAAGAACCAACACCACAAAAAAAAAAAAGATGTCACAGCTGAACTACAGCCCGGTATAAAAGCACAAGCAAAAAGTGATGTAATGCCTCCCCCCACTAAGCTCAATTTAAGAACCAGCAATCACCTTACTATTCCCAGCAGCTCTGCCCCGTGACAGGAACACTGAGCCTGCAAACACCTGCTCATATATGCCAGAGCCACACCCTGTAATCACAGCACACCAGGTGCAGGTGTTTGACACAGAGTCAATCCTGCCACACTCAAATTAAAGCTAAAAGAAGAGGGGGGTGGTGGTGATGAAATGAAGACCATGGACAACCCCCAGCATCCTATTCACAACATGCTGGCACAGCAATGTTTGTATTGAGACTGCTACAGGATGTCCTTCCTCCCCTCAGCAACAAACCTCTACAGTTACTCTTTGGAGACTGAAATCATGAATACTTCAACAATTAATTTGCAGCTTTGCATTAATTGGCTGCTGGTTAAATCTAGAATTGAGCTCAAAATATGACTTGTCCGCACAAAGCTATAAACTGTAAAGCATGGGTGAAGAACCTCATAGTTCCATACCGTCCTTGCAGGACGCTGCTCTTCCTCAATCCAGGGTTTACTTGCTGGTCCTGGAGTCTGGAGGTTTCAAAAGGAGGCCGAGCCTTCAGCTATCAGGCTACACTATTATGGAAACAACATTCAGCCTTGGTCCAGGGAGGAGACTCCTCTAAAGACCACTGGGGTCTGGATCCAGACCCTAGTGGTCTGTAGGGTCTGGATCCAGACCTGCAGTTCCTCTACTGACCACTGGGGTCTGGATCCAGACCTGCAGTTCCTCTACTGACCACTGGGGTCTGGATCCAGACCTGCAGTTCCTCTACTGACCACCAGGGTGACCACTAGGGTCCGGATCCAACAGTGAGTTCATCTCCACTGACCTCCATGTTAAAATGTTCAGCTTTACAACAGAAATAAACATATTTACAGTCTGGAACAATAACTGTTTTGGTCTCCACAGGGAGGGAGGGGGGTGGTGTGTGTGTGTGTGTGTGTGTGTGTGTGTGTGTGTGTGTGTGTGTGTGTGTGGTGGGGGAGGGGGGGGGGGGGGAGGTATATGTAGGTAAATAATATAAATCTACAAATGTAGCCTATGTATAATTAGGGTGTGGTGTGGTCTTTTGATTAATGACTGGCATAACCAACAACTAACCGTTACTGGTTTAGCTTGATAGTACTTGGCACCACAGTTAGTTACATGAACATCTAAATGGAGCTATTGGCAATAATCAAGCTGAAGATTTAACTGGAGTAAATGGAGAAATCAGAGTTTACATGTGCAGAAAGAGAATCAAAGTATTGATTGAGGCGGGTTTGACTCCGTGCCACTAGTTGGCGCTGCTGCCCTGGAGCGCTGGCATCCTGCCAGTTAGTTAGGATCATAGACATATATATGTCTATGGTTAGGACCACAGCGCACAGTGAGGCGTGGTGATTTCTGAGCTGTGAATAAACACATAACAGAACATAATCACTCTTAATTAAATGATAACGTCCCGTTGTGCTGTCAGCTGCACTAAGGGACTGCTGTGACCAGTTCTGGGTTGGTCTGGACGGGTTCTGGTTGAAGGTGCTAACCAGGTTTAACCAGGAGACACCAGCGGTACTGCTGCTGGAGCATCATCCTCTTCTGGTTTCTACCCAGTATCATTTCAGGATCCAAGCTGACTCACTGGCCCACTAGTGAATGACATTTGAAACAAATGCTGCAAAAGCAGGGATCTGGCCTTGGCTTGTGGCCCTGCCGGCTCCACAGTGACTGGCCAGCCTGGGTCTTCAGCTCTTGTAGAACTTGTTTTGGATATTGTTCTGGTAGTGATGTTTGATATGAATTAATCTAAAGTTTATATAACTTAGCAGCATTAAAGGTTTAACTAAACCAGTGAAGCTAAAATGGTGAACTTGTGACAAGTACAGACTGGATACAGGGGATGAAACGCCCATCACATGACCTGTTGTTTTCTGTAGAGCCAATTAAAAGCCCCTTTTCCTTCGTGCCAGGCCCTGCCACTGTATGTCAAAGTTAGCTGTGGCTACCATAGACTATATATATATATATATATATATATATATATATATATATATATATATATATATATATATATATATATATATATATATATATATACAATGCAATCAGGGGAGAACAAGTATTTGATACACTGCCGATTTTGCAGGTTTTCCCACTTGAAAAGCATGTAGAAGTCTGTAATTTTTATCATAGGTACTCTTCAACTGTGAATGACAGAATCTAAAAAAAAAATCCAGAAAATCACATTGTATGATTTTTAAGTAATTAATTTGCATTTTATTGCATGACATAAGTATTTGATCACCTGTCAACCAGTAAGACTTCCGGCTCTCACAGACCTGTTAGTTCTACTTTAAGAACTAACTAACCTTTGCTGCAGTGTGTGCAAACCTGGTCAAGAACTACAGGAAACGTCTGATCTCTGTAATTGCAAACAAAGGTTTCTGTACCAAATATTAAGTTCTGTTTTTCTGATGTATCAAATACTTATGTCATGCAATAAAATGCAAATTAATTACTTAAAAATCATACAATGTGATTTTCTGGATTTTTTTTTTAGATTCCATCACTCACAGTTGAAGAGTACCTATGATAAAAATTACAGACTTGTACATGCTTTGCAAGTGGGAAAACCTGCAAAATCGGCAGTGTATCAAATACTTGTTCTCCCCACTGTATATATATGTTAACGGTGGCTACCAGCTCCTTCAGCGGATACCCATCACTGATAAGTAATAATGGGTGGCCATTAGCTGAGCCTACTGTCAATATTAGACATAAATGTATTGCTTTATATGAATAATTCTTAAAACTGCATTCTGTTTAACAAAAATAAAGTTATAAAAATATTTAAACCTCTCGCATCCTCTATTACTTTCCCATGTTAGCATGAAATGCATTCTGGGATACTTGGCGCCTCAAGTCTACATGCATCCCCAATAAATTGGACGGAGCTACAACACATCCAGGTGTTTCTTCTGTACTTGGTTCTGGAGACTGGAATGGTACTTCCGCTAAGTGATGATCATTCACAAGAACACAAGAACCCATATTGAGTAATGGCCTTATTTCCACATTGGCCTCTACCTGGAAGTTGGACGTGATCCAGACGGCTCCCAAGGCCTCCTCCTTCTGCCCATCTGCAACATGGCACCACACAGTGTGAAAAAAAAGCAGGATTAAAATCACACTTAAAAAAAATATGGGAGGGTTTGTCCAGGTCTTATACAGTCCATCCTCTCCCAATGCCATGATGTCTTCTAGGAATCTAGGAAGAATTTTGCTTAAAATCTTCCACAACCAATTGCTTACACAAGGTAAATACTTGACTTTTTGTCCTTGTATTAGTGAATATAAATTGATAAACTGAGTATTGTCTCTAACGTCACAAAAAAAGCAGCCAAAAGTATTTTGCATATCATTTGTTTATTGTTTATCATACTATTCTCTACTGTGACATACCATAATGTTTTCTGAGAAAGGAAGCCAAGTGTGTATTAATAAAAGAATAAAAGAATAATAATAATCCAGTTAGTTGGTCCAGTTATTGTGTTCACTGGTACTGAATGCTCTTCACAGTTGATGAAGGCCCTCGTGATGCGTGATGAGGGTTTCTCTCCCTGGCCTTCAGGACTTTCATTAAGGGTGCAAAGCTTCCTATCTCCTCTAGAGGATGTTGTTGAGTTAAAAATACAATTAAGCGTTCACATTTAGCACAGGTTCCTCACTGTAATTTAATGGTATTTTACCCGTGTAAGTGCGCACATGTGTCGCTGCAGCACTGCATCCTCTCTGTGTGGACAAAGGCTGGTTGCTGTACTGACACAACTTAGCAGGCAGATGCTCTGTGGCTGTAAAGATGCAAGCAACATGTTGTACTGTTGCTGTATGGAGGATTTTTTGTGCCAAAATTAAATAAATAAATACATCATTAATTAATTAAATTGGAAATGAAATATATCATTAATTAATTAAATGTGTCATTAATTAATTAAAATTAGAATGAAATATGTCATTAATTAATTAAAATAAATTCATTTTAAGTAAAAATATAGATTTATTGTTTCAGCATTTAATTAATTAATGACACATTTAATTAATGATTTCGTGTTGCGTGTGAATCGTGAAATGTAAAACTGCATTTAATTAATTAATGATACATTTAATTAATGATTTCGTGTTGCTGAATCATGAAATGTAAATGTAAAACTGTCAGTTTCACTCGTCAAACTCAGTGGGCGGATTCCAAACACCTGATTGGTTCCCCTGCACATCAAGTCAAGGCAAATTGAATCCACATAATGGATTGTTGCAGGGCTTGTGAACACATTCCGATAAACTAGGGCCGCGTTCAGACTGCAGGCAAATCTGATTCATATCTGATTCCTTCTCATATCCGATTTTCAGGGCTGACTGTCCACACTGTTTTTAGCAAGTGTCCATATCGGATCTGGCTCTGTTCAGACTGGGCCACATCATGACTGATCTGACGGGTTGCCGTAGCAACGACGTCGGAGCGGAGGCGTCACCCAGCGCGTGTATTGTGTGAAGTCATGTATTTCTTTTATATATATAAAAAATTCCCAAAATATCTGTACCGTTTCTGATTGGGTCGGCACTGCGCATCATTTTTAGACACAACAATGAACGCATACCGCAAAAGTTGTGTCCCGGCGGAGGGACCCGACGTCCCAGCAAAATGAGAAACAGAGAAAAGTGTTCAGAACAAAACCACCAGCAAACTAACAAACCAACCAACAAAGCTCAGAGTTAACAAAACGAACCAGAAATATATATATATATATATATATATATGATTCTGTATGTATAGTTATTATATTATATATATATATATATATAATATAATAACTATACATACAGAATCATCACTGTCTAATGTTCTATCTAATGACAGAATTATCACTGTTTCAGCAGGTCTCTTATAATTCAGATAAATTTTCGTTTACATATAATATTGTTTGTAGTCATTTTAGTGCAATTTAAAGCTTATTTCTACAAATAAAATCAGCACACTAGGCAGCGATCTTGGACCAGCGGCCACTCTGATTGGTCCAGCACGCTCACGTGACAATGTCAAAGCACTTTGTGTCAACTCCGCCTCTGGAAATAGTTCCACTTTTAAAACGTCGTTTGTGAAGCCAGTTTCCCGAGATCAGACTTCGACGACTAGATAAATGCTTGGCATCAATAGCTGTATATGTTGAAGTGAATGGCATGAGATAATAAGTCGTGCGCACGAGATAGCAATAATAATTTCCATGTCACCTCCAGAGCTCCGTACAGACCAAAACAGTGGATTCCACTAGATTTGCGTTAGCTCCGCCCGCTGAGTTTGACGAGTGAAACTGACAGTTTTACATTTACATTTCATGATTCAGCAACACGAAATCATTAATTAAATGTGTCATTAATTAATTAAATGCAGTTTTACATTTCATGATTCACACGCAACACGAAATCATTAATTAAATGTGTCATTAATTAATTAAATGCTGAAAACAATAAATATATATTTTTACTTAAAATGAATTGTATTTTAATTAATTAATGCCATATTTCATTCTAATTTTAATTAATTAATTACACATTTAATTAATTAATGATATATTTCATTCCCAATTTAATTAATTAATGATGTATTTATTTATTTAATTTTGGCACAAAAAATCCTCCATATTGCTGAAGAGATTCAGTTCTTCATTAAGAATCACAAGGAGGGAAAGATGATTGCATTGCCTGTTTCCCTAGCCTACTTCCTTGAGCAGACTGAGAGGCCTCCACTTGTTTCCTCCAACACTCAGCCTTTCAACATCTTCAGTGCTCAGAACCGGGTCCTGGAGGAGGTTGGAGAAAAGGTATTCCCACTTTCCAAATCTACAGGAAGCTTGATGAGAAAATTCTAAAACTTTGAGTTGTGCTAAACTTGACAGTTCAGAGACAGTTAGACAATCCTGTTATTATCCCCTTAACTTCTCCAGCCAAGTCACAAGAGAGACCACAGTGGACTTGAAGATCTGACCCGGTGGCGTTCAGTTCCTCCCTGAAAAGATGAGATGGAGTTGTGACTTCAGTAAAATCAAAGTGACAGGAGTATAGTTATGGTCGCTAATTATTATTATTATTATTATTATTATTATTATTATTATTATTATTATTATTATTATTATTATTATTATTATTATTATTATTATTATTATTATTATTATTATTATTATTATTATTATTATTATTTACCTGGAGCAGGGCTGACCTCTGCTTTGTCCAGGAGGGGCCCTGTTCTGCAACCAGAGGGGCGATTGAGGTTGGACAGGTTATGAGGCTTTCTGCTCAACTTTATGACAGATGTGATTACAATTAAAGCATTTACTGCAAAGGTTTTTCTTTCTTTAAAGTGCATTGTTGGCTGCTTTGCATAGCTGCTGCTGATGCGTGTTGTCACGCTGGGATGTTGAGTTCCCATGGTTTGTTTTTTCGGTTATCTGAGGAAAGTGCACCCCAGGACTGGACTAAAGGCTGATTTATGGTTCCGCGTTAAATCGACGCAGAACCTGAATTATGGTTTCGCGTTAAATCGACGGCGTAGGGTACGCAGCGACGCACACCATACGGTGTTGTAGTTCCCCGCATAGACATACGTATATATCCAGTACTCGAGTTGTAAAAAAAAAATCAGGGGGGATGGTGGATTTTATCATATGGGGACAGATAATTTGTGCTGATTATAAATAATACAATATATATCACAAATAATAGCAGTGACCAAAACACCTGCAGAAATACTGCAGGAATGACATAGCAGCAGTTAAATGCAGCCTTCTGTAAGCTTTAAATATCCACTGGGCTTACATCAAATACATCAAAACACAACAATAAAAAACAGTTTTCTGAACTTATCAATATGACTCTGTCCTTCACAGGATAAGTAAAATGGATCACTGCAAAAACTCAAAATCTTAACAAGAATATTTGTCTTATTTCTAGTTAAAATGTCTAATTTTAGTAAAAAAATCTAATTACACTTAAAGCAGCACAACGTAACTTTCAGCTTTTCTGAGTTTGGCGGCATCTTGTGGACAAAATCGGTAGTGTTTTACCAGAAAGAACACTACGTTTCCCATGAGCACCAGCGCGTACTGCAGGAAAACTCCTGTCCCGTCGCTGCATTTGTTTTGATGAGAGAACACGGGACGCTTTTCTGTTTCACCAAGTGAACAGAAGGAACGCAAAAAAAGATGTTAAACTGCTGGAAAGGAACTGGAATTTAGCGGGATACCTTAAACAAGGAAGCCAGGGAGCGGTATATGGAGAAAATAATGATTATTAACGGTCTGGATCCATATCCCTACTGAAGACCCATGTGTTTCAATAAATTTGTATAATAGTACAACACACAGTACATGTTTTGTATCCCTCTTACTTCTCTTTTCTTTTTTTTTTTGACCGCTATATTATGGTTAAGAGGCGTGAGCAATATTTTTTTTTCCTCGTGAGATTATTTTTTTCCTCTGCAGCTACAAATAGAGTTCATATTTTTTCCTCAACAAACTAGTTTTATCTGAAGATTGGGGTTAATTGCACCGCAGAGAGCTGGCCAGCAACTGGGTTTAGCTGGCGAAGTGGGGAATAAAACCCGTGTTTTGATCCGTGTTTTGTCTGTGTGAGTGTTTGTGGTTTAAGGCTGTTTATGGTTCTGCGTTAAATCGACGCAGAGCCTACGGCGTAAGGTACGCGGCGACACGCACCGTACGTTGCGCGTCGCCACGTACCCTACGCCGTAGATCTGCGTCGATTTAACGCAGAACCATAAATCAGGCTTTACTGTGTGTTTGGTCGTTACAGCCGCGATCCAAAGCGAGCCGACGACTCTTTCACTCTTTTACTCTGTTATATCAGATACTTGGCCTGCGTGGTTCTGCCTCCGAGCAGGAAACCGGTGAAAAGTTAAACCATTAGGATCCCCACGTCTGTTGTGTGGAGCTGCTGCAGCCACAACGCAGCAACAGCTTCTGCGGAGCTCTGCGCTCCACGCCCCGCCCATTTTCATCTCGACTGCGAATCAGGAAGGAGGGGGAAGTGACGTATGCCGTAAAGCAGTCAAAGTCGTAACGATTTGTAGTTTTTTAGTGTGGCAGGGTTCCTACCATGCTCCTCAAAGTTACATAGTGCCAGTGAAGGCGATACAGACCCCCTCAGACCATGACAGAGGTGTTATTAAACCTGTTGGAAGTTGATGTACCATCACAATGACTCTGGAAATATGATATTAAGGTGGAAAAGTTACGTAGTGTCGCTTTAAAACAAGACTCATCATTGGAAAAAACTACAATTTTCACCTGTTTCAAGTAGATTTTCACTTGAAATAAGTAGAAACATCTGCCAGTGGAACAAACATTCTTTGCTTGTAATGAGAAGATAAATCTTGTCCCACTGGCAGATTTTCCTATTATTCAAGTGAAAGTAAAAGCGAAAGTGAAAGCAGTAAAACCACATTCATTGATGAAATGACATAAGGGATAGAAAGGGGGGATGGCAGTTTTACAGGGGGGATGATTTTGACAGTTTTTATTTCAGGGGGGGGGGGGGGGGGGGGGATTTTGACAGTTTTTATTTCAGGGGGGGGGTGATTTTGACTATTTTATTTCAGGGGGGGATGATTTTGACTGTTTTTATTTCAGGGGGGGGTGATTTTGACTGTTTTTATTTCAGGGTGGGATGATTTTGACTGTTTTTATTTCAGGGGGGGATGATTTTGACTGTTTTTATTTCAGGGGGGGATGATTTTGACTGTTTTTATTTCAGGGTGGGATGATTTTGGCTGTTTTTACTTCAGGGGGGATGATTTTGACTGTTTTTATTTCAGGGTGGGATGATTTTGACTGTTTTTATTTCAGGGGGGGATGATTTTGACTGTTTTTATTTCAGGGGGGGGATGATTTTGACTGTTTTTATTTCAGGGGGGGATGATTTTGACTGTTTTTATTTCAGGGGGGGGATGATTTTGACTGTTTTTATTTCAGGGTGGGATGATTTTGACCGTTTTTAGTTAGTTAGTTAGTTAGTTAGTTAGTTAGTTAGTTAGTTAGTTAGTTAGTTAGTTAGTTAGTTAATATTTATTTCGGTCAATCACAAACAAAAATCAACAAACAAGGTAACACAGGTTTTCTCTGGTCAACATTGTGATTATTTGACCGAAAAGGTCTTGGCTTGAAGCATAAAGCTTATCTTGCCCACCTTTTAACTGAATAGAATATACAAAAAGAACAAAATGAAGTATCATAAGTCTACACAAAATAATAATAATAGTAATAATAATAATAATAATAATAATAATAATAATAATAATAATGATGATGATGATGATGATGATGATGATGATGATGATGATGATGATGATAATAATAATAATAATAGTAATAATAGTAATAATAGCAATAATAGCAATAATAATGATAATTTCAGGGGGGGGTGATTTTGACTGTTTTTATTTCAGGGGGGATGATTTTTTGACTGTTTTTATTTCAGGGGGGGATGATTTTGACTGTTTTTATTTCAAGGGGGTTGCCATCCCCCCTCATCCCCCCTCAACTCCAGTGTATTTATGTCTATGGTTCCCCGGTGATGAATCCGGGCTTTTGTTCGGCCCGCAGCGCTTGTTTCTGTCACGGGACCTGGCAACACGGTACTTCCTGTCCCAGCGCCGCAGCCATGATGGTGGGTCTGCTCTCTCTGCTCTCTCCGCTCCGTCCTCCTCCCCGCTGCTCTCCCGGCCCGGCCCGGTCCCAGCCCGGCCCGGGCCCGGTCCGGGGGACCCGGTTCCGACCAACTAACGCGTTTGTGTGTGTGTCTCCCAGCAGGAAGGGCTGGACGATGGACCCGACTTCCTCTCCGAGGAGGACCGGGGGGTGAGTCCCGTAGCTAGGGCTAACGGACCTCCGGCGGTCCCGCTTCGGCTTACTTAGGGGGTTAACGGCTCGACCCAAGACCCGGTTCGGTCCGGTCCGCAGGCCGTATTAGTCCCCACCCCCCCGGGCCGGGCCGGTACCGGTACCGGCGGGTTCAGGCCGTTACCGAGCCGTTACTGTTACTGTCACGTGATGACACTTAATCCCAGGTCCAGATCTGACTCCAGGGGGAGAAATGTTCTGGTACCGTGTCTGTACCTGGGCCAGGTACCGGGCCCGGTACAGGAACATGAGCTGGTTCTGGTGTAAACATCATCTGAATTAATAACAATCACAATGAGCTGGAGTTAACTCTCATTCATATGGACCTCTCTCCTCCAGGGCTGTGAATAAAGGGTGTGTTCAGTGGAAAAATTAGATGATTGAGGTGTTTTGATTAATTCAGTTTTATTTATATAGCGTCTATTACAACAGAGGTCTCTAGGATCTTTCCAGAGACCCACAACAATGGCAGGTAAAATCTCCCCTAGTGGGAGAAACACCTTAAAGGGGACCTATTATGGCATCTAATCCCTATTTTAAACAGGCCTTGAATGTCTTAAAAACAAGCTTTTGATTGTTTTTGCTAAATAAATTAGAATTTCAGCCTCTAGACCATGGCTGCGTCCGAAATCACATACTTCCATCCTAATGAGTATGCAAAATGAGTATGTGGGATTTTTAGTCCATCCGAAACATTAGTACGTACTCAATAGTATGATCTATCCATACTCATTCTGGAGTATTAGTGTAATGTATTAGTGTGGATTGATTGGCTGCTAAGGGATTCGTATATGTCATAAGTATAATATTAATATTATAATATTTGTATTTAATAATATTATATAATGTCATCTTGTTTGGGCCAGAATAAACGGGAAAGAGCGGAACGCTGCTACTGCTGCTGTGACACGTTACCATGGTAACAACCCCCTCCCTACGGCAGGTCACGTGTGCGCTCTTAGTAGTACGTCCGAATTAATGCACACTACTGATATTTACTCAAAAGTGTGCCAAATTTAAGTATACTTTTTAGTATATACTTTTTAGTATGGCATTTCGGACGCACCGCATGTCTTTATCATCCCAGTTTCTAACCTCCTTCTTTATGCGGGATTCTGAGTGGGCGGGGAGGCTATGATAATGAGGCACTGTGCTGATTGGCTGCCTGAATGACGCGATACACCGCTACGAAATTATGGCAGAAGCGCCGGCCGGCGGAGTTACCGTGTCCTAACACCATGTCATAATTGCATGCGATGCAAGCGAGCGTCAACGAGAAAATCAATTCCATTGCTTTATTTTCTATTGGACTGTCCTAACTGGCCGCAGCGACTTGGCACACCGTTTTGAGCTGGCCGTTTCCTGCCGCTCGCGTTGAAAGCCGGTTGAAAGCGCTGTAGGAAACAGTCATGGATGAGGAACGGCTGATCCAGTTAGTTGAAATGAGGAGTTATCTCTATGATTCCTCCTCATTTCACTACAAAAACCTCAATAAAGTGGCAGCTGCTGGAGGGAGATGGACAGAGAGCGTCCGGTGTCACGCAGTGCGAAGCGATAGTTGGACGCTTGCATGCAGTTACACGGTTTTATAGTTGTGGGTGTGGTTTGCATTTTGGTTACATAACGAAAATGCGCAAATCTGAACGGCTCGTAGATCCACATCACACTGGATGGCTCATCCGGGCGGCTGTACAGACCCTGCAGAATTTGGTTGCTTTCCTCCTTCTCTGAGTTGGCAGGCTGAGGGGAGACCACTTTATATATGTTAAAGCAAGAGAAAACGTGTTTTTCATAATAGGTCCCCTTTAAGCCAAACAGTGGCAAAAAAAACTCCCCTTTAGGGGGGAAGAGACCTGGACCAGGACCTGGATCATAGGGGGGGGACCCTCCTGCCGGAGGCCAGCTGGGCATAGCAGGAAAAGAGAGAACAGACTTCTTCGGATGAGATTGAAGAAGTGTGATGAAGGCTGTGGGTCCAGGACGGGTGACGTCTGGCCGAAGAGGATTCAGTAAATCACAAAGTCGACCAAGGAGATAAACAACACAGATCCACATGCTTAACAGGATTACTGATTGATGCTGCCGGTTCTCGTTTTAAGGCCTCATCTCAGGACTGGATGGATGTGCTTATAGGGAGATTAAAAGTTGTAAACAGTTTTTCTAGATGCTGTGCGATCTGTCAATAATCTGATCGCCCGTAGCAGTGGACCCCCCTCTTTTGGCCCATTTATAAATCATATATGACACTTAAAAAAATTCAGGGTTCAAGAACATTGGTCAATGTCCTTAAATGCAATAGAGCAAATAAATAAATAAAACCTGTATATGGAGCCATACCTGCTTTGCTTACTGTTAGACTTGATCCATTTTTTATTGAGTCAGATCCCTTAATTTAGAATATCCTATTTACAATAAATGTAAGTTTCTTAGGCCGTTCTCTCATCGGTGACACAGTAGGGTGACGTGCTGACATATTAGGGCTGGGATGATGCACTTATCTCCGCACACAATAATATCACTCTTCTTGAGTGTCGATTCCACTGTGGAAGAAGATCCCTGGTTTAAACCTTCATGCTGGTGTCAACAGGAACTCAGAAGTGAAACACTTTGATACCAACAGTTTTTTAAGATTGGTTAATATGAACAAAATCAGATTAAATCTGTGGCAGTTTACAGGAGAATGGAAATGATTCTACGCACTTGGAAAAATGAGTTGTCACTTCCAGGAAAGATGATGTTTCTATGGTGACATTAAACGAAAGTGGTCCTGCAAATCACATCTCAGGTGTCTTCAGTCAGTCATTCTGACTATTTAAAGGGTTAAGTGTGTCTCTGCTGTTTGGTATCATGGCATCCACCACACTGAACATGGACCAGAGACAGTGAAGGAGACGGTTGTCTGAAGACATCAGGAGGAACATTCCAGACCACCAAAGGGGAAGACTAGAAGACCGTCTCCAAGCAGCTGGACATTTCATTCAGAGGTGGAATCTCTCAGGACTGAGGACGACCTCCCTGGATGTGGACACAAGAGGACAACTGATGAGTTTTGAACAGACGGATATTACAAATGGAAACCAAAGAAACGAAACAACTTCCAAATAGATTCAAGGTGAAGTCCAAGGTCCAGGTCCATCAGTGTTTGATCACAGCATCCATCACTGTTTGGACCAAAGTGGAGGACAGAGGAGGACTCCACTGTTGGAAGAACATCAGAAACAACTTATTGGTAAACCACAAAGCTTCTGGGAGAACGTCCTTCGGACAGATGAGACACAACTGGAGCTTTCTGACAAGTCAGTCAGTAGGACAGTTTGTGTTTACAAAGTTATTTGACTTCTCACAGTTAAAGTGCACTAATTGTTTGGGTTGGGACAAAATATTAATATTATCGTATATTTTGTTCTTTCTTCTATGCAAGAATCAATTCCTGGGCCTGAATCTAGATATCTAACTGCTTAATGTAGCACTTGATCCTTTTTACTTTTTCTTGGGCCCATTTCTATAGTTTTTCTTCTTCTTTTGATTGGTTGAGATGTCTGACTCTGCCTAGTTGGACATGCCCGAAACACCTCCTTAGAGAGGCATCCTAAGCGGATGCATGAACCACCTTTCCTGGCTCCTCTGGAGGAGACGGAGAGACTTATGATTGAAGAGAAAAGGAGAGAATTGCCGAACGAGAGAAGATAGGAAAACTCATCAAAAACAAGTTACATTTGGCACTTAGATGTTGAGTAATTCTGATTTGATGAAGTCAGATTTTCTGACTTTTTCTTCTAGACGTTTTACCCCACAAGTTTTTGTATCTTAAATGTCCCCGATAGGCTGTCATTTGTGAGGAAGAGGTGTCATCCTAAATGATGTTGGTTTACTACAGAATACTGTAAAACCTTTTTTCTTTGGCTGCTCTGTTCTGAGATACCTGCTGTCCGACGTCTTTCTGCAGACACAGGCGGTGAACGTGGATCTGGAGATGGACGCTACGCTACAAGTAGACATCTCTGACGCCCTGAGTGAGAGGGACAAGGTCAAGTTCACCGTCCACACTAAGGTAAGGCTCGCCTCCCCTCGCCAGAGCATTCAGACCGGTCCCCTGGACACGTCTGTGACGATCCACTTCCTGTCTCCACAGAGCACGCTCCCAAACTTCAAACAGAACGAGTTCTCCGTGGTCCGACAGCATGAAGAGTTCATCTGGCTGCACGACTCGTTCGTCGAAAACGAAGACTATGCAGGATACATTGTAAGAAGCACGAACATTCGGACAGGAGCCACTTGAACATGTTCTTATTTTCCTCTCCTCTCACCTGAACCACGCTCTATAAAGTTGGCTTATTTTGATTTTACAGATGCAATCTGAGAGACATCCAGCTGATATGGTTTTCTTGCTTTATAACAAACATATTCATGTAGTTTTGGTGCCAGAGTGTGTTATCTGGTTCAGATTAGGTAGTAAAGAGGAACGTGCAACTGTTGCATTTCCTGTTGCATTTCCTCTTTTGTTAGTTCATATATATTAGATTCACAACAACTTTTGTTAAAACACAGCTGAAGATTTTTCATAACAACACCATGTGTGTGTATTCTAATTCTGCTCTTTAGATTCACTGAACTTTTTAAAATGTTTTTAAATATCAACGCCTCAGCTGTAGAGACACTCCTCGGACTTAGTGCCACGTCAAGACATTTAAAGTTGAATTTGGGGTCTGATGAATTAAACTGTCTGGAAGAATTCAGTCCGAGTCGTATAAGTGCTGAAATACAACGCAGATAAGGTTCTTGACCGATCAAAAGTCTGTTCTGTCTGTGAACAGTTTTATAGCTTGCGTACTCTCTGCACAGCAGTTTCTCCAACTGTTGTTACAGTGGTGTACAGAAAATGAACCAACAACCGGTAACATCAATAGTGCAGATTTACAGGTCCTTGTTCAGCAGCCTCAATGCTGGTGTATCTGTGCAGATCCCTCCAGCCCCTCCCAGACCTGACTTTGATGCATCCAGAGAGAAGCTGCAGAAGCTGGGGGAAGGAGAAGGATCCATGACCAAGGAGGAGTTCACCAAGATGAAGCAGGAACTGGAGGCGTGAGTTGCCAACAAGTTCTTTAAGTCTGTCCTCCCTCAGCTGCTTCATCATCTTCACCACTGACTGCACTGTGTTGTCCTGCAGAGAGTACCTGGCCATCTTCAAGAAGACCGTTGCCATGCACGAGGTCTTCCTGTGCCGCGTGGCTGCTCATCCCGTCCTTAGGAAAGACCTCAACTTCCACGTTTTCCTGGAGTACAACCAGGATGTGAGTGTCAAATCTGGTCTGTTTAAACGTCTTCAGCAGGGGGAGGGGAAGGAAGGTGGCATCACATTCTTTTATTTAGTTATTTATTATTTTTGTTTAGTAGAAAGACACAAAGCTGGTAACACACATGCAGAAATACGATATTCAGATCGATAAAAGGCTTCACTTTTAATCAGGGTGTTCATAGATGAACACATGACGAACACAATAATAGGAATGAGTTTTGTAGATTACCCATCAGGGTGATGTTGACATGTTTCATCCTTGACCAAAACTTGAGAATTACCAACAAAGTCGGCCTTCAGACGCAAACTTCATTGCACAATTCTTTTTTTTTTTTTTAACATATTTTTATTGAACATGTTTCCAAGATTTAACATACAAACAGATGAATTTATAACGTAGCCAATAATAATACCAGCAGAAATGATCTTAATAACAAAATAGAAATATAGTAAATACATAAAATAAAGCAAATTAAGAAAAAATATATAAAAATAAAATACAATTAAATCAATTAAAATAAAATACAAAGAAATGAAATAAAAGAGGAGGCACTGTCCATACAGTCCAAGAGGGGATCCAGGTACGGTAGAATGGAAATGGTTTGTCCTTTAATGCCCTGAAAAAAGCATAGAAAGGTTGGTGTTCATAACAGTCTGCTGCCACTGACAGAGTTGGGGCTTTGTCAGTGATCCATAAACCGAGGATACATTTCTGGGCACACTGTAGTAAGATGGTCAGCAGTTCTTTGTTCTGAAAGTCTTGTGGTGTTTCATCCTATAGCCCCAAAAGAGAGGTCCCTGCACTGGGATAAAGCTGACCCTTAAAGGTCACGTTCAGCTGTTTGATGATTAAAGCCCAAACTGCTGAATCAGAGGGCCGCTCCATCAGCAGTGACAGAAAGAACCAACAGCACTGCATGTAAGACATTGCTGTGACAATGATGGGTTTGTGCCTGGTTTCAGGAGAAACAAAACGTCTGTGGATAATCTTGAATTGTCTCTCCCAGCCCGAATTAGAGGCCAACACTTGAGAAGGTTTTAAAGAGCATCCCAGCCATCAGGATCAATAGTGACTACCTCTGATCTCCACCTACATTTGACTTTGACAGAACTGTCCGATCCAAGTCTTGAGAGGGTTTTATTAAACTGTTCAGGTGGAGAGCTATCCACTTACATGGTGAAGTGGCTAAGCCTCTATAGAACACCCTTCAGTTGCTTGTCAATATTTCAGAAACTCTTTCATCGTGATGCCATGTCTGTTTTTCATATGCTGGAATGTAAGAATAGAGGCTTGCTAAAGAAAAAGCTTTTAATCCCCTTTTGGTACCAGTCTACTAAACCCGAGTAGAGTTCTGGGGGAAGTCAGGGTTTTCATGAATGAGCGTTGGCCAGGAAAATGAGCTATGAAATCCCTCTAACCTTCTGACTTTACGCCAAACCCTTAACATATTTGACAAAGTCATGTAATCCTTCACCAGTAAAGCAGCTCTACTCGGGGAGATGTATCCCGAATTATGCAGTGGGATCCCACGAGGGGGGCAGATTCACACCTGATCTGGTTGTGAAATGTCAGCTGCGTACAGTGAAAGTTTGTACTGGCGATTATTAAGCCAGGTTCTTTTGGTACCAGCCTCTTGCCTGACAGCTGCAGCGAGGGGCTCCATAGCTACTGCAAGTCTTGTCTGGTCCCTCGTTCAGTACTGAAGTTATCAGTCTTAGTCCATTAGTGATGACGGCAGAGAGGTGACGTGTACAGAATGTGTGTCCACTTGATGAAGGTGCTCCTCTGCATCCAGGGAGCTTGAGAGTTGAACTGAGGTTCTGGGTCGCATTAAGCAGATGTCTGACATTGTGAACTGAATATCTCCCATGCATGAAGCCGGTCTGATCAGGGCTGATAATATTAGTGAGACGTTTTCCTAATGTTGAAGCTAGCGCTCTTACAAGAAGCTTTAAATCTACGTTTAACACATAAATGGGTCTATGTGAAGCTTCTGGAAGTTTTCCTTTCTTCATCACCAGAGATATTAGATTCCATTAAGGGGGGAGGGAGGGCTCCAGCATGAAATGAATGATGAAGCATCTCAGAAAAGGGATTGACTAAAACAGAAGAAACCTCTAACTAAATTCAGCGCTAGCGCCACCTGGGCCCAGTGCCTCGTTGTGAGGGAGTGACTGGATACATGTCCCCCAGAGTTACAGTTCAGATCATTCCTCTCCCTACTTGCATGTAATCTTTGGTGAATCCAGTCCGTCTTGTTGTGGAATGATTTAAATGTATCTTTGATTGTCCTGTTGTCATAACGATGGGTATTAGTAGGTCCTTGGACAGTTCAATTCAATTTTATTTATATAGCGTCTATTACAACAGAAGTTGTCTCTAGAACATGAGGTGTTCTGAGCAGAAAGCCTGTTATGTAGTAGATTGGCTAGGTACAGTAATGATTAGATTTTTAGCCTGTACAGTCTCTGATCTCAGGTGTTTTTTTCTGTCCGACAGCTTAGTGTACGAGGAAAGAACAAGAAGGAGAAACTTGAGGACTTCTTTAAAAACGTGGTGAAGTCCGCAGATGGCGTCCTGGTGGCCGGAGTCAAGGTGAAGACATGAAAACCAGACTAATTTTTTTCTTTAGCTGTTATCTGTATTAACGTTGGCTGTTTTCTGTCTGTGTTCCAGGATGTGGATGATTTCTTCGAGCACGAGAAGACATTCCTGTTAGAATATCACAACAGAGTCAAAGACGCCTCGGCCAAATGTGACAGAATGATCCGCTCACACAAAAGTAAGAATCAGCCACTCAAAACCTGGACTTGTGTGATTCTTAAAGATGTGAAGCCACTTGGGAATCTGTGTCCCCATGTAAATGTGGAAAAACTGCAAACAAGAAAAGTAGCAACAGTTGAGTGCGGTTACACCAGGGGTTCATGACTCTGCATGAGCCTGCGTGTCTACTGATGCTCAGAACCATCCCTGCTGTAAGATTTAACATCAAACCTGAGGTGACTGAGACAGAAATGTGGAAATAAAAAGGTGGGAATACTTTACCAATCCGAAAGGTACTGGGAAGTCTCCGAAGTGCTTCCTCTTAACATTTCTCCTCTACATCTCAGTTTAGTTCCCGTTTCCTGCAGGGAGATGGAGAGGACTGAGAAAAAGACCTCTGAAGGACCCTGCGTCCTAAAGAAGGTTCCTGTGGTCCAAATGCAGTTATCAATACAGTAAATAAGTTGTAATAATCACTTCTTTAGGCAGATGACAAGCGGGAGGCCCTGCCCACACTTAAATACGGCTGTCATCACGGTCATCCTTTGGTTTTTACTCTCCTGACCCGCTAGGAACACCGAGTCAGGCTTGCTAGATGCTGCTAGCTAGCTGTGATTTCCCAAAACCCCACAGAAAATCAGTTCTAGTTCACCTGCTGTTGTTGGTCGCTGCTGCTCAGCTGGCGTGTCTGCCCTCGGAGAGCTAGTGTCAGATTTTCTTTATTTAGAGCACTAAGCTAAAGAAAATGTAGCAGAATTCCTCTGTCCGTCCCTGTCTTCTGGGATGCGGCTTCTCGCGCCGTGATAAAGACCAGCACGGAGCGTGCCACGTCTGTTTAGGAATTGTCCACGCCAGGAGAGCGTGGACGGAGCCTGAGGTGTGAGTTTAGTCCTGGGCTTTGGTGCTTAACCCTGGAAAGGGGAGGCAAGTTTGTGGAGAAGCTGCTGGGACAACATGTTGTGTGGTCTGTTCTGACCCCCTGCTCTCCATCCAAGTCTGACGGTGAGAGGCTTTCAGTTAAAGTCCCAGCATGCAGCTGGATCATGGATTATGTGGAGGGGCTAGGGCAGGGGTCGGCAACCCAAAATGTTGAAATAGCCATATTGGACCAAAAACACAAAAAACAAATATGTCTGGAGCCACAAAAAATGAAGTCTTGTATAAGCCTTAGAATAAAGGCAACACATGCTGCATGTATCTACTGTATATTAGTTATAACTGGGGGAATTATTATGCACTTTGAGAAAAAAGTCAAAATTTCGAGAAAAAAGTCGAAATGTCAAGATTAATGTTGAAGTACAATCTTGAGAAAAAAGTCGAAATGTTGGGAAAAAAGTCAAAATGTCGAGAAAAAAGTCGAAATGTCGAGAGAGAAGTCGAAATTCAGAGAAATAAGTCGAAATGTTGAGATTAATGTTGAAGTATAATCTCTAGAAAAAAAGTTGAAATGTCGAGAAAAAAGTCAAAATTTTGAGAAAAAAGTCGAAATATTGAGGAAAAAAGTCAAAATTTTCGAGAAAAAAGTTCAAATGTCAAGATTAAAAAGGAAAGGAAAAAGGAAGAAAAAAAAAGAAGAAAGAAAAGAGAATAAAAGGGAAAAAAATAGAAAAAAAGGAAAAAAAAACGTCAAACATTTTTGAAAAAGCTCCAGGAGCCACTAGGGCGGCGCTAAGGAGCCTGTGGGTTGCCGACCCCTGGGCTAGGGTGTGTCCAGTCTCCAGGGTGGTGTGTAGCCACAGCTCCACCTGGATGCTCAGCAGGAGGAACAGCTGAGTTCAACCTGGGTGATGTATCATTGGGTTGTTGTCTGTGCTACCACCGTGGCGTCGGTAGATCAGGAAAGACTCATCCTTCCAGGTTTAGTTCCAAGAGCCCACCTCTGTGAAGAACCACTGGCCCATGTAGCCAGATCAGGGTTGCCGGTTTACATCCCCAGTGGGTGGTGTTTGTGGCCCTCTCACTTGGCAGGGGAAGGGTGTCGCGGTGGCGGTTCAGAGGATGGTCAGTTTGGGAACTCACTCCAAGCTGTACAGGCAAAGTTTGAACTTGAGAAAAAACGGACCCCCTTGTTTTTTTTTTTCCTTTTATCAACTTGTTTTCAACGGTTAATCACTGAAACAATCCAAAGGAATTCTGCACATCTTGCCTCGTGTCTTTAATTAGGGATGAAGTCTAAAAGTCTGTGTGAACGTCTAATATCTTAGACACAGCCCCCGCTGAACTGAATTCTATATAATTATGTTTGATTGTTGTCTCTTGTCTCCATACACCCTGAGGAAGGCGTAAGCCGACACGCGTTGGTGTTTTTTAGAATGTAACCCAGTCCAAATAAAGGTTTTTTAACTTTTTTCAAGCCACCAGAGTGCCTGCATTTTTTCTTTTGAGTCTAATATCTTTATTTGAATGATTTTTGATTGATGCAGAAATGGGTTCAGAGACAGTCTGTTCTTTGACCACCTGACCGAGATGTCTCTTGTGTTCAGATGCTGCTGACGACATGAACAGAATCGCCTCGTCTCTGTACTCGTTAGGAACGCAGGACTCCACAGACCTCTGCAAGTACGAGCTAACACACTTCACTAAACACAAAACCGCAGCACTGTTGAATACTCTGTCGTGGCTTTGGTTGGCTGGTGTCTGGTCCCGGGTAGGAAGTTCTGACCCGACAGTTTTCTCTTCAGGCATCCCAGATTAGTGTTGTTTCCTGGTTTATTTAGTCTCCACTAATAATGAAGTGTTTCCTCTGTTTAAGGAAACAGTGTTTTTCTTTTAATATTATGTTAATGTTGATTATAATGGATGATATTTGGATTTCAAACTTTAATAAGTCATTAAAGAGTTGACGGAAACTTTCAGTAACAGTTAAAATGTGAAAAATGAAAGAGAATCGAACGGTTACATCTTTTTGAAATAAATACTGCTTTTTTTCATCATAATCATCAATCAACATGTCTTACACTGTTTGAAATGTGAAAATGATCTGTGCTTAGTCCCCCGTGAAACCCATCTGGATTCTGACCTGAACATGCCGCCGTTCCTCTTTACTGATCCGGTTCCCGTTCTCTTTTTTTTTTTCTAAGGTTTTCCTTGAAGGTGTCGGAGCTGTTCGAGAAGACCAGGGTAGGTATCTTCAGATGTTCAGCTGGCAGCCTGTGTTTTTGTTCTCATTCGCTCACCATTTCTGTTTCTTTACTGTCGCCTTAAAGAAAATAGAAGCTCGAGTTGCAGCGGATGAAGATTTGAAGTTGGCCGACTTGCTTAAATATTATCTGAGAGAGTCGCAGGCTGCAAAGGTGCGAGAGCTCACTGACAGGTAGAGGCTGGAGTTACAGGAAGGCCTTGGAGAAATGACTCGTATCTCTGTGGTTTTTGGCAGGACCTGCTGTACCGGAGGAGCCGGGCTCTGGTGGACTACGAAAATGCTAACAAAGCTCTGGATAAAGCCAGAGCTAAAAACCGGGATGTTCTGCAGGCCGAGACCAGCCAACAACTCTGCTGCCACAAGTTTGAGAAGATCTCAGAGTCTGCCAAGCAAGGTCAGCCTCTCCGCGTCTTTGAACCACACGTTTGGTTTTATTTGGGCTTAAAGTTTCTACTGGTGTGACATCAGAGACCCAGATCATAATGATTAAAAGACTGTGGCGGAGCACATAAAACAGAACAAGCAGCCATTTGCAGCATTCCTATAACAAGATGCCATCATCTGAGAGATGAGACTCCACAGATGCTAACGGTGCACAGATCCCTGTGAGCCAGTGCTCATGTTTCAGCCAAGTGTAAAACAATGGTGGCTATATTTACACTTATGTCACTTTGGCCAAATCCAGTTGAGCCTCTCAAAATTAAGGTTCTGTTTCAAATGGCTGCAACACCGACCTGGTTAATGCCTTTATTTTTCACTGCTGTTATCACATTTAGTTGTTTTACTTCAAGTCCATTGTGGTGTTGTATGAAGGTAAAACCAGAGGAGCTCTGTCTCTGTTCCAGTACCTCTGAACTGACTGGAGATCTAGGACATGTTGTGGTGGTTTCCTGCTTCCTGGTTTGGCTGGAAGGACTGATGTCCGTTCTTTTCTTATTAGAGCTCATAGACTTCAAGACAAGAAGAGTGGCGGCGTTCAGGAAGAACCTGGTGGAGCTGGCGGAGCTGGAGCTCAAACATGCCAAGGTAAGATGCAGTCCTGATGACTCCACCGTCACGGCTCGAATGAAAATGTGTCTCCCAGTTTCTTCTATCGTCATCATGAATCTGATGGAAGAGGATTGGTGGGTCTGTGTGCGATTGATGTTGCCATGGCAACTGATGAAGGCAATGATAAGTGCAGGCAGGAGTGTGATTTTTGTAGGAAATGTAAAGTAAATTTATGCAGTGCTTTTAAGTTTAATTAAAAAGACCACCCGTGTCTCTGCCGTGGTTTTAGCTGCAATAGTTTAGTTCTTGGCGCCTGAGTCGATGAATGAGAGAGAACTGTCTGAGCTTCTGCCGTGTATCTACTTAACATGACCAGGTTAAAGTCCAGCCATCATTTAACTCTGACTGAGTGGAGGCGTGTCCGTGGGGCGTCAGGACCGCCATGTTTAGACCTGGTATTAACGTGTCCTGAGTGATCCCATCACAGGTAGATGTTCTGAATCATTTAGGGCCTGTGGCCCCCCCAGATGTGCTGCCTTGAAGTAAGTGTATTATTATTGCAGATGAAGACTGATTCTCTTACAAACACAATTCTGTTTGATGTATTTGTGTTTATAGATAATAAAGGGTTAAAGGGAACACGTTGCATTACGTGTTGGGTTGTTTAAGTGTTCCCTTTATTTGTTTGAGCAGTATGTTGTCAAAGGTATTTGTCATAATGTTGATGGCTTCAGTGATCTTCTTCCTCTCAAAGCACCTGAAAATGGGCCGGCCCACTGGCGCCTCTTTAAGTAATGAACCGGCGAAGTCGGTGTGCATGTCCAACACGGTCTCGGATAAGATATTGGGATGATGCAAATACACGCTTTATCTAGATCGGGGGTCGGCAACCCAAAATGTTGAAAGAGCCATTTGCACTTCGAGAAAAAAGTCGAAATGTCAAGAAAAAAGTCAAAATGTCGAGAAAAAAGTCAAAATGTCAAGGAAAAAAGTAAAAATATCGAGAAAAAAGTCAAAATGTCAAGGAAAAAAGTCAAAATATCGAGAAAAAAGTCAAAATGTCGAGAAAAAAGTCAAAATGTTGAGGAAATAGTCGAAATGTTGAGGAAATAGTCAAAATTTCGTGAAAAAAAGTTGAAATGTTGAGGAAAAAGTCAAAATTTCGAGAAAAAAGTCGAAATGTCGATTAAAAAGGAAAGGGAAAAAAAGAAAAAAAAGAAAAAAAATGAAGAAAAAAAGGAAATAAAAGGTCAAACATTTTTGAAAAAGCTCCAGGGAGCCACTAGGGCGGCGCTAAAGAGCCGCATGCGGCTCTAGAGCCGCGGGTTGCCGACCCCTGATCTAGATATTACCTGGGCGTGGTGATGCACCACGATCATTTATATGTAGCGGAAAGCCTGCATTTAATACTGAGCGAATTTGGGTTGGACTTCTCATGCTCTGAATACAGCAGTTCACACCTGGCATTGATTCCAGTCTAAACTGGTTTGTGAAACAAACGGACCCAGACCGAGGCTTTGGCCCCACCCCCTCTCAACCGGCCCTGTCTCTCTGACCCCGCCCCCTCTCTCACCTGCAGGGAAACCTCCAGCTTCTGCAGAGCTGCTTGGGTGTCCTGAAAGGAAACGCCTAACCGCCACACCCGCCCACAGCCAGCTGGATGTGCTCGTTGTTGGGGCTGAGAAAGTGAGGATGGATGAACAACATGGAGAGCTCTAGACCAGAGAGAGAGAGAAACAACAGAGGGGTTAAAAACGACAGGAAGTCTGTTTTCTTCATCACTAATGGTCTTCATCTTCCTCACTCTTTCTAAGAGCACCCATACTGGTTACAATGGTCTTACTGGTGCAGAATCAGACACGCAGCATTCGTACTGTACTATTCTACCTTTTCTTTCTTTTCCTTCTTGGTGGCGTTCACCGTTATCAGCAGTAATAAAATGTCCCGTCTGTCCTCTTCAGTCTGAATCTCTTTCACCTGTCGTCTGGGTTTATGCAGAGTTTCAGGACGTTCCTACAGGCTGCCTTCGCAGGACCCCCCCCCCCCCCCCCCCCCCCCCAACATCAAGACACGTCTACATGTCCCTCACAAATCTGCCTGAAGCTGCATCGACCACATGAAGACGAGTAGGTTCAGGTTGTTTCTGCTGTTCACCAACAACCTGAACCAGTAACTCCAACGTCTCCACCGTCCAACGCGGAGACACGAGGCTCAGTCAGGAAACCTCAACCCAAACAAAGTGCAGACTGTAAAATCAGAGTTTTAGATTTTTGTCCTTTTTTTTTTTTTTTTTTTTTAAGATTTCTCAGAATTAGGAGAGTTGGATGTGCTCGTAGTCATGTGATCACAAACTGCTATCAGGAGTTTGTCTGGCTGCCAAGTTTCCATTTTTATCACTTCCTGAGGTTTCACATCAAAACTGAACAGTGGGTTCTTTCAGGAACTTTCAGGATTCGGACAAAACAAAACTGCTCTCTGTCTTGGTGTCTGCTGCATCTGTTGTCCGTCCATCCTCATCGTCCTCCTCCTCACAAGTTCTTGATGGCACTCGTACGTGTACGATTCGTTTTCATGTGCAGGCCAGATATCATTAAAGTGTAACTTTAAAAAGTAAATTCAACAAAAAAATAAAAACAAAGCATTGTACATGTTTTTATTAACTAATGAACACTAGTCATCACGTCGCTTCGTTTTCCTCCAGGATCTTTTCCTTTGGTCATTCCAGTCAATGGTGGAGCTTCAGTCTTTTTGCCTTAACGTCAGTTCGCTGCTCCGTTTGATTTATTGTAAAAAAAAATAACAAAAAAAATGAAGTTTTTAAAAAATAAAAAAAATCACCTTTTTTTTTTGTCCCTTTACCTTTTTGTTTTTAACTGCACTGTATATGAATGTTTTTCACTCTTATGTGACCAAAGCTTCCATGACTGACTCGAGATGGATGTGATGAAGCCGTGAAGAAGAGTAAACGATGATGATGATGGTGAAATCCACAACATTTTAGTTTAACTTCAGCAGGTCTGTAATCCATGCTGTCATTCTGAGACTCAATAAAAACTTTCTGGACACTTTTCTTACAATCGTGTGTGTGTGTGTGTGTGTGTGTGTGTGTGTGTGTGTGTGTGTGTGTGTGTGTGTGTGTGTGTGTGTGTGTGTGTGTGTGTGTGTGTGTGTGTGTGTGTGTGTGTGTGTGTGTGTGTGTGTGTGTGTGTGTGTGTGTGTGTGTGTGTGTGTGTGTGTGTGTGTGTGTGTGTGTGTGTATTAGTACGGGAGTAGTCTGGTGTTTGTATGTCTTGTGTGTATCTTTGTGTGTGTGAGTGAGAGAGAGAGAGAGAGAGAGAGAGATATATATATACATTAAAATGTATTTTTGGCACCGTTGGAGAGAGGAGAAGCTTGAGTGAGGTTAGGTAAGGGCGGATGTCTTCGCATACTTCCCTACAGAACAGTTTTGGGACTATTGAAGAAAAAAAATACTCAATTCTGAGAAAAAAAGTTAGAATTCTGACTTCAGTCCCAGAAATCTGCTAACGAGGAACTTGGTGTCACCGCAGGGAGGACTGAAAACGTTGGACGCTGATGATTTCCTCCCAGACAGATGGCTCTCAGACGACCACATG